>NC_069804.1:81385093-82002160 GCF_027406575.1 Nycticebus coucang
CAGCCATTGTGGGAAAGCTGCTTTGCAGTATTAGCTCATTGGGTCCTAGTGCGAGGCCAGTACTGGCATGCCTGATAAGCAGGGCAGCCTCTCCTTAGGAGATCTGAGTGACAGATGCTTTCCGGGGAAAGCCATTGCATGGCTAAGGGACATGGTTTAGAAAGGTCGAGATGTGTTTCTTAAGCAGGCTGAGAGCTTTAGGCTCCCAACCCTGTGGGGATTGAGGGCAAAGAAGTCAGGAAGACAGGACAAGGTCTTCTTGGAAAGACACAGGCATCCAGCCTCCATCTTATACAGCTGTATCAGCATTGTGATTAGCATCTAATACCCCAGAAGATAACCTGTTGCCCAGGTAATATATGGCAAGATGTATATATATATATATTCCTTTTTGTAAAAATATTTTCCTTAATTTATTTCCCCATAGATTTTTCTTTTCCTTTTTTTCTCCTGTAATTATAACTTTTCATTCTTTCCTTCTTCAATAATGAGGGTTCCACTGTTGCTAGTTTTCTTGCTCCTGTTATACTCCCCCCACCCATTTTACCCTTAAGGTTTTTTGTTTGCTTGTTTTGTTTTTATTTATAGTATTTCTGTTTTTCTTCTGATTTCCTGGAGCTGGGGTCTTGTGTCTGCTCAGGCTGGCAAAGAGGTCCTTACAGGGGATCCACCTAAACCAGCCCACTAGAGGCTGGGATTTGTGTGTATGGGTCAAAGTACTCTACTGTACACCACTATTAGTCTTGTCTATCTCTTTCTTTTCTTTTTCTTTTTAGTTTTTTTTTTTTTTTTTTGAGACAGAGTCTCACTATGTCACCCTTCCTAGAGTGCCGTGGAATCACAGCTGGCAGCAACCTCAAACTCTTGGGCTTAAGCAATTGTCTTGCCTGAGCCTCCCAGGTTAGAGACAGAAAACAAAGAGAGAGAAAGCATAATGTTCATTGAGATAATTATAGAACTTTATGAAGCATTCAAACATACAAACTATAGGTATCCCAGAAGGGGAAGAAGAAAGCCCCAGAGGAATGAAAGCTCTACTAGAGGACATCATAAATAAAAATTTCCCAAGAATCACCAAAGATTCTGACACAATTCTTTCAGAGGGATATAGAACCCCAGGTCATCTCAACTCAAACAGAGCTTCTGCAAGATACATTGTCATGAATCTGTCCAAAGTCAAGATAAAAGAGAAGGTTCTGCAAGCAGCCAGGAGTAAGCACCAATTGATCTACAGGGGCAAATCCATCAAGGTGATGGCAGACTTCTCAAAAGAAACTTTTCAAGTCAGAAGAGAACAGTCATCTACCTTTAATGTACTTAAAATTATTTTTAGCCCAGAATTCTATATCCTGCCAAGCTAAGCTTTAAAATAGATGGAGAAATCAAACCGTTTACAGATATGCAAACACTGAGAAAGTTTGTCACAATAAAACCATCTCTATATGAAATACTTATACCTATTCTCCACAATGACAATAACAATGGAATACCAGCAAACTAACCACCCAGAAACTAAAGGACAAAACCCAGCTTCCACAATGATGCAAAAGATAATACTAAACAATGGCTTTCACAAAATAGGATGACTAGAACACCACACTTATCAATTCTCTCTATAAATGTTAATGACTTGAATTCCCCATTGAAGAGGCATAGGCTGGCTGATTGGATAATAAAGCATGAGAGAGGTGGAGCAAGGTGGAAGAGTATAGATAGTGTATTTGCAACTGGGCATGGGGAGATTGGAGAGAGAAGACTCCAGGCCCTTCTGGCTTGTGGGCTCTACCCAGAAACATACCTTCAGGGGCACAGGGAGGCACTGAGAGTTGGCAGGACCCCAGGATGAGGAGAAAAGCAGCAGAGAAATGGCAAGTGGATGTGATCGGTCTGAGGCTGGCCATAATGGTTGTGGTGGCTGCAGGGGTTGCTGCTATAGCAGTGGCAAGAGATTGCAGACAGGGAAGGCCTACCCTGTGGGGTTTTTGGATTTTTCTGGACTAAAGCACTAGGTTGAGTTACCTTCAAAGAACTTGGATGAGTGAGAAAGTGCCTTTGAACAGTGCCCAGAAGGGGGAGGGGACTGAGCCAGGGCAGAATGGAACCTTCACTGTTTGGCTGCAGGCCAGGTACAGCCACTGTAGGAAAAATGTCCTTCAGGCTTGGACCTCAGGGTCCCAGAGCAAGGCCCATGCTAGGAGACCTTGTGTGAAGGAGCAAGTGACTTTGAACAGTTTCCAGAGGCCGAGACTGAGACACCAGAGAAGAGCAGAGCTTTAAGTAATCAAATATCTGAATTGTAGGGATTCTTGAAGGAGAACAAAGCATCTCCTAGACACCTCGTAATTAATTTTGCCAATGTTAATATGAAGAAGAAACTTCTTCAAGTAGTCAGGCATAAGAAAAGTATTACTTACAAAGGTAAAAGTAAAAGGGTGACTGCAGATCTTTCAGCTGAACCTTTTCAAGCCAGAAAAGGATGGTCCTCAACTTTCAATTTTTTTTTTTTTCTTTTTTGCAGTTTTTGGCCGGGGCTGGGTTTGAACCCACCACCTCCGGCATATGGGGCTGGCACCCTACCCCTTTGAGCCACAGGCACCGCCCAACCTTCAATTTTCTTAAACAAAACAATTTACAGCTTAGGATCATATATCCTGTGTAGGATACTGAACACCAGGCTTATAGAAGCAGCCACCAGTTCTTGAAGAAGGCACTGGGAGTGAGACAATCTCCTAGCCAGCATGGAGATATTTTGCAGCCCAGAGACAAGCCCTCAAACAGCTGCATGCCCTAATGAGATAAGATTGGCAGCTTGTTAGCAAGCAAGTGTTATACTTTGTAACATTCGTAGGGCAAAAAGATGAGAGTCCAGCCCTAGTGGAAAGAGCACTTAGCAACCATTAAGCATGTGATCCTAGCAACTGGGCCCCCACAAGAGAGGTTTCTCGGGGCTCTCGGAGAACAGACAGGGAGCCCACCTCTTGCAGGCATGTACCTTCAATCAATGTCCTGGCTGTTTTTTTTTTATTATTAAATCATAAAAACATAGATGATGTATACATTAATTCATTTATGGGGTAAAATGTACTGATTTCATATAGAATTAGGAATGCTTACATCACACTGGTTAATATATACCTCATCTCATTTACCTAGTTATTGTGTTAAGACATTTATACTCTATACTAATAGATCCAACATGTACCTTTGCATTATGCACCATAGGTGTGATCCCACCATTCACCCTCCCTCGATCTGACCACCCCCACTCCCCACCCAATCTCCCTCCTTCATCTTGGGCCATAGTTGTGATCCATTCTTCATATGAAAGTGTGAGTGATTGTAAATTGGTTTCATAACAGTACTGAGTACATTGGATATTTTTCTTCTATTCTTTTTATTTTCTTCTTTTCTTGAGATACTTTACTAAGTAGGATATGTTTTACCTCCATCCATGTAAATGTAAAAGAGTTAAAGTCTCCATCTTTTCTTAAGGCTGCATAATATTCCATGGTATACATATACCACAATTTATTAATCCATTCATGGGTTGATGGGCACTTGGGCTTCTTCCATGACTAGGCTATTATGAATCGAGATCCAATGAACAATCTGGTGCAAATATCTTTGTTGCCAAGTGATTTTTGTTCTTCTGTATATACAACTAGTAGAGGAATTGCAGGATCAAATGGCAGGTCTACTTTTACATCCCTGAGTATTCTCCATATTTCTTTCCAAAAAGGACGAATTAGCTTGCACACCCACCAGCAATGCAAAAATGTTCCCTTTTCTCCACATCCATGCCAACATCTGTAGTTTTTGGATTTTGTTATGTGAGCCACTCTTACTGGAGTTAGATGATAACTCAAAGTGGTTTTGATCTGCATTTCTCTGATGATTAAAGATGATGAGTGTTTTTTCATGTGTTTGTAGGCCATGTGCCTGTCTTCTTCAGAGAAGCTTCTGTTCAAGTCCCTTGCCCACAATAAAATGAAATTACTTGTTTTTTTCTTATTAGTAAGTTTGAGTTCTCTGTGGATTCTGGTTATCAAACCTTTGTCAGAAGTATAACCTGCAAATATGCTCTCCCATTCTGAGGGCTGTCTGCTTACTTTACTTACTGTGTTCTTGGCTGTGCAGAAGCTTTTTAGTTTGACCAGTTCCCAGTAATAAATTTTTGGTGTTGCTTCAATTGCCTGGGGGGAGGTCCTCTCCATCAAGTATTCTCTCAGGTCAATTTCTTCAAGTGTTTCTCCTGCACTCTTTCCAAGAATCTTTATAGTTTCATGTCTTAAGTTTAAATCTTTTATCCAGTGAGAGTCAATTTTTGTTAATGGTGAAAGGTGGGGATCTAGTTTCAGTCTTCTACAGGTTGCCAGGCAGTTCACCCAGTACCATTTGTTAAATAGGGAGTCTTTCCCCCACTGAATATTTTTGATAGGCTTGCCAAAGATCAAATGACAATAAGCAGCTGAGTTCATCTCTTGGTTGTCTATTCTGTTCCATAAATCTACCTCTCTATTTTTGGGTCAATACCATGCTGTTTTGATCACTATAGATTCATAGTGTAGTTTGAAGTCTGGTAGTGTGATTCCTCCTGATTTCTTTTTATTTCTCAGGAATGTCTTCACTATTTAAGGATTTTTCTGGTTCCATACAAAATGAAGTACTATTTTTTTCCACATCTTTAAAGTATGATGGTGGTGTTCTGATAGGGATTGCATTGAATTTGTAAATTGCTTTGGGTCATAAGGACATTTTAACAATATTGATTGTTCCTAGCCATGAGCATGGTATGTTTTTCCATTTCTTAATATCTTCAGCCATTTCTTTTCTCAGAGTTTCATAATTCTCTTTATAGAGATCTTTCACATTCTTTGTTAGGTAAATTCCCAAATATTTCATCTTCTGTAAAGGGAATAGATTGCTTGGCTATTTTTGGCACAACTGTAAAGGAAATAGATTCCATGACTGTTTTTTTCACATCGACTATTATTGGCATATGTAAAAGCTAGTGATTTGTGAATATTCATTTTGTATCTGGAGACACTACTGTATTCCTTGATTACTTCTAAGAGTTTTGTGGTTGAGTCCCTGATATTTTCCAGGTATAAAATCATATCATCTGTGAAGAGTGAAAGTTTGATCTCCTCTGACCTTATTTGTATACCCTTGATGGCCTTCTCTTTCCTGATCACAATGGCTAAGACTTCCATTATAATGTTAAAAAGCAATGGAGACAATGGGAAATCTTGCCTGATTCCTGATCTGAGACGAAACGTTTTCAATTTTACTCCATTCAATATGATATTGGCTGTGGGTTTGCTGTAGATGGCCTCTATCAGTTTAAGAAATGTCCCTTCTATACCTATTTTCTTAAGTGTTCTGATCATGAAAGGATACTGGATATTGTCAAAAGCTTTTTCTGCATCTATTGAGAGAATCATATGGTCTTTGTTTTTTAGTTTATGTGATGTATTATATTTATAGATTTTGTATTTTGAACCCACCTTGAGACCCTGGGATGAAACCCACTTGGTCATGGTGGATAATTCATTTGATATGTTGCTGGATTCTGTTTGCTAGAATCTTATTGAATATTTTTACATCTATGTTCATTAAAGATATTGGTCTATAATTTTCTTTTCTTGTTGGGTCTTTTCCTGGTTTGGGAATCAGGGTGATATTTGCTTCATAGAATGTGTTGAGAAGTATTCCTTCTTTTTCTATGTTTTGGAAAAGGTTATGTAATATAGGTACTAGTTCCTCTGTAAAGATTTGGTAGAATTCTGATGTGAAGCCATCTGGTCCCAGACTCTTCTTTTTTGGGAGATGTCATATAGTTGATTCTATTTCAGTACTTGATATAGGTCTGTTGTTCAGCATTTCCAATTCTTTCTGATTAAGTGTGGGAAGTTGGCATGCTTCCAAGTATTGGTCAATTTCTTTCAGATTATAATATTTCTGAGAATAAGGTTTTTGTAGTATTCATTAAGGATTCTTTGAATTTCTGGGGCGTCTGTTGTTATTCCACCTTTGTCATTTCTGATTGATGATATTAGGGACTTAAATTTTCTATTTTTCGTTAGGTTCACCAAAGGTTTATCAATTTTGTTGAATATTTCAAAAAAACCAACTTTTTAATTCATTGGTCTTTTGAATAATTCTTTTGTTTTCAATTTCATTTAATTCTGCTCTAATTTTAGTTATTTCTTTTCTTCTGCTTGGTTTGGGTTTGGAATGTTCTTCCTTTTCCATTTGCTTAAGATGTCCCATTAACTTACTGACTTTCTCTCTTTCCATTCTGTTGAGGAAGGTTTGCTATGCTATAAATTTCCCTCTTAGGACTGCCTTTGCAGTATCCCACAGGCTCTGATTATTTGTGTCTTCATTATTGTTTTGTTCCAAAAATTTGGCAATTTTCTTCTTAATCTAATCTATGACCCAGCTATAATTCAGCATAAGGTTATTTAGATTTCATGTCTTTGTATGAGTATGCAGATACCTGTTATTGGTGAGTTTAACTTTTATTGTATGATAATCCAAGAAAATGCAAGGAATAATTTCTATACTTTTAAATTTGCTGAGTTTAGACTTGTGACTTAAGATGTGATAAATTTTGGAGGATGTTCCATGGGTTGATGAGAAGAATGTGTATTCAGTTTTGTTAGGATGAAATGTTCTCTATATGTCTGTGAAATTCAATTGTTATATGGTGAAGTTTAAGTTCATAATTTCTTTGCTTAGTTTGTTATTGTAGGATCTATCCAGCGCTGCCAAAGGGGTGTTAAAATCTCCAACTATTGTGGTGCTGGAAGATATTAAATTGCTCATATCAGTTAAGGTCTCTGTTATAAGTTGAGGAGCATTCTGGTTGGGTGCATAAATGCAAATAATTGACATCTCATCATGTTGAGTGTTTCCCTTACAAATATGAAGTGACCATCCTTGTTTTTCCTTATTTTTGCTGGTTTAAAGCCTATTGTATCTGCAAATAAAATTTCCACCCCTGCTTTTTTCTGATTTCTGCTTGCCTGGATTACAGATGCCCATCCTGAGTCTATATTTATCATTTAAGGTAAGATGAGATTATTGTATGGAACAGATATCTGGCCTGAGTTTTGTATCCAGTCAGCCAACCTGTGCCTCTTAAGAGGAAAATTTAAGCTGCTCACATTAATTGAGAGTATTGATAAACCTGGTTGTATTTTGGGTGTCATTTTTTTCAAAAGTCCAGTGGGGATTTTGAATATTTTCACCACCGTAGAAATTGGGTTTTGGTCAAAAATTTCAGAGTGAGTTTACTTTGGTGGTAGAGCATTGTGCTGGTCATTATGGAGGATGGGTCTGAGGATATGCGGAAGAGCTGGTTTGGTTATGGTAAATTTCTTCAATGTGTACATGTCATTAAAGTATTTAACTTCTCTGTCATAAATGAAGCTCAATTTAGGTGGATACAGGATTCTTGGCTGAAAGTTGTTTTGCTTTAGGAGATTGAAGGTTGATGATCATCTTCTTCTGGCTTGAAAAGTTTCAGCAGAGAGATCCGAAGTCACTCGAATATTCTTCCCCTTGTAGGTTATAATTTTCTTACATCTAGCTGCTTGCAGGATTTTCTCCTTCATATTAACTTTGGTGAAGTTGATTACAATGTATCTAGAAGATACTTTATTTGGTTGAGTTGTGCTGGGGTTCTTAAACTGTCTGGTACCTGAATTTCAGTATCTCTTGCCATGCTTGGGAAGTTCTCGTCAATTATCTCTTGGAGTAGAGTATCTGTGCCTTTTGCACCATCCTCTTCTCCATCAGGGTTTCCTATAAGGTGAATGTTTGATATTTTGGAGTGGTCCCAAAATTTTCTCAGGGAATGATCCGTTTTTGCTCTCCATTTCTCTTCATTTTTGAGCATTTGGGAGCATTCAATATTGTTGTCTTCAATGTCAGAGATCCTTTCTTCTGCCTGCTACATTCTTTTACTGAAAACTTCTATTGTATTTCTCAGATCTTTGAGGACTGCAAGTTCTTGCCTCAGTGTGACAAAATCTCTGGTGATTTTGTCTTTGAATTCATTGAATTCTTGAGACAACTTTTGAATTGCTCCTTGATTTTCTAATTCCATCTTTATGTCCATTTTGTTAATCTTATATGCAATCCAAATTCTGAATCGAATTTCTGACATCTCAGCCATTTGTTTATGAATGGGATTTTCTGTTGTGTCTCCTTTGTCATTCCTTGGTAAACTTGAGCTAATCTGATTATTCATGTTGCCAAAATTTTTCCACTGATTCCACCCCATGATTATTTTTCACCATTTGGCTAGAGAAGCTGGTAAGGTGAAATTGAATTGAGGGCTCCTAGAGTTGTAATTAACTAACCCTTTACCAAAGAACTGAGACTAGTGATTGTGGCTTTTCCCTTAGAGCAGGGTTCCTCAAACTGTGGCCCATGGGCCACATGCGGCAGTGTGATTGTATTTGTTCTTTTAATTCAAAATAAGATATGTGAAGTGTGCATGGGACTTTGTTCATAGTTTTTTTTTTTTTTTTAAACTATAGTCTGGCCCTCCAACGGTCTCAGGGACAGTGAATTGGTCCCCTGTTTAAAAAGTTTGAGGATGCCTGCCTTAGAGCTTGACAAAAGTCCTATTCAGAACTACTGTGTGAAACTCTGGGCATCTGCTTGGGGCTAGATGGCACTGACCAGTATTCAGTTAGTCTCTGTCCAATCCTAGTGAAGGAGATATATAAGCCAATAAGATACCCCAATCCCCTACAGGTGACAAGTGGAATGGGAGAATCCCACACTCCCACAATGACACAACCAGGGTACAACCTTGATGGGTCCCCAGGTGAAGAGTTCCAAACCAATTGAGCTGGTTGACAGTTCAAAAGGTCTTCAGCATCTAGGCAGCGGGTGTTCACTGGCAGCTCATTTTGACCCCAGTGGGAGCAACCGTGAAGCTGCCACCACTGTCATGGGTGGCACTGCCACTGTCCAGGGTGGTGCCTCCAGTCTGTGGTACTGCTGTGTGCAGGTCACAGGAGACGGCAGGGAGCTGGAGAGCATTGCCACTGGCCACAAGGCTTGCAGGAGTTGGGCAGGGAACCAAGTAGTGGAGCTGCTAACCCCTGGCCTCGGCCACAGGAGCAGACAGGCAGCCGGAAGGCAGAGTGGCCAGCCTCAGGGGATTCCGGGGTTGCAGGAGTCACCAGCCATGGGCCGTGGGTCTCAGGAGCCAGGCAGGATGCCAAAGGGCAGATTCACCAGCCCTGAGCTGTAGGAGCTGGGCAGGAGCTGCCGGGTATGGGCTGTGGGTCACAGGGGCTGGGTGGGAGTCGCCACCCGTGGTTACCAGCCACGGGTCATGGTTTGCATAGTTGGGCAGGAATCGATGGCCGTGGGTCACAGGGTCTGGGCAGGAGTTGCTGGCTGTGGGTTGGCTGCTGGTCTCAGGAGATGGAGGGCAGAGTCACTGGTCCTGGGCCTCATGGGTCACAGTAGCTGGGGGGGAGTCTCAGGCCATGGGCTGCATGGGTCACAGTAACTGGGTGGGAGTCACCAGCTGGGGGTTGCAGGAGCCAGGTGGGAGTCACGGCTGCAGTCTCCAGTTGCAGGAGCCCGGTGGGGGAACTGAGCCATCCACTGCAGCCTGCCAAGCCAGGAATCCAGTGGGCCACAGTTCCTGGTGGTTAGTAGTGTAGGACCCGAGCTATGCTCTTTCCAACATGGGGCAAGTCTCTCTCCCCTTGTGACTCCCCACCTCTATTAAAATTATAGCTTCAGAGCAACTATCCCACAGCTCATGAGGTGCCCCGCCCCAGCAAAAATCTGCCAAATGCTCAGATTTTGCAGGGGGTAGTCTTGCAGACTTCCAGGAAAAGGGGGAGGGTGGATGGGAGTTCTATAAGGTAGGGAGAATATTAGATTAGCTTTTGGCCCAGGTCAGAGACTGACTGGGCTTTTAGCAGTATCTCTCCGTGGAGGGAGTCCCAGCCCTCAGTCATTCTGTCCCCTTTGGTGAAACAAAAGTTCCCCTGTTCCATACTTGCCTCATGCCACTCTTGGGTGGGGGGGAAAGGAAGGATTCTGTCCTCTTTGGGATGAGTTTTTTACCTGAAATTTGTTTCCTTGGAGTCCCAGCTTGTCGTAGCAGGGGTTATGTGAACCTATCGATCCTCTCTCTCAGCTCAGCTCCCGATCATCTGCTTTATTGGGTATTTCTGCCCATTATTTCTCTCTCTGGATGGGAGCCTCTGCCAAAAGCAGACTTCAGTTGGCCATCTTGCTTCACTCTTCAGCTGTTTTTATTCCTGTGGTGACGGGGTCCCACAGAGGGTACTGACAATCCTGTTAAACTGAGTTTCATTTGTGATGGAGAAATATTCAGAAGAGCTTTTTGCAAAGTGTGACAAAAATGCAGCTGCAAAGAAAATCTTTAAGCAAGCTGGAAAGGCAGATTTAGCATCAGTTTCTATAAGGAACAAAGCCTTTTACTAAATGTGGAAGTTCTTAGGAAAATTATATTTATTTCTATTGCAGAAAAAAAAATTAATTTCCACAGCAGTGATTTACATGAAGGAATGGGGAAGACGAGCTAAAATAAATGGTGTAAGTAGGAAAGACTAAGGTTGTCTCCCTGCCTTAGTGATGACATGAAGGTAGACCCTCTGCCTTATGAAAACCATGCCAGAACCTAGCTATACAAAATATTTTGACTGCAAGCCTTTAACAGAGCCAGGCTGTTTTTCACTTTTGTGCTAGACTCCCTCAATTGAGACAGTGTGCGATTGTCACTTTGATGCACCAGGAGAACAAAGAATAATACAGTGGGGGGTGGAATTTTTGCCCCTGTAGTCAGGTTAGCATTTTGTTTTCTCTGACAGGTCTTGAAATGACCCAAGAAACAAAAGTAATGCTGAAGAATGCATCAAATGCCTAACAAAATTAATGCTGAGTATAATATTGTCACAGTTTTAAAGCCATATGAGAGATTAACATTTAAAAAAATCAGACTTTCAGTGTTCAAGTCATGTAATTATTACCTGTTTAAGAAGCCAGAAACCAAGAAACAAATGATTCACAGTCACACAAACTTATTTAAAATGAAGGTAAACAATAAGATCTGCCTTAAAAAAAATTACTAACACATAAGTATTACAAATTTTAAGTCACTATTCAGAGACAACTGTGTCAGCTGCTATCTGACCTTGATTTCTCCCAAATTAAATAGTCTGATGAAAAGATTCTAACATTAGACTCTAAATATCTTACACCTTCACAAGGAAAGAGGTGATAAGTGATCAAAATGTTTAAAGAATTAAACCACACATCATCTAGAAAGTTGCCACAGACACAAACAGGAAAACCATCTCTTCTATCCTATTCAATTCTGTACTAAAAATGAAGCTAACACAAATGAAAAAGCCAGGTGTGTGCTGCTGCAACCTTCAACTAAATATACTATCTGAATCTGGTGACTAAAAGCACCAATAAGCCATTAGCTCCTAGAGGTATGACCTTTTTCTTTCTAATGCACAAGATAAGTAGAGGAAGAGGTCCATTTTCTACAAACCAAATGAAAAGAAAGAATGAATTGTGACAAGCTCAGATCCCATGCTGGCATGTTTTACACTAAGCTCAGCATCATCTAGAAGCAGTATGCTTCTCCCTGCTAATCAGAGGGACAAAAAGTTATGCAACTAATACAGTGTTGATAAATAGCACCAAAGGTCCACTAGTCTCTTCCTCCTGCACAACTCCATTGATGTTTTGTTAATTTTCTGAATGATTTTTTTTTGTTTCATTTCATTTCAGTTTTTCAATTTCATTAATCTCTGACTTAATTTTGGCTATTTCTTATCTTCTGCTGGGTTTAGGGTTAGATTGTTTGCCTTTTTCCAATTCCATAAGATGGTTTGTGATTGTGCTAATGTGTTCACTTTCTGTTTTTCCAAGGTAGGTTTCTGGCACAATAAATTTTCCTCTCAGGACTCATTTTGCTGTATCCCAGAGGTTTTGGAAACTCGTGTCTTTATTGTTGTTATGTTTGAGTAAATTAACAAATTCTTCTTTTATCTCTTCCTAAACCCAACTATCATTCAGCATAATGTTTACTTTCCAAGACACTGTGCAGGGATGGACATGTTTGTTGGAGTTTGGTTCCACCATTATATCCTTGTGGTCTGAGTAGAGACATGGTATAGTTTCTGTTCCTTTAATTTTGGAGTGGTTAGATTTGTATCTTAGGATGTGATCTATTTTGGAGTATGTGCCATGAGCTGATGAGATAAAAGTATATTCTTTTGATTTTGGATGGTGTGTTATCTATATCTCTATTAATCCCATTTTTTCCTGGGTCCTGTTTAGGTCCTTTATATCCCTGTTTAATTTCTGTTTAGAGCAGTTGTTCTCAACCTTCCTAGTGACACAGCCCTTTAAAACAGTTCCTGTGGGTCATGACCCACAGGTTGAGAACTGCTGGTTTAAAGGATCTCTCCAGTTCTGTGAGGGGGTGGGGTTGAAGTCCGTGACTATTAAGGTGTTATGGGATATCATATTTCTCAGACCCCTCATGGTCTCTTTCATAAATCTTGGAGCATTTAAGTTGGGTGCATAAATGTTTGTATTTCTTAACTAGTTTCTTTGAATCCACTTGTATCTGAGAATATGATTGTAACCCCTCCTTTCTTCTGATTTCCATTTGCTTGAATTATTGTTTTCCATCCCTTAATCCTGAGTCTTTATTTGTCCTTCAGGGCAAGGTGTATCTCCTGGAGATACCATATAGATGGCTTCTGTTTTTTTTATCCAATCAGCCAGCCTGTGCCTCTTCAGTGGGGAATTCAATCCATTGACATTTATTGTTTAAGGATGTTGAAAGTGGATGACCATGCTCTTCTGGCTTGGAAAGTTTCAGTTGAAATGTCTGCTGTCATCCTAATAGCTCTGCACTTGTAGGTCAATTGGCACTTGTTCCTAGCTGCTTGCAGAATTTTCTCCTTCATCTTGACTTTGGACAGGTTCATTACAATGTGTTTTGGAGAGGCTCTGTTCAAATAAAGATGACCCAGGGTTCAATATCCATCTGAAAGGAGTGTGTCAGGATCTTCAGAACAACTTGGGAAGTTTCTTTTTTTTTATCTTATTTTTAATTTTAATTTTAATTTTTACATATACGTGTGTTAATTAGGTTTCCATTTTTTTGCCTTCACAAAATTAAAAAGACTTAAAATTTAATAACAATAACAATTTTGAAGATAAAGATTAGAAACAAAAACCATGTAAAGAACGAATGAACATAAATACATTCAGAAAAGGAATCAAGCAATTGTTACATTGAAATATATATATGTGTGTGTGTATATATATATATATATATATATATATATTTGTTTTTTTCCATCATGATCAAGTGGGATTCATCCCAGAGGTGCTGGGAAGAATCAATTTTCTATCTTTAATCATTGGGGATTCATTGAGGGTACAATAAGCCAGGTAACACTGATTGCATTTGTTAGGTAAAGTCCCTCTTGCAATCATGTCTTGCCTCCAGAAGGTGTGGCACACATCAAGGCCCCACCACTCTCCCTCCTTTCCTCTCTCTACTTTTCCTTCCCCACCCATGACCTTAATTGTCATTAATTGTCCTCATATCAAAATTGAGTACATAGGATTCATGCTCCTCCATTCTTGTGATGCTTTAATAAGAATAAAGTCTTCCACTTCCATCCAGGATAATACGAAGGATGTAAAGTCTCCATTTTTTTAATAGCTGAATAGTATTCCATAGTATACATATACCACAGCTTGTTAATCCATTCTTGGTGGGCATTTAGGCTGTTTCCACATTTTGGCGATTGTAAATCGAGCTGCAATAAACAGCCTAATATAAGTGTCCTTATGATAAAAGGATTTTTTTTCCTTCTGGGTAAATGCCCAGTAATCGGATTGCAGGATCAAATGGGAGGTCTAGCTTGAGTGCTTTGATGTTTCTCCATACTTCCTTCCAGAAAGGTTGTACTAGTTTGCAGTCCCACCAGCAGTGTAAAAGTGTTCCCTTCTCTCCACAACCACACCAGCATCTGCAGTTTTGAGATTTTGTGATGTGGGCCATTCTCACTGGGGTTAGATGATATCTCAGGGTTGTCTTGATTTCCGTTTCTCTAATATAAAGAGATGATGAACATTTTTTCATGTGTCTGTTAGCCATTCGTCTGTCATATTTAGAGAAGGTTCTATTCATGTCTCTTGCCCATTGATACATGGGATTGTTGGCTTTTTTCATGTGGATTAATTTGAGCTCTCCATAGATCCTAGTTATCAAGCTTTAGTCTGATTCGAAATATGCAAATATCCTTTCCCATTGTATAGGTTGTCTCCTTGCTTTGGTTGTTGTCTCCTTGACTGTACAGAAGTTTTTCAGTTTAATGAAGTCCCATTTGTTTATTTTTGTTGTTGTTGCAATTTCCATGGAAGTCTTCTTCATGAAGTCTTTCCCCAGGCCAATATCTTCCAGTGTTTTTCCTATGCTTTCCTTGATGATTTTATTGTTTCATGCATTAAATTTAAGTCCTTTAAACATCTGGAATCAATTTTTGTCAGTGGGGAAAGGTGTGGGTCCAGTTTCAGTCTTTTACATGTGGATATCCAGTTCTCCCAACACCATTTGTTGAATAGGGAGTCTTTCCCCCAAGGTATGTTCTTGTTTGGTTTACGGAAGATTAGGTGATTGTAAGATGTTAGTTTCATTTTTTGGTTTTCTATTCAATTCCAAGTGTCTATGTCTCTATTTTTGTGCCAGTACCATGCTGTCTTGACCACTATGGCTTTTTAGTACAGACTAAAATCTGGTATGCTGATGCCCCCAGCTTTATTTTTATTGCTAAGAACTGCCTTAGCTATACGGGGTTTTTTCTGGTTCCATACAAAATGCAGAATCAGTTTTTCCAAATCTTGAAAGTATGATGTTGGTATTTTGATAGGAATGGCATTGAATAGGTAGATTGCTTTGGAAAGTATAGACATTTTAACAATGTTGATTCTTCCCATCCATGAGCATGGTATGTTCCTCCATTTGTTAAAATCCTCTGCTATTTCCTTTCTGAGGATTTCATAATTTTCTTTATAGAGGTCCTTCCCCTCCTTCGTTAGATATATTCCTAGGTATTTCATTTTCTTTGAAACTATGGTGAAGGGAGTTGTGTCCTTAATTAGCTTCTCATCTTCACTGTTATTGGCATATACAAAGGCTACTGAATTGTGGACATTGATTTTATAACCTGAAACATTACTGTATTTTTTTATGAGTTCTATTAGTCTTCTGCTTGAGTCTTTGGGATTCTCTAAGTATAAAATCATGTCATCAGCAAAGAGGGAGAGTTTGACCTCCTCTCCTCCCATTTGGATTTCCTTTATTTCCTTGTCTTGCCTAATAGTATTGGCTAGAACTTCCAGCACTATGTTGAATAGTAAAGGTGACAGAGGACAACCTTGTCTGGTTCCAGTTTTAAGAGGAAAAGCTTTCAGTTTTCCTCCATTCAGTAAAATATTAGCTGTCAGTTTGTCATAGATAGCTTCAATCAGTTATAGAAATGTGCCACCTATGCCTATACTCTTCAGTGTTCTAATTAGAAAAGGATGCTGGATTTTATCAAATGCATTTTCTGTATCTATTGACAGGATCATATGATCTTTATTTTTGCCTCTGTTAATATGGTGGATAACATTTATGGACTTGCATATGTTAAATCAGACTTGCATCCCTTGGTAGAAACCTACTTGATCATGATGTATGACTTTTTTGATGGTAAGCTGTAATCTATTGGCTAGGATTTTGTTGAGCATTTTTGCATCTATATTCATGAGTGAGATTGGTCTGAAATTCTCCTTTTGTTTGGGTCTTTTCCTGGTTTTGGTATCAGGGTGATGTTTGCTACATAGAATGTGTTGGGGGAAGATTCCTTCTTCCTCGATTTTTTGGAATAATTTCTGCAGTACAGGAATAAGCTCTTGAAGATTTGATAGAATTCTGGTTTGAAGCCATCTGGACCAGGGAATTTTTTGGTTGGAAGATTTTTTATTGTTTCTTAAATCTCAGAGCTTCAAATTGGTCTCTTCAGGAGCTCTGTTTTTTCCTGGCTAAGTCTAGGGAGAGGGTGTGATTCCAAATATTGATCCATTTCCTTGACATTGTCAAATTTCTGAGCATAGAGTTTCTGGTAGTATTCAGAGATGATCTCTTGTATCTCTGTGGGATCAGTTGTTATTTCCCCTTTATCATTTCTAATTGAGGTTACTAGGGATTTTACTTTTCTATTTCTCGTTGGTCAGGCCAATGGTTTATCTATTTTATTAATTTTTTCAAAAAACCAACTTCTTGTTTCATTAATTTTCTGAATGATTCTTTTGTTTTCAATTTCATTGATCTCTGATTTGATTTTGGAGATTTCTTTTCTTCTACTGATATTAGGCTTAGATTTTTATTTTTCCAAGTCCCTAAGAGGGCTTGTGAGTTTGTTGATGTGCTCTCTTTCTGTTTTTTGATTGTAGGCATCTAAAGCGATAAATTTTCCTCTCAAAACTGATTTTGCAGTATCCCACAGGTTTTGGGAGCTTGGGTCTTCATTGTTGTTATGCTCAAGAAAGTTAATGATTTCCTGTTTTATTTCTTCCTGCACCCATCTGTTATTCAACAGAAGATTATTTAATTTCCATGTCTTTGTGTGGGGTTGAACGTTTTTGTTAGAGTTGAGTTCCACGCTTAGTGCCTTATGGTCTGAGATGATACAAGGTAAGATTTCAATTCTTTTGATTCTGGTGATATTCGTTTTTTTGTCCCAGGATATGATCAATTTTGGAGAATGTTCCATGGGGTGGTGAGAAGAATGTATATTCTTTGTCTTTGGGATGGAGTGTTCTATATGCATCTATCAAGCACTGTTGTTCTAGGGTCTCACTTAAATCTCTTATATCTTTGTTTCATTTCTGTTTAGAGGATGTGTCCAGGTCTGTAAGAGGAATGTGAAAGTTCCCTGTTATTATGGTATTATCGGATATCATATTGCCCAGACTGAGTAAGGTCTGTTTCAAGAATCTGGGAGCATTTAAATTGGGAGCATATATATTTAGAATTGAAATGTCTTCTTGTTGTATTTTTCCCTTGAACAATGTAAGGTGACCTTCTTTGTCTTTTTCTACTTTAGTTGCTTTAAATCCACATGTATCTGAAAATAAGATCGCAACTCCTCTTTTCTTCTGAATTCTATTTGACTGAAACATTGTCTTCCAACCCTTGACTCACAGCTTTAATTTGTCTTTTGAAGCCAGGTGTGTTTCTTGCAGACAGCAAATGGATGGCTTGTGTTTTTTAATCTAGTCAGCCAATCTATGTCTCTTCAGTGGGGAATTCAAGCCATTAACATTTATTGAGATAATTGATAAGTGTGGTAGTGTTCTATTCATCTTATTTTGTGAGAGTCCATTGCTTAGTTTTATCTTTTGCATCAGTGTGGAGGTTAGGTTCTGTTCTTTAATTTCTGAGTTTTTACTTTGCTGCTGATCCATTGTGAGGTCAGTGTGTAGAACTGGTTGAAGTATTTCCTGTAGAGCTGGTCTTGTTGTGGTGAATTTCCTCAATGTTTGTATATCTGTAAATGATTTGATTTGTCTGTCAATTTTAAAGTTTAGCTTAGGAGGGTACAAAATTCTGGGCTGGAAATTGTTCTGTTTAAGTAGATTAAAGGTAGATGACCATTGTCTTCTTGCTTGGAAATGTTCATTAGAGAAGTCTGTGGTCACTCTGATTGATTTGCCCCTGTAGGTCAACTGGCGCTTACTTCTGGCAGCCTGCAGAATCTTTTCTTTTGTCTTGACTTTGGACAGGTTCATCACAATGTGTCTTGGAGAAGTTTGGTTAGAGTTGAGGCAACCTGGGTTCCGATATCCCTCTGAAAGCAGTGTATCAGAACCTTTGGTCATGTTTGGGAAATTTTCATTTATAATATTCTCTAGTATGGCTTCCAATCTTCTGGGGCATTCTTCTTCCCCTTCTGAGATTCCTATAACTCGTATGTTGGAACGCTTCATAAGGTCCCATAATTCTGACAGTAAACGTTCTGCTTTCTCTCTCTTCTTTTCTGCGTCTTTTACTATCTGAGTTATCTCAAGAACTTTGTCTTCTACCTCTGAAATTCTTTCTTCTGTATGGTGACACTTTCCATTGCATCTTTAAGTTCCCTAATTGACTGCTTCAGTTCCTTCAGCTCTGCTATATCCTTTCTATATTCTTCATATCATTCATCTCTTATTTGATTCTGTTTTTGGATTTCCTTTTGATTATTTTCCATTTTATTAGCAGTTTCCTTCATTGTTTCCATCATTTCCTTCATTGTTTTCATCATGTTTATTCTAAATTCCATTTCTGTCATTCCTAACATTTCTTTATAGGTGGAATCCTCTGCAGTAGCTACCTCATGGTCCTTTAGAGGGGCTGTTCTGGACTGGTTCTTCAAGTTGCCTGGAGTTTTCTGCTGATTCTTCCTCATGAGTGATTTCTTTTATCTATTTTTTTGCCCTAATTTTCCTTTCACTTCCTCTTGCTCTTTAAGTTCCCGTGCTTGTGGACTAAGGTTTAAATCAGGCCTTTTGGTATAGGACCAGGAGGATGAGAAGGTTGAAAAGCAAGAAGGGATGAAAGAAAGAAGGAAAGAACTAAAAGGAAGTAGAGAAACGAGAGGTGTTGGGTAAAAGGAATATTGACAAAAATAAGAGAGGCACAGAAAGAGGGAGACAGAGCAATATAGGTGTACAGTAGGGTACTTTGACACAACCTTAAAAAACCCCAACCTCTGGGGGTGCCTGGTTGGATGGTTCCCTTGAAGTTAGCAACTCTTTGCTAACCTGATCTGACACAGTACCCCACCTCCACCAAGTAGAGAGGAAATACAAAAATGCTATAAATCAAACCAAAACTAGCAAACAGAAATCTTTACAGGAGAAAATTGGGTGAAAAACCAAATAATTGGGGTAGAAACACTAGCAAAAATGAAGTTCTAGTTATTGAAAAATGCAGCAATGGGAAATTGTATTTATACTAGAAAACTGGAGAAAGAAAAGAAAAAATCTGTACGGAAAAGGTTGAAATTAAAAAGCAAAACAACAACAAGAACATCAAATAAACAAAACAAACAAACAAACAAAACAAAACAACCAAAAACAAAGCAGTATATATATCTTGTTGAATATTGTCTGGGCAACAGGTGGTCTTCTGGGGTATGAGATGTTAATTATAATGCTGATAAGACTGGAGGCCTCTGCTGATTTCTCAACCCCCACAGGTTAGACACCCTAAGTATCTCTTCATCCCTCTTAAAAGGCACTTTAAGCTTCTAAACTTGCTAAGCAGAAGCTTTCCCAGGAAAATGCTTGTTGCTGGAATCACTGGTGAAGTTGCTATCGACTTACCCACTGTGCCAAAACTGGTCTCATTCTGCCACTGAGGGTTAGGACTCAGATCCCGCCTTTAGGCTGCTCATTCACTAGGTTACTAGCTCCCACCCGATCCTTGCTCTACAACCCCTAGGGTGGACCTTGTTGGGGCAGTTCTCTCACAATGGCTCCCTGCGGCCCACAGCCAAACACTATTAGCTCCGTCCGGCTCAGCGGCTCAGTGGCTCAGTCTGGGGTCCCAGACAATGCCCAAAGTTCTCCGCACTCCTGCTCAAGCTCTCCCCAAGGCAGTTCAACCTGAGTGCCAAGTCCAAAAACACAAAAACAGTTCACAGGTAAGGCCTTTCCTGTTTGCAGTCTCGCTGCTACTGCACTTACAGCTGTTGGCGGGATTAGACCAATCGAACACACATGATTACTTGCCAGTTTCCCACTGTTTTTGTCCTCCTCTTGTGGTCCAGAAGTCTCTCGCTGACTCCCTGTATCCTCAAAGGAATGATTATAGGCAGATCCCACCAGCAGAGATGCCTGGAGTCTTATTTCCCCCGACTCATGGTGCCCAGATGCAAGGAAGCTGTTACTCAGCCTCCATCTTGCTCTCCACCCCCCAACTTGGGAAGTTTCATTAATTATACTCTCTAGTAGGGCTTCCATACCTTTGGGACAATCTTCCCCTTCAGGGATTCCTATGATCTGTATGTTTGAATGCTTCATGGCTTCTTGTAGTTCTCTAAATGCCTGCTCTGCTGTCTCTCTCTTCTTTTCTGACTCTGTAACTACCTTTGTTAACTCAAAGACATTATCCTCTATGTCTGATGTTCTTTCTTCTATGTGGTATAATCTATTTTTGATACTTTCTACTGCTTCTTTATATTTCCTGATTGTCTCCTTAATTTCTTTGAGCTTATCTGTATGTTTTCTATATTTTACATATCTCTCGTATGACTTTGGTTCTGTCTTTTTGCATTTTCTCATCTATTCCCTTTATTGTCTTAATCATCCATATTTTTTTAAATTCCTAGACATTTTTCTTTTTTTCTTGTTAAATCATAGCTCTGTACATTAGTGCAATCAAGGGGTACAATGTGCTGGTTTCATATACAATCTGAAATACTCTCATCAAACTGTTCAACGTAGCCTTCATGGCATTTTCTTAGTTACTGTATGTAGACATTTGTATTCTGACTTTTGTAAGTTTTGCCTATACCCATTCTAAGATGCACCGTAGGTGTGGACCCACCCATTACCCTTCCTCCACTCTAACATCCCCCCTCCTTTCCCCTTCCTTGGACCTTTCTTCATAGTCTTGTGGTATAGTTGGGTTATAGCCTTCATGTGAAAGCTATAATTTAGCTTCATAGTAGGGCTGAGTACATTGGATACTTTTTCTTCCATTCCTGAGATACTTTGCTAAGAAGAATATGTTCCAGCTCCATCCATGTAAACATGAAAGAGGTAAAGTCTCCATCTTTCTTTAAGGCTGAATAATATTCCATGGTATACATGTACCGCAATTTGCTAGTCCATTCGTGGGTCAGTGGGCACTTGGGCTACTTCCATGACTTAGCAATCATGAATTGGGCTGCAATAAACATTCTGTACAGATGTCTTTGTTATATTGTGATTTTTGGTCTTCTGGGTATATACCTAGTAAAGGAATTATAGGATCGAATGGCAGGTCTATTTTTAGGTCTCTAAGTATTCTCCAAACATCTTTCCAGAAGGAACGTACTAGTGTGCATTCTCACCAGCAGTGTAGAAGTGTGCCCTTCTGTCCACATCCACGCCAACATGTCTGGTTTTGGGATTTTGTTATGTGGGCTACTCTTACTGGGGTTAGGTGATATCTCAAAGTACTTTTGATTTGCATTCTCTGATGATTAAGGATGACGAGCTTTTTTCCATGTGTTTGTAGATCGTGTGTCTGTCTTCTTTAGAGAAGTTTATCTTTAAGTGCCTTGCCCACCCTGAGATGGGATCACATGTTCTTTTCTTGCTAATACATTTGAGTTCTCTGTGGATTCTGGTTATTAGACCTTTATCGGAGGTATAACCTGCAAATATTTTCTCCCATTATGAGGGCTGTCTGCTTGCTTTACTTACTATGTTCTTGGCTGTGCAGAAGCTTTTTAGTTTGATCAGGTCCCAGTAGTGTATTTTTGATACTGCTTCAATTGCCTGGGGAGTCCTCCTCATAAAATATTCACCCAGGCCGATTCCTTGGAGTGTTTTCCCTGTACTTTCTTCAAGTATTTTTATAGTTTCATGTCTTAAGTTTAAATCTTTTATCCAGTGAGAGTCTATCTTAGTTAATGGTGAAAGGTGTGGGTCCAGTTTCAATCTTCTACAGGTTGCCAGCCATTTCACTCAGCACCATTTGTTAAACAGGGAATCTTTTCCCCACTGAATGTTTTTAATTGGCTTGTCAAAGATCAAATAATGGTAAGTAGCTGGATTCATCTCTTGGTTCTCTATTCTGTTTCAGACATCCACTACTCTGTTTTTGTGCCAATACCATGCTGTTTTGATCACTAATTATTTATAGTACAAGTCTCTGGTCTGGTAGCGTGATTCCTCATGCTGTGTTCCATTAATTCTGTATAGGATGAGCCTTCTGTAAAAGCTGCCTTGTGGTCCGTATGAGGTTGCTCTATCTTAGTTCTTCATTGTGATGATTTTTTATTTTGGTTCCTCCTCATGTATGCTTTCTTCTTGTTCACTTTCCTGTGTCCCGTTTTCCTTCTCAGTTCTTCCTTTGCTTCAAGTTACCTTGTCTCAAAGTTTATATAAGGAAGAGGCCTCTGGGTATCGGGTCAGAAGTTAGAGGGTTGGAGCAATGAATGAGAATCAAGAGGAAAGGGAAAAAAAAGAGGAAAAAAATAAGGAAAGAGTAGGGGAATCCAAAAGGAAAGAAGAAGAAATGTAAGAAAAGAAAAAGTGGTATAACAGAAGAAAATTGAAATATAAGAGAGGGAGAGGACAGGAAAGCAGAATGAGAGTGATGTAAGAAATGTTATTGTTCAGCACGGTGCTAAGGCCACACCTATAGCTCAAGGTGTGGGCTCAGTGGTTTACTCTAAGTCAGGCACTTCTTACCAGCCTGAACACAGCCAAACTCTTCCCCTGCCAAAATTAGGAACAGAAGGAAAAAGAGCAGAGACAAAAAAAGAAGAAGGAAAACTTGAGTAGGGTTGAAAAAGAAAAGAATGAAAAACAGAAAAGTTCTGCAGCATGATCTTTCTAATATTTTCTTCCTTGGGCCAATGGTAAAATGTTCTCATGGCCTCCTTGTGCCAGACTACTGCTGAGGTTTACCTGCCAGACCACAGCTGGGTCACACCCACCCTCAGGAAAGAAAAGATGGAAAAAGAAGAAAAGAAAAAATATAAATAAATAAAAAATAAAAAAATTGAATAAAGGGAAAAAGAAAAAAATATTAAAATAAGAATAGACAAAGGAAATTAAATGTACTGTTGAATCAAATAAAGGAGAGAGAGGGAAGAGGAATAAAGAAAGTAATAAGACAATAATCTGAGAAGAAAGACCAAAAAGAAAGAAAGAAAAAAGGTGAGGGGAATATTTTAGCTAATGCAGAAGCACATTTTGTGGGAGAAGTGAGAAGAGTAGAAGAGTGTCTATCAACTGAGAGAATGCTGAAGAGTGAAGTAGGGAGAGAGAATAAATCAAACTAAAATTCTGCAACCAAAAAAAAAAAAATGTATAGGAGCTCTTGCTCTTGTTGAATGTAAAAATGGAATTTAGGAGAGGAACCAACCAAACAACTTTGCAAAAAACAAAGCACATTGAAATAAGATAATAAAAGCTCAAATAGCCTGATGTAAACAATATCAGCAACCAATAGAGGAAGGAAGGGAGAGAAAAAAATTAAAAATGACAACTACAATATCAAAAGAAAAGAAAAAAAAAGAAAATAGAACAGGGTGGTGCCTGTGGCTCAAGGAGTAGGGCGCCGGCCCCATATGCTGAGGGTGGCAGGTTCGAGCCAAGCCCCAGCCAAAAACTGCAACAACAACAAATATTTATATATAAACATACACATATATATAACTTACGGATCTGACTTTAGTATGAATGTATTTATTTTGCAATATACTTGCTGGACACCAGGTGGTGCAGTGAATTTGGGGGACAAACACATAGCTGTTAACCTCTCTCTGGTTCCCAGGCTTAGACCTGTTCCCCAGCTAAATTGTTCTTGGTGATCACCTTGGGTTAACCTCCTCAGCATTCAGACCCCGCTGATGTGGGATTCTACTGCTCTCAAAAAATCTTCAGAGACAGGTCTCACAGATTCCCCCTACAACAGTTCCCATGGAGTGTGAGAGTCCCTGGGCCTGTCAGGAATGTGGGACTGCTCCCCACAGGTGGAACTCAGACTGCCATGGCTTAGGACCCCAGCAAGAGGCCCACCCTCACAGCCTTCTGGTGACCCTTATGAAAATGGTGGCCCCCTGTCCGGGAACTTTGCCAGGATGGATGACGCACCTGCTGCCAAACCATGGCAGGGCCATTCCAGACAGCACTCCAATCTGGTGACCAAATTCTGCTCTGAAGTGCTCACTTCTCCAATCTTTCTACTCAACCCCTACCTTCTCCCAGTAACTGAAAACTGTGAAAGGCTTCTTCTGGGACTTTTGTGGGGGTGCTGGTCACTGCTGCTGCCGCTACTGCCAGGGTGGGCTCACAGAAACTTGCCTAGTGTGCTGGGTCTCTGACGCTCTGGCTTGCCCTCCAAGCCCAATATTCCATCACCTTGCTGCATAACCTGAACTACCACTCCATGCCAATATTCCACATCAAGTATGATCCAGCCCTGTGCCTCTCCTCCGTTGCTCCAGGAGTGCTGGGCTCAACATCTTTCCCATCTGCCATCATGCTCTGCCCCTAGACTGTGTTTCTTTCATTAAAAGGAATTTGGAGTAGAGAACTCCCAAGACTTTGCATTTTGAAGTTGCAGAACTAATATCCATATGTGTCATCATATCTAACATGGGAACAAGATTGTGATATGCAGTCTTTGAACCATAAATAAAAATGTTTTAGTTTTCTTTTTTCCTGATCCCCAAATCCACGAACCTACATTAAAAGCATATTCCATCTAAAATAGTTACTGAATTGATTACCTGAGCATTGCAGGGAGTGAGCTAGTTCTGTTGCCATAACTTGTATGATCAGGCCAATACGAAGTCGAAACATTTCAGCAAAGAGACCAGGCTGGGTTCGCATATACATGGCTAGATATACCATGATTTCCTGTACACAGAATGAATATAGACAAAAATTATGGTCCTGACCTCATAATGCCTAGTCATCTTTGGAAATAGACAGATGAATTAAAAACAAACTTTAAAATACTATCACCAGATTAAGCTTTGCAATTCTGCTTACCTGTGTAAGGATTGAAATGTTCATGTCCCCTTCACTGGCTTCATCTATAAGCTGAGTGAGTGCCTCATAGGGCAGTGGTCTAAGGAAGAAGACAGTGAAGAAAGACAAAGTTCTACAACCACTTAAACATAAATATGTTGCAAAAATAACAAATCTATTCCTAAGTCTAAAGCATTAACTCAACATTTCATCATTATCAGTAGCATGCTGGTTCTTTCAGTCTTGAAAGATCACTCATTGCTTCCTCAAACCACCTTGGCCCATATCAACTCAGAAGAGCTTTGCTTTTTCCTCTGTAAACATGGATTATTCTATTCCTTCTCCCTCATTTCTTCCTGACTAAGCTCTATATCTAGAGCATGCTTTGTTTACAAAGTAAGCTTTTAACTACACTGGCTATAGAAGTATAACCGGAAGGCAGGGGTAATACCTTGTTTTGAATTATTCCCTAGTAGAATAAGAGATTGTTTGGAGCACTTATGAATGCAGTTAGTATCCCTTTAAAAATATTTCTTGGAAATATATCATGTTTGCAGATTTGAATTTTGTCACGGTAAGATATGAAATTAAACAGATTTCCTGCAGATGAGTTTCATTAGCATGGCTAGTGCAAAAGGAAAACTGATGTGTAAAAATTAAATGTTTCATCCCAGCCTGTCACTTGACTCTCCTTTCCTTCCAGCCCAAGCTTATCCTAGGGCACTGGTTCCATTTGTAAACTGTGGCAAACCTGAGACAATGGCAAGTTGATTACAGCTTTATGCTCTAATCTAAGTAAATGCCCAGTTTTTCCCCTTGACTATGACTCCACCACCTCTATTCCTTCTTGAGCACCATGGAGTTTCATCATGAGCCCTATGCTCCGGTCAGACACTTTCTTCCTCTTCTTTCCAGAGTATGGCTGACATTTTGTGTGTACCAATTCCAGGTGCACTATTAGTTGTTTTTTGAATGGGAGGGTTAGAAAAATCCAATAAGTAAAAAAAGCTTGAGCACTACTCCCTGTGAGTTTTCTCTTTCATTCGCTCATACCCAGTCATTACCAACATTCTCCCACTTAGTGTTTCTGACAGAAGGGCACATATATAGGACATTGCCATCCATAGACCGATTAGGGTAAGAGAATTGTGGTAAGTCCACACAGTTCCTTAAAGGCTCAGAGAAAATAGATCAAACTCAAACATACTCACGCAGAGATTGTCTTTTCTCGAGGTTCTGGAGGGAGTCCAACTGTCAAATGTTTCTGGTGGGAGAGAAGGTCTGTGCAGGCCTGAGAAGAGATAGCATAATATTATTCTTCTGTAACACCTTGGATTTACAGAAACATTTCACTGCTCAGCCCAGAACTCTTTGCTCCACCTTAACTTAATAAACTCTAACCTCTCTTCCTCATGAAATATTATGAAGATCAGAAAAGAAAGATTTTTAGCAAGAAACAATGAAGTCTTAATTTTCAAGGAGGTAGAGACGTTTTTGTGTACCAGATGTTTTTGTTTTTCATAAAAAAAAATTTTTTTTGAGACAGAGTCTCACTATGTTGCCCTCAGTAGATTGCTGTGGCATCACAGTTCACAGCAATCTCAAACTTTTGGGTTTAAGCATTCTCTTGCCTCAGCCTCACAATTAGCTGGGACTATAGGCACCTGCTATAATGCCCAGCTATTTGTTGTTGTTCTTGTTGTCATTGTTGTTTAGCAGGCCCTGGCCAGTTTCGAACCCACCAGTTCTGGTGAATGTGGCCAGCGCCCCAACCACTGAGCTCTTTTTAAAGGGCACCGAGGTTCTTTTTAAATTTTTTAAAAATCCTTTTTATCTTTTAGAAAGAGTCTCACTCTGTTGCACAGGCTAGAGTGCTGTAGTTCCACTGTAGCACATAGCAACCTCAAACTCCTAGGTTCAAGTGATCCTCTTGCTTCAGCCTCCCAACTAGCTGGGACTACAGGTATCCATACAAGCCTGGCTAATTTTCCTAATTTTTCTTTTTCTTTTTATATATTTATTTACTTTATTTCAGATTAAGATAAGAGTACAAATGATTAGGTTACACAGCTTACATGTGTTAGGTAAAGTTCAAGTTGTAGTTTACCCTTTACCAAGAAGGTGTGTCATGTACCTCTACATTGTACCTGTTAGGTGAGAGCACACAAAACTTCCTCAGTCATCCCCTCTCATTCTGCCACCCCCTCTACTTGAAGGTACCTGTGTTTTTCTCTCCTTTGAGTGTGTAATTGTTCATCTACTACTTCTATTTTTTCGGATTTTTTTTTAATGTTTGGAGTTCATTGAGTGTACAGAAATTAGGTTACACATTTTGCATTTATTAGGTAAAGTCCCTCTTAACATTGTGTCCTGCCCCCCAAAGGTGTGCCATACACCATAACCCCCATCCCTCTCCTATCTTCCTTGTTACCCTGTCTGTCTCCTTGAATTGATTTGAGTTTTTCTCTTACGTGGGTGTGTATTAGATTGTCTACTGGCTTCATATTAGAATTGATTGTATTGGATTCTTCCTTCTCAATTCTTGTGATACTTTACTAAGAAGAATGTGTTCCAACTCGATCCAGATTAATACCAAAGATATAAAGTCTCCACCTTTTCTAATGGCTGAATAGTATTCCATGGTATACATATACCACAGCTTGTTAATTAATTCCTAGGTTGATAGGCATTTAGGTTGCTTCCATAGTTTGGCAATTGTAAATTGAGCTACAATAAATAGTCCAGTACAAATGTCCTTATGATAAAATGATGTTTTCTCTCTGGGGTAGATGCCTGGTAATGGGATTGCAGGCTAACATGAAGGTCTAATTTAAGTTCTTTGAGGATTCTCTATACTTCCTTCCACAAAGGTTATATTAGTTTGCAGTCCCAGCAGCAGTGTAAAAGTGTTCTCTTTTCTCAACATTCATGGTAGCATCTGCAGTTTTGAGATTTTGTGATGTGGGCCATTCACACTGGGGTTCGATATCTCAGGGTGGTTTTGATTTGCATTTCTCTAATGATCAGGAATGATGAGCATTTTTTCAAATATGTGTTAGCCATTCTTCTGTCTTCATCAGAGACGGTTCTGTTCATATATTTTTCCCAGTGGTGGATGGGATTGTTTGCTCTTTTCTTGTTGACTAATCTGAGTTATTCATAGATTCTAGTAATCAACCCTTTGTCAGATTCATACACTGCAAATATCTTTTCCCATTTTGAAGGTTGTCTTTTTGCTTTACTTGCTGTGTCCATGGGTATGCAAAAACTTTTCAGCTTAATTAAGTCCCATTTGTTAAATTTTATTATTATTGCAATGGCCACTGAAGTCTTTATCATACAATCTTTCCCCAGGTCAACATACTCAAGAGTTTTCCCCACACTTTCCTCTAAGATTTTTAACTTTTCATGTCTTAGATTTAAATCCTTTATACATCTTGAGTCAATTTTTGTAAATGGTGAAAAATGTGGGTCAAGTATCAGTGTTTTACATGTGGTTATCCAGTTCTCCCAGCCCCATTTATTGAATAGGGATTCTTTTTCCCAGTGTTTGCTTTTGTTTGGTTTATTGAAGATCAGTGGGAAAGTAGACACTGGCTTCATCTCTTGGTTTTCTATTCTGTTCCATATGTCTAGGTCTCCATTTTTGTGCTAATATGCTATTTGATTACTACGGACTTGTAATGTAGCTTAAAGTCTGGTAGGGTAACGCCTCCAGCTTTGATTTTATTACTAAGAATAGCTTTAGGTATATGGGTTTTTTAATGGTTTAATAGAAAACAAAGTACTGTATTTTCCAGTTTTTCAAAATATGATGTTGGTATTTTAATGGGGACTATATTGAATCTGTAGATTGCTTTGGGCAGAATAGACATTTTGACAATGTTGATTCTTCCCAGCCAAGAGCATGGTATGTTTTTCCATTTGGTAATGTCTTCTACAATTTCATTTCTTAGGTTTTCATGATTCTCCTTGTAAAGATCCTTCTATCTCTATTGTTAGGTATATTCCTAAGTATTTCATTTTCATTGAGGCTACTGTGAAAGGAATTGTGTCCTTGATTTTGCTTCTCAACTTGTATGTTATTGGAATATACAAAGGCTACTGATTTATTACTGTATTTCCTGATCAGTTCCAGGAGTTTAGTGGTTAAGTCTCTGGGGTTTTCTAAGTATAAGATCACATTATCAGCAAAGAATGAGCGTTTGACTTCCTGTGACCCCATTTGGATGCCATTAATATTCTTCCCTTGCCTTATTGCATTGGCTAGAGCTTCCAGAACAATGTTGAGTAATAGTGGTTATAGTGGATATCCTTGTCTGCTTCCAGTTCTAACCAGAAAAGCTTTCAGTTTTACTCAGTTCAGTCTGATGTTAGCTGTGGGTTTGTCATAGATGGCTTCAATCACCTTAAGAAATGTGCCCCCTATGCCTGTTTCCTTAAGTGTCTTGTTAGAAAAGGATGCTGAATTTTGCCAAATGCCTTTTCTACACCTATTGACAGGATCATATGGTCTTTGTTTTTGCTTCTATTGATACGGTGTATTACATTTATGGATTTGTGTATGTTAACCCAGCCCTGAATCCCTTGGATGATGCCTCCTTGAATGTGATGTACAATTTTTTAAATGTATAATTGCATCTATTAGCTAAGATTTTGATGAGTATTTTTTCATAGATACTCATTAGTGAAATTGGTCTGTAGTTCTCCTTTTTAGTTGGGTGCCTTCCTGGTTGTGGAATCAAGGTAATGTTTGCTTCATAGAACGTGTTGGGGAGGGTTCCTTCGTTTGCAATGTTTTGGGATAGGTTCTGCAGTATAGGCATAAGCTCATCTTTGAATGTGTGATAGAATTCTGATGTGAAGCCATCTGGTCCAGGACATATTTTTTTGTTGGAAACTTTGTTACTGCCATCTCAGTGCTTGATATTGGTCTTTTGAAGAGATCTGTTTCTTCCTGGGTAAATCTAGGGAGATGATATGATTCCACATATTGGTTCATTTTTTCCACATTGTCAAATTTCTGGGCATAGAGGTTTTGGTAGGAGTCAGAAATAATCTCTTGTACCTCACTGGTAGCAGTTGTTATTTCCCCCTTTTTATTTCTGATTGAGGTTATTGAAGATTTTACTTTACTATTTCTGGTTGATCTGGCCAGTGGTTTGCCAATTTTATTTATCTTTCAAAGTACCAACTGTTTGTTTCATTAATTTTCTGAATAATACTCTTATTTTCAATTTCATTTATTTCTGATTTAATATTGGTTATTTATTTTCTTTTGCTAGGTTTGGGATTGGATTGCTCTTCCTTTCCTGTTCCTTGAAATGATTCATTAAGTTGTCGATGTGCATTCTTTTTGTTTTTCAGATGTAGGCATCTAATGTGATAAATTTTTCTCTTAGGACTGCTTTTGCATTGTCCTCCAGGTTTTGATAGCTTGTGTTGTCAGTGTTGTTATGCTCAAGGAATTTAATGATTTCCTTTTTCATTTCTTCCTTGCCCCAACTGTCATTCAGCATAAGGTTGTTTAGTTTCCATGCTTTTGTGTGGGGATGACAATTTCACTGGGGTTGAGTTCCACCTAATTGCCTTCTGTTGGGATTCTGTTTGTGTACCAGGATATGATCTATTTTGGAGAATGTTCCATGGTACAACTAGAAAAATGTATGTACTTTACCTTTGTGGTGGAGTGATCTGTATATGTCTATCAAGCAGTTTTTTTTGAGACTCTCACTCTGTCTCCTTCTTTCTGTCAATATTCCTTATTACCCACCCCCTCTCCTTTCTCTTTTCTCTTTTTTTTTTTTCCCCTTCTTTTTTCCCTTATTGCTCTTCAACCTTCTCATCCTTCTGGTGCTGTACCAAAAGGACTCATCAAAACTCTGGTCCAGAAGCACAGAAACAGAAAGACCAAGAGGAAGTGAAAGGAAAATAAGGGCAAGGAAACAGATAAAAGAAATCACTCATGGGAAAAAATCAACAGAAAACTCTCGGCAACGTGAAGAACCAGTCCAGTGCAACCCCCACAAGGGACCATGAGGTAGCTACTGCAGACAATTCCACCTATAAAAAAATGTTAGAAATGACAGAAAGGGAATTTAGAATACAGATGATGAAAACAAGAAAGGAAATGATGGAAACAACGAAGGAAACTGCTGATAAAGTGGAAAATAACCAAAAGGACATCCAAAAACAGAATCATATAAGAGGTAAATGATATGAATAATATAGAAAGGATATAGCAGAGCTGAAGGAACTTAAGCAGTCAATTGGGGAACTTAAAGATGCAATAGAAAGTATCAACAACAGATTAGACCATGCAGAAGAAAGAATCTCCGAGGTAGAGGACAAAGTTCTTAAGATAACTCAGATAGTTAAAGGGGCAGAAAAGAAGAGAGAGAAAGATGAACATTCACTGACAGAATTATGGGACTTTATGAAGCATTCAAGCATACAAGTGATACATGTCCCAGAAGGAGAAAAAGAAAGCCCCAGGGGAAAGGGAGCCATTCTAGAGAATATTATAAATGAAGATTTACCAAATATCACCAAAGATTCTGACACACTCCTTTCAGAGGGATATCGGACCCTGGGTCACCTCAACTCTAATTGAGCTTCTCCAAGATACATTGTAATGAACGTGACCAAAGTCAAGAAAGAAGAACAGATTTTTCAAGCTGCCAGGAGTAAGCACCAGTTGACCTTCAGGGGCAAATCCATCAGAGTGACTGCAGACTTCTCTAATGAAACATTCCAAGCAAGAAGACAATGCTCATCTACCTTTAATCTACTTAAACAGAACAATTTCCAGCTCAGAATTCTATATCCTGCTATGTTAAGCTTTAAAATTGACAGAGAAATCAAATAATTTACTGATATATAAACATTGAGGAAATTTGCCAGAACAAGACCAGCTGTATAGGAAATACTTCAAACTGTTCTACACACTGACCATCACAATGGATCAATAGCAAAGTAAGAACTCAGCAATTAAAGAACAGAACCTACCTTCCACACTGATGCAAAACAAAACCGCCAATGGACTCTCACAAAATAAGACAAATAGAACACTACCATACTTATCAATTATCTCAGTAAATGTTAATGGCTTAAATTCCCCACTGAAGAGACATAGATTGGCTAACTGGATTAAAAAACATAAGCCATCCATTTGCTGCAGCAGGTAACACACATAGCCTCAAAAGACAAATTAAAACTTCAAGATAAGGGTTGGAAGACAATTTTTCAGGCTAACAAACTCAGAAGAAAAGAGGAGTTGCAATATTATTTTCAGATACATGTGGATTTAAAGCAACTAAAGTCAAAAAAGGCAAAGATGGTCACTTTATATTGGTGAAGGGAAAAATACATACAAGAATACCTTTCAATTCTAAATATTTATGCACCCAACATAAATGCTCCCAGATTTTTGAAATAGACCTTACTCAGTCTGAGCAATATGATATCTTATAATACCACAATAATAGGGCACTTTGAACACTCCTCTTACAGAGCTGGACAGATCCTCTAAACAGAAATTAAACAAAGATATAAGGGACTTACATGAGACCCTAGAACAACTGTGCTTGATAGATGTGTATAGAACACTCCATCCCAAAGATAAAGAATATACATTCTTCTCATCACCCCATGAGACATTCTCCAAAATTGATCACATCTTAAGACACAAAACAAACCTCAACAGAATCAAAAGAATTGAAAGTTTACCTTGTATCTTCACAGACCACAAGGTACTAAAGGTGGAACTCAACTCCAACAAAAATGTTCAACCCTACACAAAGGCATGGAAATTAAATGACCTTATGTTGAATGACCGATTGGTGCAGGAAGAAATAAAATAGGAAATCACAAAGTTCCTTGAGCATAACAACAATGATGACACAAGCTACCAAAACCTGTGGGATACTGAAAAAGCAGTTTTGAGAGGAAAATTTATCGCTTTAGATGCCTACATTCGAAAAACAGAAAGAGAACACATCAAAAAACCCACAAGCCATGTTATAAAATTGGAAAAAGAAGAACAATCTAAGCCTAAACACAGCAGAAGAAAAGAAATCTCCAAAATTAAATCAGAGATCAATGAAATTGAAAACAAAAGAATCATTCAGAAAATTAACGAAACAAGGAGTTGGTTTTTTAAAAAAAAAAAATAAATAAAATAGATAAAACTTTGGCCAGACTAATGAGAAATAGGAAAGTAAAATCTCTAATAACCTCAATCAGAAATGATTAAGGGTGAAATAACAACTGATGCCACAGATACACAAAAGATCATTTGTGAATAATACCAGAAAATCTATGCCCAGAAATTTGACAATGTGAAGGAAATGGACCAATATTTGAACTCACAACCTCTCCCTAGACTTAGCCAGGAAGAAACAGAGCTTCTGAACAGACCAATTTCATGCACTGAGATTAAAGAAACAATAAAAAATCTTCCAACCAAAAATGCCCTGGTCCAGATGGCTTCACACCAGAATTCTATCAAACCTTCAAGAAGAGCTTATTCCCGTACCTCAGAAATTATTCCAAAAAATTGAGGAGGAAGGAATCTTCCCCAAGATGTTCTATGAAGCAAACATCACCCTGATACCAAAACCAGGAAAAGACCCAACCAAAAAGGAGAATTTCAGACCAGTTTCACTCATGAATATAGATGCAAAAATTCTCAAGAAAATCCTAGCCAATAGATTACAGCTTATCATCAAAAAAGTCATACATCATGATCAAGTAGGTTTCATCCCAGGGATGCAAGGCTGGTTTAACATATGTTATGTAAGTCCATAAATGTTATCCACCATATTAACAGAGGCAAAAATAAAGATCATATGATCCTCTCAATAGATGAAGAAAAAGCATTTGATAAAATCCACCATCCTTTTTTTAATTAGAACACTGAAGAGTATAGGCATAGGTGGCACATTTCTGAAACTGATTGAAGCTATCTATGACAAACCCACAGCTAATATTTTATTGAACAGAGTAAAACTGAAAGCTTGTCTTCTTAGAACTGGAACCAGACAAGGTTGTCCTCTGTCACCATTACTTTTCAACATAGTGCTAGAAGTTCTAGCCAATACAATTAGGCGAGACAAGGAAATGAAGGGAATCCAAATGGGAGCAGAGGAGGTCAAATTCTCCATCTTTGCTAATGACATCATCTTATACTTAGACAACCCCAAAGACTCAACCACAAGACTCCTGGAAGTCATCAAAAAATGCAGTAATGTCTCAGGATATAAAATCAATGTCCACAAATCAGTTGCTTTTGTATACACCAGTAACAGTCAAGATGAGAGGCTATTTAAGGACTCAACTCCCTTCACCATAGCTTCAATGAAAATGAAATACCTAGGAATATACCTAACAAAGGAGGTGAAGGAACTCTATAAAGAAATTATGAAATCCTCAGAAAGGAAATAGCAGAGGATATTAACAAATGAAAGAACATACCATGCTGATGGCTGGGAAGAATCAACATTGTTATAATGTCTATACTTCCCAAAGCAATCTACCATTCAATGCCATTCCTATTAAAATACCAACATCGTACTTTCAAGGTTTGGAAAAAATGATTCTGCGTTTTGTATGGAACCAGAAAAAACCCTGTATAGCTAATGCAGTCCTTAGAAATAAAAATAAAGCTGGGGGCATCATCATACCAGACATTAGGCTGTACTACAAAGCCATAGTGGTCAAGACAGCATGGTACTGGCACAAAAATAGGCATAGACACATGGAATGGAATAGAAAACCAGGATATGAAACTAATATCTTACAACCACTGAATCTTTGATAAACCTAACAAGATCATACCTTGGGGGAAAGACTCCATATTCAATAAATGGTGCTGAGAGAACTGGATATGCACATGTAAAAGACAGAAACTGGACCAACACCTTTCTCTACTCACAACAGTTGATTCAAGATGGATAAAGGACTTAAATTTAAGGCATGAGACAAAAAAAATCCTGAAAGAAAGCATAGGAAAAATACTGGAAAATATTGGCCTGGGAAAAGACTTCATGTAGAAGACTGCTCTGGCAATTGCAACAACAATAAAAATGAAAAAAAATGGGACTTCATTAAACGGAAAAGCTTCTTTACTGCTAAGGAGACAACAACCAAAGCAAAGAGATAACCTACACAATGGGAGAGGATATTTTCATATTTTGAATTAGACAAAAGCTTGATAACTAGAATCTATAGAGAACTCAAAGTAATCTACATGAAAAAAACCCCAAGAATCCCATATATCAATGGGCAAGAGACATGAAAAGAACCTTTTCTAAAGAAGACAAAGGAATAGCTAACAAAGATATGAAAAAATGCTCATCATCCCTAATTATTAGAGAAATGAAAATCAAAAGCACTCTGAGATACCATCTAACCCCAGTGAGAATGGCCCACATCAAAAAATCTCAAAACTGCAGATGCTGGCGTGGATGTGGAGAGAAAGGAACACTTTTACACTGCTGGTGGGACTGCAAACTAACACAAACTTTTTGGAAGGAAGTGTGGAGAAAACTCAAAGAACTCAAGCTAGACCTCCCATTTGATCCTGCAATCCCATTACTGGGCACTACCCAGAAGGAAAAAAACCCTTTTATCATAAGGACACTTGTACTAGACTGTTTACTGCAGGTCAATTTACAATCGCCAAAATGTGGAAATAGCCTAAATGCCCACAAACCCAGAAATGGATTAACAAGCCGTGGTATATGTACACTATCGAATACTATTGAACTATTAAAAAAAAAAAGGAGAGATACTCCTGGGTTCAAGAACTCCTGCCTCGAGTCGGGGAGACAAGATGGCGGACTGAAGCCAGCTTTCAACAAAGGCTCCCGTCCAGAAGGAGAGTTAAGGGACAGGAATTTAGTAAGTATCCTGGTGGACTTGAGCCTCACCAAGAGAGAAGGCTGAAGAACGCACATCAACACCGCTGAGGCAAGTTGTGATCACAAGGACGCAAACAAAAGGTACAAAATCCACCACCAAGCGGACGGGAGTCCCCCTCCCATATGAGACCGGCTCTAGAGCCCCACAATTGAACCAGCGGGCAGAAATTAAAGGCCCTCCCACTACACTCCACGGGAGAGACCTTCTAAAAACTGGACCTACCTCCCCTACGGGGGTGCCGAGGCGTTCTCCTGCCGGACATAGGGCTGAATAAAACTTTGGGAATCCTTTGCCGGCAACCCTGAATCCCTGGTGCTCCCCTCCCGCCCACTGAGGTCTGGAGGCCTGTCCCCCAGGATTTCGGATCCTTGGGTGATTTCTCAAGGGGAGTGGACAGTCCCCGAGTTGCGACTGGTCAGCATTGACTCTGAGGCCCGCCGAGTGAGGAGAGGGCACCGGGCTGAGGGGGAGTCACGCCTCGCGGCACTTCCCTGCGGTGCAGTGCAGCAACCCTCCCCGGGCATAAGGGGCCCAAGACTGAATCAGACTCTGGCCTCCCCGCTGAGAGCTGAGAACCCCTACTCTCACTCGGGGTCTGAGGGCCTATCCCCCAGGAGTTCGGCTCCTTGGGTGATTTCTCGAGGGGAGTGCACAGTGCCTGAGCTGCGTCAGGTCAGCGCTGACTCTGGGACACGTGAGTGAGGAGAGGGCACTCTGCTGAGGGGAAATCAAGCCTTGGCGGCACTTCCCTGCGGTGCAGTGCAGGAGCCCTCCCCAGACCGTAGTATTGCGTGAAACTGAATGAAACTCTAGCTTCCCCCCGCCCCACTCCCAATCGGGGTCTGGGGGCCCATCCCCCAAGAGTTCTGATTCTTGGGGGATCTCTTAAGGGGTGTGGACCCAGCACAAACTGCGGCCGCTCAGTGCTGACTCTGGGGCGCGGGACAGAGGAGAAAAGGGTCGCCTGAGTGCCCACACCAGAGCAGCAGTTCCCTGGAGGTAGATCAACAGCCGTTTTTTCTTTAACGGCAGAACGCTCACTTCTGGATATTCTGAGGCCACACCCCCTGTCTCTCTGGGCAACCAGAGGAGGCCACCGGTGACACGGCTCACAAACCCGGAAGCCTCAAGGGCGGGGCCGACCCAGAGAGGTGTTCAGACGCAATTTTCCAGCAGCAAAGACGTTTGAACTCAAAACAGCCCGTCTCCTGTAGGCGACGACAGGAACAGAGACAGAACCTCACAAAGTTGTCTGTTCTGTTCTGTTCTGTTAGCAGCATGCATCAGGGACGGGGCTAAGCCTGAGTGAACACCTCCTTCCCATCACCTACATCAAACACTCAAAGATGTCAGGCCCCATCTCCTCCTGCTAGATAGCGGCAGTCTGCGGGGGCCTGGCAGACTTCCTTGCGATTCAGGCAGGTGCAAACCCCTGGAGTGTCTGTTCACTGCAGGCAACTGGGTTAGCCATCTGCAGAGATACCAGTGACTGGGTCCGACGGAGGGGCAAAGTGGGGAAGGAGACGTCAACCTTCCCAGACTGCTCTGTTTGCTGGGTGGCTCCTCCTGACTCCACGCTGCACTGGGGTGAGCTGTGTCAGAGGAGTCACCAGGCCCCTGTGATCCAGTTCCCAGAGACCTCTTGAACCCTTCCACCCGAGAGAAGTGCCAATTGAGACAGTTGATTCGGACCTTTTGAACTGGGCTAATAGACTGAGGACTCTTCAGGCGGTGCCCTGGGTGTGCGATTGTAGGAAGGTTTGATTCTCCTTTTCCAACTGGGGCCAGAGGTGGGCAGGCGGGGTGACTTAATTGCTGATTTTTCCACACAGCTGAGACTTCAAGCCAGAGTAGAAGTTGCAATAGGATCGAACAGAAACCAGCTGAAAACAAGACAGAACCACTTTGCTCCACCACACCAGACAGGGCCCCAGTTTCTCAGGCCACAACACTGTACGGGCCCTCGATAAAACCCCAGGGGAAAAACCAAAAGGAGTAAATCATGGGGCGGAATCAGCGGAAAAACTCTGGTAACATGAATAACCAGAATAGATCAACCCCCCCAAGAAAAGATATGGCAGATGTGATTGAAGATCCCATTCATAAACAACTGGCTGAGATGTCAGAAGTCGAATTCAGAATTTGGTTTGCAGACAAGATTAATAAAATGGAATTAGGAATTCGAGGAGAAATTCAAAAATTGTCTCAAGAATTTAACGAATTTAAAGACAAAACCACCAAAGACTTAGACACACTGAAACAAGAACTTACAGCACTCAAAGATATGAAAAATACAGTAGAATCCCTCAGTAACAGAATGGAGCAAGCAGAAGAAAGGATTTCTGACATTGAAGATAAAGTCTTCAAACGCTCCCAATCTCTCAAAGAGGAAGAGAAATGGAGAGCAAAAACGGATCACTCACTCAGAGAGCTCTCAGATAATTCGAAAAAAAAACAACATAAGGGTTATAGGAATATCGGAGAATGATGAAGTGGCTGCCAAGGACACAGAGGCCATTCTACATGAAATTATGAAAGAAAATTTTCCAGACATGCCTAGAGAATCTGAAATTCAGATAGCAGACAGCTTCAGAACCCCAGCACGATTCAACCCCAATAAGCCATCTCCCAGACATATCATAATTAGCTTCACTAAAGTTAACATGAAAGAGAAGATTCTCAAAGCAGCCCGGCGAAAGAAAACTATAACGTACAAAGGTAAGAATATTAGAATAACTGCAGATCTCTCTGCTGAAACTTTTCAAGCAAGAAGAGGCTGGTCATCAACTTTTAATCTCCTAAAGCAAAAAAACTTTCAACCCAGGATCTTGTATCCAGCTAAACTGAGTTTCATCTATGATGGAGAAATTAAATACTTCAATGACATTCATATGTTGAAAAAATTTGCCATAAGTAAACCAGCTCTTCAGGATGTTCTCAGACCTATCCTCCACAATGACCAACCCAATCCTATACCACAAAAGTAAACTCACTCAGAAACTTCGGATCAAACTCCAACTTCCACACTGGCGAAAGGATTAAAAATGTCCACTGGACCTTTGAAAAACTCGATACCCAAAATTCCACCAGACTTATCAATACTCTCCATTAATGTGAATGGCTTAAACTGTCCTCTAAAGAGGCATAGGTTAGCTGCCTGGATACAAAAACTCAAGCCAGATATTTGTTGCATACAAGAGTCACATCTCAACTTAAAAGACAAATACAGAGTCAGGGTGAAAGGATGGTCATCCATATTTCAGGCAAATGGTAATCAGAAAAAGGCAGGTGTTGCAATTTTATTTGCAGATACAGTAGGCTTTAAACCATCAAAAGTAAGGAAGGACAAGAATGGTCACTTCATATTTGTTAAGGGTAATACTCAATATGACGAGATCTCAATTATTAATATCTATGCACCCAACCAGAATGCACCTCAATTTATAAGAGATACTCTAACAGACATGAGTAACTTGATTTCCTCCAGGTCCATAATCGTTGGAGATTTCAACACTCCCTTGGCAGTGTTGGATCGATCCTCCAGAAAGAAGCTGAGCAAAGAAATCTTAGATTTAAACCTAACCATCCAATATTTAGATTTAGCAGACATCTACAGAACATTTCATCCCAACAAAACTGAATACACATACTTCTCATCAGCCCACCGAACTTACTCCAAAATTGATCACATTTTAGGTCACAAGTCTAACCTCAGTAAATTTAAAGGAATAGAAATTATTCCATGCATCTTCTCGGACCAGCATGGAATAAAACTTGAATTGAGTAACAACAGGAATCTGCATACCCATACAAAAACATGGAAGTTAAATAACCTTATGCTGAATGATAGCTGGGTCAGAGATGAGATTAAGAAAGAAATCACCAATTTTTTGGAACAAAATGACAATGAAGACACAAGCTATCAGAACCTCTGGGACACTGCAAAGGCAGTTCTAAGAGGGAAATTTATAGCACTGCAAGCCTTCCTCAAGAGAACGGAAAGAGAGGAAGTTAACAACTTAATGGGACATCTCACGCAACTGGAAAAGGAAGAACATTCCAACCCCAAACCCAGTAGAAGAAAATAAATAACCAAAATTAGAGAAGAATTAAATCAAATTGAAAACAAAAGAATAATACAACAGATCAATAAATCAAAAAGCTGGTTTTTTGAAAAGGTCAATAAAATAGATAAACCTCTGGCCAACCTAATCAGGAAAAAAAGAGTAAAATCTCTAATATCATCAATCAGAAACAACAAAGACGAAATAACCACAGACTCATCAGAAATCCAAAAAATCCTTAATGAATATTACAAGAAACTTTATTCTCAGAAATATGAAAATCTGAAGGAAATAGACCGATACTTGGAAGCACGCCACCTTCCAAGACTTAACCAGAATCAAGTGGAAATGTTGAACAGACCCATATCAAGTTCAGAAATAGCATCAACTATACAAAACCTCCCTAAAAAGAAAAGCCCGGGACCAGATGGTTTCACGTCAGAATTCTACCAAACCTTTAAAGAGGAATTAGTACCTATATTACTCAACCTGTTCCAAAATGTAGAAAAAGAAGGAAGACTACCCAACACGTTCTATGAAGCAAATATCACCCTGATCCCCAAACCAGGAAAAGACCCAACAAGAAAAGAAAATTATAGACCAATATCACTAATGAATATAGATGCAAAAATATTCAACAAGATCCTAACAAACAGAATCCAACAACACATCAAACAAATTATACATCATGACCAAGTTGGTTTTATCCCAGGGTCTCAAGGCTGGTTCAATATACGTAAATCTATAAATGTAATTCAGCACATAAACAAATTAAAAAACAAAGACCATATGATTCTCTCAATTGATGCAGAAAAAGCTTTTGATAATATCCAGCATCCCTTCATGATCAGAACACTCAAGAAAATTGGTCTAGAAGGGACTTTTCTTAAACTGATAGAGGCTATCTACAGCAAACCCACAGCCAATATCATATTGAATGGAGTTAAATTGGAATCATTTCCACTCAGATCAGGAACCAGACAAGGCTGCCCATTGTCTCCATTGCTTTTCAACATAGTAATGGAAATTTTAGCCACCGCAATTAGGGGAGAAAAGGCGATCAAGGGTATCCATATAGGGTCAGAAGAGATCAAACTCTTGCTCTTCACAGATGATATGATTGTGTATCTGGAAAACACTAGGGACTCTACTACAAAACTCCTAGAAGTGATCAAGGAATACAGCAGCGTCTCAGGTTACAAAATCAACATTCATAAATCGGTAGCCTTTACATACACCAACAACAGTCAAATTGAAAAAGCAGTTAAGGACTCTATCCCATTCACAGTAGTGCCAAAGAAGATGAAATATTTGGGAATTTACCTAACAAAAGACGTGAAAGATCTCTATAAAGAGAACTATGAAACTCTAAGAAAAGAAATAGCTGAAAATGTTAACAAATGGAAAAACATACCATGCTCATGGCTAGGAAGAATCAACATTATCAAAATGTCCATACTACCCAAAGCAATATATAATTTCAACGCACTCCCCATTAAAGCTCCACTGTCATATTTTAAAGATCTTGAAAAAACATTACTTCGTTTTATATGGAATCAGAAAAAACCTCGAATAGCCAAGACATTACTCAGAAATAAAAACAAAACAGGAGGAATCACACTACCAGACCTCAGACTTTACTACAAATCGATAGTGATCAAAACAGCATGGTATTGGCACCAAAACAGAGAAGTAGATATCTGGAATAGAATAGAGAACCAAGAGATGAATCCAGCTACTTACCGCTATTTGATTTTTGACAAGCCAATTAAAAACATTCAGTGGGGAAAAGATTCCCTATTTAACAAATGGTGCTGGGTGAACTGGCTGGCAACCTGCAGAAGACTGAAATTGGACCCACACCTTTCACCATTAACTAAGATAGACTCTCATTGGATTAAAGATTTAAACTTAAGACATGAAACTATAAAAATACTAGAGGAGAGTGCAGGGAAAACCCTTGAAGAAATTGGTCTGGGTGAGTATTTCATGAGGAGAACCCCCCGGGCAATTGAAGCAGCTTCAAAAATACACTACTGGGACTTGATCAAACTAAAAAGCTTCTGCACAGCTAAGAACACAGTAAGCAGAGTAAGCAGACAGCCCTCAAAATGGGAGAAGATATTTGCAGGGTATAACTCTGACAAAGGTTTAATAACCAGAATCCACAGAGAACTCAAACGCATCAGCAAGAAAAAAACAAGGGATCCCATCTCAGGCTGGGCAAGGGATTTGAAGAGAAACTTCTCTGAAGAAGACAGGTGCACGGCCTTCAGACATATGAAAAAATGCTCATCATCTTTAATCATCAGAGAAATGCAAATCAAAACTACTTTGAGATATCATCTAACTCCAATGAGACTAGCCTATATCACAAAATCTCAAGACCAGAGATGTTGGCGTGGATGCGGAGAAAAGGGAACACTTCTGCACTGCTAGTGGGAATGCAAATTAATACATTCCTTTTGGAAAGATATATGGAGAACACTCAGAGATCTAAAAATAGGTCTGCCATTCAATCCTGTAATTCCTCTGCTGGGCATATACCCAGAAGACCAAAAATCACAACATAACAAAGATATTTGTACCAGAATGTTTATTGCAGCCCAATTCATAATAGCTAAGTCATGGAAAAAGCCCAAGTGCCCATTGATCCACGAATGGATTAATAAATTGTGGTATATGTATACCATGGAATACTATGCAGCCTTAAAGAAAGATGGAGACTTTACCTCTTTCATGTTTACATGGATGGAGCTGGAACATATTCTTCTTAGTAAAGTATCCCAAGAATGGAAGAAAAAATACCCAATGTACACAGCCCTACTATGAAACTAATTTGGGACTCTCACATGAAAGCTATAACCCAGCTACAACTTAACAATAGGGGGAAGTGGGAAGGGGGGGGTGGGTAGAGGGAGGGGAATCGGTGGGATCACACCTGTGGTGCATATTACAGTGGTATTTGCGAAACTTGGTAAATGTAGAATGTAAATGTTTTGGCACAGTAACTGAGATAACGCCGGAAAGGCTATGTTAACCACTGTGATAAAAATGTGTCAAATGGTTTATGAAGTGAGTGTATGATGCCCCATAATCATATCATTGTATACAGTTATGATTTAATAAAAAAATTAAAAAAAAATAAGGAGACTTTACATCCTTTGTATTAATCTGGGTGGAAGTGGAACACATTATTCTTAGTAAAGCTTCACAAGTATGGAGAAACATGAATCCTATGTAGTCAATTTTAACATGAGGACAATTAAGGGCACGGTGTGGGTGGCAGAAGGGGAGAGCAGAGAGAGAACGAAGAAGGGAGGGGTGGGGAAAGGAAGAGCAGGGAGAGGGAAGGAGGGAGGGGGGTGGGACCTTGGTGTGTGCCACACCTTTTGGGGGAAAGATACGATTGTAAGAGGCCCTTTACCTGACAAATGCAATCAGTGTAACCTGGTTTCTTGTACCCTCAATTAACCTCCCCCCCCCCGTGCAAAAAAGGTTAAGTCAGAGGAATGGTAACATAAAAAGCAAGAGAAAGTGAAAGGAAAATTAGGGCAAGGAGACAGAAAAAGGAAAATACTCATGAGGAAGAAACAGGAAACAAATCTTCACAACATGAAAAACCAGTCCAGAGCACCCCCCTCCCCAAGGGAGCATGAGGTAGTTACTGCAGAGGATTCTACCTATGAAGAAATGTTAGAAATGGGAGAAGGTGAATTTAAAATACAGATGATGAAAACAATGAAGGAAATTGCTGAGAAAGTGGAAAATAACCAAAAGGAAATCGAAAAACAGAATCAAATAAGAGATAAAAAATATACAAAAATATGGAAGTTAAATAACCTTATGCTGAATGATGGCCGGGTCATAGATGAGATTAAGAAGGAAATTGCCAAATTTTTGGAACAAAACAACAATGAAGACACAAATTATCAGAACCTCTGTGATACCGCAAAAGGAGTCCTAAGAGGGAAATTTATAGCACTGCAAGCCTTCCTCAAGAGATCGGAAAGAGAGGAAGTTAACAGCTTAATGGGACATCTCAAGCAACTGGAAAAAGAAGAACATTCCAACCCCAAACCCAGTAGAAGAAAAGAAATAACCAAAATTAGAGCAGAATTAAATGAAATTGAAAACAAAAGAATTATACAACAGATCAATAAATCAAAAAGTTGGTTTTTTGAAAAAGTCAATAAAATAGATAAACCTTTGGCTAACCTAACCAGGAAAAAAAGAGTAAAATATCTAATTTCATCAATCAGAAATGACAAAGACGAAATAAGAACAGACTCCTCAGAAATTCAAAACATCCTTGATGAATATTACAAGAAACTTTATTATCAGAAATATGAAAATCTGAAGGAAATTGACCAATACTTGGAAGCACGTCACCTTCCAAGACTTAGCCAGAATCAAGTGGAAATGTTAAACGGGCCAATATCAAGTTCTGAAATAGCATCAAACATGCGTAACCTCCCTGAAAAGAAAAGCCCAGGACCAGATGGCTTCATGTCAGAATTCTACCAAACCTTTAAAGAGGAACTAGTACCTATATAACTCAACCTGTTCCAAAATATAGAAAAAGAAGACTACCCAACACATTCTATGAAGCAAATATCATCCTGATCCCCAAACCAGGAAAAGACCCCAAAATAAAAGAAAATTATAGACCAATAGCATGAATGAATATTGATGCAAAAATATTCAACAAGATCCTAACAAACAGAATCCAGCAACACATCAAATAAATTATACATCATGACCAAGTCGGTTTTATCCCAGGGTCTCAAGACTGGTTCACGATATGTAAATCTGTAAGTATTATTCAGCATAGAAACAAATTAAAAAACAGAGACCATACGATTCTTTCAATTTATGCAGAAATACTTTTGATAATATCCAGCATCCCTTCATGATCAGAACACTTAAGAAAATTAGTATAGAAGGGACATTTCTTAAATGGAAAGAGGCCATCTACAGCAAACCCACAGCCAATATAATACTGAATGGAGTTAAATTGAAATCATTTCCACTCATATCAGGAACCAGACAAGGCTGCCCATTGTCTCCACTGCTCTTTAACATTGTAATGGAAGTTTTAGCGACTGCAATTACAGAAGAAAAGGCGATCAAGGGTATCCACATAGGGTCAGAAGAGATCAAAGTTTTGCTCTTTGCAGATGATATGATTGTATATCTGAAAAACACCAGGATTCTACTTCAAAATTCTTAGAACTGATCAAGGAATACAGCAACGTCTCAGGTTACAGAATCAGCATTCATAAATCGGTATCCTTTATATATACCAACAATAGTCAAGATGAAAAAACAGTTAAGGACTGTATTCCATTCACAGTAGTGCCAAGGAATATGAAATGTTTGGGAGTTTATCTAACAAAGGAGTGAAAGATCTCTACAAAGAGAACTATGAAACTCTAAGAAAAGATATAGCTGAAAATGTTAACAAATGGAAAAACATACTATGCTCATGGCTGGGAAGAATCAACCTTGTTAAAATGTCCATACTACCCAAAGCAATATAAAATTTTAATGCAATCCCTATTAATGCTCCACTGTCATACTTTAAAGAGCTTGAAAAAATAATACTTCATTTTATATGGAATCAGAAAAAACCTCGAATAGCGAAGACATTACTCAGAAATAAAAACAAAGCAGGAGGAATCACACTACTGGACCTCAGATTGTACTATAAATTGATATTGACAAAAAAAAAAGCATGGTACTGGCACAAAAACAGAGAGGTAAATGTATGGAACAGAATAGAGAACCAAGAGATTAACCCAGGTACTTACAGTTATTTGATCTTTGACAAGCCATTTAAAAACATTCGGTGGGGAAAAGATTCCCTATTTAACAAATGGTGCTGGGTGAACTGGCTGGCAACCTGTAGAAAACTGAAACTGGACCCACACCTTTCACCATTAACTAAGATAGACTCTCACTGGATTAAAGATTTAAACTTAAGACATGAAACTATAAAAATACTAGAAGAGAGTGCAGGGAAAAACCTTAAAAAATCAGTCTGGGCAAGTGTTTTGTAAGGAGGACCCCTGCGGCAATTGAAACAGCTTCAAAAATACGCCACTGGAATCTGATCAAACTAAAAAGCTTTTGCACAGCCAAGAACACAGTAAGTAAAGCAAGCAAACAGTCCTCGTCCTCAGAATGGTAGAAGATATTTGCAAGTTATGTCTCCAACAAAGGTTTAATAACAAGAATCCACAGAAAACTCAAACGTATAAGCAAGAAAAGAACAAGTGATCCCATTGCAGGCTGGGCAAGGGACTTGAAGAGAAACTTCTCTGAAGAAGACAGGTGCACGGCCTACAGACATATGAAAAAATGCTCATCATCCTTAATCATCAGATAAATGCAAATCAAAACTACTTTGAGATAACATCTAACTCCAGTAAGATTAGCCCAAATCACAAAATCCCAAGACCAGAGATGTTGGCGTGGATGTGGAGAAAAGGGAACACTTCTACAATACTGGTGGGAATGCAAATTAATACATTCCTTTTGGAAAGATGTTTGGAGAACCCGTAGAGATCTAAAAATAGATCTGCCATTCAATCGTATAATTCCTTTACTAGGGATATACCCAGAAGACCAAAAATCACATTATAATAAAGATATTTGTACCAGAATATTTATTGTAGCCTAATTCATAATTGCTAAGTCATGGAAAAAGCCAAAGTGCCCATCAATCCAAGAATGGATCAATAAATTGTGGTATATGCACACCATGGAATATTATGCAGCCTTAACGAAAGATGGAGACTTTACGTCTTTCATGTTTACATGGATGGAGCTAGAACATATTCTTCTTAGTAAAGTATCTTAAGAATGGAAGAAAAAGTATCCAATGTACCCAGACCTACTATGAAACTAATTTATGGGTTTCATATGAAAGCTATAACCCAGTTATAGCCTAAGAATATGGGGAAGCGGGAGAGAGAGGGGAAGGAGGGGGGAAGTTGGGCGGAGGGAGTGTGATTGGTGGGATTACACCTGTGGTGCATCTTACAAAGGTACATGTGAAACTTAGTAAATGTAGAATATAAATGTCTTAACACAATAACTAAGAAAATGCCAGGAAGGCTATGTTAACCAGTGTGATGAAAATGTGTCAAACGGTTTATAAAACCAGTGTATTGTGCCCTGTGATTGCATTAATGTACCTAGCTATGATTTAATAATAAAAAAAGAGATGAAAAATATGAAGAATATAGAGAGAATATAGCAGAGCTGAAGGAATTGAAGAAATCAATTAGGTAACTTACAGATGAAGAAAGTATCGACAGATCAGACCATGCAGAAGAAAGAATCTCAGAGGTAGAGGACAAAGCTCTTGAGATAATTAAGATAGTTAAAGAGGCAGAAAAAAAAAGAGAGATAGAAAGCAGAACATTCATTGACAGAATTATGGGACTTCATTAAGTGTTCAAACATATAAGTTATAGGTATCCCAGAAGGGGAAGAAGACTACCCCAGAGGAATGGAAGCCAAAATAGAGAATATTATAAATGAAAATTTACCAAATATCACCAAAGATTCTGACACAATCCTTTCTGAGGGATATTGGATGCCAAGTTGCCTCAATTCAAATAGAGCTTCTCCAAGACACATTGAGATGAACCTGTCCAAAGACAAGACAAAGCAAAAGATTCTGCAAGCTGCCAGGAGTGAGTGCCAATTGACCTACAGGGGCAAATCCATCAGGGTGACTGTAGACTTCTATAATGAAACTTGTCAAGCCAGAAAACAATGGTCATCTACCTTTTATCTTCTTAAACAAAACAATATCCAGCCCAGAATTCTATATCCTGCTAAATTAAAACTGATGGAGAAATCAAATCTTTTACTGATATATAAACCCTGAGGAAATTTGCCACAACAAAACCAGCTCTACAGGAAATACTCCAACCTGTTCTATACACTGACCATCATAATGGACCACCAGCAAAATAAGCACCCAGAAATTAAAAGACAGACCCAAACTTCTAAAATGATGAAAAAGATAAAACTAAGCAATAAACTTTCACAAAACAAGATGAATAAAATGTGACCACACTTATTAATTATCTCAGTAAATGTTAATGGCTCGAATTCCCCACTGAAGAGGCATTGACTGGCTGATTGGGTAAAAAAACACAAGCCATCCATTTTCTGTCTGCAGGAAACACAGCTAGCCTCAAAAGACAAGTTAAAACTCAGAGTTAAGGGTTGGAAGACAATTTTTCATGAGAATGGAATTCAGAAGAATAGAGGGGTTGCAAACTTATTTTCAGATATAAGTAGATTTAAAGCAACTAAAGTCAAAAAAGACAAAGATGGACACTTCATATTGATCAAGGGAAAAATAAAATGAGAAGATATTTCAATTCTAAATATTAAGCACCTAACTTAATTGCTCCCAGATTCTTGAAACAGACCTTAATTAGTCTGAGTGATATGATATTCTATAACACCATAATAACAGGAGACTAACACTCCTCTCACAGAGCTGGACATATCCTCTAAACAGAAATTAAACGAAGTTATATGGAACTTAAATGAGACCCTAGAACAACAGGCTTGATAGACGTATATAGAACACTCCATCTCAAAGCTAAAGAATACAGGTCCTTCTCATAGGCCCATGGAATATTCTCCAAAATTGATAATATCGTGTTAAGACATTTATATTCTACATTTACTAAATTTCACATGTACCCTTGTAACCAGTGTGATGAAAATGTGTCAAATGGTCTATAAAACCAGTGTATGGTGCCCCATGATCGCATTAATGTACACAGTTATGATTTAATAATAAAAAATAAATAAATAAATAAATAAAAATAAAAAAATTGATAATATTCTAGGACACAAAACAAATCTCACCAGAATCAAAAGAATAAAAATTTTACCTTGTATCTTTTCAGACCACAAGGCATTAAAAGTGGAACTCAACTCCAACAAAAAATGTTCAACCCTACACAAAAGCATGGAAATTAAACAACCTTATGCTGAATGAAATTTGGGTTAGGAAGAAATAAAAGGGGAAACTGTTAATGTCCTTGAGCATAACAAAAATGAAGACATAAGCTCCCAAAACCTGTGGCATACAGCAAAAGCAGTCCTGAGAGGAAAATTTATCGCTTTAGATGCCTACATTCGAAAAACACAAAGAGAGAGCATTAACAAATCCACAAGTTGTGGCGGGCACCTGTAGTCCCAGCTACTCGGGAGGCTGAGGCAAGAGGATAGCTTAAGCCCAGGAGTTGGAGGTTGCTGTGAGCTGTGTGATGCCATGGCACTCTACCGAGGGCCATAAAGTGAGACTCTGTCTCTACAAAAAATAAATAAATAAATAAATAAATAAATAAAAAAAACAAATCCACAAGTCATTTTATGAAATTGGAAAAAGAAGAACAATCTAAGCCTAAACCCAGCAGAAGAGAAGAAATATCCAAAATTAAATCAGAGATTTATTAAATTGAAAACCAAAGAATCATTCAGAAAATTAATGAAATGGGGTTTGGTTTTTTGAAAAAATAAATAAAATAGACAAAACTTTGGGCAGACTAACTAGAAATAGAAAAGCAAAATCTCCAGAAACCTTAATCAGAAATGATGAAGGGGAAATAACAGATGTCACAGAGATACAAGAGATTATTTCTGAATACTACTAGAACTCTATGCCCAGAAATTTGACAATGTGAAGGTTATAGATCAGTATTTGGAATCACACTCTCTCCCTAGACTTAGCTAGGAAAAAAATAGATTAACTGAACAGACCAATTTCAAGCATTGAGATTAAAAAAAAAAAAAAAAAAACAATAAAAAAATCTCACAACCATGGCTCAGTGCCTGTAGCTCAGTGACTAGGGTGCCAGCCACATACACCAGAGTTGGAGGGTTTGAACCCAGCACAGACCTGCCAAACAACAATGACAAGTAAAACCAAAAAATAGCTGGGCATTATGGCAGGCATCTGTAGTCCCAGGTATTTGGGAGGCTGAGGCAAGAGAATCACTTAAGCCCAAGAGTTTGAGGTTGCTGTGAGCTGTGATGCCACGACACTCTACCCAGAGCAACAGCTTGAGACTCTGTTCCAAAAAAAACTCCCAACAAAAAAATGTCCTGGTCTGAATGCCTTCACATCAGAATTCTGTCAAACCTTTGAAGGTCTATTCCCATACTGCAGAAATTACTATCAAAAAATTGAGAAGGGAGGAATCTTCCCCAACATGTTCTATGAAGCAAGCATCACCCTGATACCAAAAAAACCAGGAAAAGACTAAACTAAAAAGGAGAACTTCAGACCAATTTCACTATGAATATAGATGCAGAAATTCTCAACCAAATATTACCCAACAGATTACAGCTTCTAATCAAAAAGTCTTACATCATGATCAAGTAGGTTTCATCCCAGGGATGCAAGACTGGTTTAACATACACAAGTCCATAAACGTTATTCACCATATCAACAGAAGCAAAAACTAAAACCATATGATCTTCTCAATAGATGCAGAAAAATTATTTGATAAAATCCAGCATTGTTTTCTAATTAGAACACTGAAAATTATAGGCATAGGTGGCACATTTCTTAAACTAATCCAAACTATCTACAACAAACCCACAGCTAAATATTTTACTGAATGGAGTAAACCTGAAAGTTTTTCCACTTAGAACTGGAACCAGACAAGGTTGTCCTCCACCACCGCTACTATTCAACATAGTGCTGGAAGTTCTAGCCAATACAGTCAGGCAAGAGAAGGAAATAAAGGGCATCCAAATAGGAGCAGAAGAGGTCGAACTCTCCCTTTTTGCTGACGATATGATCTTATACTGAGAGAACCCCAAAGACTCAACCACAAGACTCCTGGAAGTCGTCAAAAAATATAGTAATGTCTCAAAATATAAAATAAATGTCCACAAGTCAGTTGCCTTTGTATATGCCAATAACAGCCAAGATGAGAGGCTAATTACGGACACAACCTCCTTTACCATAGCTTCAAAGAAAATGAAATACCTAGGAATATACCTAACAAAAGAGGTGAAGAACCTCTATAAAGAAAATTATGAAACCCTAAGAAAAGAAATAGCAGAGGATATTAACAAATAGAAGAATATCTTGGGGGAGTTGATCTACTCTGATTATTCATGTTGCCAGAGTCTTTCTGCTGATTCCGCCCCATGATTATTTTTCACCGTTTGGCTAGAGAAGCTGGTAAGGTGAAATTGAATTGAGGGCTCTTGGAGTTGTTATTAACCAGCCCTTTACCAGAGTGTTGGGACTGGTGACTGCATCTTTCTACCTACATCTTTACAAAGTTCCGTTTAGCACTACAGCCTGAGATTCTGGGGGCCCAGTTGGTATGATGGGGCTAGGTGGCTCTGTCTTGTATTCAGCTAGACTCTGTCCAATCCTTGTGAAGCAGTGACTTTGGGTTGAAATCTCAGCTGTGGTGGAATACAAGAAACTAAGACATCCAGCCCCCAATAGGCAACAACTAGAAGAGGAGAATCAAATCCTCTCATTACAACACAACCAGGGTAATCTTGGAGTGTCCTCGGGTGATAGGCCCAGATTGAGAGTTTCAAACCAACTAACTGTACCAGTTAGCACAAATGCAGATCAAGATGGTGGAACCACCACCACAGTCAGAGGTGGCGCTGGTATGGGGTGCCACCGTGGGATGGGTTACAGAAGTGGGTGGGTGCCGGTGGGCAGTGCCTCCGCATGGGTCAGAGGAGAGGGCGGCTGCCTCCGTGGCCCCTGGTCAGTGGTGCGGGTTCTGCACTATGCACTTTTCAGCACAGGGGAAGTCTCTCTCCTCTTGTGACTCCCTGCTTCTACTAGAGTTACAGTTTCAGTGCAGCTGCCCTGCAGCCCAGGAGATGCCCCGCCCTAGCAAAAATCCATCAGACACTCCAGATTCTGCAGTGGGTAGTCTTCCAGACCGCCAGGTGTTGGGGGGTGGGGGAGAGGGTGGATTGGGAGTTCAGGAAGGCAGGGAAAATATTTTTTTCAACTTTTATCCCTGGAAAGAGACTGCCTGGGCTTGGAGGGATCTCTCTGGGGAAGGAGTCTCAGCCTTCAGCTGCTCTCTCCCATGTGGTGTAACAATGTAACGAGGTCTTCTGTTCACTTCTTGCTTGTATTGATAACATAGCAAGCTATTCTCATGGTGTGTGTGAGTGGGGGGTAGGATTCTTGTCCTCTTTGGGATGGGTTTTGTACCTGACATTTGCTTCCTTAGAGTCCCATCTTGCCTCAGCAGGGGTGATGTGATCCCATCAATCTTCTCTCTCAGCTCAACTCCCCATCTTCAGCGATATTGAGTTGGAGAAATAATGGCCAGAACCATTCAGCCATCTTGCCTCTTCCTGCTATTTCCATAATTTTTTTTATAGTTTTGATCATCTGTGATAGCTCTCTTGTGATCCCTTGAGGAGTTTTATCTGTTCTGGTTTTTCATGTTGTGAGAATATTTTTGTTGGTTCCTCCTTGTGTGTTTTCTTCTTGTGTACATTCTTCCCATACTTACTTCTCTCACTTCTGCCTTCTCCTTAATCTTCCTGTCTCTGTGCCTTGATGTTGAAGTGGCCTCTTTGGCTCTTGGAGTCCCAAGCAGTTGTCTCAGTAGCAGTCCTTGATCCATGAAAATGTTTTTTATGAAGTGGATGATCCAATTTCGAACTGGCTGGTGTCTCCTCTCTCTGATCTTACAGACAGTAGCTAATGAGGAGATGGCTCTAGTCTGCCAACTTGGAGCCCTCCCATCTAATTTTTCTATATTTTATAGATGGGGTCTCATTCTTGCTCAGGCTGGTTTCAAACTCATAAGCTTAAGCTATCCTCCTATCTAGCCTCCCAGAGTGCTAGGATTACAGGCATGAGCCACTGTGCCTGGTCTAAAAAATCTTTTATTTATTTTTTTGAGACAGAGTCTTACTATGTCACCCTCAGTAGAGTGCTGTGGGGTCACAGCTCATAGCAACCTCCAACTCTTAGGCTTAAGCAATTCGCTTGTCTCAGCTTCCCAAGTACCTGGGACTACAGGTGCCCACCACAATGCCCGGCTATTTTTTTGTTGCAGTTGTCATTGTTATTTAGTTGGTCCTGACTGGGTTTGAAACTGCCAACCTCGGTGCATGTGGCGGGTGCCATAACCACTGTGCTATGTGTGCCGAGCCTTTAATTTTTTTTTTTTTTTTTTTACGACAGAGTCTCACTGCTCCCCTTGGTAGAGTTCTGTGACATCACAACTCATAGCAACCTCAAACTCTTGGACTTAAGAGATTCTCTTGCCTTAGCCCCCAAGTATCTGGGACTGCAGGCACCTGACAAAATGCACGGCTATTTTTTAGAGATGATTTCTCGCTGTGGCTTAGGCTGGTCTTGAACTCAGGCAATCCATCCACCTGGGCCTCCCACAGTGCTAGGATTACAGGTGTGAGCCACTGTGCCTAGCCAAAAAATCTTTTAATTTTTAACTTCTTTGAATACATATAGTTGTTCATTTTATGGAGTAAATGTGATATTTTGATACAAGTACACAATGAGTAATGATCAAGTCTAGGTAAATGAGATATCCATCACCTCAAATATTTATCACTTCTTCGTGTTGGGAACATTCCAAATCTACTCTTCTAGTCATTTTGAAATATACAATAAATTATTGTTAACTCTAATTGCCCTATTGCACCACTAAACACAATCTTATTCCTTTTATCTAGCTATGCTTTATACCCATTAACCAACTTCTCTTTATTTTCTGTCCTCCATACCCTTCCCAGCATTTACTATCTACCATTCTGCTCTCTACCTCCATGAAATCAACTTTTTCTAGCTTCCACATATTAGTGAAAACATGTGACATTTGTCTTTATGTGCCTGGCTTATTTCAATTACAATAGTATCCTCCACTTTCATCCATGTGGTTGCAAGTGACATGATTTCATTCTTTTCTATGGTTGAATAGAATTTCATTGTGTATATGTACTATGTTTTCTTTATCCATTCATCCACTGATGGACACTTAGGTTGATTCCATATCTTGGCTATTATGAATAGTACTACAGTAAATGGGAGTGCAGATAATTCTTCCATATGCTGATTTTCTTTCTTTTGGGTATATATCCAGTAGTGGAATCATATGGTAGTTCTATTTTTAATTTCTTTTTTTTTTGCCATTTTTTAAAGTTTTATTTTTATTTTTAATTTCTTGAGGAACTTCCATATTTTTTTCCATAATAGTTGTGCATATTTGCATTCTTACAATCATTCCCCTTTCTGGGATATAGGAACTTTTAGCCTAGTGTAAATTCATTCTTAAAATCTAGAATTCTTATAGTTTATAATACCTCTAATAAGCCTATAATTCTTATGGTTTATAAATGTATATTTGTCATCACAAACAAAAAGCCAACTGAATATCAGGAACTTTATATAATAAAGACAACAACCCAAATGATTATAGTAAAGACAACAACCTAAATGCTTTAATGAACAATTATAGAAACCAATTTTTAAAAGCATCCCCATTTAGGTTTGACAAAAATTCAAGTAAAATGTATAGTACCTCATCCAGTGCTTCTACTTTCTTCCTTAGGATCCCAGAGATGTATCGGATGAGCCCCCAGTGATGAATTTCTCCAACTTTGCCATATAGTTCAGTAAGAAGCACTCTGACTGTAGCATCCCCTTCATCATATAAATCAGTGTCCCAGTCAGGTCCTCTGGAATTTTAGACAAGACTACATTAGTTACAAGTAAAGCCACCATCAACAATCTTTTGTTTTAGTGTTATGTGGTATAATGGATATACTTGTTTTTCACAGATCTCCCTGGTTAAGAATCCAATGTGATTTACTAACAGTCTTTGTAAAACTATGGTTAACAGTCAGCCTTGAAAACCAAATGCCTAGAAAAGAATAAGTCTTAATTTCAGTTGTACTTTGACAAAACGTATTATTTTACCCTCTTCATGGGCTTCAATATAGCTTACATTAAAGACAAAGATTTAATTTACTGAAAGTTTAGAAAATATGCTATTCTTTATGAACTAATTAAGAAATAAAGGCCTGGCTCAGCGCCTGTGGCTCAAGCAGCTAGGGCGCCAGCCACATACACCTGAGCTGGTGGGTTTGGATCCAGCCCGGCCACCAAACAACAACGGCTGCAACTAAAGTATAGCCGGATGTTGTGGAGGGTGCCTGTAGTCCCAGCTATTTGGAAGGTGGAGGTAGGAGATTCACTTGAGTCCAGGAGTTGGAGGTTGCTGTGAGCTGTGATGCCACTGCCCTCTACCCAGGGTGACAGCTTGAAGCTCTGTTTCAAAAAAAAAAAAAAGAAAGAAAGAAGAAAGAAAGAAAATCCTGCATATTTATTTTTAAAAGATTACATATATGTGAAATAGTGTTGCAGAAATTATACCACACGTTAACTATGAAAAGCCATAAAGATATATAAAGTTATATGAAATTGGGAATTTAATATATGATATATGTATATTATTAATCAAATGATGTTAAGATAATCAAGTAGCCATCTGGAAAAAAAGTTGAATCCATGACTCACACTGTATACCATAATTCCGAATGTGCTAAAGTTCTAAATGTAATGATACTAGGAAAGATATGGGAGAACTATTTTATAAGTTTCAAGGCAAGATTTTAAATTATGAAACATACACCAGAAGCCATAAAAGGCTGATATATTTGTACACATAAACAACAAAAAATATTCACATTGCAAAAAACATTGTAAGTAAAGGACAAATTACATACCGGGAAAATACTTGCAACTCATAAGCCTATTTTCCTTATATAGAGAAAAGTCCAACAAATAAATAAGAAAATAGAAAACAACAAAAGAAAACTTAGCAAAACAAATACTGATGAGCTTTAAACATAAGAAAAGGCACTTAAAATACACACACACACACATATATATGTATATATGCATCGTCACTCATGATATGAAATATTTAAGTAAGCACTATATCAAGATAACATTTTTAATTTACCAGGTTGTCAAAAGTCCCCAAATTTGGTAACACTGATGAGGCTTAGGGAAAACAGAAATGGTTAATAACATGTTATGGGTTGGACTGAAAATTGGGACAGTCCCTCTGGAGGGTTATTTGGAAATTTATATTAATAATAAAAATATTGGAAAAAAGCCCGGAACTTCTTACACAAAATACTTAGAGTTACCTTATGACTCAGCATTTCTACTCATAGTTATATATCCAAGAGGAATAAGAACATATGTCTATATTAACTTGTATATGAATGTTTACATCAGTATTATTCACAAAGGCCAAAAAGTGAAAACAACTCAAATGTAATAATAAATAAAATATGGTATAGCCATATAAGCAATAATATTTGTCACTGAAAAAAATGAAGTACTGATACATGCTATAATACGGATGAACCTTGAAAATATTATGCTAAATGAAAGAAGCCTGTCACAAAGGACTGTATATTGCAGAACTTCATTTATTTAAAATGTCCCACATAAGCAAATCTATAGAAACAGAAAGTAGATTAGTGGTTGCCTCCAGTTGGAGGGATGGAAGTATTTGGTGTTGATGGATGAAAAGCAGTACGGGGAGCTCTCTTGGAATGGCAGGGGAGAGGAAGAGGGCTAGCTCCTGTCCAGTGTGGAATATTGGTGTGGAGTGGTAGTTTGGGGTGTGCAATGAGGTGATGGACTGCTGGAGATGGAGTGCAAGCCAGAGCTGCAGAGACCCACTCTGCAGGCCCATCCTGGTGGTGGTGATGGCAGTGGCCAGCCTCCTCATGGAGGTCCCAGAGGAAGCCATTTGCAGTTTTCCGTTATTGGGGGAATCTAGGGGTTCAGTGGAAAGATCAGAGAGGTGTGCACTCCAGAGTGGAATTTGGCGGCCAGATTGGGATGCTGTCTGGAATGGTCCTGCCATGGTTTGGTGGCAGGAGCGACATCCATACTGGCAAAGTTTGGGACAGGGGGCCAACATTTTCATACAGGTTGCTAGAAGGCTGAGGGTGGGCCTCTTGCTGGGGGCCTAAGGCACAGCAGTCTGAGTTCTACCTGTGAGTAGTGGTCCTACACTTGCGACAGGCCCAGGGACTCTCATACTCCACAGGAACCTGTTGTAGGGGGAATCTGTGAGACCTGCATTTGAGGATTTTTTGAGAGCTGTGGAATCCCAGATCAGTGGGGTCTGAGTGCTGAGCAGGTTAATGGCGATCACCAGGAACAATTTAGTTGGGAAACAGGTCTAAGCCTGGGAACCAGAGAGAGGTTAACAGCTGTGTTGTTCGTCCCACAAATTCACTGCACCACCTGGTGTCCAGCAAGTATACTGTAACATAAAAAACTAATAAAGTCAGATCCCTACATCATATATATGTTTACATATATAAATAAATAAAATTTGTTGTTGTTGTTTTATATTTTTATTTTTAACTTAAGTTATTTTATTTTTTTATTGTTAAATCATAGCTGTGTACATTACTGCAATCAAGGGGTACAATGTGGTGGTTTCATAGACAAACTGAAATACTCTCATCAAACTGTTTGATGTAGCCTTCATGGCATTTTCTCAGTTATTGTATGTAGACATTTGTATTCTGCATTTAGTAAGTTTCACCTTTACCCATTCTAAGATGCACAGTAGGTGTGACCCCACCCATTACCCTCCATCCACCTTAACCTCACCCTCCCTTCCCCTCCCTTGGCCCTTTCCCCATGTTCTTGTGCTACAGTTGGGTTACAGCCTTCATATGAAAACTATCAATTAGCTTCTTAGTAGGGCTGAGTACATTGGATACCTTTTCTTCAATTCTTGAGATACTTTGCTAAGAAGAATATGTTCCAGCTCCATCCATGTAAACATGAAAGAGGTAAAGTCTCCATCTTTCTTTAAGGATGCATAAAATTCCATGGTATACATGTACCACAATTTGCTAGTCCAGTCGAGGGTCAATGGGCACTTGGGATTCTTCCATGATTTAGCAATTATTAATTGGGCTGCAATAAACATTCTGGTACAGATGTCTTTGTTATATTGTGATTTTTGGTCTTCTGGGTATATACCCAGTAAAAGAATTATAGGATCGAATGGCAGGTCTATTTTTAGATCTCTAAGTATTCTACAAACATTCTTCCAAAAGGAACGTATTAGTGTGCATTCCCACCAGCAGTGTAGAAGTGTGCCCTTTTGTCCACATCCAGCCCAACCTCTCTGGTTTTGGGATTTTGTTATGTGGGCTACTCTTACTGGGGTTAGGTGATATCTCAAAGTACTTTTGATTTGCATTTCTCTGATGATTAAGGATGATGAGCTTTTTTTCATGTGTTTGTAGATCCTGTGTCTGTCTTCTTTAAAGAAGCTTCTCTTCAAGTCGTTTGCCCACCCTGAGATAGGATCATTTGTTCTTTTCTTGCTAATACATTTGAGTTCTCTGTGGATTCTGGTTTTTAAACCTTTATCAAAGGTATAACCTGCAAATATTTTCTCCCATTCTGAGGGCTGTCTGCTTGCTTTACTTACTGTGTTCTTGGCTGTGCAAAAGCTTTTTAGTTTGATCAGGTCCCAGTAACGTATTTGATACTGCATCAATTGCCTGGTGAGTCCTCCTCATAAAATATTCACCCAGGCCGATTCCTTCAAAAGTTTTCCCTGCACTTTCTTCAAGTATTTTTATAGTTTCATGTCTTAAGTTTAAATCTTTTATCCAGTGAGAGTTTATCTTAGTTAATGGTGAAAGGTGTGGGTCCAGTTTCAGCCTTTTACAAATCACCAGCCAGTTCACACAGCACCATTTGTTAAATAGGGAATCTTTTCCCCACTGAAAGTTTTAAATTGGCTTGTCAAAGATCAAATAACGGTAAGTAGCTGGATTCATCTCTTGGTTCTCTATTCTGTTCCAAACATCTACTTCTCTGTTTTTGTGTCAGTACCATTCTGTTTTGATCACTAACGATTTATAGTACAGTCTCAGGTCTGGTAGCGTGATTCCTCCTGCTTTGCTTTTATTTCTGAGTAATGTTTTGGCTATTCGAGGTTTTTTTCTGTTTGCATACAAAACAAAGTATTATTATTTTTTTTGTTTTTTTCGCTTTTATTTTTTATTTATTTTTATTTTTTTCCTTCTTTTTTTATTGTTAAATCATAGCTGTGTACATTAGTGCAATCGCCTGTACCCATTCTAAGATGCACCATAGATGTGGCCCCACCGATTACCCTCCCTCCACCAAAACCTCCCCCTCCCTTCCCCTTCCTTTGCCCTTTCCCCATAGTCTTGTGCTATAGTTGGGTTATAGCCTTCATGTGAAAGCTATTATTTAGCTTCATAGTAGGGCTGAGTACATTGGATACTTTTTCTTCCATTCCTGAGATACTTTGCTAAGAAGAATATGTTCCAGCTCCATCCATGTAAACATGAAAGAGGTAAAGTCTCCATCTTTCTTTAAGGCTGTATAGTATTCCAAGGTATACATGTACCACAATTTGCTAGTCCATTCGTGGGTCGATGGGCACTTGGGCTTCTTCCATGACTTCGCAATTATGAATTGGGCTCCAATAAACATTCTGGTACAGATGTCTTTGTTATATTGTGACTTTTGGTCTTCCGGGTATAAACCTAGTAAAAGAAATATAAGATCAAATGGCAGGTCTATTTTTAGGTCTCTAAGTATTCTTCAAACATCCTTCCAGAAGGAACGTATTAGTGGGCATTCCCACCAGCAGTGTAGAATTATGCCCTTTCATCCACATCCACACCAACATTTCTGGTTTTGGGATTTTGTTATGTGGGCTACTCTTACTGGGGTTAGGTGATATCTCAGAGTAGTTTTGATTTGCATTTCTCTGATGATTAAGGATGATGAGCTTTTTTTCATGTGTTTGTAGATTTTTGCGTCGGTCTTCTTTAGAGAAGTTTCTCTTTAACTCCCCTGCCCACCCTGAAATGGGGTCACGTGTTCAAGAAACTTGCTAATAAATTTGAGTTCTCTGTGGATTCTGGTTATTAGTCCTTTATCAGAGGTGTAACCAGCAAATATTTTCTCCCATTCTGAGGGCTGTCTGCTTGCTTTACTCACTATGTTCTTGGCTGTGCAGAAGCTTTCTAGTTTGATAGGTCCCAGTAGTTTATTTGTGATACTGCTTCAATTGCCTGGGGAGTCCTCCTCATAAAATATTCACCCAGGCCGTATCCTGCAAGAGATTTCCCTGCACTTTCTTCAAGTATTTTTACAGTTTCATGTCTTAAGTTTAAATATTTTATCCAGTGAGAGTCTATCTTAGTTAATGGTGAAAGGTGTGGGTCCAGTTTCAATCTTCTACAGGTTGCCAGCCAGTTTACCCAGAACCATTTGTTAAATAGGGAATCTTTTCCCCACTGAATGTTTTTAATTGGCTTGTCAAAGATCAAATAACGGTAAGTACCTGGATCCATCTCTTGGTTCTCTATTCTGTTCCAGACATCTACTTCTCTGCTTTTGTGCCAGTACCATGCTGTTTTGATCATTATGGATTTATAGTACAGTCTCAGGTCTGGTAGCATGATTCCTCCTGCTTTGTTTTTATTGCTCAGTAATGTTTTGGCTATTGGAGTTTTTTTCTGATTCCATATAAAACGAAGTATTATTTTTTCAAGATCTTTAAAGTATGACAATGCAGCTTTAATAGGAATTGCATTAAAATTATATATTGCTTTGGGCAGTATGGACATTTTAACAATGTTTATTCTTCCCAGCCATGAGCATTGTATGTTTTTCCATCTGTTAACATCTTCGGCTATTTCTTTTCTTAGAGTTTCATAGTTCTCTTTGTAGAGATCTTTCACGCCCTTTGTTAGGTATACTCCCAAATATTTCATCTTCTTTGGCATACTGTGAAAGGAATAGAGTCCTTGACTGTTTGTTCGGCTTGGTTATTGTTGGTATATATAAAGGCTACAGATTTATGAGTGTTGATTTTGTAGCCTGAGACATTGCTATATTCCTTGATTATTTCTAAAAGTTTTGTAGTAGAATCCCTAGTGTTTTCCAGATATATGATCATATCATCTGCGAAGAGTGAAAGTTTGATCTCTTCTGACCGTATGTGGATACCTTTGATCGCCTTTTCTTCCCTAATTGCAATGGCTAAAATTTCCACTACAATGTTAAAGAGCAATGGAGACAATGGTCAACCTTGCCTGGTTCCTGATCTAAGTGGAAATGATTCCAATTTAACTCCATTCAATACGATATTTGCTGTGGGTTTGCTGTAGATGGCCTCTATTATTTTAAGAAATGTCCCTTCTATACCAATTTTCTTAAGTGCTCTGGTCATGAAGGGATGCTGGATATTATCAAAAGCTTTTTCTGCCTCAATTGAAAGAATCATATGGTCTTTATTTTTAAGTTTGTTAATGTGTTGAATTACATTTATAGATTTACGTATATTGAACCAGCCTTGAGACCCTGGGATAAATCCGACTTGGTCATGATGTATAATTTTTTTGATGTGTTGTTGGATTCTGTTTGTTAGGATCTTATTGAGTATTTTAGCATCTATATTCATTAGTGATATTGGTCTATAATTTTCTTTTCTTGTTGGGTCTTTCCCTGGTTTGGGGATCAAGGTGATGTTTGCTTCGTAGAATGTGCTGGGTAATATTCCTTCTTTTTCTATATTTTGGAAGAGGTTTAATAGTATAGGTACTAGTTCTTCTTTAAATGTTTGGTAGAATTATGACGTAAAGCCATCTGGTCCTGGGCTTTTCTTTTTAGGGAGATTTTGTATAGTTGACGCTATTTCAGAACTTGATATAGGCCTGTTCAACATTTCCACTTCGTTCTGGCTAAGTCTTAGTAGGTGGCGTGCTTCCAGGTATTGGTCGAGTTCTTTCAGATTTTCATATTTGTGAGAGTAGAGTTTCTCGTAGTATTCATTAAGGATTTTTTGAATTTCTGAGGGGTCTGTTGTTATTTCATCATTACCATTTCTGATTGATGAAATTAGAGATTTTACTCTTTTTTCCCTGGTTAGGTTGGCCAAACGTTTATTTATTTTATTGATCTTAAAAAAAAAACAACTTTTGAATTTATTGATCTGTTATATAATCCTTTTGTTTTCAATTTCATCTAATTCTGCTCTGATTTTAGTTATTTCTTTTCTTCGGCTAGGTTAGGGGTTGGAATATTCTTCCTTCTCCAGTTGCTTGAGATGTCCCATTAAGTTATTAACTTCTTCTCTTTCTGTTTTCCTGATGAAGGCTTGCAGTGCTAAAAATTTCCCTCTTAGGACTGCATTTGAAGTATCCCAGAGGTTCTAATAGTTCATGTCTTCATTGTTGTTTTGTTCCAAGAATTTGGTGATTTCCTTCTTAATCTCATCTATAACCCATCTATCCTTCAGCATAAGATTAATTAGCTTCCATGTTTTTGTATGGGTATGCAGATTCCTGTTGTTATTGAGTTTAACTTTTATTCCATCATGGTCTGTGAAGATGCCAGGAATAATTTCTATTTTTTTTTTTAATTTGCTGAGGTTAGATTTGTGGCCTAGGATGTGATCAATTTTGGAGTATGTTCCATGGGCTGATGAGAAGAATGTGTATTCAGTTTTGTTGGGATGAAATGTTCTGTAGATGTCTGTTAAGCCCAGATGTTGAATGGTTAAATTTAAATCTAAAAATTTTTGCTTAGGTTCTTTTTGGAGGATCTATCCAGCACTGCTAAAGGGGTGTTAAAGTCTCCAACTACTATGGAACTGGAGGAAATGAAGTTGCTCATGTCTGTTAGAGTTTCTCTTATAAATTGAGGTACATTCTGGTTGGGTGCATAAATATTAATAATTGAAATATCATGATATTGAATATTACCCTTAATAAATGTGAATTGTCCATCTTTATCTTTCCTTATTTTGGTTGGTTTAAAGCTTATTGCATCTGCAAATAGGATTGCAATGCCTGCTTTTTCCTGCTTTCCATATGCCTGGGGTACAGATGACCATCCTTTCACCTTCAGTCTATATTTGTCTTTTAATATAAGGTGAGATTCTTGTATACAGCAGATATCTGGCTTGAGTTTTTGTGTCCAGTCAGCCAGCCTGTGCCTATTTAGAGGACAATTTCAACCATTCACATTAATTGAGAATATTGATAAGTCGTTCGAGAGTCCGGTGTATATTTTTAATTCTTTTCCACTGGGGAAGTTGGAATTTGATAAAAAATTTTCTGGGTGGGTTTACTTTTGTGGTGGAGGATTATGCTGGTCTTTATGGAGGATAGGTCTGAGAATATCCTGGAGAGCTGGTTTCATTGTGGCAAATTTATTCAACATGTGAATGTCATTAAAGTATTTAATTTCTCCAGCATAAATGAAACCCAGTTTAGCTGGTTATAAGATCCTGGGTTGAAAGTTATTTTGTTTTAGGAGATTAAAAGTTGATGATCATCTTCTTCTAGCTTGAAAGGTTTCAGCAGAGAGATCTGCATTATTCTAATACTCTTGCCCTTGTAGGTGATGGTTTTCTTTCGTCTGACTGCTTTCAGAATTTTCTCCTTCATATTAACTTTAGTGAAGTTGATTATGATCTGTCTGGGTTCTGTCTTTTTTGGGTTGAGTCATGCTGGAGTTCTGAAACTGTCTGCTATCTGAATTTCAGAATCTCTTGGCATGTCTGGAAAGTTCTCCTTCAGAATCTCATGGAGAAGAGACTCTGTGCCTTGTGAAGCCACTTCATCACTTTCAGGGATCCATATAAGATAAATATTGGTATTCTTAAAATTATCCCCAAGCTCTCTGAGAGAGTGATCTGTTTTTGCCCTCCATTTCTCTTCCTCTTTGAGAGTTTGGGAGCGTTCGAAAGCTGTGTCTTCAATGTCAGAAATCCTTTCTTCTGCTTGCTTCATTCTGTTACTGAGGGATTCTACTGTGTTTCTCAGATCTTTGAGGGCTGCAACTCCTTGTCTTAATGTGTCAAAATCTTTGGTCATTTGGTCTTTGAATTTGTTGAATTCTTGAGATATCTTTTGGGTTACTGCTTGGAATTCTAATTCAATCTTCTTTGCTATCCAGATTCTGAATTTTATTTCTGACATCTCAGCTATTTGTTTGTGTATGGGATCTTTGCTGTGTCTGCCCCATTGTTCCTTGGGGGAGTTTGTCTACTCTGATTATTCATATTGCCAGAGTATTTCCATTTATTTCACCTCACAATTGTTGTTCACTGTTGCCTCTGGCCATCCTCAGAGTTGGGGAGGTGTCTCTCCAAGATTAGACTCCAGTGGGATCACTCTATTGTCCTGGATCTTTGTAGGGAGTGAACCTGTGTAGCTCCTCTGGGGCTGCTGCAGCCAGGGAATTCTGGTTGTGGGAGCAGCTCCGGAGTGTGACACAACCGAATTTAGCAACAGGGCAAGGGTGTGTGTGCGTGTGCACACGGTTCTGGGAGTGCCTTTTGTCCAGTGACTTTGGCAGAGGGCCCATGGCTCCAGCAGTCTCTGATGAGGAGAAGGGCTCCACGCAGAGGGAGGGAGGACTCCAGAGGGCATGCAGTTAACAGAGTCCCTGCCTAGATGAGCGGGCCGGTGTGGAGGCAGGGAGGGTACTGGAGGGAGGATGAGGTGTTGCCGGCTCCCGAAGTCCTGTTCAGGGCATGTGGAGGCCCGGTGGGCACATGTTGTGGGTCACGCCACAGGTCTTACTGTGGTCCGGGCAGGTGCCAATCATGGGTCACGGCCCCACTCGTACGGAAGTCCAGGCAAGCACCAGTCATGGGTCACAGTGCAGCTCTTAACGAGATCTGGGCCGGTGCTGATTGTGGGTTGCAGCGCAGCTCTTACAGAGGTCCGGGCCGGTGCCAATTGTGGTTCGCTGGTCATGGGTCACGACGCAGCTCTTCTAGATGTCCGGCGGGTGCCAATTGCGGGTTGTGGGTTGCGGTGCAGCTCTTACCGGGGTCTGGGCGGATGCCGATCATGGGTTGCGGCACAGCTCTTCCAGAGGTCCAGTTGGGTGCCGATGGCGGGTCATGGGTCACATCGCAGTTCTTCCAGAGGTCCACCAGGAGCCAAGTGTGGGTCATGGTGCAGCTTTTACCGGGATCTGGGCACGTGCCGATCACGGGTCATAGCGCAGCCCTTCTGGTGGTCCGGGCAGCCGGTGATCGCAGGTGCTTTTAAGTTTTTATCTTTTATCTTTTCTCTATTGGTTGCTGAGATTGCTTACATCAGGCTATTTGAGAATTTTTTTTTTTAAATCTTATTTCAATGTGTTTTGTTTTTTGCTAAGTTGTTTGGTTGGTTCTTGTCCTAAATTCAATTGTCATATTCAACAAGAGCAAGGGCTTCTGTATTTATTTTGATTGCAGTGTTTTAGCTTGATTTATCCTCTCTCCCTATTTCATTCCTCGGCATTCTCTTACTTGACAGAGACTCTTCTACTCTTTTCTTCTCTTCCACATAATGTGGTTCTGCATCAGCTAAGATATTCCCCTCCCCCTTTTCTATTTCTTCTTGGTTTGTTGTTTTTCTTCTTCCTTTTTTTATTCCTCTTCCCTACCTGTAGTTTATTTGAATAAACAGTACATTTAATTTTCTTTGTCTATTCTTATATTAATATTTCTTCTTTTTTCAACTTTTCACAATTTTTTGTTTATTTTTTTACCTTCTATTCCCATCCTTTCTTTGTTTAGGGCGAGTGTAACACAGCTGTTGTCTGGCATGTAGACAGCAGCAGTAGTTAGGCTCAGGGTGACCAGGAGAAAGTTCTATGGTTGGCCCCAGGAAGAAAGTAGTAGAAACTGATGCCACTGAACTTTTCTATTTTTCTTTCTTTCTTTCTTTCATCAGTACTCAAGTTTTCCTTCGTGTTTTTTGTGTCTGCTCTTTCTATTCTGTTCCTAATTTTGGTAGAGGAGGATTTTGGCTGCGTTCAGGCTGGTAAGGACTGCCTGGTTTAGGTATGGCCTTAGCACCATGATAAACAATGACATTTCTTCTATCACTCTCATCTCTCCTTCCTAATTTTCTAATCTCCTATTTAGTTATCTTCTGTTATACCCCCTTTCCCCCTTTTCTTTTGTTTCTTCTTTCTTTTTCATTTCTATCACTCCTTACTTCTTATTTTCCTCTTTTTTCTTTCCTCTTGCTTCTCCTTCCTCTCTCCAACACTAATCTGTGTTCTGACACTATACCTAGAAGCCTCTTCCTCACCTAAACTCTGAGGCAAGGTAACTTGAAGCAAAGGAAGAATTGAGAAGGAAAAAGGTGCACAGGGATGTGAACAAGAAGAAAGCACACCTGAGGAGAAACCAAAGTAAAAAATCAGCACCATGATGAACCAAGATAGAGCAACCATTTCCAAAAGACCACAGGCAGCTTTTATGGAAGACTCATCCTATAAAGAATTAATGGATCTGTCAGAAAGGGAATTTAAAATAGGGATGATTAAGACAATAAAGGGAATATATGAGAAAAATACAAAAAGACAGAACCAAAAGTCAGATGAGAGATATGTAGAATATAGAAAACATATTGATGAGCTCAAAGAAATTAAGGAGACAATCAGAAAATGTAAAGAAGCAGTAGAAAGTATCAAAAATAGATTATACCACAGAGAAGAAAGAACATCAGAGTGAGTGGATAAAGTCTTTGTGTAGACACAGGTAGTTACAGAGTCAGAAAAGAAGAGAGAGACATCAGAGCAGGCATTTAGAGAATTACAAAAAGCCATAAAGCATTCAAACATACAGATAATAGGAATCCCTGAAGGGGAAGATTGTCCCAAAGGTATGGAAGACCTACTGGAGAGTATAATTAATGAAACTTCCCAAGTTGTTCTAGAGATCCATCTACTTACCGTTATTTGATCTTTGACAAGCCAATTAAAAACATTCAGTGGGAAAAAGATTCCCTATTTAACAAATGGTGCTGGGTGCACTGGCTGGCAACCTGCAGAAGACTGAAATTGGACCCACACCTTTCACCGTTAACTAAGATAGACTTTCATTGGATTAAAGATTTAAACTTAAGACATGAAACTATAAAAATACTAGAGGAGAGTGCAGGGAAAACCCTTGAAGAAATCGGTCTGGGCGACTATTTTATGAGGAGGACCACCCGGGCAATTGAAGCAGCTTCAAAAATACACTACTGGGCCCTGATCAAACTAAAAAGCTTCTGCACAGCCAAGAACACAGTAAGTAAAGCAAGCAAACAGCCCTCAGAATGGGAGAAGATATTTGCAGGTTATGTCTCTGACAAAGGTTTAATAACCAGAATCCACAGAGAACTCAAATGCATTAGCAAGAAAAAAACAAGGGATCCCATCACAGGCTGGGCAAGGGATTTGAAGAGAAACTTCTTTGAAGAAGAGAGGCACATGGCCTTCAGACATATGAAAAAATGCTCATCATCTTTAATCATCAGAGAAATGCAAATCAAAACTACTTTGAGATATCATCTAACTCCAGTGACACTAGCCTATATCACAAAATATCAAGACCAGAGATGTTGGCATGGATGTGGAGAAAAGGGAATACTTCTGTACTGCTGGTGGGAATGCAAATTAATACATTCTTTTTGGAAAGATATATGGAGAACACTTAGAGATCTAAAAATAAATCTGGCGTTCAATCCTGTAATTCCTCTGCTGGGCATATAACCAGAAGACCAAAAATCACAACATAACAAAGATATCTGTACCAGAATATTTATTGCAGCCCAATTCATAATTGCTAAGTCATGGAGAAAGACCAAGTGCCCATTGATCCACGAATGGATTAATAAATTGTGGTATATGTACACCATGGAATATTATGCAGCCTTAAAGAAAGATGGAGACTTTACCTCTTTCATGTTTACATGGATGGAGCTGGAACATATTCTTCTTAGTAAAGTATCTCAAGAATGGAAGAAAAAGTACCCAATTTACTCAGACCTACTATGAAACTAATTTGGGGCTTTCACATGAAAGCTATAACCCAGTTACAATTGAAGAATAGGGGGATGGGGGAAAGGGAGGGGAGGGAGTGGGGTGGGGGTAGAGGGAGGGAGATTGATGGGATTACACCTGCGGAGCATCTTACAGGGGTATATGCAAAACTTGGTAAATGTGGAATGTAAATGTTGTGGCACAGTAACTAAGATAATACCAGGAAGGCTATGTTAACCATTGTGATGAAAATGTGTCAAAGAGTCTATGAAGCTAGTGTATGATGCCCCATGATCATATCAATGTACACAGCTATGATTTAATAAAAAATAAAGAAAAGATCCTGACACCCTCCTTTAAGATGGATATTGAACCCTGGGTCATTTTGATTTGAATAGAGCCTCTCCAAGACACATTGTAATGAACCTGTCCAAAGTCAAGATGAAGGAGAAAATTCTGCAAGCAGCTAGGAACAAGTGCCAATTGACCTACAAGTGCAGAGCTATTAGGATGACAGCAGACATTTCAACTGAAACTTTCCAAGCCAGAAGAGCATGGTCATCCACTTTCAACATCCTTAAACAATAAATGTCAATGGATTGAATTCCCCACTGAAGAGGCACAGGCTGGCTGATTGGATAAAAAAAAACAGAAGCCATCTATATGGTATCTCCAGGAGATACACCTTGCCCTGAAGGACAAATAAAGACTCAGGATTAAGGATGGAAAACAATAATTCAAGAAATGGAAATCAGAAGAAAGGAGGGGTTACAATCATATTCTCAGATACAAGTGGATTCAAAGAAACTTTAGTTAAGAAATACAAACATTTATGCACCCAACTTAAATGCTCCAAGATTTATGAAAGAGACCATGAGGGGTCTGAGAAATATGATATCCCATAACACCTTAATAGTCATGGACTTCAACCCCACCCCCTCACAGAACTGGAGAGATCCTTTAAACCAGCAGTTCTCAACCTGTGGGTCATGACCCACAGGAACTGTTTTAAAGGGCTGTGTCACTAGGAAGGTTGAGAACAACTGCTCTAAACAGAAATTAAACAAGGCTATAAAGGACCTAAACAGGACCCTAGAAAAAATGGGATTAATAGAGATACAGATAACACACCATCCAAAAGCAAAAGAATATACTTTTATCTCATCAGCTCATGGCACATACTCCAAAATAGATCACATCCTAAGATACAAATCTAACCACACCAAAATTAAAGGAACAGAAACTATACCATGTCTCTACTCAGACCACAAGGATATAATGGTGGAGCTCAACTCCAACAAACATGTCCATCCCTGCACGGTGTCTTGGAAAGTAAACAATATTATGCTGAATGATAGTTGGGTTCAGGAAGAAATAAAAGAGGAATTTGTTAAATTTCCTCAAACATAACAACAATGAAGACACAAGTTACCAAAACCTCTGGCATACAGCAAAAGGAGTCCTGAGAGGAATATTTATTGTGCTAGAAACCTTCTTTTGAAAAACAGAAAGTGAACACATTAGCACAATCACAAACCATCTTATGGAATTGGAAAAAGATGAACAATCTAACCCTAAACCCAGCAGAAGATAAGAAATAGCCAAAATTAAGTCATAGATTACTGAAATTGAAAAAATGAAATGAAGTGAAACAAAGAAAACATCATTCAGAAAATTAACAAAACAAAAAGTTTTTTTTTGAAAAAGTAAATAAAATAGATAAACCTTTGGTCTGACTAACTGGAGACAGAAAAGTAACATCTCTAGTAACCTCAATAGGAATGATAAAGGGGAAATAACAACAGATGTCTCTGAATACTACAAGAAACTCTATGCCCCAAAATTTGGGGGTTATGGATCAATAATTGGAATCACACCCTCTCCCTAGTCTTAATCAAGAAGAAATAGATCTTCTGAATAGACCAATTTCAAGCATTGAGATAAAACAAACTACAAAAGTCTCCCAAAACCAACAAAATATGCCCTGGCCCAGATGGCTTCACACCAGAATTTTATCATCCTTCAAAGAAGAACTTATAGCCATACTGCAGAAATTATTCCAAAAAAATGTGGAGGAAAGAATCTTCTCCAACACATTGTATGAAGCAAATATCAGACTGATACCAAAACCAGGAAAAGATCCTACTAAACAGGAGAACTACAGACCAATGTCACCAATGACTATGAATCCAAAATTTCTCAATAAAATCCTAGCCAATACATTATAGCTTATCATTTAAAAATTCATACATCATGATCAAGTAGGTTTCATCCCAGGGATACAAGGCTGGTTTAATATATGCAAATCCTTGGCTCAGTGCCTTTAGCTCGAGCAGCTTGGTTGCTAGCCACATACACCAGACCCGCCGGGTTCAAATCCAACCCGGGCCTCCCAAACAATAATGACAACTACACCCCCAAAATAGGCAGGTGTTGTGGCAGGCATCTGTAATCCCAGCTACTTGTGATGTGGAGGCAAGAGAGTCACTTTCTCCCAAGAGTCTGAGGTTGCTGTGAGCTGTGATGCCATGGCATTCTAGGGAGGGTTAAAGCTTGAAACTATGTCTCCAAAAAAAAAAAAAAGAAATAAAAGAAAAGAAAAAAAAAACTACACATGCAAATCCATAAATGTAATGCACCATATCAACAGAAGCAAAAACAAAGACCATATGATCCTCTCAATAGATACAGAAAAAGCATTTGATAAAATTAAACATCCTTTTCTAATTAGAACTGTGAAGAATATAGGCATTGGTGGCACATTTCTTAAATTAATCAAAGCTATCTATGACAAACCCACAGCTAATATTACACTGAATGGAGGAGATGTGAAAGTTTTTCCACTCAGAAGTGGAATAAGACAAGGTGTCCTCTATCATCACTACTACTCAACACAGTGTTGGAAGTTCTAGCCAATACAATCAGACAAAAGAAGGAAATAAATGGCATCCAAATAGAGGCAGAGGAATTGAAACTCTCCCTCTTGCTGATGATATGATCTTATACTTAGTGATTCCCAAAGACTCAACCACAAGAGTCCTGGAATTGATCAAAAAATACAATAATATCTCAGGATATAAAATCAATGTCCACAAATCAGTAGCCTTTGTATTTGCAAATAATAGCCAAGATGAGAAGATAATAAGGACACAATTCCTTTCTTGGTAGCTTCAAAGAAAATGCAATACCTAGGAATATACCTCACAAAAAAGGTGAAAGACCTATATAAGGAAAACTACAAACTCCTCAGAAAAGAAATATTGGAAGTTATTAACAAATGGAAGGACATACTATGCTCTCATCTGAGAAGAATCAACATTCAAATGTCTATACTTCTCAAAGCAATCTATAGATTCAATGCCATCCCTGTTAAAATACCAACATCATACTTTCAAGATTTGGAAAAAATAATTCTTTGTTTTGTATTTAACCAGGAAAAATCCCGTACAGCCAAGGGAATTCTTAGCAATAAACCAAAGCTGGGGGCATCAGCCTAGCAGACTTTTGGCTGTACTACAAGGCCATAGTGATTAAAACAGTGTGGTATTGGCATAAAAATAAAAATGTAGACATCTGGAACGAAATGGAAAACCAGGAGATGAAACTAACATTGTACAGCCATCTAATCTTTGATAAATCAAACAAGGACATACATGTGGGGAAAGAATCCCTATTCAATAAATGGTGCTGGGAGAACTGGATATCCACATGTAAAAGACTGAAACTGGACCTGTACCTTTCTCCACTCACAAAAACTGATTCAAAATGGATAAAAGACCTAAATCGAAGACATGAAACAATAAAAATCCTCAAAGAAATGGTGGGGAAAAGACTTGAAGCTATTGGCCTGGGGGAAGACTTTATGAGGAAGAATTCCATGGCAATTCCAACAATAACAAAAATAAACAAATGAGACCTAATTAAACTGAAAAGCTTCTTACAGCTAATGAGACAACAACCAAATAGACAATCTGCACAATGGGAAAGGATATTTGCATATTTTAAATGGGACAAAAGCTTGATAATTAGGATCTACTGAGAATTCAACTTAATCAACATGAAAAAAACCAACAATCCCTTAGATCAATGGGCAAGAGACATGAATAGAACCTCAATTTTGATATGAGAACAATTAATGACAATTAAGGTCATGGGTGGGGGGGAAAGAAAAGCAGAGAGAGGGAAGGAGGGAGAGGGGTGGGGCCTTGGTGTGTGCCACACCTTCTGGGGGCAAGACATGATTGCAATATGTACTTTACGTAACAAAAGCAATCAGTGTAACCTGGCTTAGTGTACCCTCAATGAATCCCCAACAATTAAAAAGAAAAAAAAGAAGAAGATAAATTAATGACTAACAATCATGAAAAAATTCTCATCATCCCTAATTATCAGAGAAATGCAAATCAAAACTTCCCAGAGATATCATCTAACCCCAGTGAGAATGGCCCACATCACAAAATCTCAAAACTGCAGATGCTGGCATGGATGTTGAAAGAAAGGAACACTTTTACACTGCTTGTGGGACTGCAAACTAATGCAACCTTTTTGTAAGGAAGTATGGAGAGCCCTCAAAGAACTTGAACTAGACCTTCCATTTGATCCTTCAATCCCATTACTAGGCATCTACCCAGAAGGAAAAAAATTCATTTATCTTAAGGGCTCTTGCAGTAGACTGTTTATTGCAGCTCAATTTACAATCGCCAAAATGTGGAAACAGCCTAAATGCCCATCGACCCACAAATGGATTAACAAACTGTGGTATATGTATACCATGGAATACTATTCCACCACTAAAAAATATGGAGACATTGCACCTTTGGAATAAGTTGGATTGAAGTGGGACACATTATTCTTACCAAAGCATCACAAGAATGAAGAAGCAAGAATGCTTCTTGCTCTCAATTCTGATATAAGGACAATCAATAACCTCATACATGGTGGGGGGTGGAGGATGGGGAGTGTAGAGAGAGGGAAGGAGGCAGTTAGTGGGGGGGTGTCACAGTGTGTGGCACACCTTTTGAGGGTGGGACAAAATTATGACAGGGTCTTTATCTAGCAAATGAAATCAGTGTAACCTGGCTCCTTGTACCCTCAATGAACCCCTAACAGTAAAAATATTACAGGGAATTGCAGTAATATGGAAAAAAAAACAAGCACTAAGGTTTATTTTTGGGATAATTAATATGTTTTGAAATGGAGAGAACATATTATCCTCAAAAGAAACCCTAGTTTTTTTTTTCCATATTACTACCATTCTTTGTATTTTTTGGGGGGGGTTCATTGAGGGGCTGGTGATCTGTAGAAGACTGAAACTGGACCCACATCTTTCACCATTAACACAAATTGATTCTCACTGGATAAAAAATTTAAACTTAAGACATTAAACTATGAAAATACTAGCAGAGAGTGCAATGACAACACTTGAAGAAATTGGCCTGGGAGAATATTTTATGAGGAGAACCCTCCAGGCAACTGAAGCATTACCAAAAATACATTACTGGAAACTGATCGAACCAAAAAGCTTATGCACAGCCAAGAACACAGTAAGTAAAGCAAGCAGACAGCCCTCAGAATGCAAGAAGATATTTGCAGGTTATGTCTTTGATAAAGATTAGATAACTAGAATCCATAGAGAACGCAAACGTATTAGCAAGAAAAGAACAAGTGATCCCATCTCCTTGTGGGAAAGAGATTTGAATAGAAACTTCTCTGAAGAAGACAGGCACATGACCTACAGACATATGAAAAAATGCTCATCATCATTAATAATCAGAGAAATGCAAATCAGAACCACTTTGAGATATCATCTAATTTCAGTAAGAGTATCCACATAACAAAATCCCAAAACTATAGATGTTGGCAAGGATGTGGAGAAAAGGGAACACTTCTGCACTGATGGTAGGAATGCAAACTAATATGTTCCTTTTGGAAAGAAGTTTGGAAATCATTTAGGGATTTAAAAATAGAACTGCTGTTCAATCCTGTAATTCCTCTAGTAGTTATATATCCAGAAGACCAAAAATCACTTTATAACAAAGATATTTGCAGCAGAATGTTCACTGTAGCCCATTTTTTATTTTTATTTATTTTTCTTTTTTTTAATGTATGCAATGGATTTATTAACAAAGATTCCTCCATGGCTCTCTCTAATATTGCTAAATTATATGCTATGATCAATGGGTAACCTAGAGGATGCTTACAAGGATATTGTAATATTTAGCCTATATACCATTTTATATGATTACAAAGTACTAAAACAGGCAAGTGTCATAGCATGTAATCATTTGGAGGGGTTTCAAAATTCTTTTTTATTTTTTTATTTTATTTATTAAATCATAGCTGTGTACATCAATATGATCATGGAGCACCATACACTTGGTTCATAGACCATTTGACACATTTTTATCACATTAGTTGACATAGCCCTCCTGGCATTTTCTTAGTTACTTTGCTAAGACATTTACATTCCACATTTACCAAGCCTCAAATATATCCTTGTAAGATGCACCACAGGTGTGATCCTTTCAATACCCCTCCCTCTACCCACCTCGCCCCTCTCTCCCCACCCTTTCCCCCTTCCCCCTATTCTTAGGTTGTAACGGGGTTATAGCTTTCATGTGAAGGTCCTAAATTAGTTTCATAGTAGGGGTGAGTACATTGGATACTTTTTCTTCCATTCTCGAGACACTTTACTGAGAAGAATATGTTCCAGCTCCATCCACGTAAATATGAAAGAGGTAAAGTCTCCATCTTTCTTCAAGGCTGCATAGTATTCCATGGTGTACATATACCACAATTTATTAATCCATTCGTGGATTGATGGGCACTTGGGTTTTTCCCATGACTTAGCAATTATGAATAGGGCTGCAATAAACATTCTGGTACAAATATCTTTGTTATGATGTGATTTTTGGTCTTCTGGATATATGCCCAGCAGAGGAATTACAGGATTGAATGGCAGATCTATTTTTAGATCTCTAAATGTTCTCCATATCTCTTTCCAAAGGGAATGTATTAATTTGCATTCCCACCAGTAGTGCAAAAGTGTTCCCTTTTCTCCACATCCGTGCCAACATCTCTGGTCTTGAGATTTTGTGATATAGGCTAGTCTCACTGGAGTTAGATGATATCTCAAAGTAGTTTTGATTTGCATTTCTCTGATGATTAAAGATGATGAGCATTTTTTCATATGTCTGAAAGCCGCGTGCCTGTCTTCTTCAGAGAAGTTTCTTTTCAAGTCTCTTGCCCAGCCTGTGATGGTATCCTTGTTCTTTTCTTGCTAATGCGTTTGAGTTCTCTGTGGATTCTGGTTATTAAACCTTTGTTGGAGACATAACCTGCAAATATCTTCTCCCATTCTGTGGGCTGTTTGCTTGCTTTACTTACTTTGTTCTTTGTAGCCCAGTTTTTAATTGCTAAGTCATGGAAGAAGTCTAAGTGCCCATCGACCCACAAATGGATTAATACATTGTAGTATATGTACACCATGGAATATTATGCAGCCTTAAAAAAGATGGAGACTTACCTCTTTTATGTTTACATGATGGAGCTGGAACATATTCTTCTTAGTAAAGTATCTCAATAATGGAATAAAAAGTGTCCAATGTACTCAGCTCTGCTATGAAACCAATATATAATCAACCACACTTCCATATGAAAGCTATAACCCAACTATAGCCCAAGATGAAGAGGAAGGAAGAGGGGGAGGGGAGGGAAGTGGGAGGAGGATCAGTGGAGCGAGGGTAATTGTTTGGACCACACTTACGGTGCATTTTACAAGGGTACATGTCAAATCTACTAAGTGTAGAGTATAAATGTTATAACACAATAATTAAGAGTGTGTGGTGAAGGGTATGTTAACCAGTTTGTTGTAAGTATTTCAAATTGTGTATAAAACCAGCACATTGTACCCCATAAATGCATTAAGTTACACAGCTAATATTTAATAAAAATAAAAATAAAATGGGTAGTGGTGAATATATTAAAAGCTATTGAATTGTACACTTACAAAACTATATTTTGATATAACAATTTCATTTCTGGTTTACTTGTAGAATAAATTCCTTCCACACATATGTAATGATGTATACTATGAAGCTATTTACTATAGCATTATTTGTTATAGTGAATTCTGGAAACAACCCAAATGTCCATCAGTAAGACAATAGTTAAATGAATTATTGTATATTTAAATAATGAAATTCTGCACAATTATTAAGAAAATAAAAAACAGATCTAGATTGTGACAGATTTTACTTTCCAAAATAGCTGCAACTATTTTCCATCTAACATGCTCTTCTTACAGAATGACTCTTCTACTCATCCTGTCAAGAAATGAGGTCTGTGTCCCCTTTCCTTGAACCCAGGCATGCTTATAACTAAGGCAAAAGTGATATACATGATTTATGAGGCTAGACAAATACAAAATAATATAGCTTTCACCTGGTCCTTTTTTTGGGACCCTACTCTTAGGACCTAGTCATCATGCTGTGAGGAAGTAGACAGACACATGAGGAGGTATTCAGTTGTAGGTTGTAGGTGTTCCAGCTGTAGGTAACTCCAGTTGAGGTTCTAACCAACAGTTAGTATCAACACCCAGACAAAAGAATGAGCAAGGCTTATAATGACCCCAGCCCTAGATATTGACTGACCAAAATAGGATGAGAGATCTTGGGTTAGAACTGCCTAGTTGAGCCCAGGAAAGCCCCAGAACTGTGAAAACCAGTCTTAAAAATTTTTGTTATTTTTAAGCCATTGAGTCTTGGGGATTATTTCTCATGAATCATTGGGTAATTGGAATACATATGTAGTAATCTCCAAGATACATACTTTAACTGGCAAAAAACAAGGCACAGAGCCGTGTACATACTATGCTACCATTTGGTTAAATAGAGGTAAGTGTTCACTTATATGTCTATATTTACCTACACATGCACAAAATGTCCCTGGGAAGATGAGCAAATAAACATATATACAAAACATTGATTTACCATGAAGAGAACTAGAGAAATATGTTTTACCCTTTTTCTGTATAACCTTTTATACATTAAAATTTTTGAACCACGAGAATATATTATCTAAACAATGTATTAAATTTTAAAACATGAAACAAAATAGTTCTATAGAAGAGACATCAATAGATGCAAAAATCAGTGAACAAAAGTTTGAAGAATGACAGGATATTTACATAGTCTCAAACCATACCTCCATAAGATACTTTTTCATTACAAAGAGTAACATAATACATCTATAGTGGAGGTACCTGGAAGATACTCTGGTAACCAAGTGATCAAAATTAACACTATCAGCAAGGGGACTAATGAATGCTATGTGCCTCCTGATATGAGAAATGGAGAAGAACTCAGCATTATGTCAGTGGTATTCTTGTAAAAAATGTATAACCTGAATTCAGTCATGAGGCAATATCAGATAAACCAAAACTAAGGGATATTCTGCAGAACTGACCTATATTCTTCAAAAATGTTCATAATGTGAAAAATAAAGACTTAAGAACTGTTCCATATAAATGGAGACACCCTGAAGATTGCTGAAAACTGAATGAAATGTATGAATTTCAATTTTCTTTCACTAGAAAGACAATATCAGGCCAACTAACAAATCTTTATAAGGTCTATGGATAGATAATAGTATTCATTTAATGTTAATTTTCTGATTTTGGTAATTCTAGTAAGATTATGTAAGAGAGTTCCTAGTTTTAGTAAGTACGTCCCAAAGTATTTTTCAGGGGTGTCCAATCTATAGCCCACAGGCCTCAGGCTGTTTATAAGAGGACTTTATTTGCTTGTCTGTGGTGGTGGATATCATGAAAAGTATGTAAGGACCTTTTTTGTGCTAATCAGCTTTTGTTGGTGTTTTTGCATTTAATTTGTGGCCCAAGGTAACTCTCCTTCCTTCAATGTGTGGCAGAGTAAAAAAGGTTGGTCATCACGGGAGTAGATCACGTCTTCCAGTTACTTTTCAAATGGTTCTGAAAAATATGATATGTGATTGAATATATATATATATATATATATATAGAGAGAGAGAGAGAGAGAGAGAGAGAGAGAGAGAGAGAGGTGTTCAGTGGGAACATTTGAGGGATATTCTGAATTTTTTTCTGTACTATACTTACAACTTTTCTCTAAGTCTGAAAGTGTCAAAATAAGTTTTTTAAATATTAAAAAGTTCTGTGAGATCTCAGAATCAGTGAAGATTATTTTTATTATTAGAGATCAGAGAAAGTTTATGAAGGTGACAGATGATGTAGGCCCTCATAATAGAGAGAAATGCAATAAGTAGAGATGCAGTGTGCTAATGTAGAATATTTTAGGAAAAATACATAAACCAAGGTATGAAAGTCGACATGTATGCCTGTGTTTTGGGTATGATAAGTAGACTGTTTTAGTGAGAGCATTTGCATTGTTAGGGGGTAGCAATGGTAGATAAGGTTGAAAGTCAGACCACAGAGGATGCAGATTTGGCCAACAATCCCCTATAGTAGTAGTGATGCTGTAGAGAAAGGCAGAGGACAAGGAGGAATTGATGATCATGCAATTTTAGTCTGGATGACTTGAGAGAATGGTGGTACCATGAACATGGTTAGGAAACACAGATGTCGTAGGTTTCTGGTAAAGAAAATGAATTTGATTTTAGACAGGCTGAATAGGAAGACATATATAAAAATAAATTCCAGATAGATTAAAGAGCTAAAATTATTTTTTAAGAATTATTGAAGGTATTTAAAATATTTTCAAATTTTAGGTGGGAAGAAGATCCCCCATATATGATAACAAACTCAGAAGTCACAAAAGAAAAGATCAATAGATTTGGCTGTATTAAAAAATAAAATTTTACATAGAGAAAGGCATATAAACAAAGTTTAGAAAGTAAATTCTTTGAAAAAAATATCTCCAACATGTATAACAAAAGGGTAATGTCTAATATGAATAAGAAAAATATAAACAACCCTGTAGAGAAATAAACTGAGGTTTGAACCAACAATTCACAGAAGGAATACCCACCAATAAACAAAGGAAACTGAACCTCCTATTTTTATATTCTTAAGTCCACAGAATTCCAAGTGTATTGAAAGCCACACAAGACATCCATACACAATCTACAAAAGTAGATTGATATTACCTGGAGTACTACTAGTTTTGGGAAGATTTAATGATTCATTCAATGTCGTGGTGAAGTGAGAATTAGATGAAGAAAAGTGATATGTTAGGAGCATAAGAGGCCAGTAGACCACAGATAACCTGAATTGGTAGGAAAGTATAAGCTTTTTGTATACAACTTCCTTTGTTTGCCCATCTTCTCTGAATCTTCACTTTCTGTTCAGGCTATAGTCATTCTGTCCTTCCCTCTTACTTCCTCTCACCTTCTTCATCTTTCCATTACCTGGCATTTATTGTTGTGCTTGTCCAAAATACTTTAAAGATTTAAAGTACTTTAAAGATTTTTCCTTTGTGTGTATATACCATATTTTCTTTATCCACACTTCCACTGATGGACATATAGGTTGATTTCATATCTTGGCTATTGTGAACGGTGCAGTGAAAACATGGAAGTGCAGGTATCTATTCAATATACTGATTTGAATTCCTTTGGATATATATCCAGCAGTGGGATTGCTAGACCATATGGTAGTTCTATTTTGAATTTATTTTTTTAAGTTACATAATTATTGTTATTATCATGTAAATTGAGAGACTACTGTATGCTCAGCTTTGTAATGATTACAAAAATAGTTTTCCTTTAACTTTGTTGTTTAAAGAAGTATTAAATTATTTTGTCTTTTCCAAACTCTCTAAAGAACTGAATTCTATTATTTCCCCATAGAGTCTGAATGTTTTATATATTTCATTAAACAACCAAAAATAATAATAATTTTTTTCTTTTTTCTTTAATGTAAAATCTTTTTTTAAAATTTAATTTTTATTAAATCACAACTGTATACATTTATGGAGTACAATGTGGTTATTTGATATACAATGTGGAATGCTTAAATGAAACTGATTAACATAACCATTACCTCATTTACTTATTTTTTGTGGTAAGACATTTAAATATACTCTTGGTTGTTTTGAAATGCACTCTTGAGGAGGAGACAAGATGGCTGACTGAAGCCAGCTTTCCACAGAGGCTCCCGTTCAGAAGGAGAGTTAAAGGACAAAAATTCAGCAAGTAACCTGGTGGATTTGAGCTGCACTAAGAGAGAAGGTTGTAGAACACACGTCAACACGGCTGAGGCGAGCTGCAACCACAAGGATACAAACAAAAGGTACAAAATCTATCACCAAGCGGATGGGAGTCCCCTCCCCCATGAGAACGGCTCAGAGTGCCCCACAAACAACCGGGCAGAGTTCAAAGGTCCTCCCACTACACTCCACGGGAGAGACCCTCTAAAAACTGGACCTACCTCCCCTACTGGGGTGCCACGGCGTCCTCCTGCCAGGCATAAAACTGTATAAACTGTATATGGTCTCTACCTGGAATTCTGAGCTCCCAGCGCACTCCTTTGCTCGCACTGGGGTCTGGAGGCCAGTCCCGGTCAGTCGGCGGAGAGGGGACTGCACCAGAGTGGCAGTTCCCTGAGGCACAGTGCGACAGCTGTCTTTTGGTGACAATACAGCCAGGCATAAAACTGTGTAAAGCTGTGTGTGTTCTCTGCCCACAATCCCAGGCTTCCAGCGCTCCCCGCGCTCCCCTCTGCTCTTGCTTCAAGGTCTGGAGGCCTGTCCCCCAGGGGTCCAGGGGACAGGCCTCCAGACCTTGATTGATTGAGGGGTGTAGACAGTGCTGGGCTGCAGCCTGTCGGTGCAGACTCTGGGATACGGAGCGGAGAGAGGACGATTGGCCGGAGGGGAGCTACACCGGAGCAACGGTTCCCTGAGCCATAAGGCAGCAGCCCTCTTTTGCTAGCAATACGGCTCACTACAGAATATTCTGAAGCCACAACCCCTGTCTCCCTGGGCAACCAGAGACTCTGAGTTTGCCTGAGGCAACATAAACTTGCAAGCCAGGGAAACTCCCAGGGCGGGGCTGACCCAGAGGTCCGCTTTACTAAACCTAAGACGCATCTGGCCCTCAGGGGATCGTCAGCCTATAGACAATACAAGAGCAAAGACAAGCTGATTTGGAACTCAATTCAGCTTCTCTTCTGCAGGGGAAACACAGAGTTGTTCTGTTCTGTTCTGTCAGTAACATTAATCAGGGGTGAGAATGGACCTGAGTGAAAACCCCTCAACCTTCATCTAGTGCCCGAGATTGTCAGGCCTCACCTCCTCCTGCTGGAGAGAGGCAAAGCACAGCGGCCTGGCAGACTGCCTTGTGATTCAGGCAGGTACAAACTCGTGGAGTAACGATTCACTACAGGCAACTGGGTCAGCCAACTGCAGGGCTATCAGTGACTGGGCGTGAAGTGGTGCAAGGTGGGGAAGGAGGCAACAACCTTCCCAGACTTATTTATAGGCTGGGTGGATTCTCCTGACTCCACGCAGCACTGGAGCAAGCCACACCAGAGTAGTCACCAGAGACCTCTGTGATCCAGTTCCCAGAGACCTCTTAAAATCTCTCACCCGAGACAGGTGCAGACTGAGACAATTGATTTGGACATTTTTGAACTGAACCAATCACCTGAGCACAAATCAGGTGGTGCCCTAGGTGCATGGTGGTAGGAAGGTTTGATTTTTCTTTTCCAATTGTTTGCCGGTGGGGGGCGGGGTGACTTAAATGCTGATATTCACAGCTGAGACTTCAATCCAAAGTATCTGTTTCACTAGGGTGGAACAGAAACCAGCTGAAAACAAGGCAGAACCTTTTAGCACCACCACACCAGACAGGGCCCCAGTTTCTCAGGCCACAACACTGTATGGGCCCTCGACAAAGCCCCAGGGTAAAAAATCAGAGGGAGTAAAACAACCATGGGGCGGAATCAGCGGAAAAACTCTGGTAACATGAATAACCAGAATAGATCAACCCCCCCAGGAAAGATATGGCAGATGCAATTGAAGATCCCATTCATAAACAACTGGCTGAGATGTCAGAAATCGAATTCAGAATTTGGATTTCAGACAAGATTAATAAAGTGGAATTAGGAATTCGAGGAGAAATTCAAAAGTTGTCTCAAGAATTTAACGAATTTAAAGACAAAACCACCAAAGACTTAGACACACTGAAGCAAGAATTTGCAGCCCTCAAAGATATGAAAAATACAGTAGAATCCCTCAGTAACAGAATGGAGCAAGCAGAAGAAAGGATTTCTGACATCAAAGATAAAGCCTTTGAACGCTCCCAAACTCTCAAAGAGGAAAAGAAATGGAGAGCAAAAACGGATCACTCACTCAGAGAGCTCTGGGATAATTCGAAGAAGGTGAATATCCGAATCATAGGAGTTCCAGAAACAGATGAAGTGGCCTTGCTGGGCACAGAGGCCCTTCTGCATGAAATTACGAAAGAGAACTTTCCAGACATGCCTAGAGATTCTGAAATTCAGATAGCAGACAGCTTCAGAACCCGAGCACGACTCAACCCCAATAAGACATCCCCCAGGCATGTCATAATTAACTTCACTAAACTTAATATGAAGGAGAAAATCCTCAAAGCTGCCAGGAGAAAGAAAACCATTACCTTCAAAGTCAAGAATATTAGAATGACTGCAGATCTCCCTGCTGAAACTTTTCAAGCCAGAAGAGGGTGGTCACTGACTTTTAATCTCCTAAAGCAAAATTACTTTCAACCCCGGATCTTGTATCCAGCTAAACTGAGTTTCATTTATGATGGAGAAATTAAATACTTTAATGACATTAATATGTTGAAGAAATTTGCCATAACCAAACCAGCTCTTCAGGATATTCTCAGAACTATCCTCCATAATGACCAACCCAATCCTATACCACAAAAGTAAACTCACTCAGAAACTTCGGATCAAACTCCAATTTCCACACTGGCAAAAGGATTAAAAATGTCCACTGGACTTTTGAAAAACTCGATACCCAAAACTTCACCAGACTTGTCAATATTCTCCATTAATGTGAATGGCTTAAACTGTCCTCTAAAGAGGCACAGGTTAGCTGACTGGATACAAAAACTCAGCCAGATATCTGTTGCATACAAAAGTCACATCTTAATCTAAAAGACAAATACAGACTCAGGGTGAAAGGACAGTCGTCCATATTTCAGGCAAATGGTAATGAGAAAAAAGCAGGTGTTGCAATTTTATTTGCTGATACAATAGGCTTTAAACCAACAAAAGTAAGGAAGGACAAGAATGGTCACTTCATATTTGTTAAGGGTAATACTCACTATGATGAGATCTCAATTATTAATATCTATGCACCCAACCAGAATGTAGCTCAATTTATAAGAGTAACTCTAACAGACATGAGCAACTTGATTTCCTCCAGTTCCATAATCGTCGGAGATTTCAACACTCCTTTGGCAGTGTTGGATCGATCCTCCAACAAGAAGCTGAGCAAAGAAATCTTAGATTTAAACCTAACCATCCAACATTTGGATTTAGCAGACATCTACAGAACATTTCATCCCACCAAAACTGAATACACATACTTCTCATCAGCCCATGGAACTTACTCCAAAATAAATCACATCTTAGGTCACAAGTCTAACCTCAGTAAATTTAAAGGAATAGAAATTATTCCATGCATGTTCTTGGACCACCATGGAATAAAACTTGAGCTGAATCTGCATACCCAGGAATCTGCATACTCATACAAAAACATGGAAGTTAAATAACCTTATGCTGAATGATAGCTGGGTCAGAGATGAGATTAAGAAAGAAATTGCCAATTTTTTGGAACAAAACAACAATGAAGACACGAACTCTCAGAACCTCTGGGACACCGCAAAGGCAGTTCTAAGAGGGAAATTTATAGCACTGCAAGCCTTCCTCAAGAGAACGGAAAGAGAGGAAGTTAACAACTTAATGGGACATCTCAAGCAACTGGAAAAGGAAGAATATTCCAACCCCAAACCCAGTAGAGGAAAAGAAATAACCAAAATTAGAGCAGAATTAAATGAAATTGAAAACAAAAGAATAATACAACAGATCAATAACTCAAAAAGCTGGTTTTTCGAAAAGGTCAAAAAAATAGATAAACCTTTGGCCAACCTAATCAGGAAAAAAAGAGTAAAATATCTAATCTCATCAATCAGAAACAACAAAGACGAAATAACAACAGACTCCTCAGAAATCCAAAAAATCCTTAATGAATCTTACAGGAAACTTTATTCTCAGAAATATGAAAATCTGAAGGAAATTGACCAATACTTGGAAGCACGTCACCTTCCAAGACTTAGCCAGAATCAAGTGGAAATGTTGAACAGGCCCATATCAAGTTCGGAAATAGAATCAACCATACAAAACCTCCCTAAAAAAAAAAGCCCAGGACCAGATGGTTTCACGTCTGAATTCTACCAAACCTTTAAAGAGGAATTAGTACCTATATTACTTAACCTGTTCCAAAAGGTAGGAACAGAAGGAAGACTACCCAACATGTTCTATGAAGCAAACATCACCCTGATCCCCAAACCAGGGAAAGACCCAATAAGAAAAGAAAATTATAGACCGATATCACTAATGAATATAGATGCAAAAATATTCAACAAGATCCTAACAAACAGAATCCAGCAACACATCAAACAAATCATACATCATGACCAAGTCGGTTTTATCCCAGGGTCTCAAGGCTGGTTCAATATACGTAAATCTATAAATGTAATCCAGCACATAAGCAAATTAAAAAACAAAGACCATATGATTCTCTCAATTGATGCAGAAAAAGCTTTTGATAATATCCAGCATGCCTTCATGATCAGAACACTTAAGAAAATCGGTATAGAAGGGACATTTCTTAAACTGATAGAGACCATCTACAGCAAACCCACAGCCAATATCATATTGAATGGAGTTAAATTGGAATCATTTCCACTCAGATCAGGAACCAGACAAGGCTGCCCATTGTCTCCATTGCTTTTTAACAGTGTAATGGAAGTTTTAGCCACTGCAATTAGGGAAGAAAAGGCGATCAAGGGTATCCATATATGGTCAGAAGAGATCAAACTTTCACTCTTCGTGGATGATATGATAGTATATCTGGAAAACACTAGGGACTCTACTACAAAACTCTTAGAAGTGATCAATGAATACAGCAGCGTTTCAGGTTACAAAATCAACATTCATAAATCGGTAGCCTTTATATATACCAATAACAGTCAAGTTGAAAAAACAGTTAAGGACTCTATCCCATTCACAGTAGTGCCAAAGAAGATGAAATATTTGGGAATTTATCTAACAAAGGACGTGAAAGATCTCTATAAAGAGAACTATGAAACTCTAAGATAAGAAAAGAAATAGCTGAAAATATTAACAAATGGAAAAACATACCATGCTCATGGCTGGGAAGAATCAACATAGTTAAAATGTCTATACTACCCAAAGCAATATATAATTTCAATGCAATCCCTATTAAAGCTCCACTGTCATACTTTAAAGATCTGGAAAAAACAATACTTCGTTGTATATGGAAGCAGAAAAAACCTCGAATAGCCAAGACATTACTCAGAAATAAAAACAAAGCAGGAGGAATTACGCTACGAGACCTCAGACTATACTACAAATCAATAGCGATCAAAACAGCATGGTATTGGCACAAAAAGAGCGAGGTAGATGTCTGGAATAGAAGAGAATCAAGAGATGAATCCAGCTACTTACCGTTATTTAATCTTTGACAAGCCAATTAAAACATTCAGTGGGGAAAAGATTCCCTATTTAACAAATGGTGCTGGGTGAACTGGCTGGCAACCTGTAAAAGACTGAAAGTGGACCCACACCTTTCACCATTAACTAAGATAGACTCTCACTGGATCAAAGATTTAAACTTAAGACATGAAACTATAAAAATACTAGAGGAGAGTGCAGGGAAAACCCTTGATAAATCGGGATGGGCAAGTATTTTATGAGGAGGAGCCCCCGGGCAATTGAAGCAGCTTCAAAAATACACTACTGGGACTTGATCAAACTAAAAAGCTTTTGCACAGCCAAGAACACAGTAAGTAAAGCAAGCAAGCAGCCCTCAGATTGGGAGAAGATATTTGCAGGTTATGTCTCCGACAAAGTTTTAATAACCAGAATCCACAGAGAACTCAAACGCATTAGCAAGAATAGAACAAGGGATCCTATCACAGGCTGGGCAAGGGATTTGAAGAGAAACTTCTCTGAAGAAGACAGGCGCACGGCCTACAGACATATGAAAAAATGCTCATCATCTTTAATCATCAGAGAAATGCAAATCAAAACTACTTTGAGATACCATCTAACTCCAGTGAGACTAGCCTATATCACAAAATCCCAAGACCAGAGATGTTGGCGCGGATGCGGAGAAAAGGGAACACTTCTGCACTGCTGGTGGGAATGCAAATTAATACATTCCTTTTGGAAAGAGATATGGAGAACACTTAGAGATCTAAAAATAGATCTGCCATTCAATCCTGTAATTCCTCTACTGGGCATATACCCAGAAGACCAAATATCACGTCATAACAAAGATATTTGTACCAGAATGTTTATTGCAGCCCAATTCATAATTGCTAAGTCATGGAAGAAGCCCAGGTGCCCATCGATCCACGAATGGATTAATAAATTGTGGTATATGTACACCATGGAATATTATGCAGCCTTAAAGAAAGATGGAGACTTTACCTCTTTCATGTTTACATGGATGGAGCTGGAACATATTCTTCTTGGTAAAGTATCTCAAGAATGGAAGAGAAAGTACCCAATGTACTCAGCCCTACTATGAGACTAATTTAGGGTTTTCACATGAAAACTATAACCCAGTTACAACCTAAGAATAGGGGGAAGGGGGAAAGGGAGGGCAGGGAGGGGGGAGGTAGGTAGAGGGAAGTGTATTGGTGGGATTACACGAGCGGTGCATCTTACAAGGGTATATGTGAAACTTGGTAAATGGTCTGTGAAGCTAGTGAATGATGCCCCATGATCATATCAATGTACACAGCTATGATTTAATAATAATAAAAAAAGAAATGCACTCTTGCATTGTGCACATTAGGTGAGATCCCACCAAATATCCTCCCTCAAATCATGCTCTCCCCCTCCTTTTTTTCTTTCTAGACTATATTTGTGTTTTTATCATTTGTATTAATGTGTAAGTTATTATATATTGGTTTCATAATAGTATTGAGTACATTGGATACTTTTTCTTCCCATTCTTGATATACTTTAATAAGAAGAATATGTTCCAACTCCATCCAGGTAAGCATAAAAGATGTAAAGTCCCTATCTTTTATATGGCTGAATAGTATTCCATGTTATATATACTACAATTTGTTATTCCATTCATGGGTTGATGGGTTTTTTGGCTGCTTCCATCTCTTGGCAATTATGAATTGGGCTGCAATTAACATTCTGGTGCAAATGTCTTTGTTGTAAAATCATTTTTGATCATCTGGGTATATACCTACCCCGTTTCCCTGAAAATAAGACATCCTCCGAAAATAAGACCTACTTACAGGAAAGATAAGACATCCCCTAAAACTAAGACCTAGCGCATCTTTAGAAGCACGCCTTAAAATAAGACACTCTTATTTTCGGGGAAGCAGGGTAGTAGAGGAACTGCAGGATCAAACAGCAGGTCTACTTTTAGTTCCTTGAGTACTCTCCAAACTTCTTTCCAAAAAGGATGTATTAGCTTTGGATGTATAGCCAACCAGCACTATAGAAGTGTTCCATCCTCTCCACACCCATGTCGAGACATCTGAAGTTTTGGGAGTTTGTGATGTGGCTAATCTTACTGGAGTTAGATAACATCTCAAAGTAGTTTTGATCTGCATTTCTCTGATGATTAAAGATGAGCATTTCTTCATGTGTTTGTATGCCATGTGCCTCTCTTCTTCAGAGAAGCTTCTGTTCAAGTCTCTTGCCCACAAAGAAATAGGGTTGTTTGTTCTTTTCTTATTAATTTGAGTTCCCTGTAGATTCTACTTATTAGACCTTTGTCAGAAACATAACCTGCAAAAATCTTCTCCCATTCTAAAGGCTCTTTGTTTGATTTACTTTCAGTGCCCTTAGCTGTGCAGAAGCATTTTAGCTTGATCAAGAGCCCAGTGATATATTTTTGGTGTTGCTTCATCAATTGCCAGTGGGGGACATCCTCCTCATAAAATATTTTCCCAGGCCAATATCTTCAAATGTTTTCCCTGCACTTTCTTCTAGTATTTTTATAGTTTCATGTCTTTTTTATTAAATCATAACTGTATACAATGATATGATTATGGGGCATCATACACTCACTTCATAAACCATTTGACACATTTTTATCACAGTGGTTAGAATCTAGAGATGAGCCTAGCTACGTATCATCATTTGCTGTTTGATAAGCCTAACAAAAACATTCACTGGGGAAAAGAATCCCTGTTAAACAAATGGTGCTCAGAGATTTGGCTAGCAATCTGTAGAAGATGGAAACTGAGGGTCCCCAGTGAATGTTTTTGTTAGGCTTATCAAACAGCAAATGATGATACGTAGCTAGGCTCATCTCTAGATTCTCTAATCTATTCCATATATCTACATCTCTATTTTTGTGCCAGTACCATGCTGTTTTGATGACCATAGATTTGTAGCCTAACCTAAAGTCTAGAAGCGTGATGCCTCCAGATTTGTTCTTATTTCTAAGTATTGTATTGGCTATTTGGAGTTTTTTCTGATTCCATATAAAATGAAATACTATTTTCTCAAGTTCTTTAAAGTATGACATTGGTGCTTTCATGGGAATTGCATTAAATTTGTAGATTGCTTTCATAAGTATAGACATTTTAACAATGTTGATTTTTTCCTAACAACAAACATGGCATGTCTTTCCTTTTTTTTTAGAGACAGAGTCTCAGTTTATTGTCCTCAGTGGAGTGCTGTGGTGTCACAGCTCACAGCAACTTCAAACTCTTGGGGTTAGGCAATTCTCTTGCCTCAGCCTCCTGAGTAGGTGGGACTACAGGTGCCTGCCACAATGCCTGCCTATTTTTTTTTTTTTTTGGTTGTTGTTGCAGTTTGGCTGGGGCCAGGTTTGAACCTGCTACTCTTTGAATATGTGGTTGGCGCCCTACCCACTGAGCCACAGGCACTGCCCAGTTTTTCCATTTGTTAATATCTTTTGCCACTTATTGTCTCCGGGTTTCATAATCCTCTTAATAGAGATTTTTTATGTCCTTTATTAGATAAATTCCTAGGTATTTCATCTTCCTTGGCACTACTGTCAATGGAATAGAGTCCTTGACTATATTTGTGACTTGACTATTGTTGGTATATATAAAAGGTACTTATTTGTAAGTATTGATTTTGTATTCTGCATCATTGCTGTATTCCTTGATCACGTCTAAGAGCTTAGTAGTTGAGTCTCTGGGGTAAGATCCGGTATAAGATCATGTCATCCATGAAGAGTAAGAGTTTTATCTCTTCTGACCCCATTTGAATACCCTTGATCCCCTTCTCTTGCCAGATCATAATGGTGAGGACTTTCAGTACTATGTTGACTAGCAATGGTGACAATGGTCATCCTTGTCTAGTTCCAGATCTGAGTTGAAATTTTTTCAACTTTACTCCATTCAATATGATATTGGCTGTGAGACATTAAGAAATGTCCCATCTAAGCCTATTTTCCTAAGTGTTCTAATCAGAAAAAGGATGCTGGATATTATCAAAATATTTTTCTGCATCAATTGAATCATATGGTCTTTGATTTTTACTTTATTTATGTGGTGAATTATATTTATACATTTACATATGTTCAACCAACCCAGTATTTCTGGGATAAAACCAACTTAATTGTGGAGTATATATTTTTTGATGTGTTATTGAATTCTGTTTCCTAGGATTTTTGAATATTTTTGGATTGATATTGATTAATGATATTGGTCAATAGTTTTCCTTCTTTATTGGGCCTTTTCTGGTTTAGGGATCAAGTTGCTATTTGGTTTGTAGAATTTTGGGGGGAGCATTCCTTCCTTTTCTATGTTTTGGAAAAGGTTATGTAATTAGGTAATATTTCCTCTTTAAAGGTGTAGTAGTATTCTGATGCAAAACCATCAGCTCCTGGACTTTTCTTTCTTGAGAGATTTTGTATAGTTGTTGCAATTTCAGCACTTCATATAGGTCTATTCAAAATTTCTAATTCTTTCTGGTTGAATTCAGGAAGGTGGCATGTTTCCAGGTATTGTCCAATTCCTTCAGATTTTCATATTTCTGAGAATAAAGTTTTTTTGTAGTAATCAATGAGGATTTTTAACATTTCTGTGGTATCTGTTGTTATTTTTCCTTTATCATTTCTGATTGATGTTATCAGAGATTTTACTTTTCTGTGTTTGGTTAGGCTAGCCTAAGGTTTACCAATTTTCTTAATCTTTCCAATGAAGTAACATTTTCTTTTGTTGATCTTCTGAATGATTCTTTTGTTTTCAAATTTAATTTAGTTCTGCTCTTATTTTGTTTAAAACTTTTTTTCTGCTGGGTTTGGGGTTGGATTGTTCTTCCTTTTCTTGTTGCTTGAGATGACCCATTAGGTTGTGGACTTTCTGTTTTTTTTGACGAAGGCTTCTCATGCTATAAATTTCACTTTTAAAACTGCCTTTGCAGTATTCCACAGGTTTTGATAGTTTGTGTCTTCATTATCATTTTTTTCTAAAAATCTTATGATTTCCTTCTTAATCTAGTCTTTGACACACTATCATTCAGACTAAGGTTGACTTTGCTTGAGTATGAAGATTTCTGTTGAGTTCAACTCTTTTTCTACAATGGTATAAGAAGATACAAGGAATAATTTCTCTTCTTTTAAGTTTGTTGAGGTTAGACTGGTGTCCTAAGATACAATGCATTTTGTAGGATGATCCATGGGCTTATGAGAACAGTGTGTATTTAGTTTTTCTAGGATGAAATGTTTGGTAGATGTCTGTTAAGTCCATTTGTTCTAGGGTTAAGTTTAAGTCCATAATTTATTTGATTAGTTTTTTCTTGGACTATCTATCCAGAACTGCCAAAGGGGTGTTAAAATTTCCAACTATTATAGTGCAAGAAGATATTAAATTGTTCATATACGTTAGAGTTTGCTTTATAAATTAAGGAACATTCATGTAGGGCACATAAATGTTAATTATTGAAATATCTTTATGTTGGGTATTTCCCTTGGTAAGTATGTAGTGTCCATCCTTGTCTTTCCTTATCTTTGTTGGTTTAAATCCTATTGTATCTGCAAATAAAATTGCAACTCCTGCTTTTTTTCTGATTTCCTTTTGCCTGTATTATAGATGTCTATCCCTTTATCCTGAGTCTTTTTTTTTTATCTTTTTGAAAAAGATGAGTCTCTTGTAGGCCACAAACACCTGGCCTGAGTTTTATGTTCAATCAGCCAACCTGTTTCTCTTTAGTGGACAATTTAAGACATTCACATTAATTGGGAGAAACGATAGGTATGATAGTGTTTTGGCTGTCATGCTTTTCAATGGTCCAGTGCGTATTTTTAATCATTTGACCATTGTGGAAGTTAGGTTTTGTTCATGAAATTATGGGTGAGTTTCCATTGGTGGTAGACCATTGTGCTGGTTATTATGGAAAATGGGTTTGAGTAGTTCCTGGAGAGCTGGTCTAGTTATGGCAAATTTCCTGAACATGTATATATCAGTAAAGTATTTGATTTCTCCATCACAAATGAGACTCAGGTTAGCTGGATACAGAATCCTGGGCTGAAAGTTGTTTTGTTTTAGGAGATTGATAGTCAATGACCATCCTCTCTGGCTTGAAAGGTTTGGCTGAAAGATCTGCAGCCATTCCAATGTTTCCCCCTTTTTAGGTAATGCTTTTCTTACCTACCTATCTGGCTTCTTGCAGGATTTTTCTCCTTCATATTAACTTTGGCAAAGTTAATTAAAATGTGTCTAGGAGATGCTTTATTTGGATTGAGTTGTGCTGGGGTTCTAAAACTATCTAACATCTGAATTTCTGTATCTTATGCAATGCTTGGTAAATTGTCTTCCATAATATCTTGAAGTAGAGCATCTGTGCCATTAAACCACCCTCTTCTCCTTTAGTAATCCCTATAATTTGGATGTCTGATGTTTTGGAATGATCCCACAACTCTCTCAGTGTATGTTCGTTTCTGGTTTTCCATTTTTACTGCCTCTTTGAAAACCTGGGATTGTTCAATATCCTTGTCTTCAATTTCTGAGATCTTTTCTTCTGCCTGCTCAACTCTTATTACTGAGGGACTCTACTGTATTTAGAAGCTCCTTTGATACCTTTTGCACTTCTTTGAGCTCTGCTTTATCTTTTCTTATTATGTCCATGTCCTTGGTGACTTTGTCTTTGAATTCATTAATTTCTTGAGACAACTTTTGAACTACTTTTTGGATTTCTATTTCCATCTTTTCCTCTATTCTATTCATCTTATTTGCTATCCATTTTCTGAATTCTGGCAGTTTAGCCATTTGTCTATTATTGGCATCTTCTATTTTATCTCCTTTGTTGTTCCTTGGGGGTGTTGATCTACTCTGATTATTCATGTTTCAGAGTTCTTCCACTGGTTCCACCCCATGAGTATGTTTTATAATTTGGCAATTAAAACTGGTAGGGTGAGATTGGATTGGGGGCCCAGGAAGTGGACTTAACTAGCCCTTTACCACTGAGTCGGGGCTTATGAGTATGGCTTTTGCCCTATAGTCTTACAAAGATCCCTTTCAGAGCTGCAGCCAAAGGCTCTGAGGACCTGCTTGGTGAGATAGAACAATCTGCCTCTGTCTTGAAGTCAGCCAGCTTTTACTGAATCCTAATAAGTCACAGTATTAGGCTGAAATCTCATCTGGGGAGAGATACAAGCAACTGTGGTGACCCGCTTCTGACCATTGATAGCTGGAGGAAGAGAATCAGTTCCCCGTTACAATGAAATTGCTCAACCTTGGAGGGTCCCCGGGTGGACAGCCCAAATTCAGAGTTCCAACCAGATTGTCCCAAGCAGTATAATCACTGCTGAGCAGATAGAGTTTGAAGGGTCTCTAGTGGTGAGATAGTAGGAATCCATAGGCAGTTCCCTACCACAAACCTGAGTGTTGGAGCCTGGTCCCGTCCAGTGACAACAGAGTCAGGGAAGTGTGCCTGCTAAAGTCAGAAAGGGGCATCTAAGCCTGTGCCACGCCATGCAGTGCCACTGGCAAACCTGAGGGGCTGGAGCCTGGTCCCCTCCAGAGAGCAACAGAGTCAGGGAAGTGCACCCTGGGTCAGGGAAGTATGCCTGCCAAGGTCAGAACAGAGCCATCCGTGCCTGCATCCCACTGTGCACCGTTGCCACGTTCCCTTTCTCCTGCGCGACCCTGCCTCTTTTACATGCCCCTGTCTCCCCTGCAACCTCCTACTTCTACTTGAGTCACTGTTTTGGTGTTGCTGGCTAGCAGCCCATGCAATGCCCAGGACTCTCAGAGAATTGCTGAACAGTCGGGGCTCTCTAAAGGGCAGGCCTTCAGACCACCAGGCAAGGGGGGAAGGATGAACTGGGAGTTGAGAATTTAGGGGAAAATATTTGTTCAATTTTATGCTGGGCAGGATGATGCCTGGATTCACAGGTGGGACCTCCCTGGAGAAGGAGGCCTGTTGTTTAGCAGCTCTCTCAAGTGGGGTAAAATGAGACCTCTTTTGTTTCCTGCTTGCTTGCAGAGAGCCCACAGCAAGCCTCCCACTTGACGATGGGCTTCGTACCTGGGATTTGTTTTCTTGAATCCTCTTTCCTTGAGTCACAACTTGCCTTAGCAGAGATAATGTGCACTTGTCTATCTTCTCTCTTAACACAGTTCTCCACTCTTGGCTTCACTGAGTCTACTTCTGTCCAGTATCTTTCCCTCTGGACAGGAGCCTCTGGGGTAAGCTGCCTCTAATCAGCCATCTTCCTTCCTCCTATTTTGAAATATTGAGGAACTTTCATATTGTTTTCCATAATAATTGTACGACATTACATTCCCACCAAGAGTGTATAAGGGTTACTTTTTCTCCACATCTCCAGCACTTGTTATTTTTTGCCTTTTTGATAATGGCAGTTCTCACTGGAGTGAAAGGATATCTCATTGTGGTTTTGTTTTGTTTTATTTTCAGGGTAACAAAGAGATTTTATTTAGTAGGAACAAAGAGAAGTTAGAGTACTTCCAAAGACAGTGGATCTTCAAGTGGATCCCTCTCATGAAGGAGCAGAGGTGAGAGAGGCAAGATGCAAAGGTCTCCAGTATAAATATTCTCTTTTTGAAATTGGTTGCAAGTCTTTTATTAGCTTTTCTGTGCCTCCAGGCAGTATTGCTCTTGCCTATTGGTCATTGATTGTTTTTTTCTATTGCTTATTTTATCTAGATTAAAACTGAAGTGGCACAGGCAGTGTGGATAGAAAGAAAAAGTAATCAATAGAAGTTTCAGGGCAACAGAGAGATTTTATTAAGGAAGAACAAAGAGGAAGTTTAGAGCACTTCTGAAGAAAGTTGGAAGTGGGTCCCTCTCATGAAGGAGCATAAGTAAGACCTTGTTGTGGTTTTTATTTGCATTTCCCTAATGATTAATGATGTTGAGTACTTTTTCATATACCCATTGGCCATTTGTATGTTTTCTTTTGTAAAATGCATACTCAGATTTTTTTAAAAATGAGTTATTTGGATACTTTTGCTATTGAGTTGCTTGACTTCCTTATATATTTTCAATATTAATTCTTTGTCAGATTTACAGTTTGCAAATACTTTCACCCATTCTGTAGGTTGTCTTTTTGCTTTTTTGATTATTTTTTTTGCTGTGCTTTTTTACTTGGACATGGTACCATTTGTCTAATTTTCCTTTTGTTGCCTTTTTTTTAAATAATACGAACAGGGTCAGGTCTTACATCCAAATCTTAAATTCACTTTGGATTAATTGTTGTATAAGGTATTGACAAGGCTCTAATTTCATTCTCCTATGTGTGGGTATCCAGTTTCCTCAACACACTTTATTAAGGAGACTATCCTTTCCTCATTGTATGTTCTTGGCATCTCTGTCAAAAATCACTTAGCTGTAAATATGTGAATTTATTTCTTGGCTCTCTAATCTAGTCTATTCCATTGGTTTATGTGTCTGTTTTTATGCCAGTACCATGCACTTTTGGCTGTATAGCTTTGTAATATACTTTGAAGTCAGGTAATGTGATGCCTCCAGATTTGTTCTTTTTGATCAAGATTGTTTTCGTTTATTCAGGGTGTTTAGTGGTTCAATGTAAATCTTAGGAAGTTTTTTTTTTTTTTGTATTAATGTGAAAAATACTTTAGAATTTAAATGGTAATTGTATTTGATCTGTAGATTTCTTTAGGTAGTAAAAACATTTTAACAATATTAATTCTTCCAATTCATGAACATGAGCTATCTTTCCATTTATTTGGGTTTGCAATTTCTTTCATCAATATTTATAGTTTTCATTGTAGAGTTATTCACCATGATTAAATTTAATTTTAGGTATTTCAGTTTTTATCAGTATTGTAAATGGGATTGTTTTCTGGTTTTCTTTTTTAGATGAATCGCTATAGGCATAGAGAATTGCTGCTGATTTTTATATATTGATTTTATAACCTGCAAATTTTAAGAATTCATTAGTTCTAACAACTTTTAGTGGAGCATTTAGGATTGTATATATATAGACACAGACACATATATGTATGTGTCTATATATGTGTATATATATAACCATGTCATCAGTGAACAGAAATGATTTAAATTTCTGTTTTCAAATTTGGGTGCCTTTTATTTCTTTCCTTACCTAATTTATCTGGCTAGGACTTCTAGTGCTATGATGAATGCAGTGGTCAAACTGGGCAACCTTGTTTCAGATTTTAGATAAAAAGCTTCTGTTTAGTGTGATATTAGCACTGGGTTTGTTGTATATGGCCTTTATTGTTTTCAGGTACATTATGCCTATATCTAATTTGTTAAGATTTTCTTCCTTCCTTCCCTTCCTCCCTCCCTTCCTTCCTTCCTCTTTTCCTTTCCTTTCCCTTTTTTTTTTTTTTTACCATGAAAGGATGTTGGATTTTGTCAAATGCTTTTTGAGAGTCTACTGTAATTACTATATATTTCTTGTCCTTCATTCTGTTAATGTGATGTATCATTGATTAATTTCTAAATGTTGAACCATACTTGCATCCCTGGGATGAATCTCACCTGATGGTGGTGAATGATCTCTTTTTTTTTTTTGTAGAGACAGAGTCTCACTTTATGGCCCTCAGTAGAGTGCCGTGGCCTCACACAGCTCACAGCAACCTCCAACTCCTGGGCTTAAGCGATTCTCTTGCCTCAGCCTCCCAAGTAGCTGGGACTACAGGCGCCTGCCACGACGCCCGGCTATTTTTTGTTTGCAGTTTTGGCCGGGGCCGGGTTTGAACCCGCCAACCTCGGTATATGGGGCTGGTGCCTTACCAAGTGAGCCACAGGCGCCGCCCAAAATGATCTCTTTTTTATTTATCTTTTGAATTTTATTTTATTCTTTTACATGTTAATGCATTTATGGGGTACAATGTGCTAATTTTATATACAGTTTGGAATGCTTACATCAAACTGGTTAACATAGCCTTCACCTCACTTACTTATTGTGTTAAGACATTTATACTTTACACTTAATAGATTTGACATGTAACCTTGCAATACACACTATAGGTGGGGTCCCACCATTTACCCTCCCTCCAGCCTCTCCCCAACCCTCCAATCCTCCCCTTCCCTCCTTCATTCTGGGCTATAGTTGTATTTTATCTTTCATATGAAAGTGTGCAGGGTTATAAATTGGTTTAATAATAGTACTGAGTACATTGGATACTTCCCGCCCCCCATTCTTGAGATACTTTACTAAGAAGAAAATGTTCCAGCTCCATCCAGGTAAACATAAAAGAGGTAAATACTCTACTTTTTTTCAAGGCTGAAAAGGGTCCATGGTACACATATACCACAATTTATTAATCCATTCATGGGTCAATGGGCACTTGGGCTTCTTCTATGACTTGGCAATTATGAATTGAGCTGCAATAACAATCTGGTGCAAATATCTTTGTTGTAAAGTGACATTTGGTCTTTTGGATATACACCTAGTAGAGAAATTGCAGGGTTGAATGGCAGGTCTACTTTTAGATCCTTAAGTGTTCTCCAAACTTCTTTCCAAAAGGAACATATCAGCTTGCATTCCCACCAGCAGTGCAGAAGTGTTCCTGTTTCTCTACATCCATGCCAACATCTATAGTTTTGGATTTTGTTATGTGGGCTACTTTTACTGGAGTTAGATATCTCAATGTGGTTTTGATTTGCATTTCTCTGATGATTATAGATGATGAGCATTTTTTTCATGTTTCTGTAGGCCATGCTCCTGTCTTCTTCAGAGAAGCTTCTGTTCAAGTCTCTTGCTCACATGAAATGGGATCACTTGTTCTTTTCTTATTAATAAGTTTGAGTTCTCTGTGGATTCTGGCTATCAAACCTTTGTTGGAGACATAACCTGCAAATATCTTCTCCCATTCTGAGGGCTGTCTGCTTGGTTCACCTACTGTGTTCTTGGCTTTGATCATATCCCAGTAATATATTTTTGGTATTGCTTCAATCGTCTGGGGGTGGGGGGTTCTCCACAAAAAGTATTCTCGTAGGCCAATTTCTGCAAGTGTTTTCCCCTGCACTCTCTCCAAGAATCTTTATAATTTCATGTCTTAAGTTTAAATGTTTTATCCAGTGAGAGTCAACTTTTGTTAATGGTGAAAGGTGGGGGTCCAGTTTCAGTCTTCTACTAGCTGCCAGCCAATTCAACTAGAACCATTTGTTTAATAGTGAATATTTCCCCTAATTTATGTTTTTAATAGGCTTATCAAAGATCAAATGACAATAAGTGTCTGGGTTTATTTCTTCGTTCTCTATTGTGTTACATACATCTACCTGTCTATTTTTGAGAAAGTACCATGCTGGTTTGATCACTATAGATTTATAGTATAGTCTGAAGTCTGCTAGTGTAATTCCACTTGATTTTTTTTTTCTGCAGTTTTTGGCTGGGGCTGGGTTTGAATCCGCCACCTCCGGCATATGGGGTGTGTGCCCTACCCCTTTGAGCCACAGGCACTGCCCTCCTGATTTGTTTTTATTTCTGAGTAGTGTCTTCGCTATTTGAGTTTTTTTTTTTAATTCCATATAACACAAAGTACTATTTTTTCCCAAATCTTTAAAGTATAATAATGCTGCTTTAACAGGGATTGCATTTAAATTTGCATATTTCTTTGAGTAGCATGGACTTTTTAACAATGTTGATTTTTCCCAGCCATGAGCATGGTATGTTTTGCCATTTGTTAACATCTTCAGCTATTTTTTTTCTCAGAGTTTCATAGTTATCTTTATAGAGATCTTTCACATCCTTTCTTAGGCAAATTCCTAGATATTTCATCTTCTTTGGCACTACTGTAAAAGGAATAGTCCTTGAGTATGTTTTTAGCTTGAGTATTGTTGGCATATATAAAAGCTACTGAATATTTGTGAATATTCAATTTGTATGCTGAGATGCTGCTGTATTCCTTGATCACTTCTAAGAGTTTTGTAGTTGAGTCCATGGGGTTTTCCATGTACAAAATCATATCATCTGTGAAGAGTGAAAGTTTGATCTCCTCTGACCATATTTGGATACCCTTGATCGCCTTCTCTTGCCTGATTGCAATGGCTAAGATTTCCATTACAATGTTAAAAAGCAGTGGAGACAATGGGCAATCTTGCCTGGTTCCTGACTTGAGTGGAAATGTTTCCAATTTTACTCCATTTGGTACAATATTGGCTATGGGTTTGCTGTAGATGGCCTCTATCAGTTTAAGAGATGCCCCTTCTATGCCTATTTTCTTCAGTGTTCTGATATGAAAGGATGCTGGATATTATCAAAGACTTTTCTGCATCAATTGAGAGAATCGTATGGCCTTTATTTTTTATTTTGTTTATGTGATGTATTGTATTTGTAGATTACACATATTGAACCAACCTTGAGACCTTGGGATAAAACCAACTTGGTCATGGTGCATAATTTGTTTGATGTATTGCTGGATTCTGTTTGCTAGGATCTTACAGAATATTTTTCATCAATATTCATTAGTGATAGTGGTCTATAATTTTCTTTTCTTGTTGTGTCTTTTCCTGGTTTGGGGATCAGGGTGATATTTGCTTCATAGAATGTATTGGGAAGTATTCCTTCTTTTTCTACATTTTTGAAAAGTTTATGTAATATAGGTACTAGTTCCTCTTTAAAGGTTTGGTACAATTTTGATGTAAAGCCATCTGGTCCCAGGATTTTCTTTTTTGGGAGATTTTGTATAGTTGATGCTATTTCCATACTTGATGTAGGTCTATTCAACATATCCAATTATTTGTGGCTAAGTCTAGGAAGGTGGTGTGCTTCCAAGTATTGGTCTATTTCTTTCATATTTTCATATTTCTGAGGATAGTTTTTTTGTAGTATTCATTAAGGATGTTTTGAATTTGTGAGGTATCTGTTGTTATTCTCCTTTGTCATTTCTGGTTGATGATATTAGGGATTTTGCTTTTCTGTTTCTGGGTAGGTTAGCCAAAGGTTTATCAATTTTGTTAATCTTTTCAAAAACCAACTTTTTGATTTGTTGATCTTTTGAATAATTCTTTTGCTTTAATTTCATTTAATCCTGCTCTAATTTTGGTTATTTAGTTTCTTCTGCTTGGTTTGGGGTTGGAATGTTCTTCCTTTTCCAGTTGCTTTAGATGTCCCATTAAGTTGTTGACTTCCTCTTTCTGTTCTCTTGAGGATGGCTTGCAATGCTATAAATTTCCCACTTAGGACTGCCTTTGCAGAATCCCACTGGTTCTGATAATTCATGTCTTCATTATTGTTGTGTTCCAAACATTTGGTAATTTCCATCTTAACCTTTTTTTTTTTTTTTTGCAGTTTTTGGCCAGGGCTAGGTTTGAACACACCACCTTTGGCATGTGGGGCCGGCGCCCTACTCTGTCGAGCCACAGGCACTGCCCTCCCTTCTTAATCTTACATATGACTATATATAAGATTATGATTCAGCTATCATTCAGCATAAGATTATTTACTTTCCATGTCTTTGTATGAGTATGAAGATTCCTGTTGTTGTGGAGTTCAACTTTTATTCCATGATGGTCTGAGGAAGTTCAAGGAATAATTTCTATTTTTTAAAATTTGCTAAAGTTAGACTTGTGACTGAAGATGTGATCAATTTTGCAGGATGTTCGATGGGCTGATGAGAAGAATACATTCTCAGTTTTATTAGGATGAAATGTTCTGCAGATGTCTATTAAGTCCATTTGTTGTAGGGTCAAGTTTTAGTCCAAAATTTCTTTGTTTAGTTTCTTACTGGAGGATCTATCCAACACTGCCAAAGGAGTGTTAAAAATCTCTGAAAATTATCATGCTGGAAGATACCAAATTGTTCATGTCTGTCAGGGTCTGCCTTATCAATTGAGGAGCATTCTGGTTGCATGCATAAATGTTCATAATTGAAATTTCTTCATGTTCCATGTTTCCTTTAACAAATATGAAGTGACCATCCTTATCTTTCCTTATATTAGTTGGTTTAAGCCTATTGTATCTGTGAAGAAAATTGCAATCCGCTTTTTTTTTATTTCCATTTGCCTGAATTATAGATGTCCATCCCTTCACCCTGAGTCTTTTTTTTAATCCTTTAAGAAGAGATTCTTGCATACAGAAGATATCTGGTCTGAGTTTATGTATCCAATCAGCTAATTTGTGCCTTCTTAAAGGACAGTTTAAACCATTCACATTAATTGAGAGAATTGATAAGCCTGGTAGTATTTTGTGTGTCAAGTTTTTTGAAAGTCCAGTGGATGATTTTATTCCTTTCACCACTGTGGATGTTGGGTTTTGATCAAAAGTTTCTAAGTGAGTTTACTTTGGTGGTAGAGCATTGTGCTGGTCATTTTGGAGGATGGATCTGAGAATATCCTGGAGAGATGGTTTTGTTTTGGCAAATTTCTTCAACATGTGTATGTCATCAAAGTATTTTATTTCTCCATCCCAAATACAATTTCTCAGTGTAGCTTGATACAGGATCCTGGGCTGAGGATTGTGCAGCCATTCTAATATCCTTTCCCTTGTAGGTTATGATTTTCTTACATCTGAAAGCTTGCAGAATTTTCTTCTTCATATTAACTTTGGTATAGTTAATTATAATGTGTCTAGGAGATGCTTTATTTGGATTCAATTGTGCTGGGATTCTGAAACTGTCTGCTATCTCAATTTCAGTATCCCTTGGTATGCTTGGGAATTTCTCCTTGATTATATCTTGGAGTACAGCATCTGTGCCTTTAGGGACATCCTTTTCTCCTTCAGGAATTCCTATAAGACAAATGTTTGCTTTTTTGGAGTGGTCCCACAACTCTCTCAGGAAATGATCCATTTTTGCTCTCCACTTCTCTTTGAACTTTTGGGAGTTTGAAACCAATTGTCCCAGTCAGCACAAATGAAGATTAAGTGGGAGAGATCAAAAGGTCTGTAGCAACCAGATAGTAGAGGTCCACTGGCAGCTCAAATGTGACTCATTCTGGAGCTCTGTGGAGTCAGAAAAGCCAGCCCAGCAAAACAGTACAGGGGGGCTGGCAATTCCTTCCCCACCTTGCACCTCTGCCATACCCAGTCACTGGTAAACCCATGGGGCTGTGGCCCAGTTCCCTCTAATGAGCAAATGCACCAGGGATTTGAACCTACTAGAGTCAAAGGGGAGTCAATGCCTCCTCAGCCAGGCCACCACACTCTGCCATCAGCTAGGTGGGGGAACTGAAGCCTGAGTCCAACTGTGCTAAATGGAAACTGGGGTGTGTTCCTCCTGAGTTTGATTAAAAACCAGAGATTAACAAAAGAGCAAATGTTTTTCTCGCTCAAAGATTGCACCTCTGCCCCAGCTGCATTGCTTCTCTGGTACCCCTGCAGGGTGAGGGGGCTCCACCTGGCAGTCCACAGAAGTGGGGAGGTATCTTTCTGAAATTGGACCCCATTGGGATGGTTCTACTATTGCTGATACTGCATGGGAGGAGCCTCTGTGTGGGTCCCCATGATGGTTCCCAAGCCTCCGCTCGTTTTCCTGAGCCTCAGCCTGCCGCACATTGTCCCAAGCCTCTGTCTGCCACTGATTTGCACTTTCACAGAGACAGGCCAGACACCCTCCCCACTTTGCCTTTCTGCAGTGCTACTGCATTCGCTGTTTCAGTGCAGATGCGCTTTCATAGCCAATGCAATGCCCCGTCCTAGCAAAGAACTACACACATTCTAGTCTCTGCAGGCTTTGGGCTTCTAGACTGCCAGGCGAGGGGGTAAGGGTGGACTGGGAGTTCAAAACAGCAGAGAAAATATGTGTTCAACTTTCATGCTGGGCAAGAAAATTCCCAGTCTCACAGCAGGGTCTCTCTGGAGAAGGAGTCCCAGCCTTCAGTGACTCTCTTCCATTGGGTGAGATGAGTTACTCTTCAGTTCACTGCTTCTTGTAGAGATCCCATGGCAAGCCACTCTCTTGGGGGAGGGGATGGACACCTGTCCTCTTCGGGATGAGTTTTGTACCTGAAATTTGCTTCCTTGGAGTTGCAGCTTGCCTCAGCATAGGTATCAATCTTCTCTCTCAGCTCAGGTCTCAACCTTCATCTTTTTGGATTCTTTCTTGCCATTATCTCTCCCTCTGGATGGGAGCTTCTGTTGAAAGCTGGTTCCCGGTGAATGATCTCTTGAATGTGTTGTTGTATATGGTTAGCTAGTATTTCATGGAGGATTTTTGCATCTATATTTATCAGGGCATTAGGTTTAAATTTTCCTTTTTGTTGTTGCATTCTTGTCTGGGTTAGTTATCGGGGCAATGCAGACCTCATAGAATGAGCTTGGAAGTATTCCTTCATTTTCAATTATTTGGAAGAGTTTGAAAAGAAATGGTACCCTATTTCCCTGAAAATAAGACAGTGTCTTATTTTAAGGTGTGCTCCCAAAGATGCGCTAGGTCTTATTTTCAGGGGACATCTTACCTTTCCTGTAAGTAGGTCTTATTTTAGGAGGATGTCTTATTTTCGGGGAAATGGGGTAGTACTTCTTCATTAAATGTTTGGCATAATTCAGCAGTGAAGCCATCAGGTCCTGTGTTTTTCTTTGATGGGAGAATCTGTATTATTGATTTAACCTCCTTACTCATCACTGGTCTGCTCACATTTTCTATTTCTTAATAGTTCAATCTTGGTTGGTTGTATGTGTCCAGAAATTATTTTCCTATTTGTTCTAGATTTTTCAACTTATTGACATATAATTGTTCATAACAGTCTCTAATGGTCTTTTGTATTTCTATAGTATCAGTTACAGTATTTCTGCTTTTATCACTGGTTTCATTTATTAGGTCTTTTATCTCCATCTAGCCAAAGCTTTGTTAGTTTTGTTTATCTTTTCAAAAAACGAACTCATTGTTTTATCTTTCATATTATTTTTATTTTAACTTGTATTTCATTTATTTCCACCCAGATATTTATTATTTCTTTCCTTCATATAATTTTGGGTTCAGTTTATTATTGTTTATCTAGTTCTTTTACATTAGGTTTTCATTTGATATCTTTATTTTTTTTTTTGATGTAGGCATTCATTGCTATAAACATTCCTTTTCCAATTGCTTTTACTGTATTCCATAGTTTTTGGTAGATTTTGTTTCCTTTTTAGTTGTCTGAAGAAATTTATAATTTCTCCCTTAATTTCTTCAATGATCTATTGGTTGTTGGGATCGTGTTGGTGAATTTTCATGTGTTTGTGGAGTTTCTGAGGTTTCTCCTGTTACTAAATTCTACCACTATGGCCAGAAAAGATACTTGATGTGATTTTGATTTATTTTTCTTTTCTTTCCTTTTCTTTTTCTTTTCTTTTCTTTCTTTCTTTTTTTTGAGACAGAGTCTCACTATGTCACCCTCAGTAGAGTGCAATGGTGTCACAGCTCACAGCAACCTCAAACTCTTGGGCTTAAGTGATTTTCTTGCCATAACCTCCCAAGTAGCTGGGACTACAGGCACCTGCCATAAAGCCTGGCTATTTTTTTTTTCGTTGTTGTTGTTGCTGCAGTTGTCATTGTTGTTTAGCTGGCCGAGGCTGGGTTCAAACCTGCCAGCATCAGTGTATGTCGCTGATGCCATAACTGCTGTGCTATGGGCACTGAGATTTATTTTGATTTCTTGAATTTATTAAGACTTGTTTTGTAGCCTAATATATAATCTGTCCTGGAGAATGTTCCATAGGAAGTTGAGAAGAATGTGTATTCTAGATGTTGGATGGAATGTATTGTAAATATCAGTTATTTCGGTCCATTGATTTAGTGTGCAGTTTAAATCTGATATTTCTTTGGTGATTTTCTGTCTTAATGATCTGTCCATTGCTGAAAGTGGGTTGTTGATGGTTTAGATCTATTCATATTTGCTTTTCATATTTAAGTCCTCTGATGTTGGGTGCATATATATTCAAAATTGTTATAATCTCTTTCTGAATTGACTGTTTTATCATTATATAATAAACTTGTCACTTTTAATAGCTTTGACTTAAAATCTACTATGTCTGATAAAAAATAGCTACTATTGCTCCCTTTGGGGTTCCATTTACATAAAATATCTTTTTCTGTCCTTTCACTTTTAGTCTATGTGTGAAGAAACAGGTGAAGTGAGTCTATTGTAAACAGCATATAGTTGGCTTTTATTTTTCTTAAATCAATTTAGCTACTCTATGTCATTTTATTGGAAAGTTTAATCCATTTACATTTAAGATCATTATTGATAGGTAAGGGCTTACTTTAGCCATTTAAAAAATTGTTCTCTAGTTATTTTATAGTACTTATCATTTTCTCTTTCTGTGTTCCTTTGCATTTAAATGATTTTCTTCAGTTGTATATTTTGATTCCTTGCTTTTTGTTTTTATTGTATTATATATTTTTGGTTATTGATTTTCATGAGGCATATAAAAACATGGTATGATTATAAAAGAGTATTTTAAACTGATAATAATTTAACTATGATTACAGTAAAAATAGAGAAAAAATACTCTTTTCTTTAAGGCCACTTAGCCCACATTACAAGTTTTTGATGCCACAATTTATGTATTTTATGTTGAATATCTTTTAACAAATTATTGTAGTTATTATTATTTATTTTATTTCATTTTTAAATTTCAAAATATTAATGAGATGCAAATGTTTCTGGTTACATAGATAACTTTTGTAATGCTTGAGTCATGGCATACCCGTCACCCAAACACTATTCACTGTACCCATGTAGGTAGGTTTTTGCTCCTTCCATCTTGCTCTTCCCTTCTTCCTCCCCACTGCTTGATTTCCACTGAGTTTACCTTCTCTCTGTGCACATGTGTGCTCACTGGTTAGTTTCAATTTAATAATGAGTACATGTGGCACTTGCTTTTCTATTCTTGACATACTTCACTTAGGAGTATGGTCTTTAGTTCCATCCAAATTGTTGCAAAAAGTATTAATTCATCCTTTTTATGGCCGAATATTACTCCATGGTGTGTGTGTGTGTGTGTGTGTATCACATTTTATTAATATACTCATGAACTGATGGGCACTCAGGTTGATTCCATATCTTTGCAATTGTGAATTGTACTGCAATAAACATTTAAGCACTGGTGTCTTTTTGATAGAAAGACTTCTTTTCTTTTGAGTAGTTACTCAATGGTGGGATTTGTGGATAAAATGGCATGTCTACTTTCAGTTTTTTGAGGAATCTCCATATTGTTTTCCATAGAAATTTCATTAATTTGCAGTTCCACCGAACAGTCTTTCTCTCTGCATCTATGCCAGCTACAGCTGTTATTTGACTTTAATGGTTTTGTCTTTTAACCTTCATACTAAAGATATAAGTATTTTATACACTACATTACATTTTATACATACAACATTACATAATAGAGTATTCATAATTTGACTATGTACTAACATTTATCTGTGAATTATATACTTTCAGATATTTTTACTTTTCTTGTCATTCACAACTCATTGAATAACTCATTTTAATATTTCTTATAAGACAGGTGTATGGTGATGAATTTCCTCAGCTTTTGTTTGTCCAGAAAAGTCTTTGTCTATTTTTAAAGAATAGATTTGCTGGGCATAGTATTCTTGGTTGAAAGTTTATTTCACTTGGCACTTTGAATATATCATCCTAATCTCTCCTAGCCTGTGAGGTTTCTGCTGAGAAGTCTGCTATTAGCCTTATTTTGACTCCCTTATATGTCATTTGCTTATTTTCTCTCACTGCTTTCAGCATTTTCTCTCTGCCCTTGATCCTTCACATTGTGATTATAATATGATATGTAGTAGTCTTACTTGGATTGAATCTGAATGAAGACCTTTGACCTTAGAAAGTTTTCTGTTATTATTTCTTTAAACAATATTTCTACACATTTCTCTCTCTCTCTATTCTCTCTTGAATAGCAATGACCATACAGAAGTGAAAAAGAGAAATGAGTTCCCTGAGAAAGAGGAAAAGGTGGAGGGAGAGCGGTGCCTGTAGCTCAGTGGGTAGGGCAGCAGACACATACACCTAGGCTGTTGGGTTCAAACCCAGCCTGGGCCAGCTAAACAATGATAACTGCAACAAAAAATATATAGCTGGATGTTGTGATGGGTGCTTGTAGTCCCAGCTATTTGGGAGGCTGAGGCAAGAGAATCACTTGAGCCCTAGAGTTTGAGGTTGCTGTGAGCTGTGACACCACAGCACTCTACTGAGGGTGACATAGTGAAATTCTGTCTAAAAAAAAAAAAAAGAAAGAAAAGATGGAGGGAGTTTGCATGTCTAGGTGATATACCTCAGCAGGATTACAGGGACTGTCTGGGTCAGTGATCTTTGAAGGGTAGCATTAGTTTATGGTACTCATGGCCCAGGTCCTATCTATTGCTAGTAGATATGGGGTCGAGTTTTAAGGAATATACAAAGCATGGAGGCCCTAAATGGCTAAAAATAACTTTGGGTTATTTTTTAAAACAGTTGGATTGTACCATTTTACTTTGGTGGTGAAGGGCTTTTTAGCTAACAGGAAGACCCATGCAGTTTTCACTTACTCATTAAACATCATAGTTTGATGGAAATAGTGTGGGATCTAGAGTGAGACTGATCAAAGTTTTTAATTTTGTATGTTTTCCAAGTTGTGTGAACCTATGGAAGTTGTATAACCTCTCTAGGCTGGTTTTCCCATCTTTAAAAACTGTAGTTACCAACTACCTTATAGAAAAAGTCTAAGGATTAAATAAAAAAGTTCATTCATTTGACCAACCTATATTGGTCACAGTATAAGGCAAGCAGTAGGTTATGATCTGAAGCTATAAAGCAAAATTAGACACTCAATGATCTTGAATGATTTAGCATAGTGCAGTGAGATATACACAAAAATAACATGGAAATATAGTTATTAGCAGTATATACAGTACTTCATAGAGAGATACATAAGGAGTAGGGGATAGAGGATGGAGAGATTTCAGAAGTTACCTTAATGGAGGATATGTTATGAGCTGAGTCTTATTGAATGGGTACAACTTGGCCTGGTCATAAAGAGTACAGGAAGAGAGTTCTATGTAGAGATAATAACTTTAACAAAAGCACAGAAATGAGAAACAGCATAATGTTTGTGGAAAATTGCCAGCATTTTAGCATTTCTGGAATATCAATTTTAGTATATAAAATGGTGAAAGAGGAGTCTGGAGGATAGGCAGGAACTCTGTCATGGAGCTTCTTATATGCCATATTAAGGGCCTTGAACTTTTTAATCTGTTCAAGGGAAACAAATTGAACAATTTTATTTACTTTTTCTGAAAGTTTTATTTTTATTTAGTTTTTTAAATTTTAGAATATCATGGGAGTACAAATGTTTTAGATACATGAACTGATTTTTTTGCAGTTTGAGTCAAAATTACAGGTATGCCAATCACCCAGATAGCATGCATTGTACTCATTAGGGGTGAATTCTCCCCCACCCCCGCTTGGTTTTCTTTGAGTTTTACTACCATACATGCACATGGGTATTGACCAATTAGTTCCAATTTGATAGTGAATATACACGGGTTTTTGTTTTTCTATCCTTGTAATACTTCACTTAGAAGAATGGTCTCCAGTTCTACCCAAGTCATTCAAAAAGGTTATTAGTTCACATTTTTGTACAGAACACCACCTATGAAGTTGTCTCGCCAAAAAATAAAAAAAAATTGAACCTGGATCTATCAAGCCTGTAGATATTAGTGCCTTTGTATTACAAGTAATAAAAGGAGAAAGGTACATGTTAAATAACATCATGAAGATATAATCTACAAAATACAGAATATAGAGAACTCCACAGCACAAAAAACTCAGTTTTTCAATGAATAAACTGGTGAGGAAAAAAAGGAGAATCTAGCTATTAAAAAGCACTTAAAATATATAATCACCAAGAACAATGTGAGGATTTTTATTGCATTCTGTATTAAACAAATTAACTGCAAAAATAAATATATGAGATGGATAGGTAAATTTGAACACTAATTAGATATTTAATAATATAAAGAGATAATTAAAAAAATTAAAGATAGGATAATAGTGCTTTGGTTATATTTTATATTCCTACATGTCCTTGAGGCTCTTCATTTTTCTTTTTAGCCTTTTTCTCTTTGTTGCTAAGATTTGGTAATTTCTAGTGTTCTATGTTTAAGTTCATGGCTTTATTTTATTTTTTCCTGCCTTTTAAAATTTTTTATTAAGTCATATATACACAGATCATAAATGCATTTATACCTTTGTGGTATTCAATGTGTTGATTATTTGTACAAATTGGAGTGCTTACATCCTACTAATTAATATAGCTTTCACCTAATTTACTTAATCACAGTGTTAAGGCATTTGTGTTCAATACTTGATAGACTTGAGTTCACTGCTTTAATCCTCTGTCCTCTATATTTTGCTGTTTCATTTTGGTTACTGTATTTTTCATTTATAAAATTCCCATTTGGGCTGGGCACCCGTAGCTCAGTGATTAGGGTGCTAGCCACATACATCAGAGATAGAGGTTTTGAATCCAGCCTGGGCCTGCCAAACAACAATGACAACCACAATCAAAAAATAGCCAAGTATTGTGGCAGGTGCTTGTAGTTTCAGCTACTTGGGAAGCTGAGGCAAGAGAATCACAAAGCCCAGGAGTTTGAGGTTGCTGTGAGCTGTGATGGTACAGTTCTGTCCTGAGGGGGACATAGTGAGACTCTTCTAAAAGAAGAAAAAAAAAATCCCATTTGGTTCTTCTTTATAGTTTCTATTTCTTTGCTGAGACTTTCTAATTTTTCATTTGTTTCCAAGGTGTACATAATTTTTTGAAGAATTTTTATGATGGTTCCTTTAAAAGTCTTGTTAGATAATTACAACAAGTGTATTTTCTCATCACTGGCATATGTTGATTGTTTTTTTCACATTCAAGTTGAGATCTTCCTGGTTTGGGGTATGACAAGTGATTTTCAATAGTATCCTGAAAATTTGGATTAGTTTGCTATAAGAATCTGGATCTTATTTAACTTTTCTGTTTTAGCATACTTTTTCTGACACTACATACTAGGGGAAAAGGGATTCTGCTTGATTGCTGCATGGTGGGGATGAATTCCATTTTCTGTATTGAGCCTTCCTTGATATGTGGAGGAAGGAGTGCTTTATTACTGCTTTATCTACTGGGTGGGAGTAGAAATTCAGGCTCCTCATTAGACCTTCCCTGACATTACTCTGGATGGGAGGGGCAGTTGTCTTGTAACAGTTCCCACATGGCATCCACTGATGCTGTGTTACCACTGAGTGGGGGGTGAAAATCCTGACTCAACTAGGCCTTCTTGCATACCTTTTAGTGAAGAGGGAAAGGGATAGAAGTTGAGGATCCCCATGTGATCCCCACTGATACTACAGGAAGGGAGCCTTGTTAAACCTAGGGGGGATGAAAGTTCCAAATCCCTATTTGGTCTTCACCAACACACTGTGACAATGGGGAAGATGGAGAAATGCCTGCCTTGTTGAAGCTGGGCAAGAGTGAAAGTTGGGACTTTTTAGCGAGCCTTTGTTGATTGGGAAAGGGGGTGGTGGTGCACAGTTTTTTTCCATGGTGTTTGGCTCAAGTAGAATGGTTATTGGGTTAAAATTATCTGTCTTGCTAGGCTTCTCCTTTCCTAGGTTTTATTCCTTGGGACTTTTGTTGTCTGTGAACATTGGCATTTTCAGGTTGCTGCTTCTTAAGGACTCAGTATAGGACATTTTAGGCAAAACGAAAACCCAGCAACCTCATCACTGTGTTAGTCCTCAGATTCTTAGCTGGCCTGCCTTCTTCTCTCCACCTTTCAGAGACCTAAATGTTCTCCTTTACTTAGCATCTATTAAGAAATACATCTACTTTATCTTGTCTAGAACCAGAAGTCCCATTGCAGTTAAGTTTTAAGAGATTCCTTATCTTTTAGAGATAATACTGAAATATTTAGGAATAAAATGAAAAAATATCTGATAGTTTCTTCAAAATAATATGGAAGAAGAGAGAGTGGTAATATAGATGTAACAAGATTAGCTGTATGTTAATAATTGTTCAGGCTGGGTGATGGTTTCATAAGCATTTATTACACTAGTCTCTTCACTTTTGTTTAAGTTTGAACATTTCTATCATAAAAAGTAAAAAGAAAAGTTACCCTCTCTCCTATGTATATTATGGGCTTGAGGAGAAAAAGGTGGAAGTAGAAAGACTATTAGAAAGTTTTAACAACAATCCTGATACAAGACAAATGCCTAAATAAAGGTAATGATACTAGAGATGAAAAGGTATTTAGAAGTAAAACTGGCAAGACTTGGTGATTAACCAGATTCAAGTAGTAGCTTGGTGATTAGTTAGGTATTGGTTACAATAATGGAGATAAAGAGCTCAATAGAGTCTGACTCCCTTTCTGATGTTTGACTGTTGACAGCTTTCCAGTCCCACCAACCACTCCAGTTTCCATTTGTCTCTACATCTGGGAAGGTGATAAGACAGTCCAAGTGCACATTCCTTTAGTACCAGTCAGAACTCTCACCCCTTAATCTTGATAAAACCTTAAATCCAGTCTCTTCTTCCTTCCCTTTCAAGCTTTTTGAGGAACAACTTAATAACTTTCTCTGCTCTCCCTAGAAAGCCTCATTATGTGGGAAATAAACATTCCATACCTTGGTATGTGTTTGACAACGTCATTCTCAACATCTATACCAAAGTTAGGGGAAGGGAGTCCATATTGCCTCTTTGTGGGGACCAGAAAATTTAAAAGGAGGAAGAACTGATTATTTTTATGTGGAGGTATGGGAGACAGAAAAGAAGAGTTTAATTTAGACAGTTCAATTTAGAAATACTGAATTTGAGGTACCTACATACAAAGTACATAGCAGGGTACCAAACACATAGAAAGCACTCAAAAATGTTAGTTTATTTTTCCTATAAGCCTCTATATTCTCCTTTCTTTTGAGTTAAGAATTTTATCTGTAGATTTTACCAAATAATGGAGGCTTTATAATAACCATAATAATGATAATACTACTTATCAGTTATTGATCATGTAGTATGTGCCAGGCACTGTATTACAAAATTTCTAGATTTTATACAGTGTTTAATCTTTAAAGTAATTCTATGAGGTAGGTATAATTCACATTTTATAAATATAGACAATTGGAGTTTTGAAGTCACACAATGAATAGATTGCTAAACTGTATTCAAATCCAGAATAGTGAAACAACAAATCTGTACTTTATTACTATGCTATACTTCCTCTCTATGTGAATTAAACTAGATAATATCCATCACTTACTTCATAGTATACAGTATGTACAGGATATCAGCTTGTTCCTGTAAGCTTGAGGTCTCCTTCAACTGCAAAACCAGTGCTTTGAAGTCCACCTCCCCAGACTTGTCTCTGGGCAGATGTATTTCCACATGAACAGAAGGAATCTTTAGTTTGAGAAATGAAAAGAAATTAGGTCAACAAGTGCTTAACTTAAATTATAACATAGAATGAGTTACCTTTTTACCTATAAATATTTCCATAAGAATTCTCTAGATGTTGATGAAAAGAAAAGCAGAAATAATAAAACCTTCAAGCCATATGATATGGCAATCTAATTTTCTTTAAGTTTGACGAGAAAAAAGTGCTCATTTTAAAAGTGAACTGAAAAGATATATATCTTCACCAGAACAGCATTTTGCCTACCACCAGTTTCTAACAGGTACCATAAGGGCTAGTTCTATTATTTTTGATAAAGATGGCAGTTTTGCAAAAATCTGATGGAAATACTTCATGCGAATTTACCTGATCCTCCTGTTGGGGATGAGGTGAGTCAAGTAAGTTGAATGAAGGCCGGGAAGCCTGTAATAACTTCATAGGAATATACATGTGAACATCTGCAAGAAGTTGACATTTTTGGGAAAGGTCATGTAATTAAGAGAATAATAAAAACACAGTTGATCCTAACAATGAGGTCACATATGAGTCAGTCTTTATAGAACAAGAATGAGAAGCTTGGCACTCATAGCACAGTGGTAAAGGCGCCAGCCACATACACCAAGGGTGGCATGTTCCATCTTGGCCTGGGCTAGCTAAACAATGACAACTGCAACAAAAATAGCCAGGCATTGTGCCAGGCGCCTGTAGTCCCAGCTACTTGGGAGGCTGAGGCAAGAGAATCACTGAAGCCCAAGAGTTTGAGGTTGCTGTGAGCTGTGACACTATGGCGCTCTACCAAGGGCAACATAGTGAGACTCTGTCTCAAAAGAAAAAACAAACAAACAAACAAAAGAATGAGAAATTTCTTCTTGGTAAAATTGGAGAAAAGACATATGAATATTAGATAATTTAAAGATATGCAACTAATAAATGTATTTTGAATTTCTAGAATTGTAACATTGGCTGGAGATATAAGATATTGAGGGTACTAATGTAATCAATACCACAATGATATTACCACTGATATTCTGATAGACAAGCACATATAAAAGAAAGAACCCAGTTATGTTTTAACTTTCCTAGGAGAATATCTGGCTGTCAGTGATTGGATTTATCTGCGAATAGATGAATGGATGCTCCTATCTAGGGAATCAAAAAATGTAGTAGCTGGCCTACTTTGAGGTATTCCTAGGACTTTTTACTTACAGTCCATTATTGAGATACTTATCATAACCTCTAAGCAGAGACTCTCATCACATTCACCATTTTATAGACACACAGACCTAGAGCTAAAAGAACTGTTCACACAAGTAAGTAGCAAAGCCGGGAATTAAGCTCAATTATCCTGATTCACAATTGAGTAGTATAACTTAATAAAGTTCATCTTTTCATATAAGCTCTTCTTAAGGGAGCATACCCTAAGGGTGCTAAGCTTTCCCCTATTATAATCTTAAATGACTCTTGGTGTTTATGTTTAATATCTTTGGTTAGTAATTGTCAATAAAGTTTTAGACAACAAGAACATGTATCTCAACCATTCTCAGTATCTGTAAAATGTTAACGTTCAGGTCATTTCGGTCTGAATGGCAAAGGAGCCATTCTTTCCCTTCATATACAGCTACAACAGGGGCATTGAACATTCTTAGGAATCATGACTACTACTGGAAATGTGTGGTAGAAGACATCCTCCACTCCGAATACAACTGAAGGAGGGTTGTTGTCATGAGGAGAATGGCAAAGCTGTGAATAACAAATACTGTATTTGATGAACACAAGTCTACATGGCTAGAACTGGCTTAACGGAACAAAATGTACCTTACTCAACGGACACTATTTCCCTTCTCCATTGCATGGCTATCTTGTCAATAGTTCTGCAATGCATTCTCTGTAATAAAATTACTTCTTTAGAATTAGTAATTTTCCAAAGAAAGCCCCTTCTACCACTTTTAAATACATGTTAAAATTGAATATGCTTCATGTGTCTTGTTCTGCTTCTTCTTATTCTGTTACTGATTAAATCAGACTATATCCACGGGAAAACTATACACAATTCATTAATTTTACAAATATTTGAGTGTCCAATATGTTCTAAACACTGAAAGCTAGGGATAAAACAGTGAACAAAACAAAGTCTGCTTACATTATAATCAATGCCCCACCCCATCCCGGCTTCATAGCATCCTGTGCCCGACTAGTGAGTCATGGAATTACTCACTCTGTACGTGCAGCTCCTTGGTCTTGGTCACCAAGGACATTAAGTCACAGGTTGTTTGCACAGAAGCTTGGACACGATCTAGCCCTCCCTTCTGTGAGGTAGGGACTAGTTTAGGATGGGGAACAGTGTGCGCCAAAAGGTGATCTAAATATCGAATAACTTCATCACCACAGCAAGCTGCAAGGTTAGTGGGGGTAAAGGGAAGAGAAAAAAATGAATATTTTGGTTACTTCACAGTTCTACCACAGCAAACAGAATGATTTGTCTCTGTGCCCACAACACAGCACCAGAAGTAGTTCTTTTTAGCACATGAGGGTGGGTTCAGAAGCTTGTGATCATTATATGGCCTCATAGCATTAAGATTTGGAGACTGTAGCCATTTACCAAGACCCACATGTTCTTCATCTTTGCTAAGAAAATATTAGGGTTCCTGAAAGCAGTATGTACATATTTAAGGACAGGTGGAGCTTGCTTTCATAATCTGTGTATGTGAGTGTGTGCATATAATGGTAACAGTGGCACTGGTCATTGTGGTGATAGAGGAGAAGTGGAACAGAGACCTCAAAGTATGGGAGACTTTTGTGAGGAATGGTTGGGCAATGACAAAAATCTTCCACCAAAGTCTGAGCCTACCTGTAAAGAAACAGATTATACAAACAGAAGATATAATTATTAATGAAAAGAATTTTTTTATTTGGCATTGTTATACAAAGGACTAGTGGCCAGACACTGGTATTTTTAGTCATCTTATTTGTTTATTCACCAAATATTTATTTATTTTTCCTTTCTCTTTTTGTAGTGTTTTGGATTCATTGAGGGTACAAAGATTTAGGTTACACTTATTGTATTTCTTACATAAAGTTCCTCTTATAATTGAGTCCCACCTAAGAGGTATGCCATACACCATGGCCCTCCATCCCTTTCTCCTCTCCCCACTCCCTCATTCCCCTACCACTCACTTTGTATTAGATCATCTACTGCCTTCATATTGGAATTGAGTACATTGAATTCTTGCTTCTCCATTCTTGCAATGCTTTATGAAGAAGAATGTGTTCCACTTCCATCCAGGTTAATACAAATGATGTAAAGTCTCCATTTTTTCTAATGACTGGATAGTATTCCATGGTATACATATACCACAGCTTGTTAATTCATTCCTGGGTTGGTGGGCATTTAGGTTGTTTCCACATTTTGGTGATTGTAAACTGAGCTGCAATAAACAGTCTAGTGCAAATGTCCTCATGATAAAATGATGTTTTCTCTTTGGTGTAGATGCCTAGTAATGGGATTGCAGGCTAACATGAAGGTCTAATTTGAGTTCTTTGGGGATTCTCCATAGTTCCTTCTAAAAAGGTGGCATTAGCCTACAGTCCACTGTAAAAGTGTTCTCTTCTCTCCACATCCAAGCCAGTATTCACAGCTTTAAGACTTTGTGATGTGGACTATTCTCACAGTATTTAGGTGATATCTCAGGATGGTTTTAATTTGCATTTCTCTGCCGATCGGAGATGATGAGCATTTTTTTAAATGACTGTTTGTGTCCCACAAGTTTTGGTAGCTTATGTCTTCATTGTTGTTATGCTCAAGAAAGTTAATGATTTCCCTTTTCATCTCTTCCATGATTGACCTGTCATTCAGCATAAGGTTATTTGATTTACATGTCTTTTGGATGACAATTTTTGTTGGAGTTGTGTTCCACCTTTATTGCCTTGTGGTCTGAGAAGATACAAGGCATAATTTCAATTTCTTTATTTTTTTTGAGGTTTGATTTGTGTCCTAGGATATTATCTATTTTTAAGAATTTTCCGTGGGCCAATGAGAAGAAGGTATACTTTTTAGCTTTGGGATGCAGTATTCTATATATGTCTATTAAGCACAGTTGTTCTGGGTCATGTTTAAGTGCCTTGTATTTTTGTTTTGTTTCTATTTAGAGGATCTGTTTAGCTCTGTAAAAGGAGTGTGAAAGACCCCTGCTATTCTGGTGTCATAGGATTTCATATTGCTCAGATTAATTAAGGTCTGTTTCAAAAATCTGGGAGCATTTAAGTGGGGTGCATAAACATTTAGAATTGAAATGTTTTCTAGTTGTATTGTTCCCTTGACCAATATGAAGTGGCCATATTTGTCTTTTTTGGAATTAGTTGATTTATATCCACGTGTATTTTAAAGTAAGATTACAATCCCTCCTTTCTTCTGATTTCCATTTGCCGAAAAATTGTTTTCTATGCCTTAACTCTGAGTTTTGCTTTGTCCTCGAGGCTATGTATGTTTCCTGTATGCAGCAAATTGATGGCTTGTGCTTTTTTATCCAATCAGCCAAGCTATGTCTCTTCAGTGAGGAATTCAAGCCATTAACATTTATTGAGAGAATTGATAAATGTCATGGAGTTCTATTCATCTTATTTTGTGAAAGTCCATTGCTTAGTCCTATCTTTTGCATCATTGTGCAAGGTGCATTTTGTCCTTTATTTTATGGGTATTTAGTTTGTTGGTGGTCCATTGTGATGTGAAGTGTTCAAACATATGAGTTATAGTTGTAGGTATCCTAGAAGGGGAAGAAGAATGTCCCAGAGGAATGGAGGCCCTACTAGAGGACATTATAAATGAAAATTTCCCAAGCATCACCAAAGATTCTGACACACTACTTTCAAAGGGATATCATACCCCAGGTGGTCTCAACTCAAACAGACCTTCTCCAAGACACATTGTCATGAACCTTTCCAAAGTCAAGACAAAAGAGAAGATTCTGCAAGCAGCCAGGAGTAAGCACCAATTGAAGTACAGGGGCAAATGCATTAGGGTGACTGTGGACTGCTCAAATGGACTTCCCCTTCTAGGATACCTGACCACTGTGATGGTCAGTTTTGGAAATAGATCTAAGTATTTCCTGTAGAGCTGGTCTTCTTCTGGAAAACTTCCTCAAAGTTTGCATATCAGTAAATTATTTGATTTATCCATCAATTTTAAAGCTTAGCTTAGCAGGATATTGAATTCTGGGCTGAAAATTGTTTTGTTTAAGTAGGTTAAAGGTAGATGACCACTCTCTTCTGGGTTAAAAAGTTTCATTTGAGGGCGGCCCCTGTTGCTCAGTGAGTAGGGCCCATAATTCTGTCAGTGACTGTTCTGCTTTCTCTCTTTTTCTGCCTCTTAAACTGCCTGTGTTAGCTCAAGAGCTTTATCCTGTAGCTTTGAGGTTCTTTCCTCTGCATGGTCTAATCTGTTATTGATAGTTTCTACTGCATCTCTAAGTTCCCTAATTGACTGCTTCAAATCTTTCAGCTGCACTATATCCTTTCTTTATTCTTCATATCATTCATCTCTTATTTAAACATGTTTTTGGATTTCCTTTTGGTTATTTTCAACTTACTCAGGAATTTCCTTTTTTGTTTTTACCATCCATATTTAAATTCCCTTTCTGTCATGTCTAATATTTCTTTGTAGGTGGACTCCTCTGTGGTAAGTACATCATAATCCCTTGTGGGGGGTTTCCTCTGCTCTGGTTCTTCATGTTGCCAAGATGCTGTTTACTCTTTTTTTATTTTTTTTCTTGTAGAGACAGAGTTTCACTTTATTGCCCTTGGTAGAATGCCATGGCGACACACAGCTCACAGTAACCTCCAACTCCTGAACCTGGGCGATTCTCTTGCCTCAGCCTCCCAAGTAGCTGGGACTATAGGCGTCCACCACAACGCCTGGCCATTTTTTTTTTGTTGAAGTTCGGCTGGGGCTGTGTTTGAACCCGCCACCCTTGGTATATGGGGCTGGTGCCCTACCCTCTGATCCACAGGTGCCACCCTCTGCTGTTTATTCTTCATGAGCATTTTCTTTTTGTCTGTTTCTTTGCTCTACTCTTTCCTTTCACTTCCTCCTGCTTTTTAAGTTACCATGTCTCTGACATAAGGTGCTGAAGTGTCTTTTTGGTAATGAACTAAAGGGAAGAGTAAAGTGGAGAGCAAGAAGAGATAAAGTTAACTGAAGTGAAAAGAATTAAGGAGAGGGGAGCAGGAGTAAAAGGGAATATTGAAAAAAAGGGAGGAACAGAAAGAGAGAGAGAGAGGAATATTAGTGGTGTACAGTTGGGTACTCGGATGCACATCACCAAATCTAAACCTCTGGGGGCCTGGTTGGGGGGGGTCCCTCAAGGTCTAGAGATCTTTGCCAGCCTGAGCAGACACTAGACCCTAACTCCAGGAAATGACAAGAAAAACAAAAATAACACAAATCAAAATAAAACAGAAAAAAAAAAAACCTTAAGAGATAAATTTTGGGGAAAAATAACACAGGCAGAAAAACTACCAAATATGAAGTCTATATTATTAAAGAAGAAACAATGACAAATTACAATTACAAGAGAATAAAGAAGTAAAAAAATGGAAAGGAAAAATCTAGGGAGAAAAATCGTTGAAAAATGTTTTAAAAATGAAAACAAAACTATCTATCTATCTATCTATCTACTTTTTTGCATATTGCCTGGGCAACAAGTCAGCTTTTGGGGTAGGAGATGCGTTGCTAATCACAACGCTGGTCTTGCCAAGGAGACCATCTTCCTGACTTCTTTACCCTCATTCCCTGCAGGGTTGGGAGCCTGAATATCTCCTCAGCCCACTTAATAGACACGCCTTGACTTTTCCAAACCATGTCCTTTGGCTATGCAGTGGCTTACCCAGGCAAGTGTGTGTCAGTCAAATGTCCTCAGGAGTGGCTGCCCTGATTATCAGGTGCACCAGAAGTGGCCTCACACTAGGACCCTGAGGGCTGAGATTGCAATTAAAATTAAAATTGTATATTGCTTTGGGTAGTATGGACATTTTAACAATGTTGATTCTTCCCAGCCATGAGCATGGTATGTTTTTCCATTTGTTAACATCTTCACCTATTTCTTTTCTTAGAGTTTCATAGTTCTCTTTATAGAGATCATTCACATCCTTTGTTAGATAAATTCCCAAATAATTCATCTTCTTTGGCACTACTGTGAATGGAATCGGGTCCTTGACTTTTTTTTTCAGCTTCACTATTGTTGGTATAAATAAAGGGTACTGATTTATGAGTGTTGATAGTGTAACCTGAGATGCTGCTGTATTCCCTGATCACTTATAAGAGTTTTGTAGTAGAATCTCTGGTGTTGTCCAGATATACAATCATATCACCTGTGAAGAGTAAAAGTTTGATCTCTTCTGACCCTATATGGATACCATAGATTGTCTTTTCTTCCATAACTGTGATGGCTAAAACTTCCATTACAATATTAAAGAGCAGGGAAGACAATGGGCAACCTTGCCTGGTTACTGATTCGAGTGGAAATGATTTCAAATTAACTCCATTCAATATAATATTGACTGTGGGTTTGCTGTAAATGTCCTCTATCAGTTTAAGAAATGTCCCTTTTATACCAATTTTCTTAAGTGTTCTGATCATGAAGAGATGCTGGATATTATCAAAAGCTTTTTCTACATCAATTGAGAGAATCATATGGTCTTTGGTTTTTAATATGTTTATGTGCTGAATTATATTTATAGATTTATGTGTATTGAACCAGCCTTGAGACCCTGGGATAAAAACCACTTGGTAATGGTGTATAATTTGTTTGATGTGTTGCTGGATTCTGTTTGTTAGGATCTTGGTGAATATTTTTGCATGTATATTCACTAATGATATTGGTCTATAATTTTCTTTTCTTCTTGAGTCTTTTCCTGGTTTGGGGACCAAGGTGATGTTTGCTTCACAGAAAGTGTTGGCTAGTATTCCTTCTTTTTCTATATTTTGGAAAAGGTTGAGTAATATAGGTACTACTTCCCCTTTAAAGGTTTGGTGAATTCTGATATGAAGCCATATCTTCCTGGGCTTTTCATTTTAGAGAGATTTTGTATAGCTGATGCTATTTCAGAACTTGATATAGGCCTATTCAACATTTCCACTTGATTCTGGCTAAGTCTTGGAAGGTGGTGTTCTTCCAAGTATTGGTCAATTTCCTTCAGATTTTCATATTTCTGAGAATAAAGTTTCTTATAATATTCATTAAAGATTTTTTGATTTTCTGAGGCATCTGTTGTTATTTCATCTGTCATTTCTGATTGATGAAATTAAAGATTTTATTCTTTTCTTCCTGGTTAGGTTAGCCACAGGTTTATCTATTTTATTGACCTTTTCAAAAAAACAACTTTCTGATTTATTGATCTGTTATATAATCCCTTTGTTTTCAATTTTATTTAGTTCTGCTCTAATTTTGGTTATTTCTTTTCTTCTACTGGGTTTGGAATCGGAATGTTCTTCCTTTTTCAGTTGTTTGAGATGTCCCATTAAGTTGTTAACATCTTCTCTTTCCATTCTCTTCAGGAAGGCTTGCAGTGCTATAATTACGGCTGCCTTTGGGGTATCCCAGAGGTTATGATAATTTGTGTCTTCATAATTGTTTTGTTCCAAAAATTTCATAATTTTCATCTTAGTCTCGACTTTGACCCAGGTATCATTCAGCATAAGGTTATGTAGCTTCCATGTTTTTCTATGAGTGTGCGGACTCCTGTTGTTACTGAGTTCAACTTTTATTCCATGGTGGTCCAAAAAGATGAAAGGAATAATTTCCAGAAATAAAATTTGCTGAGTAAGACTTGTGACCTAAGATGTGATCGACTTTGGAGTATGTTATGTGGGCTGATGAGAAGAATGTGTATTCAGTTTTGTTAGGATGAAATGTTCTGTAGAGGTCTGTTAAATCCAAATGTTGAATGGTTAAGTTTAAATCTAAAAGATCTTTGCTCAGTTTCTTATTGGAAAATCTATCCAACAGTGCAGAAGGAGTGTTAAAATCTCCGACTATTATGGAGCTGGAGGAAATTAAGTTGCTCATGTCTGTTAGAATTTCTCTTATAAACTGAGGTGCATTCTGGTTGGGTGCATAAATATTAGTAATTGAAATCTCATCATATTGAGTATTACCCTTAACAAATATGAAGTGACCATCCTTCCCCTTCCTTACTGTTGTTGGTTTAAAGCCTATTGTATCTACGAATAGAATTGCAACATCTGCATTTTTCAGATTTCCATTTGCCTGGAATATAGATGACCATCCCTACACCCTGAGTCTATATTTATCTTTTAAGGTAAGATGAGATTCTTGAATGCAGCAGAAATCTGCCCTGAGTTTTTATATACAGTCACCAAAACTGTGCCTCTTTAGAGGACAATTTAAGTCTTTCACATTAATGGAGAATATTGATAAGCCTGGTAGAAATTTGGGTATGGAGATAACTGTAAGACCAGTGGACATTTTTAATCCTTTTAATCCACTATGGATGTTGGAATTTGATCAAAATTTTTGAGTTAGTTTACTTCGGAGGTGGAGGATTGCACTGGTCATTATGGAGGATAGGTCTGAAAATGTCCTGGAGAGCTGGTTTAGTTATGGCAAATTTCTTCAATATATGAATGTTATTAAAGTATTTAATTTCTCTGTCATAAATGAAACTCAGTTTAGTTGGATACAAGATCCCTGGTTGAAAGTTATTTTGTTATAGAAGATTAAAAGTCGATGACCACTCTCTTCCAGCTTGAAAAGTTTCATCAGAGAGATCTGCAGTCATTCTAATATTCTTCCCCTCGTAGGTTATGGTTTTCTTATGTCTGGCTGCTTTCAGAATTTTCTCCTTCATATTAACTTTAGTGAGGTTAATTGTGATGTGCCTGGGGAATGTCTTATTTGGGTTGAGTCATGCTGGGGTTCTGAAACTGTCTGCTATCTGAATTTCAAAATCTCTTGGCATGTCTGGAATGTTCTCTTTCATAATCTCATGAAGAATAGCTTCTGTAGCTTGCAAATCCTCTTCGTCACCTTCAGGGATTCCTATGAGGCGAATATTAGTTTTCTTTGAATTATCCCAGAGTTCTCTGAGAGAATAATCCATTTTTGCTCCCCATTACTCTTCCTCTTTGATAGTTTGGGAGAGTTCAAAAGTTTGTCTTCAATGTCAGAAATCCTTCCTTCTGATTGCTCCATTGTGTTACGGAGGTATTCTACTGTATTTTTCATATCTTTGAGGGCCTCAAATTCTTGTCAAAATGTGTCAAAATCTTTGGTGATTTTTGTCTTTGACTTCATTGAATTCTTGAGACAATGTTTGATATGCTCCTTGAATTTCTAATCTCAACTTATCCTCTATTCTATTAATCTTGTTTGCAATCTAAATTCTGAATTTGACTTCTTACATCTCAGCCATCTGTTTAGGAATGAGATCTTCAGTTGTGTCCTCCAAATCTTTCCATGGGGGGGGTGTTGATCTACTCTGATTGTTCATGTTACCAGTGCTTTTCCACTGATTCTGCCCCATGATTATTTTACACCATTGGACTAAATGAGCAGATAAAGAGAAGTTGGGTTTGGGTATCCTGGAGTAGTGATTAACCAGACTTTTGCCCCAAAGCTGGGACTGGTATCTGTACCTTTTCCCCTAGAGCTTTGCCAAGGACCTGTACAGTGCTATGGCCTGAAAAACTGGGGATCTGCATGGTGTGGTGGGGCTAATTGGCTCTGCCTTGTTTTCAGCTGGTCTCTGTCTTACCCTAGTGAATCAGTTACTCTGGGTTGAAGTTTCAGCTGTGGAGAAATATCAGAAATTAAGTCACCCCACTCCCCCACAGGCAACAATTGGAAAAGGAAAATCAAACCTTCCCACAACCACACAACCAAGGTACCACTTTGGATAGTCCTTGGATGATTGGCCCAGTTCAAGAGGTCCAAATCAATTATCTCATTCAGCACTGGTCTAAGGTGGGAGAGTTCAAAGATCTCTGGAAACTAGATAGCAGGGGTCTGCTGGCAGCTCAAGTATTGATTGTCTAATTTTCAAAATCTTTATGCAAAAATAGCCATTATGATTTTGGTTATTATTGATAAGGGTAAGTAGCCTTGTATTTAATATACTTTTTAAACAAAGAAATACAAACCATTTTATATCGTAGAAAAACATATACAGAGTGAATGAAGTGGTACTTTGTGATTAAATGCCAAGCCCAAATAAGAAAACAGGCCTTCTGACTGCTAATGTGTTGTATGAGATTATGTACCACTGAGGAAAACAAATTTAATTTTTTATTTTTTGTAACACATTACTCTTAAGATAAAGAAATTATTTGTCTTATGATACAGTCCAACAGTCAAATACCCAGACAATGAATCCAGGCAAGCCATGTTTTACACATCTAGAACAGCAATTCCCTCATTGTCCCATCTATTTTTGGATTCAAATAATGCAATGCATGCCAAGTATGGGTCAATATTTTAATACCTTAAGGCAGTGTTTCTCAGTCATTTTCAATTCATGTGCCTTCAATGCTTTCTCACTAAATACTAAATCATCTTTGTATTCTAAGCTGACAGCTAGATTTCAACTTTTTTGTGCTTTATTTGCCTATTTTGTAATATGAAAGTAATAGCTGCACAAAATAGGCTTTTTCAAACTACACAGACATCTCCAGAAATTCTGGTATGTCCTTCTAATATGATACAAAAAGAACTCTTATTTAATTTCATATTTGTATATTTTTAATATCAAAAAGCAATCCTATATATACATAATTTCCCTACTACATATTTGAATAAATATCTCTTACTGACCACTTCTTAACATTTCAAAATCACCAGCCACTTAAATGCCTGGGAAAGAAAACTTCCCTAACATTAGTAAACTATACTCCGGCTCCATAGTCCACAGTAATGACAGGGATATTAGACCAGAAACCAAAGGTAAGTAAAGGGATAAATAGTAAAGCTATACAAAAGTGGTAATATAGGTCTATTTAAGAGGAGTCAGGCTCGTACACCATGAGACTGATGGCAGCATGCATCAGCATGCATCATGAAGGATGAGTCTAAAAATTATTTGTATTTTTTTTTTCCAGCCAGGCCACTACTTCCTGAAGTTTCCTTACCATTTTGGGTTGACTCATAGTCAGTCATGCAGTTGCCAGGTTCAAGTTCATCATAGTTGTCATCATAATCTTCAATGTACAGCTTACCCTCAGGTCCAGGGTCCATGAAGCTCAAATATGTGCAGCAGGATGTTGTTAAAAACTCTGACAATTTACCTGTTTGAACCCTGACAATTACAAAGTGTACAGAAAACATAAAATTAGGGAGATCCTTTTTAAAATAACACAATATTAGTGATAGGAGGATACCTAGCATGTTTTGCTGGGGCATTACTAAAGTTCATACATTAATATAAATTTTGTAAAAGTAAAAATATACAGCACTGTAGCCATAGTGTACACCTTAAATGCTTAGTGGACTATGTTAATAAAGGCTATAATTATGGGTTAACATTCTACAAGTAGATCAGTTTCGTTCTCTTTAACTGCCATATACTATGTGGCTAACTATGATAAACATCTGGCAAACATTTGCATTGACTAGTAGAGAAGCCAGGAGAGAATGAAGATAAGCATTAAACAAATAACTCAAAAGACCATTGTGAAGATAAATATGGTACTTGAAAATTTTATAATTTATAGTAGATTGTAAACCATATCCTCCCATGCTTATGAAACCAATTACAACACTCAAAAGGAAAGTCACCAAAAGGGGGGGAGGAGACAAGATGGCTGACTGAAGCCAGCTTTCCAAAGTGTCACCGGACCAGGAGAGTTAAAAGACAGAAATTTAGCAAGTAACCTGGTGGATTTGAGCTGCACCAAGAGAAAAGGTTGAAGAACGCAAGTCAACCCCACTGAGGGAAGCTGCAACCACAAGGATACAAGCAAAAGGTACAAAATCCATCACCAAATGGATGGGAGTCCCCTCCCACATGAGAATGGCTTGGAGTGCCCCACAAACAAATGGGCAGAGTTCAAAGGTCCTCCCACTACCCTCCACGGGAGAGACCCTCTAAAAACTGGACCTACCTCCCCTACTAGGGCACCACGGCGTTCTGCAGCCAGGCATAAAACTGTATAAAACTATATGTTCTCTACCTGCAGCTCTGAGCTCCCAGCACTTCCCTCCACTCTTACTCTGAGGTCTGGAGGCCTGTACCCCAGGAGTCTGGATTCTTGGGTGATTTCTTGAGGGGTGTGGACAGTGCCTGAACTGCAGCCAGTTGGTGCTGACTCTGGGGCACAGGAGCGAGGAGAGGAAGTCAGCTGAGAGGGAACCACACCAGAACAGCAGTTCCCTGAGGCACAGAACAGCAGCCATCATTTAGTGGCAATACGGCCAGGCATAAAACTGTGTACAACTGTATATGTTCTCTAACTGCAACTCTGAGCTCCCAGCACTCCCCTGCACTCTCACTCTGAGGTCTGGAGGCCTGTCCCCCAGGAGTCCAGATTCTTGGGTGATTTTTTGAGGGGTGTGGATGGTGCCTAAACTGCAGCTGGTCAGTGCTGACTCTAGGGCATGGGAGTGAGGAGAGGACGATCGGCTGGGGGGAACCACACCAGAGCAGTTGTTCCCTGAGGCACAGAGCAGCAGCCATGTTTTGGCAACAATACGACCAGGCATAAAACTGTGTAAAATTGTGTGTATTCTCTACCTGCCACTCTGAGCTCACAGCACTTCCCTCCACTCTCACTATGAGGTCTGGAGGCCTGTCCCCCAGGAGTCCAGACACTTGGGTGATTTCTCGAGGGGTGTGGATAGTGCCTGAACTGTAGCTGGTCAGTGCTGACTCTGGGGCATGGAGTGAGGAGACGACGGTCGGCTGAGAGGGAACCACACTGGAGCAGCTGTTCCCTGAGGCACAGAGCAGCAGCCATCTTTTAGCAAAAATATGGCTCACCCTGGATATTCTGAAGCCACACCCCCGTCTCCCTGGGCAACGTGAGGAGACTGGCAACCACCAAGAACAGATCTGGGATGGAAACGCAGGCCCTGTGAGTAAAGGATTTGCCTGAGGTGGTACTGACCTGGATGGAACGCAGGGACTAGAATCACACTCGCAGACCCCGGAAGTTCCCAGGGCGGGGCTGACCCAGAGGACGGCTTTAGTGAGCCTAAAAAGCACCTGGCCCTCAAGGGATCATCAGCATACAGACAAAAAAGGGAAGCAGCATAGAACTGACAGGGGAATTTAGCAGGAACAGAAAAAAAAATCCCGCAAAGTTGTTCTGTTCTGTTCTGTTAGTAACATCAATCAGGGGTGGGGCTGGAACTGAATGAACACCCCCCGGCCTTCATCAAGTGCCTGAGGTTGTCAGGCCTCACCTGCTCCAGCTAGGTAGAGGCACAGCGTAGCGGCCTGGCTTAACAGAAATAGATTTCCTTGTGATTCAGGCAGGTGCAACCCCCTAGCGTATCTGTCCACTATAGGCAACTGGGTCAGCCAACTCCAGGGCTATCAGTGACTGGGTGTGACAGAGGTGCAAGGTGGGTAAGGAGGCATCAACCTTCCCAGACTGATCTATTTGCTGGGTGGCTCCTCCTGACTCCACGCCAGCACTGGAGCAAGCCATGTCAGAGTAGTCACCAGACCCCTGTGATCCAGTTCCCAGAGACCTCTTAAACTCTCCCACCCAAGACAGGTGCTGACTGAGACAACTAATTCGTACCTTTTGAACTGAGCCAACCGCCTGAGGAATATTAAGGTGGTGCCCTGGGTATGTGGTTGTAGGAAGGTTTGATTTTTCGTTTGCAATTGTTGCGTGTGGTGGGCGGGGTGACTTAATTGCTGGTATTACTCCACAGCTGAGACTACAACCAAGAGTAACTGTTTCACTAGGGTGAAACAGAAACCAGCTGAAAACAAGACAGAACCACTTAGCCCCAACACATCAAACAGGGCCCCAGTTTCTCAGGCCATAGCACTGTACGGGTCCTTGACAAAACTCCAGCGGAAAAATCAAAGGGTATAAAACAATCATGGGACAGAATCAGTGGAAAAACTTGGGTAATATGAATAACCAGAATAGAGCAACCCCCGCACAAAAAGATATGGCAGATGTAAGTGAAGATCCCATTCATAAACAACTGGCTGAGATGTCAGAAATCAAATTCAGAATTTGGATTGCAAACAAGATTAATAAAATGGAGGAAAATTTGGAATTAGAAATTCAAGCAACAATTGAAAAGTCAGAATTAGGAATTGGAGGAGAAATTCAAAAGTTGTCTCAAGAATTTAACGATTTTCAAGACAAAACCACCAAAGATTTAGACACACTGAAGCAAGAATTTGCAGCCCTCAAAGATCTGAAAAATACAGTAGAATCCCTCAGTAACAGAGTGGAGCAAGCAGAAGAAAGGATTTCTGACATTGAAGACAAAGCCTTTGAACACTCCAAAACTCTCAAAGAGGAAGAGAAATGGAGAGCAAAAATGGATCATTCTCTCAGAGAACTCTGGGATAATTTGAAGAAGGCTAATATCCGCCTCACTGATATCCTTGAATCTGATGAAGTGGACTCACTAGGCACAGACGCCCTTCTCCATGAAATTATGAAAGAGAATTTTCAAGACATGCCTAGAGATTCTGAATTTAAGATAGCAGACAGGTTCAGAACCCCAGCACAACTCGACCCCAATAAGACATCCCACAGGCATATCATAATTAACTTCACTAAAGTTAATATGAAGGAGAAAATTCTCAAAGAAGCCAGACGTAAGAAAGCCATTACCTACAAAGGGAAGAATATTAGAATGTATGAAGATCTCTCTGCTGAAACTTTAAAAGCCAGAAGAGGGTGCTCATCCACTTTTAATCTCCTAAAGAAAAATAATTTTCAACCCTGAATCTTGTACCCACAGAGAAACTTTGATCAAACTCCAAATTCCACAGTGCTGAAAGGATTAAAAATGTCCACTGGACTTTCGAAAAACTCGATACCCAAAATTTTACCAGACTTATCAATATTCTCCATTAATGTGAATGGCTTAAACTGTCCTCTAAAGAGGCATAGGTTAGCTGACTGGATTCCAAAAGTCAGGGCAGATATTTGTTGCATACAAGGGTCACATCTTACCATAAAAGACAAATAAAGACTCAGGGTGAAAGGATGGTCATCCATATTTCAGGGAAATGGTAATCAGAAAAAAGCAGGTGTTGCAATTCTAATTGCAGATACAATAGGCTTTAAACCAACAAAAGTAAGGAAGAATAAGAATGATCACTTCATATTTGTTAAGGGTAACACTCAATATGATGAGATTTCAATTATTAATACCTATGCATCCAACCAGAATGCACATCAATTTATAAGTGAAACTCTAACAGACATGAGCAACTTGATTTCCTCCAGCTCAATAATAGTAGGAGATTTCAACAGTCCTTTGAAAGTGTTGGATTGATTCTCCAAGAAGAAGGTGAGCAAAGAAATTTTAGATTTAAACCTAACCATCCAACATTTGGATTTAGCAGACATCTACAGAACATTTCCTCCCAACAAAACTGAATACATACACTTCTCATCAGCCCACAGAACTACTCCAAAATTGATCACATCTTAGGTCACAAGTCTGACCTCACTAAATTTAAAGGAATAGAAATTATTCCTTACATCTTCTCGGACCACCATGGAAACAAAGTTGAGCTCAGTAACAACAAGAATCTGCATACTCATACAAAAACATGGAAGTAAAATTAAATAAGCTTATGCTGAATGATAGCTGGGTCAGAGATGAGAATAAGAAGGAAATTGCCAAATTTTTGGAACAAGAAGACAATGAAGACATGAACTATCAGAAGCTCTGGGATACCAGAAAGGCAGTCCTAAGAGGGAAAGTTATACCTCTGGAAGCCTTCCTCAAGAGAATGGAAAGAGAGGAAACTAACTTAATAGGACATCTCAAGCAACTGGAAAAGGAAGAACATTCCAAACCCAAACCCAATAGAAGAAAAGAAATAACCAAAATTACAGCAGAATTAAATAAAATTGAAAACAAAAGAATTATACAACAGATCAATAAATCAAAAAGTTGATTTTTTGAAAAGGTCAATAAAATAGATAAACCTTTGGCCAAACAAATCAGGAAAACAAAGAGTAAAATCTCTAATCTCATTAATCAGAGAGGACAAAGACAAAATAACAACAGACTCCTCAGAAATTTAAAAATTCCTTAATGAATATCACATGAAACTTTATTCTCAGAAATATGAAAATCTGAAGGAAATTGACCAATACTTGGTAGCACATCACCTTCCAAGACGTAGCCAGAATCAAGTGGAAATGTTGAACAGTCCCATATCAAGTTCTGAAATAGCATCAACCATACAAAACCTCCCTAAAAAGAAAAGCCTGGGACCAGATGGTTTCACGCCAGAATTCTACCAAACCTTTAAAGACGAATTAGTACCTATATTACTCAACCGGTTCCAAAAGGTAGAAAAAGAAGGAAGACTAGCCAACACATTCTATGAAGCAAATGTCACCCTGATCCCCAAACCAGGAAAAGACCCAACAAGAAAAGAAAATTATAGACCAATATCATTAATGAATGTACATGCAAAAATATTCAACAAGATCCTAACAAACAGAATCCAGCAACACATCAAACAAATTATACATCATGACCAATTCGGTTTTATCCCAGGGTCTCAAGGCTGGTTCAATATCCGTAAATCTATTAGTGTAATTCAGCACATAAACAAATTAAAAAAACAAAGACCATATGATTCTCTCAATTGATGCAGAAAAAACTTTTGATAATATAAAGCATAACTTCATGATCAGAACACTTAAGAAAATTGGTATAGAAGGGATTTTTCTTAAACTGATACAGGCCATCTACAGTAAACCCACAGCCAATATCATATTGAAGGGAGTTAAATTGAAATCATTACCACTCAGATCAGGAACCAGACAAGGCTGCCCATTGTCTCCACTGCTCTTTAACATTGTAATGGAAGTTTTAGTCAAGGCAATTAGAGAAGAAAAGGTGATCAAAGGTATCCATATAGGGTCAAAAGATATCAAACATTCGGTCTTTGCAGATGATATGATTGTATATCTGGAAAACATCAGGGATTCTACTACAAAACTCTTAGAAGTGATCAAGGAATACAGCACCTTCTCAGGTTACAAAATCAACATTCATAAATCAGTAGCCTTTATATATACCAACAATAGCTAAGTTGAAAAAACAGTTAAGGACTATCCCATTCACAGTAGTGCCAAAGAAGATGAAATATTTGGGAGTTTATCTAACAAAGGACGTGAAAGATCTCTATAAGGAGAAGTATAAAACTCTAAGAAAACAAATAGCTGAAAATGCTAACAAATGAAAAAACATACCATGCTCATGGCTGGGAAAAATCGACATTGTTAAAATGTTGATACTACCCAAAGTAATATATAATTTATCACAATCCCTTTTAAAGTTCCACTCTCATACCTTAAAGATCTTGAAAAAACAATACTTCATTTTATATGGAGTCAGAAAAAACCTTGAATAGCCAAGATATTACACAGAAATAAAAACAAAGCAGGAGGAATCACACTACCAGACCTCAGACTATACTACAAATCGATAGTGATCAAAACAGCATGGTACTGGCACAAAAACAGGGAGGTAGATATCTGGAACAGAATAGAGAACCAAGAGATGAATCCAGCTATTTACCGTTATTTAATCTTTGACAAGCCAACTAAAAACATTCAGTGGGGAAATGATTCCCTATTTAACAAATAGTGCTGGGTGAACTGGCTTGCAACCTGGGGAAGACTGATACTAGACCCACACCTTTCACCATTAACTAAGATAGACTCTCACTGGATTAAAGATTTAAACTTAAGACACAAAACTATAAAAATACTAGAAGAGAGTGCAGAGAAAACCATTGAAGATATCGGTCTGGGTGAGTATTTTATGAGGAGGACCCCCCTGGCAATTGAAGCAACTTCAAAAATACACTACTGGGACCTGATCAAACTAAAAAGCTTCTGCACAGCTAAGAACATAGTATGTAAAGCAAGCAAACAGCCCTCAGAATGGGAGAAGATATTTGCAGGTTATGTCTCTGACAAAGGTTTAATAACCAGAATCCATACAGAACTCAAACATATAAGCAAGAAAAGAACAAATGATCCCATCGCAGGCTGGGCATGGGACTTGAAGAGAAACTTTTCTGAAGAAGACAGGCACATGGCCTAGAGACATATGAAAAAATGCTCATCATCTTTAATCATCAGAGAAATGCAAATCAAAACTACTTTGAGATATCACCTAACTCCAGTAAGATTAGCCTATATCACAAAATCCCAAGACCACAGATGTTGGCGTTGATATGGAGAAAAGGGAACACTTGTACACTGCTGCTGGGAATGCAAATTAATATATTCCTTTTGGAAAGAGATATGGAGAACACTTAGAGATCTAAAAATAGACCTGTCATTCAATTGTATTATTCCTTTACTAGGCATATACCCAGAAGACCAAAAATCACATCATAACAAAGATATTTGTGCCAGAATGTTTATTGCAGCCCAATTCATAATTTCTAAGTCATGGAAAAAGCCCAAGTGCCCATCAATCCACGAATGGATTAATAAATTGTGGTATATGTACACCATGGAATATTATGCAGCCTTAAAGAAAGATGGAGACTTTATCTCTTTCATTTTTACATGGATGGAGCTGGAACATATTGTTCTTAGTAAAGTATCTCAAGAATGGAAGAAAAAGTATACAATGTACTCAGCCCTACTATGAAACTAATATATGGCTTTCACATGAAATTTATAAGCCAGTCACAACCTAAGAATAGGGGGAAGGGGAAAGGGAGAAATGGAGGGGAGGGAGGGGGGACTTGGGCAGAGGTAGAGATATTGGTGGCATTACACCTGCAGTGCATCTTACAAGGGTATATATGAAACTTAGTAAATGTGGAATGTAAATGTCTTAGCACAATAACTAAGAAAATGCCAGGAAGGCTATGTTAACCAATGTGATGAAAATGTGTCAAATGGTCTATGAAACCAGGGTATGGTGCCCCATGATCACATTAATGTACACAGCTATGATTTAATAATAAAAAAAGAGATTGCAAAAAAAAAAAAAAAGGAAAGTCACCAATACTAATTTTATGAAGAATCCAGTTTGAAGGGGTTACCAATGGCAAGACCGTGGACACTTTGAACATTGAAATTAACTGATCATGAGATATTGAATAAAATAAGAATCTATAAATCTACACTGATACTAATCTACAAAATACAATGGGGAAGGGAAATTTTTAACAATTTCAAGTAATAAATGTGCACAGAATGACAGAAACACAGTAACACCATTTTTCTGATATTAGAAATAACTGTTTGATGCATTAATCAATGGAAGTAAACATCGTTTTGTCAAAGATTGTAGAAGCAAGAATAAGGAGAAACCTGGAAGAAACCACTTTTCCCAACTTATCAAGTTTAGTACCATCAATATTGTGATAAAACCAATCTAATATGGATCTTGCTATGATGATCTGAAAAAGATTATAGCAAATCTTATAATTTTATGTTTTTTAGGAATCATTTTTGAATATAAATTTAACTTTCTTATACCAGAAGTAGGGCTTAGTCATCCTTGAGACAGTTTGCAGTTTGTACATCTCCCTCAGTTTCTCAATACAGTCAATCCAGATATCTGCCTTACATAACTTCATCCTAGTAACTACCTCCCTATGCAATAGCTAGTTACAGTCTACCTTACTGGCCCTACTGATCCCAACATCCCACAGGAACTGTGCTGACGTGCCACAGTCAATTCCTAGAATGCATGTCTTCTTGCTTTATACTTACCAATTAAAATTCCCTATATAAAATCTGTTAGGAAGAGGTCTTGGACCCCAGTAAAGGCATTAGCCCATGGTTCTCTCTTTTATTCTTTCCATTTACTCCCTGAGTTCTATGTGTGTGCCCTCTAGTAATGCCATATATCCGATCTCCCTCTACGCCCAGGACTTCTAAGTAATAATATCTTTAATTTCCCTCTGTGTTTCTCCGAATCATTGAAGGGATATTTACTGTCTTATGGAACCTAAATTAAAACAAGAACCCAACATAACATGGGTAACATCTCTGCCAAAAACATATAGCCTGAATCTAATCATGAGAAAACAACCAGACAAATCCAAATTGAAAAGAAATAATGCAAATAACTGGATTGTATTTTTCAAAAATGTAATGAAAACTGTCATGAAAGTTTAACAAAAGGCTGGAGAACTGTTCTAGATTAAAATATATCAAAGAGAGGAGGAGACAAGATGGCTGACTGAAGCCAGCTTTCCACAGAGGCTCCCACCCAGAAGGAGAGTTAAAGGACAGAAATTTAGCAGATGGGGCCTGTAGCACAGCTGCTAAATTGGCGGATTAGAGCTGCGCCAAGAGAGAAGGTTGAATAATGCACATCAACCATGCTGAGGTGATCTGAGACCCCAAGGATAAAAACAAAAGGTACAAAATCCATCAGAAAGCAGATGGGAGTCCCCTCCCGCATGAGAATGGCTTGGAGTACCCCATAAACAAACGAGCAGAGTTCAAAAGTCCTCCGATTATACTCCATGGAAGAGACCCTCTAAAAACTGGACCTACTTCACCTACTAGGTTGCCATGCTCTCCTGCCAGGTATAAAATTGTGTAAAACTGTATATATTCTCTACCTGCAATTCTGAGCTCCTAGCAATCCCCTCCACTCTCACTCTGAGGTCTGGAGGCCTGTCAGCCCGGAGTCCAGATTCTTGGGTGGTTTCTTGAGGGGTGTTGATGGGGCCTGTAGCACAGCTGGTCATTGCTGATTCTGCAGCACGGCAGTGAGGAGAAGACGGTTGGCTGAGGGAGCCACACAGAAACAGTGGTGCCCCATGGCGCAAAGCAGCACTCGTTTTTGGCAAAGGCAGGGCACACCACTGGATGTTCTGGAGTCACACCCTCTGTCTCTCTGGGAAACCAGAGGAGGCAGGGTGTCTTCTCAGGTGGCAACCACCAGCAGAACAGATCTGGGACAGAAACGCAGGCACTGGGAATCTAGCCGTGACAGAAAAAAAATTGCACAAAGATGTTCCGTTTGGTCAGTAACATCAATCGGGGCAGGGCTGGACCTGAGTGAACACCCTCCCAGCCTTCATCAAGCATCTGAGGTTGTCAGACCTCACTTCCCCTTGCTGGATAGAGGCAGAGAACAGCAGCCTGCCTGAGGAGACATACATTTCCTTGTGATTCAGGCAGGTGTAAACCCCTGGAGTATTTCCTCATTGGAGGCAACTGGGTCACAGTCCTGTGGGGTTATCAGTGACTGGGTGTGACAGAGGTGCAAGGTGAGGAAGGAGGCATCAAATTTCCCAGACTAATCTGTTTGCTGGGTGGGTCTTCCTGACCTCACAGAGCACCAGAGCAAGTCATATTTGAGTTGTCAGCAGACGCCTGAGATCTAGTTGCCAGAGCCCTTTTAAATTCTTCCACCTGAGACAGGTGCTGACTGAGACAATTGATTTGGACCTTTTAAACTGAGCCAATCACCTGAGGACTATCGAAGTGCTGCCCTGGGTATGTGGTTGTAGGAAGGTTTGATATTCTTTTTCCAATTGTTGCCTGAGGGGGCCAGGGTGACTTAATTGCTGGTATTTATCCATAGCTGAGACTTCAACCCAGAGTAAATATTTCACTATGGTAGGACAGAGACCAGCTGAAAACAAGACAGAGCCACTTAGCCCCACCACACTAAACAGGTCCTCAGTTTCTCAGGCCGTAGCACTGTACGGGTCCTCGGCAAAGCTCCAGGGGAAAAGGTACAGATACCAGTCCCAGCTTTTGGGCAAAGGGTTGGTTAATCACTACTCCGGGAGCCCCGAACCCAACTTTTCTTCATCTACTCATCTAGTCAAATGGTGTAAAATAATCATGGGACGGAATCAGTGGAAAAACTCTGGTAACATGAATAACCAGAGTAGATCAACCCCTCGAAGGAAAGATATGGTAGATGTAACAAAAGATCCCATTCATAAACAGATGGCTGAGGTGTTAGAAATTGAATTCAGAATTTGGATTGCAAACAAGAATAATAGAATGGACGAATAATAGAATGGACGAATTAGAAATTCGAGGAACAATTCAAAAGTTGGAATTAGAAATTCAAGGCGCAATTCAAACGTTGTCTCAAGAATTCAACAAATTTAAAGACAAAACCACCAAAGATGTTGACACATTGAAGCAAGAATTTGCAGCCATCAAAGATCTAAAAAATACAGTAGAATCCCTCAGTGACAGAGTGGAGCAAGCACAAGAAAGGATATCTGACATTAAAGACAAAGCATTTCAACACTCCCAAACTCTCAATGAGGAAGAGAAATGCACAGCAAAAACGGATCATTCTTTCAGAAAGCTGTGGGATAATTTGAAGAAGGTTAATATCAGCCTCACCGGAATCCCTGAAAGCGATGAACTGGCATCGCAAGGCACATAGGCTTTTCTACATGAAATTATGAAAGAGAATTTTCCAGACATGCCAAGAGATTCATAAATTCAGATAGCAGACAGTTTCAGAACCCCAGCATGATTCAACCCGAATAAGACATCCCCCAGGCACATCATATTAAACTTCACTAAAATTAATATGAAGGAGAAATGTCTGAAAGTAGCCAGAAGTAAGAAAACCATGACCTACAAAGGGAAGAATATTAGAATAACTGCCGACGTCTCCGCTGAAACCTTACAAGCCAAAAGAGGGTGGTCATTGACTTTTAATCTCCTAAAACAAAATAACATTCAACCCCAGATCCTGTATCCAGATAAACTGAGTTTCATTTATGATGGAGAAATTAAATATGTTAATGACATTCACATGTTGAAGAAATTTGCCATAACCAAACCAGCTCTTCAGGATGTTCTCAGACCTATCCTCCATAATGATCAGCCCAGTCCTCTACCACAAAAATAAACCCACTCAGAAACTTTTGATCAAACTCCAACTTTCACAGTGGTGAAAGGATTAGAAATGTCTACTGCACTTTTGAAAAACTCGATACCCAACATTTTACCAAGCTTATCAATATTCTCCATTAATATGAATGGCTAAACTGTCCTCTAAAGAGGTACTGGTTGGTAACTGGATACAAAAATTCAGGACAGATATTTATGACTTACAAGGATCTCATCTTACCTTAAAATATAAATATAGACTCAGGGTGAAAGGATGGTCATCCATATTTCAAGAAAATGGAAATCAGAAAAAAGCAGGTACTGCAATTCTATTTGCAGACACATTAGGCTATAAACCAAGGAAAGTAACGAAGCATAAGAATGGTCACTTCATGTCTGTTAAGGGGAATACTCAATATGATAAAATTTCAATTATTAATATTTATGCACCCAACCTGAATGCACCTCAATTTATAAGAGAAACTCTAACAGACATGAGCAACTTGATTTCCTCCAGCGCCATAATAGTCGGAGATTTCAACACTCCTTTGGCAGTGTTGGACTAATCCTCCAATAAGAAGCTGAGCAAAAAAATTTAGATTTAAACCTAAAATGCAACATTTGGATTTAGCAGACATCTATAGAACATTTCATTCCAACAAAACTGAATACACATACTTCTCATCAGTCCACGGAACATATTCCAATATTGATCACATCTTTACTGACCTCAGTAAATTTAAAGGAATAGAAATTATTCCTTGCATCTTCTTGGACCACCATGGAATAAAAGTTGAGCTCAGTAACAAGAGGAATCTGCATACTCATACAAAAACATGGCAGTTAAATAACTTTATGCTGAATGACAGTTGGGTAATAGATGAGATTAAGAAGGAAATTGTCAAATTTGTGTAACGAAACAACAATGAAGACACGAATTTTCAGAACCTCTGGGATACCACAAAGGTAGTCCTAAGAGGGAAATTTACAGCACTGCAAGCCTTCCTCAAGAGAACAGAAAGAGAGGATGTTAACAACTTAATGGGACATCACAAGCAACTGGAAAAAGGAAGAAAATTCCAACCCCAAACCCAGTAGAAGAAAAGAAATAACCAAAATTAGAGCAGAATTAAATGAAATTGAAAACAACAGAATTATACAACAGACCAATAAATCAAAAAGTTGTTATTTTAAAAAGGTCAATAAAAAAGATAAACTTTTGGCTAACCTAACCAGGAAAAAAAAGAGTAAAATCTCTAAATTCATCAATCAGAAATGACAAAGACAAAATAACAACAGAGTCCTCAGAAATTCAAAAAATCCTTAATGAATATTAAAGGATATTTTATTCTCAGAACTATAAAAATCTGAAGGAAATTGACCAATACTTGGAAGCACGTCACCTTCTAAGCCTTAACTAGAATCAAGTGGAAATTTTGAAGAGGCCTATATCAAGTTCTGAAATAGCACCAAACATACAAAATCTCCCTGAAAAGAAAAGCCTGGGACCAGATGGCTTCACATCAAAATTGTACCAAACCTTTAAAGAGCAGCTAGTACCTATATTACTCAACCTGTTCCAAAATATAGAAAAAGAAGGAATACTGCCCAATACGTTCTATGAAGCAAACATCACCCTGATCTCCAAACCAGGAAAAAAGCCAACAAGAAAATAAAATTATAGAGCAATATCACTAACGAAAATAGATGCAAAAATATTCATCAAGATCCTAACAAACAGAATCCAGCAACACATCAAACAAATTATACATCATGACCAAGTCAGTTTTAACCCAGTCTCAAGGCTGGTTCAATATATGTAAACCTGTAAGTATGATTCAGCACATAAACAAATTAAAAAACAAAAACCATATGATTCTCTCAATTGATGCAGAAAAAGCTTTTGATAATATCCAGCATCCCTTCATGATCAGAACACTTAAGAAAATTGGTATAGAAGAGACATTTCTGAAACTGATAGAGGCCATCTACAGCAAACCCACAGCCAATATCGTATTGAATGGAGTCAAATCGAAATAATTTCCACTCAGATCAGGAACCAGACAAGGTTTCCCATTGTCTTCCCTGCTCTTTAACATTGTAATGGAAGTTTTAGCCATTGCAATTAAGGAAGAAAAGGCAATCAAGGGTATCCACATAGGGACAGAAGAGTCAACCTTTTGCTCTTCACAGATGATATGATTCTATATCTGGAAAACACCAGGGATTCTACTACAAACTCTTAGAACTGATCAGTGAATATAGCAGCGTCTCAGGTTACAAAATCAACATTCATACATTGGTAGCCTTTATATATATGCCAACAATAGTCAAACTGAAAAAACAGTTAAGGACTCTATTCCATTCACAGTAGTGCCAAAAAAGATGAAATATTTGGGAGTTTATCTAATAAAGGATGTGAAAGATCTCTATAAAGAGAACTATGAAACTCTAAGAAAAGATATAGCTGAAAATGTTAACAAATAGAAAAACATACCATGCTCATGGCTGGGAAGAATCAACATTGTTAAAATGTCCATACTACCCAAAGCAATATACAATTTTAATGCAATCCCTATTAAAGGTCCACTGTTATACTTTAAGTATCTCAAAAAAAAAAAAAAGATCTTGAAAAAATAATACTTCATTTTATATGGAATCAGAAAAAAACTTGAATAGCCAAGACAGTATTAAAAAATAAAAACAAAGCAGGAGGAATCATGCTACTAGAACTCAGACTATACTATAAATCGATAGTGATCAAAACAGCACGGTACTGGAACATGAACAGAGAGGTAGATGTATGGAACAGAACAGATAACCAAGAGATGAACCCAACTACTTACCGTTATTTGATCTTTGACAAGTCAATTAAAAACATTCAGTGTGGGGCGGCGCCTGTGGCTGAAGGAGTTGGGCGCCGGTCCCATGTGCCAGAGGTGGTGGGTTCAAACCTAGCCCTGTCCAAAAACCACAAAAAAAAAAAGAAAAAGAAAAAAAAAGTGGGGAAAAGATTCCCTATTTAACAAATGGTCTGGGTGAACTGGCTGGCAACCTGTAGAAGACTGATACTGGACCCACACCTTTCACCATTAACTAAGATAGACTCTCACTGGATTAAAGATGTAAACTTAAGACATGAAACTATAAAAATACTAGAAGAAAGTGCAGGGAAAACTCTTGAAGAAATCGGTCTGGGCGAATATTATATGAGGAGGACCCCCTGGGCAATTGAAGCAGCTTCCAAAATACACTACTGGGACCTGATCAAACTAAAAAGCTTCTGCACAGCCAAGAACACAATAAGTAAAGCAAGCAGACAGCCCTCAGAATGGGAGATGATATTTGCAGGTTATGTCTCTGACAAAGGTTTAATAACCAGAATTCACAGAGAACTCAAACCTATAAGCAAGAAAAAAACAAGTGATCCCATTGCAGGCTGGGCAAGGGAATTGAAGAGAAACTTCTCTGAAGAACACAGGTGCACGGCCTACTGACCTATGAAAAAATGCTCATCATCCTTAATTGTCAGAGAAATGCAAATCAAAACTACTTTGAAATATCATCTAACTCCAGTAAGATTAGCTCATATCACAAAATCCCAAGACCAGAGATGTTGGCATGGATGTGGAGAAAAGGGAACACTTGTACACTGCCGCTGGGAATGCAAATTAATACATTCCTTTTGGAAAGATGTTTGGAGAACACTTAGATGTCTAAAAATAGACCTGCCATTCAGTCGTATAATTCCTATAATAGGTATATACCCAGAAGACCAAAAATCACGTTATAACAATGATATTTGTACCAGAATGTTTATTGCAGCCGAATTCATAATTGCTAGGTCATGGAAAAAGCCCAAGTGCCCATCTATCCATGAATGGATTAATAAATTGTGGTATATGTACCCCATGGAATATTATGCAGCCCTAAAGAAAGATGGAGACTTTACCTCTTTCATGTTTATATGGATGGAGCTGGAACATGTTCTTCTTAGTAAAGTATCTCAATAATGGAACAAAAAAACATCCAATGTACTCAGCCCTACTATGAAACTAATTTATGGCTTTCTTATGAAAGCTATAACCCAGTTATAACCTAAGAATACAGGAAAGTGGGAGAGGGAGGGAAGGGAGGGAGGAAGATCGGCGGAGGGAGGGTTATTGGTGGGATTACATCTATGGTACCTCTTACAAGGGTATATGTGAAACTTACTAAATGTAGAATACAAATGTCTTAACACAATAACTAAGAAAATGCTAGGAAGGCTATGTTAACCAGTGCGATAAAAATATGTCAAATGGTATATAAAACCAGTGTATGGTGCTTCATGATTGCATTAATGTACACAGGTATGATTTAGTAAAAAACAAAGAATATAGCTACATATTAAAAAGTTATACATAATGATCATGTAGGCTTTATCCCTGGATGTAAGGCTGGTTTAACGTATGCAAATATATAAAAGAAATTCCCCAGGAGTAGAAATAAAAACAAATACCACATGATCCTTTCAGTAGATGCAAAAAAGCATTCAAGAAAGTTTAGCTTCCTTTTCCGATTAAAAATAATTAAGAAATTAGGCATATATTGGACATTTCTTAACCTCTTTAAGCCATCTATGACAAACCCATAGCCTATATTGTAGGCTATATCATACTGAATGGAGTAAAACTGAAATCATTTCCACTTAGAACTGGAACAAGACAAGGATGTCCAGCATTTTCAATATTATTCAATATAGTTCTGGAAGTTCTAGCCAATGCAATCATGCACAAGTATTGAAGGCATCCAAATGGGAAGAGATGAGGTCAAGCTCTTACTTCTTTCCATTGATATGTTCTTATACTTAGAAATTCCAGAGATTCAACCAGAAGACTCCTGGAATTGATAAAGAAAAATGTGGAAACAACCTAAATCCCCCCCACTCCAGGAATGGATTAACAAGCTGTGGTATATGTACACCATGGAATACTATTCATCCATTAAAAAGGGGAAGACTTTACATCTTTTGTGTTAACCTGGATAAAGTTGGAACACGTTCTTCTTAGTAAAGTATCACAAGAATCGAGAAACAAGAATCCAATATACTCAATTCTAATATGAAGCCAGAAGATGATCTAATACATACTGACAAAAAAGAAAAACTCAATTCAATTCAAGGTGGGAGGTGGTGGAATGAGGGCGTGGGGAGAGGGGAGGCAGGAGGAGGATGGGGTATTACAGTGTATGGTACACCTCTTGGAGGCAGGACACAATGATAAAAGGGACTTTGCCTAACAAATGCAAACAGTGTAACCTAATTCATTGTATCCTCAATAAATGTGAACAAATAAATAAATAAATAAATAAATATAGTAATGTAACATGGTATAAAATCAATGTCCACAAATCAGTAGCATTTGTATATGCCAATAGCAATCAAGGTGAAAATCAAATCAAGTACATAATATCCTTCACAGTAGCTTTAAAGAAAATGAAACACCTGGAAGTATATCTAACAAAGGAGGTATAGAATCTCTACAGAGAGAATTATGAACGCCTGAGAAAAGAAATACCAGAAGACATTAACATATGGCAGATTATATCATGTTCTTGGCTGGGAAGAATCGTTATTGCCCAGAGCAATCTATAGATTTAATGCAATCCACATTAAAATAGCAATAGCATACTTTGAAGAACTTGAAAAAAATTGTTTTTCATTTTATATACAACCAAGAAAAAAACCCTATAGCCAAAGCAATTCTTGGTAATAAAAACAAATCCAGAAGCATCATTCTACCAGACTTGAGGTTATACTACAAGTTCACAGTGATCAAAACAGCATGATATTGGCACAAAAATACACACAAATCTTTGGGACAGAATAGCAAATTTAGAGATGAAATAGGCTCTTATCTCCATCGGATCTTTGCTAAACCAAACAAAAGCATGCACAGGGGGAAAGAATCCCTGCTCAATAAATGGTGCTGGGAAAACTGGATAACCACATATAAAAGACTTAAATTGGACCAGCACCTTTCACCACTTACAAAAATTGACTCACAGTGTATAACAGATTTAAATCCAAGACATGAAACAAGAAAAATCCTGGAAGTATGAGAAAACTGTTGATGATATATGCCTGGGGAAAGATTTTATGAAGAAGACCCCATTTGTTGGCAAGCAAAACAACAACATAAATAAATAAATGAGGCTTAAGCTAAAAAGCTCCTGTAAGGCTCAGGACAGAACAATTAAAGCAAACATATGGCCTTCAGAATAGAAGAAGATATTTGTATGTTATGCATGTGACAATGGGTTGATGACTAGAATCTATAGAAAAATCAAATTAATCAACTAAAAGAGCAAACAATCCCATCTATTACTGGCCAAGAGACATGAACAGACTTCCTCTGAGGAAGATAGATGAATGGCTAACACACACATGAAAAAAATGCTCATTGTCCCTAATCATCAGAAAAATGCGAATCAAAATCCGGAGATACCACCTAACCTCAGTGAGAATAGCCCACATTACAAAGTCCCAAAGTTGCTGATGTTGGCAAGGGTATGGAGAAAAGGGAACACTTTTATGCTGTTGGTGAGATTGCAAACTAATATAGCCTCTTTGGAAAGAAGTATGGAGAATCCTCAAAGAACTCAAAATAGACCTAGCATTTGATCACACAATCCCATTACTAGGCATCTACCCAGAAGAAAAAAAATCATTTTATTACAGGGATAAAATTGCACTAGATTGTTTATCGCAGCTCCATTTATAATACCAAGATGTGGAAACTATCCAAGTGCCCATAAACCCATGAATGGATTAATAAACTGTGCTATATGTATACCATGGAATACTATTCAGCCATAAAAATGATACTTTGTATGTTTTTTATTTACCTGGATGGAATTGAAGCATTCTTCTTAGTAAGGTAACACAATAATGGAAAAGCTAGTATCCATTATACTCAATGCTAATATGAAGCCAGTAGACAAACTTATTTACTCCCACATAAGAGAAAAACTCAAAAGAAGGAAAGAAGGGAGGGGGATTCATGTGCTCCCAACTAATGGTCCCCATGTAAGGCAATATGGCACACCTCCTGGCTGTGGGACATACGTACAAAAGGGACCTTATCTAACAAATGTAAAGATTATAACCTAATCTCTGTACCCTCATATTAATCTGAAATTAAAAAAAAAATCTTAGTGTACCATACTCAATTATTTTGGTACTAAGATTAACCACTGAGGTTAACTAACTTTGTAATGTGGGCTATTCTCACTGAGGTTAACCACAGCTTTCAAGGTTAACTGAAACCTCAGAAAGCAAAATCCTGGATAGGGGGACTACAGTACACAGAAAGCCATCATGAATCTGAGATTACTATATCAAATATCATTTATTTCACTAAAGACTTTATGGAGGTTCACTTACCTTGCCCCACCAAAATAGCCATCCTGCATTTTTTGGAGTGCTGCCAGGATACTTGAATTCAAGCTGGTACCATCCTCATCTTGAAATGAAGAGAAATTTAAAAAAATATATTTGTGGTTTTAACATTTAATTAGGGGGAAATCTTTCAATTACTTGAAATTAACATTCTGGTGGTGATGGTACAAATGAGACACTCCTCATTGACCACCATCTGAGAACCAATAGCACTGCAGAATGGGCAAATGGTTAGGTATAATGACCAGTAGAGTTCCTCAAACGCTTTATTATACTTATCATAAGTACTTAGCACAGTGTCTGATGACAGAATGCTTAATGACTACTTAATGCTAACAATAACAACAGTAACCATTTGTTGAATGTTGTGTGCCAAACCTATTCTAAACATTCTATAAACATTATGTCATATGTTGAACTTTTGTTTACATGTGTGTTGTATGAACATACAAATATCTGGAAAGCTAACAATTATCTGATTTTATGTAGAAGGATTTATACTGCACATCCTATTCTGTGACTCATTTTTTCTAATTTATTCTTTGTAACAGCTAAAATAGATTCCATAGCAAACATTTATATAGATTTATATATTCAACATTGTAATAAAAGATCATTATCCACATCTTTATGCACTTACCCTATTATTTCTTTGAATTCTTACAAGTAGAACTTAGGACAAAGGGAACACTTACTAAAAAAATTATAGAAAGAGTTGTGCCGATATTTCCACTAACAATAATAGAAAGTGACTGTTTTCCCACACTTTTGATGAAAGTGGGCAAAAATATTTCTTAATATGATAGGTAAAAAAAAAGAAGACATTGTTTTAATTTAATTTCTACTAAGACTGAGCGTGTTTTTATGTACTTACTGGCTATTTGTATTTCTTTTATAAATTGCCTATTCGTGTCCCATCCTATTTCTTTTCAGATCAATACTTTACTTACTATATAAAACACACTTTCTTCTAGATAATTATAGACTATAAATGCTGGGGAAAAATATTATGAAATTAAGGTTGTGAAGGTGTTCTTCATTGGAGACTAAGATTCTATCATTATATCAATTTTGATAAAAAATAAATCTAGGGTATTTTTGAAAACTTCTAATGAAAACCAGTTCAAGTACTTTCATCAGTAACAACTCATATGCCTTGTACAATTTTTTTTTTTTTTTTTGGTAAATGTAACCTAAAATCTGCATTCAAATGTGATCACAACTTTCTTTCAAATACTTTATACCATGTAGAATAGTGTATAGAATTACTTTTTTCCTCTTTAAAACTTCAGAATATTATGTGGGTACACCCTTTTTATTTACATAGCTTGTTTCTATATCATTTAAGTCAAAATTATAAGTATGATCTTCACTCAGAAAGTGTGCAATGGACCCATACAATGTACACATTGGATAGGAATTTACCCATTGCCTTTGCCCTACCAGCATACTTGAATTTCATTGAGTTTTGCTGACATAACCCAAGTGCCCATTAATAAATGAATGGATCAATAAAATGTGGAATATATATACCATGGAATACTATTCAGCCACAGAATTCTTCACTTTAACCACCCCATATCGTACCCATATTTGGTGCAAATATTTTTCCTTTTCCTTTCTTTATATTGCAGGATATTACAAGAGTACACTTGTTTTGGTTACATACATTGGTTTTGCACCATTTGGGTCAAATTTATAGGTGTCACCCAGATAGTGTGCATTGTACCTGTTAGGTGTGAATTTACCTCTTCCCTCTTCTCCCATCACACCTACTTGACTTTTGATGAGTGTTACTTCTACATGTGCACATAAATGTTGACTGATTAGTACCAATTTAATAGTGAGTACATTTGGGGTTTGTTTTTCCATCCAGGTTAATACAAGAGGTATTAGTTCACCCCCCTTTTTATAGCTGAGTAGTATCCCCTGGTTCACATATGCCACATTTATTAATCCACTCATGTGTAGATTGGCACTTGGGTTGTTTCTATATCTTTGCAATTGTGAATTGTGCTGTCATACACATTTGGGCGCTGGTTTCTTTTGTATAAAATGTCTTTTCTACCTTTGACTTAATACCTAGCAGTGGAATTGCCGCATCAAATGGTACAGGAGGAAAAAGAGAGGGAGATATGTCTATACTACTTTGTTTTTTTCTAATTTAATTTTTAATTAACATCATAACTGTATACATTTATGGGGTAGAATGTGATAAATTGATATACAATGTGGAATGCTCAAATCAAACCAATTAACACATATATTACCTCACTTAATTATTTGCATTAAGATATTTAAAATTTAGTTATCTTGAAATATACTCTTGTATTGTGCACATTATACAAATATCCAAATATCTTCCCTCCTCCCACCAATTGGTCTCTCTACTTCCCCTCCCCTCTCCCTTGCTAGACTATATTTGTGTTTTATCATTTGACAATACTAATTTCCATAGAGGATGTGCTAGTTTGCAGTCCCAGCAACAGTGTCTGAGTGTTCTTACCTTGGCATCTATGCCAGTGTTTGTCATTTTGGGACTTTTAATTTTTATTTTTAATTTTTTTTTATTAAGTCAAATACACATACATCATGAATATATTCATGCATATGTGGGGTACAATGTGCTGATTTTTTTTTTTTTTTTACAATCTGATCCTGCAATTTCTCTACTAGCAGTATATCCAATAGAGATTTTTTTTACAGTTGTCTTTTTTCTCTTTTTTTAAATTTCTTTTTATTAAATCATTTGTACATAAATCATAAATACATTTATGCCATTATGGAATTCAACGTGTTGATTATTTATACAAATTGGAGTGCTTACATCCTAATAAACAACATAGCCTTCACCTCTTTTACCCAATTATAGGATTAAGACATTTGTGTTCTGCACCTGATAGATCCAACTTGTTCTTGTAATATACTCCATAGGTGTGGTGCCCCTACCAACCTTCCCTCTATTGACCCACCCCCTCATTTCCCCTCTCCCTTCCATTCCCTCCTTCTTCCTAGGCTAAAGTTGTGTTTCATTTATCATATGCTGCTGTGAGTGATTGTAAATTGGTTTCACAGTAGTACTGAGTACATTGGATTTTTTCCCATTCCTGAAATACTTTACTAAGAAGAATATTTTCCAGCTCCATGTACATAAACATAAAAGAGGTAAAGTCTTCATTTTTAATGCTGCATAGTATTCCATGGTATACATATATACATATACCACAATTTATTAATGCATTCATGGGTTGATGGGCACTTGGGCTTCTTCCATTACTTGGCAATTATGAATCTATTCCTAATTGTTCTATTCATAATTGAACAACTGGGTTCAAATATCTTTATTGCCAAATGATTTTTGGTCCTTTGGATATACACCTAGAAGAGAAATTTCAGGATCAAACAGCAGCTCTATATTTAGATTCCTGAGTGTTCTCCAAACTTCCTGCCAAAAGGAACGTACTAACTTGCATTTCCACCAGCAGTGCAGAAGTGTTCCCTTTTCTCCACATCCAGGCCAACATCTGTAGTTTTGGAATTTTGTGATGTGAGCTACTCTTCCTGGAGTTAGATGATATCTCAGAGTAGTTTTGGTTTGCATTTCTCTGATGATTAATGATGATGAGCATTTTTTCACGTGTCTGTAGACCATGCACCTATCATCTTCAGAGAAGCTTCTGTTCATATCTTTTGCCCACAATGAAATAGGATCACTTTTTTTTTTTTTTAGTAATTAGTTTGAGTTCTCTGTGGATTCTGGTTATTAGACCTTTGTTGGAAATACAACTTGCTAAAATCCTCTCCCAATCTGAGGGCTGTCTATTTGCTTTACTTAGTGTGTTCTTGGCAGTTCAGAAACTTTTTAATTAGATGAGATCCCAGTAATGTAGTTTTGATGTTGTTTCAATCGCCTGGGTGAACTCCTCATAAAGTATTCTCCCATGCCAATTTTTTCAAGGGTTTCCCCTGCACACTCTCTAAGAATTTTTATTCTTTCATGTCTTAAGTTTAAGTCCTTTAACCAGTGAGAGTCAATTTTTGTTAGAGGATAAAGGTATGGGTACAGTTTCAGTTTTCTACAGGTCGCCAGCCAATTCACTCAGCACCATTTGTTGAATAGGGAATCTTTCCCCCAATTTATATTTTTAATAGGCTTATCAAAAATCAAATGACGATAAGTGTGTGGAGTCAACTATTGGTCTTCAATTTTGTTCCATACATCTACCTCTCTATTTTTGTGCCAGTACCATGCTGTTTTGAAAACTATCAATTTATACTATAGTCATAAGTCTGGAAGTGTGATTCCTCCTGGTTCATTTTTATTTCTGAGTAATGTCTGATTCAAGTTTTTTTCTGTTTCCATATAAAATGAAGTACTAATATTTCCAGTTCTTTAAACTATGACAGAGGTGCTTTAATAGGGATTGCATTAAATCTGTAGATTGCTTTAGGTAGTATAGACATTTTAACAATGTTGATTCTTCCCAGCCATGAGCATGGTATATTTTTCCATTTGTTGACATATTCATGTATTTCTTTACTCAGGGTTTCACAGTTCTTTTTATAGAGATCTTTCACGTCCTTAGTTAGATACACTTGCAGATATTTCATCTTCTTTAGCACTACTTTAAAGGGAATAGAGTCCTTGATTGCTTTTTCCCTTTGACTATTGTTGGTATGTAAAAGGCTACAGATTTTTGAGTGTTAATTTTGTAACCTGAGACGTTGCTGTATTCCTCAATCACTTCTAGGAGTTTTGTAATTGATTCCCTGGGGTTTTCCAGATATATAATTATATCATCTGTGAATAGTGACAGTTTTATCTCCTCTGGTCCTATTTCTATTCCCTTGATTGTCTTCTCTTTCCTGATTGCAGTGGCTAAGACTTCCATTACAATATTAAAAAGCAGTGGAGACAATCGGCATACTTGCTTGGTTCCTGATCTGAGTGGAAATGGTTTCAATTTTACTCTATTCAATATGATATTGGCTGTGGGTTTGTTGTAGATGGCCTCTATCAGTTTAAGAACTGTTCCTTCTATACCTATTTTCTTAAGCATTGTGATCAAGAAAGGATGCTGGATATTGTCAAAAGCTTTTTCTACATCAATTGAGAGAATCATATGGTCTTTCTTTTTAAATTTGTTTATGTGATGTATGATATTTATGGATTTACGTGTATTGAACCATCCTTGGGACCATGGGATGAAACCCATTTGGTCATGATGTATAATTTGTTTGATGTGTTATTGGATTCTGTTAGCTAGGATCTTATTGAATATTTTTGCATCAATATTCATTAGAGATATTGGTCTATAATTCTCTTTTCCTGTTGGGTCTTTTCGTTTGGGATCAGGGTGATATTTGCTTCATAGAATGTGTTCAGAAGTATTCCTTCTTTTCTATGTTTTGGAAAATGTTAAGTAATATAGGTACTAGCTCCTTTTTAAATATTTGGTAGAATTTTGATGTGAAGCCATCTGGTCCTGGGCTTTTTTTTTGGGGGGGGGGGAGATTTCTTATAGTCGATGCTATCTCAGAACTTGTTATAGGCTTGTTCAACATTTCCACTTCTTTCTGGCTAAGTCTAGAGGGGTGGCATGTTTCCAAGTATTCATCTATTTACTTCAGATTTTAACACTTCTGAGAACAGAGTTTTATGTAATATTCATTAAGGATTTGTTGAATTTCTGAGGAGTCTGTTGTTCTTTGGCCTTTATCATTTCTTATGGATGGAATTAGGGATTTCACTCTTCTATTTCTGGTTAGGTTAGCCAAAGGTTTATCTATTTTATTGACTGTTTCCAAAAACCAACTCTTTGATTGGTTGATCTGTTGTATGATTGTTTTGTTTTCAATTTCATTTAGTTCTGCTCTAATTTTAGTTATTTATTTTCTTCTGCTGGGTTTAGGGTTGCAATGTTCTTCCTTTTCCAGTTGCTTGAGATGTCCCATTAAGGTGTTGACTTCCTCTCTTTCCATTCTCTTAAGGAAGGCTTGCAACGCTACAAATTTCCGCCTTAGAACTACCTTTGCAGTATCCCACAGGTTCTGATAGTTTGTGTCTTCATTATCATTTTGTTTCAAAAATTTGGTAATTTCTATGTCTCTGTTTTTGTGTCAGTGCCATGCTGTTTTGGTTACTATAGCTTTGTAGTATAGCTTGAAGTCTTACAAATTGATGCCTCTGAGTTTTTCTTGTTGCTTAAGGTTGCTTTGGCTATATGGGGTATATAAAGCATAGAATTATCTTTTCAGATCTGTGAAAAATGACATTTGTATTTTAATGGAGATCACATTGGATCTGGAGACCATGTTGGACAGTATAGGCTTCCTTTTAACAATGTTGATTCTCCTGATCCATGATCATGGTATGTTTTTCTGTTTACCAACCTCTGCTATTTCCTTCTTCAGTATTTCATAAATTCTCTCCATAGAGATTTTTAACTTCCTAACTTACATATATTCTTAAGTATTTTGTTTGTTACCATTGTGAGGAGTATTGAGTTTTTATTTGATTCTCAACTTGAGTGTTAGTGTATGTGAATGCTATTCATTTGTGTATATTGATTTTGTAACCTTAGTCTTTCTTGAATTTATTTATCAATTTCAGGAGTCTCTTGGCAGAATCTTTGGGGCTTTCTAGGTATAAGATCATATCATCAGCAGAGAATGACATAGTGTGACTTTTTCTTTCCCCACTTGGATACCCTTGATCTCCTTCTCTAGTCTGATTGCTCTGGCTAGAACTTCCAGAACTATGTTAAATAGAAGTGGTAATGGTGGGTAACCTTGTCTGGTTCCAGTTTTAAGTGGGAATGATTTCAGTTTTTTCCCATTCAGTATGATGTTGGTTGTGGGTTTATTGTATGTGGCTTCTATAATTTTGAGGTAGTCCTGTCTACGCCTGTCTTGTTAAGCATTCCTGTCATAAAAGGGTGAATTTTGTCAAATGCTTCTCCTACACCTATTGAGAGAATCATATGCTCTTTGTTTTTACTTCTATTTATTTGGTGAATTCCATTTATAGATCTGTGTATGTTGAACCATCCTTACATCTCTGGGATCAAGCTTAATTGTCATGGTGATTTTTTTTTTGATGTGCCATAAAATTGAGTTCACTAGGATTTTATTGCAAAGATTTTGCATCTCTATTCATAAGGGATATTGGTCTATAGTTTTCTTTTCTTTTTTTTCTTAAGCCCTGTCCTAGCTTTGGTATCAAAGTGATATTGGTGTTGTAAAACATGTTGGGGAGGATTCATTCCTTTTTGATGTTATGGAGTAACTTTTGCAGATGGGTACCAGTTCTTTTTGTAGGTTTGGTAAAATTTGAGTGTGAAATCATCTGGTCTGGAATGTTTTTTTTTTTTTTTTTGTTAGGAATTTTTTGTTGTTGTTGTTGGTGCAATTTTGGTACTTGATATTGGTCTGTCCAGGAATTCTATTTCTTCCTGACTGAACTTAGGGAGTCTTTGTGTTTGTAAGAATATGTCCATTATCTCCATGGTTTCAAGTTCCCATTTTCTTTTTTTTATACTTGGTTAATCTTGTGCATTTTCTCTTCCATAGGATATCTAGATTCAGCTTGTTCATCAAAATTTATTTTTATATTTTTATTTAGAAATTCAATGAACTGGTAGATTCATTTAATAAGAATAGATGCCCTCTCAATATTAACTAATTATTCTTATACAGAAACATGAGTTATGTTGCTCTACTGATTAAAATCTCCCCTTATGCTCTTTGATAGTTATACATTTTTTTCCTCAAATAATTTTAGAGGTATTTCTTAAGCTTATGATTTACTTTTCTAGAAAATTTGTCAATTTTAACTAGACTTACAAAATTGTACTTGGTATTTTTCTGCAGTTTCAAAAATCTCTTCCAATTCTGTTGCTGTGTCTCTTTTTAGAACCTGCATGGCATTGGCATTCACATTTCTAATGTTTTTATTGTATATTTTTCTTTACTCTGAACTCCACTTTTCTGAATATTAATGTAGCCACTCTGATTTTTCTTTTTATTAAATCATAGCTGTGTACATTAATGCAATCAAGGGTACAATGTATTGGTTTTATATACAATTGGAAATATTTTTGTCAAACTGGTTAAAATGTTTCATGGCATTTTCTTAGTTATTGTGTTAAGTAATTTATATTCTACACTTAGTAAATTTCACATGTACCCTTGTAAGATGCATCATAGGTGTGGTCCTACTGATTACCTTCTCTCCACCCATCCTCTCCCCTCCCCTTCCCTCCCTCTGCCCTTTCCCTATATTTGTGGGCTATAATTGGGATATAGCTATCACATGAAAGCTATAAATTGGTTTAATAGTAGGGCTGAGTACATTGGATACTTTTTCTTCCATTATTGAGATACTTTGCTAAGAAGAATATGTTCCAGCTCCATTCATATAAACATGAAAGAGGTAAACTCTCCATCTTCCTTTAAGGCTGCAGAATATTCCATGGTTTACATACACCATAATTTATAAATCCATTCCTGGGTTGATGGGCACTTGGGCTTCTTCCATGACTTAGCAATTATGAATTGGGCTGCGATAAACATTCTGGTACAAATATCTTTGTTATAATGTGATTTTTGGTCTTCTGGGTATATACTTAGTAGAGGAATTGTAGGATTGATTGGCAGGTCTATTTTTAGATCACTAAGTGTTCTCCAAACATCTTTCCAAAAGCAATGTATTAGTTTGCACTCCCACCAGCAGTGGAGAAGTGTTCCCTTTTTCCCACATCCATGCCAACATCTCTGGTTTTGGGATTTTGTGATGTGGGCTAATCTTACTGGAGTTAGATGATATCTCAAAGTACTTTTGATTTTCATTTCTCTGATGATTAAGGATGATGAGCATGTTTTCATATGTCTGTAGGCTGTGTACCTGTCTTTTTCAAAGAAGTTTCTCTTCAAGTCCCTTTCTCAGCCTGAGATGGGATCACTTGTTCTTTTCTTGCTAATACGTTTCAATTCTCTGTGGATTCTGGTTATTAAACCTTTGTCGGAGACATAACCTGCAAATAAGTTCTCCCATTCTGAGGGCTGTCTGCTTGCTTTACTTACTGTGTTCTTGGATGTGCAGAAGCTCTTTAGTTTGATCAGGTCCCAGTAATGTATTTTTGGTGTTGTTTCAATTGTCCAGGGGAGTCCTCCTCATAAAATACTTGCCCAGGACAATTTCTTCAAGTGTTTTCCCTGCATTTTCTTCTAGAACTTTTATAGTTTTATGTCTTAATTTTTAATCTTTAATACAGTGAGAGTCTATCTTAGTTAATGATGAAAAGTGTGGGTCTATTTTTAGTCTTCTATAGGTTGCCAGCCAGTTCACCCAGCACCATTTGTTAAATAGGGAATCATTTCCCCACTTAATGTTTTTAATTGGCTTATCAAAGATCAAATAATGGTAGGTAGCTGGGTTCATCTCTTGGTTCTCTATTCTGATCCATACATCTACCTCTCTGTTTTTTTTTGCCAGTACCATGCTGTTTGATCACTATCAATTTATGGTATAGTCTGAGGTCTGGTAGTGTGATTCCTCCTGCTTTGTTTTTATTTCTGAGTAATGTCATGGCTATTCAAGGATTTTTCTGATTCCATATAAAATGAAGTATTACTTTTTCAAGATCTTTAAAGTATGACAGTGGAGCTTTAATAGGGATTGCATTAAAATTTTATATTGCTTTGGGTAGTATGGACATTGAATTTCTTAAAGACAGTATATAGGTGGGCCATGTTTTTATTCACTTTGCTAATCTCTATCTTTTAATTGGTATACTCTTTACATTTAATGATACGTTAAAGTTAAATCTGCCAGGTATTGCTTTCTGTTTATTATCTCTGTTCTTTATTTCTATATTTTCTTCTTCCTGCCTTCTTGTGAGTTTCATATATATATGAAACTCTAATATATATTTAGAATTCTGTTTGATTTATTTCTCGTAGTTTTGACAGTTATCTCCTTTCTTATATATGATATGATATATATATATAGTGTATATAGTATATATTTGTCAATATTATAAAGTCTGAGAATTTAGGTTGCAAATTCATCCTAGAAAAAGTGCTACATACCTCATTGCTGAATATCATTATGGTCTCTTTCACGTATTACCCTTGGGAAGCTATGCATTGCCATCAGTATCTAGTCCACAGTTCAAAGCAGTTTGGAACTCTTTTTCTGGAATGACCATCAGAGCTGTCATCATATTACCCCTAATGTCCAGAATGTCATCAAAATGTTTTCCTTTCTATATTTCCTTTGTCTTTGGGTAAAGGGAAAAGTCACTGGGAGCCATATCAGGTAAGTAGTTAGGGTGTTCTAATACAGTTGTTTGTTTACTTACTAAAAACTTTTTCATAGTGCCATGTAAGCTGGTGTAGTGTCATGGTGCAAGAAAGGGCCATGAGTTCTTGGCCAATATTTTCAGCTAAGATTTTCCTAACTGTTTCTCTGTTTATGTTTACTTGGTCTACCATGCTTCTCACAGTCAGTTGATAATTTTGATACAGAATTAGAATAATTTTTGAAATGCTTTCAACAGTTCTTCTCATTACTGGCCACCTTGACCTCTCATCATCAGTGACACTTTTCCTACCCTCAGAAAAATGTTTAATCTGTTTGTACACTGCTATTTTCTTCATAGCGTTATTCCTATAAGCTTGGACTAATAGGTCGCTGATTTTGCATTCTTGCCAGGTTTAACCAGAAATTTATGAATGTTTGTTCATTGTTCTAATTTAAGCTAAGTCATTCCTACAATAGCAAACAAAAACACGCAACAATAATGATCGCTACTCAGAAAATACTGTCACATGCTGTGTGACAAGGATATACCAAGATTATGAAACCTTATGGAGTTGTGTGTACAGTGCTGCCAAAGCAAGTGCACAGAGGTAAATTCACAAACTGAATTGTCAGACCTCACATACCAGTTAAGGAAATGGACAGAACCTTATCTCTTTAAGTCTCTTACTTCCCCCTATTTATAAAATAATTGCCCTAAATTTTTTCTCTACATACTTTGAGAACTATGTCAACCAATGTTATTTTTACTTCAATTGTAAAACATAATTTAGAAAACTGGAGTGAAGAAGGTCTACTGTATTTGTCCATACTTTTATATTCTTTCTATTGTTTTCTTTCTTGATGTTTTAAGATTCCATATAGATGTATTATTATTTCCTTTCTGTTTCAAGAACTTTTTTAAAGACATTCTTTTAGGAGAAATCTCCTGCAGAAAAATTCAGTCAGTTTTCCTTTCTCTGAGAATGTCTTTTTTCCTTTTGTTCTTCAAGTTTATTTTTATTGCATACAGAAAAAAATTGGTTTATAATTCTTTTCTTTCAGTACTTGAAAAATATTGTGCTACTTCCCTCTGGTCTTCATGGTTTCTGATAATATTTGTTTGTTCCTAATTGTTTATTTTTTATAGGAGAGTTACTGTTTTTCACTCACTGCTTTCAAGATTTTTTCTTCCTTAATTTTCAGGAGCTTGGTTATTATGTGCTTTGGAATGCATTTATTTTTCAGGTTTAGTGTTTCTCCACTGTTTAAATCTGTAGGTCAATGTCTTTTGCCAATTTTTTAGACATTTTAAGTTGAAATGTTTTTTTGTTTTTCTCCCATACTCTTTCTCCTCTCCTGAAATACTTATAACATGAATGTCAGATTTTTGTTATTAGTCCCACAGGTTCCTGGAACTTTGTTCACATTTTTTTTTTTCAGTTACTTTTTACTGTGTTGTTCAGAATGAGTCATTTCTAAAGTTCTATCTTCAGATTACTTTGTTATCTCCATTCTGTCATTGAGCCTGTCTAGGGAGTATTTCATTTCACTTTCAGGTTTTAGTCCTATAACTTCCATTTTGTTATTTGTATATTTAGTTTCTTTGTTGAGGTGACCTACTTTGTCATTTATTTCAAGTCTAGTTGTAGCTGTGTGTTAAAGTATTTTTATAACTGTCTTAAAATCTTTGTTGGATACCTCCAACATCTATTTCACCTTGGTGTTAGTATCTGTTGATCAACATTTCTCATTGATGTTGAGATTTTCTTGCACCTTGCCATGAGTGATTTTCTACTGAAATCTTGATATTGAGAGTATCATGTTATGAGGTTCTGAATCTTATTAATTTTTTTTTACTTAGCAGGTTTCCTATGATATTCTGCTGTGAGAGAAGGAGGCATCGTCTTGTTACTGCTAGGCAGGTGTAGAAGTTCTGGGCTTTCCAGTGGGCCTCCACTGATAGCAGTGAAGGGGGAGAATTTCCAGTACTGTTGTGTAAGGATAAAAGTGTAAGCTACCCACCAGAATTTCTCTGACACTACCCCTAAGAGGGAAAGAGGTGCCTATTCACAGCTGTGTGAGGGTGGAAGTCTAGGCTCCCCACTCAGCCTCTGTTGACAGAGTTGAATGTGGAGTCAAGGTTCTTTGCTGTGGTATTTTTCTGGAGTAAATCAGTTACTATCTAAAAGTTTTCTGTCTGGCTAGATTGCTCCTTTCCTGTTCCTTTGGATAGAGAAAGTGTATTTTGGGGGGGTCTTTTTATGTCTATTATTTAATTAATTGATTAATTTTTGTCCCTTTTAGTTTCTCGGATGCCAGCTTCTCTAAAATTTAGTCCAGGACATATAAAGTAGAAGGAATACCCAGGAAATTCAATGCTGTGTTATTCTTCCTCCCCCAAAGTCCCAAGCCTATCTGCCTTCTTCTTTCTGTCAGTGTTCTTTTTTTTTTTTTTTTTTTTTTTTTTTTTCTGTCAGTGTTCTTATATTTATTTTATATATAATGTCCAGGAGTTATAGCTGTACTTCGCAAGAGGAATAGAGAAAAAAGTGAGTCTACTCTATCTTGTCTCAAAAAAAAAATAATATTTGTGAGACTCTGTCACAAATATAGAGACAGAGTCTCTATATTTTTGTAGAGACAGAGTCTCACTTTATGGCCCTCGGTAGAGTGCCGTGGCATCACACAGCTCACAGCAACCTCCAACTCCTGGGCTTAATCGATTCTCTTGCCTCAGCCTCCAGAGCAGCTGGGACTACAGGCGCCCGCCACAACGCCCAGCTATTTTTTTTGGTTGCAGTTCAGCCGAGGCCGGGTTTGAACCCACCACCCTCGGTATATGGGGCCGGTGCCTTACCAACTGAGCCACAGGCGCCGCCACAAAAATATAATTTTTTATTGAAAGTAAAAGTATTTAAGGATATGAAATTTTCTTAATATGTCCTTGACCAAATTTCATAAGTCATGATAAATAGTGGTATCATTTTTCCTTTCTAAAAGGTATGTCAATTTCAAATTTGACTTTCTCTCTAAGACCTACCTGGAAAAAAATTTAATTCCTTCAAGGTCAGATTTTTATTTTTACCATTCTCATGTTAATTAGTTTTATGTCATATATCTGGTAATGTTATCTATATGAATATTACGTTTTTTTTTTGTTTTTTTTTTGTAGAGACAGAGTCTCACTTTACTGCCCTCAGTAGAGTGCCATGGCGTCACGTGGCTCACAGCAACCTCCAGCTCTTGGGCTTACGTGATTCTCTTGCCTCAGCCTCCCAAGTAGCTGGGACTACAGGCGCCCGCCACAACGCCCGGCTGTTGCAGTTTGGCCGGGGCTGGGTTTGAACCCTCCACCCTCGGTATATGGGGCCAGCACCCTACTCACTGAGCCACAGGCGCCGCCCCTGAATACTACGTTTTAAAAATAAATGTTCTTTGAGTATTCTTTTTGGGTACAGAGTTATATACATACTCATAAATATAAAAATCTGGTTTGGTGCTCCTGTATGTCTTTACTTAATTTATATAATTGATCTGTGATTTTCTGATAAAAGTATGTTATAGTTTCCCACCACAAATGTATGGTAGTGTTGTCATGTTGTTACTAAGTTTTCCTAAATATGTCTTTTACACACATTGATATTATTTAGTTGATAAAAATTTACAAATGTTACATCATATTGGTGTACTACAATTTTTTAAATATAAAATCTTATTCTTTTCTCATTTACTGATTTTTGCCTTGAATTTTACTTGGTAGTTTTGTTATTAATTTTGTCACACTGTTTTCAATTGTTAGCATTTTTACAGGCCATAAAATTCATGTGCAACTTAAAACTGCACACTATGTTAAATTACACATGAACTTTATGTCCACCCTATGTATCTTTACACATTTCTTTATTCTCTATATTTCCATATAATTTAACATTAGGGGTATCTTTCGTGACTAGTATTTAGCTAGATTTTGTTCTTTTACACATTCTGAAAATCTTTGTCTTTGACATGAGACCTTAACTAAGCCATATTTTAATGTGATCACTAATATATTTGTTCTCATTTCACGAGCACAACATTTTCATTGGCAAAAACATGCTGCTTTTGGTAATGTGGGCTTGAGAGATTGAGAGACCTGTGTTGAGACCAGGCTCTGTCACTTACTATTTTTATGACTTTGGCCAATGAGTCCCCTTCCTTGTCTATAAAATGCCACTATTAATAGTACCTACCTGAATAAGATTGTTGTATAGATTCCAAAATAATTTACTGAAAACATTTAGTTTAGAACCTGGCACAGAGAAAGTGTTAAATAAATACTATGGTTATTATTGATATTGTTACTGATGTTTTGTTGTGTGACCACGTATCAGTTATCAAAACATTTTGATTTAAATCTAGATGTTTGTTTAGCAAGTTCCCTCTCAGTGCAAACACTGCATGGGTACAAGGCGCACTTCCCAGGTAAAGGGTACAACTACAACTCAGACTTAATCTTACAAATGCAAACAACGTAACCTAATTGTATGTACCCTTCTATATTAATCTGAAATAAATAAAAAATATAGATCTTTAGTTTTATTCTACTTTCCAAGCTGTGGCTATATATTTCATCTCAACTATTAGGTATTTCAATTTTGAAATCTCTTTCTGTCACTACAAACTAAACATATCCCTTTACAGCTGGCATCTGCGTATAGAATGTCTTTGATTCTATCAATGGCAGTATCACATTACCTTAGTGGTCTGACTGTTACTCAAAATCTATAGTTGAAACTTAATCAGCAATGTGATAACATTAAGTGGAATTTTAGGAGGTGGGGCCATTAGGGCATTTATGAAAGAGCTTAAGGAGTGAATCTGCCTCTTTTCTGTTCCATCCACCATGTAAAAGTATACAATTGCCCCCTCCAGAGGATACAATAACAAGGTGCCATCTTAGAAGTTGAGATACCAGGCTCTTCCCAGACAGTGAGCCTACTGGCACCTTGGTCTCGGACTTTTCAGCCTCTAGAACTGTGAGAAATAAATTCATATTGTCTATAAGTTACCCAGTTTGTGGTATTTTGTTATAGCCACACAAATGGACTAAGATACCTAGTCTATAAACCTTGTTATAGTGTCTTGATTTGGCTTTCATATCTAGCTAGCTAATAGCTGACTTATAGGTGTTACTTAAAATAACTCTTATATCCTTCATTCCCACTTTACTTTTACTGCCACCAATCCATTGTATTTTCTCTACATCTTATATGTGAGTTAGTTTCTTTGAGGTTAGTGTCTCCTTACTATAATGTGTACTGTCACCAGCTAATATTCCCTATACATCCTTTTCATCATCTCACAACTTGTTCAAAACCTTTTGATAATTTCAGACTTCTGAGAAAATCTTTTTAAAATATCTTTATTTTCAAGGTTTTTAAAATCTGACCTTACCTTACTGATACAATTATTTTTATAATTATACTCCAACATGCAAAACCCACTCTATTCAGGTTGGTCTTTTTCATTGTCCTCCCACAAGTCAAGCTCATTTCTTCCTCCAGGCCTCCCTCATGGTATTTTCCTGCCCACTTAAAGTAACTTGCCTTATTCTCTCTTCTCATCTGGATATAACCCTTTCCAAAAAACCTGGATAGGTCTCAGTTGAGAAATTTTCTCTGACTACTTAATTTCCTTCACTGTGAAATACTAATTTAAGGTTTACTACTTTTTTATATACTGTCTTAAATTATAGTCTATCATTCTTGTGTATTAGCTTTGCCTTTCCATTAGACTTTATACTTTCTGAAGACAATTCTGGGAACACAGTAGTTATTAAATGGATACTTGTTAATTGTATTAACTAATGAAGAAAGACTACTCCATTTCCTCAATGCCTGTGCTTTTGAAGTACTTTGAGATGTGTCCAAAATCCTTAATAGTTTGTCTGAATTTTGAATGACTGATAAGGGATTCTTCTTTAATGAAAGGAAATCTATGCACTTTGACAGTAGAAATAGGCCTTTGGAAGCAACAACAGAGACACAGAAAAAAGCAGTCACTTTAGTATTGGCTCTAGTTCTCCAAGATCTGAGAGAACAACAAAGCGTTTCATCATTGCTTTTAAAATAAGCAATGACAGAAAGCCCAGCCAGGGGAAAAGAAAAGCCCTAAAGGATAAACCAAAAACCTTTTCACTTTTTCCTTGCTTGATTTTCCTGTTTCAGTTAATCTTTAGAAGGAGATGCCTGGGAACTTATCTATCAACTCCTCATGCCCACTGGAGTACAACAGATGTAGAATGTAGTATTACTGTCTTTAAAAAGCATTATATGAATAAAGTTTCTAAAAATTGACCTAGAAACCAATTACCTAAAGTAGCTCCCAATAAAGTTATTCTCTGCTACCTTGTTTGAATTGTAGTTCTCAAACAATCCAAAATATTCTTGTGCATTGATTTATTTGTTACATATTTATAGTCTATCTCTATGGAAGCAGAAACCTCATTTGCCTTAGTCACTCCATATGCCTAGCACCAAATAGGAGCTAATAAATACCGCTGAAATAACAAATCGTAAGATGTACTTATCCAGTAACACTAAGATGATGATGGGCAAAATCTATTATATGTTCATTCCTTGCTGCAAACAGCCCTTACCAAGCATGGTATGTGAGATAGGAAAGGTGATAGTGGGCTGGCCTGTCATCCGCCAACGGCTACACAGGTAGGAGAGGTCTGTTCTAAGCATTTCCACAATCATCTTGTTGTCCAGAGCCAGGTAGAATTGTTGTTGGTCTATAAACTGATAAAAAGAAAAATAATAGCTTAGAATAATTTACTCTTGTATTAAATAATGTTTTAAAATACCCACGTATTCACAATGGTATTCTAGATGTCCCAGAGGCAACATCCCCAAATTTAATGTCTAATATTTACCAAAGTGTCTGGTGGCCCATTGATACATATAATTTCTGACATTTTTACACTGTGTTACAGTTTACAAAGTATTTTCAAATACACAATTTTATTTAATTCTTTACTCAGTGAGCGCTTTTCTTCTTAGATGAAAAATAAGCCTAAAAGATGATATGTAGATTAGCAAAGTCATATGGCCAGGAAATGGCAAAGTCAGAAATGGAATCTATGGCCCATTACTTTTGTGTATATTAGCTACACTATTTCAGATGCAATATGACAAATTGGGAGTTTATTATTTCTTTCCAGAAAATAATTTCTTCTGTCCATACACACATATAATCAGACGTGGCATTATAATGTAGGTTAATAAACATTAGGCTAACATTGTTTATAATCACAGTTAAACACAGTATGGGCATTTTTGTTTACAAGAGGATATTGAAGATTTCCATGCATGTACAAAGGGCCCCTCCTCCAAACAATGAAGATGTTTAATTCAGGAACTGAATAAAAAAGATTGTATTTCATTTATAAAAGACAAATACTGTTTTAACTTTAAAAAGTAAAGAGAACTTTGTAAGTACTCTAACTTTTTTCTTAATTTCATATTATTATGGGGTATATACATTTTGATATATAGTTTGCTTTTGTATGGTTAAAGTCAGAGTTAAAGTCATCTGGAAAGTGTGCTATATACCCATGCAATATATTGGTTGGGTGGGAATTTATCCATCCCCTTACCCCCTCCTCCTAACTTGAATTTCACTGAGTTTTGCTTCCTTATTAGCATATAGGTGTTGATTAATTAGTTCCAATTTAGTATTGAGTACATATAATGTTCGTTTTTCCATTCTTGCAATACTTCACTTAGGAGAATGGACTCCAATTCCATTCAGATACTAGATACTAGATACTTCAATTCCAAAACATACTAGATCTCCATCTTTTTACGGCTGAATCATATTCTATGGTATACATACACCACAATTTATTAATTCATTCACGTATTGAAGGGCACTTGGATTGTTTCTACATCTTTGTGATTGTGAATTATGCTACATATACCACAATTTATTAATCCATTCGTGGATCGATGGGCACTTGGGCTTTTTCCATGACTTAGCAATTATGAATTGGGCTGCAATAAACATTCTGGTACAAATATCTTTGTTATGTTGTGATTTTTGGTCTTCTGGGTATATGCCCAGCAGAGGAATTACAGGATTGAATGGCAGATCTATTTTTAGATCTCTGAGTGTTCTCCATATATCTTTCCAAAAGGACCATTGTGATGAAAATGTGTCAAATGGTCTATGAAGCGAGTGTATGATGCCCCATGATCATATCAATGTATACAGTTATGATTTAATAAAAAAATAAACAAATAAACATTTAAATGCAAGTGTCTTTATGATAAAATGTCTTTTTTTCCTTTAGGTAAATACTTTAGAGTGGGATTGCAGGATCAAATTGGAGGTCTACTTTTAGTTCTTTGAGAAATCTCCATACTTTCCATAGAGGTTGTACTAGCTTGCAGTCCCACCAGCAGTTTATGAGTAGTTCTTTAACATTTGTATAATACCTTGTCATTATTTTTGCAACACTCAGGACAACTCTTGGTAGTCATAATCACTTGGCATAAGTCTGTGCTGCAAGTTCAATTCAGTTCAATGCAACAAATATTTACTAAGCAACTTAACATGTGCAAGGCCCCATGGTATTCTTGGACACTTATCCCAACTCTAGTAAATGATTTATTTCTACAGCGTTTCTATTTTATTTCCATTCATCTCCATGTGTGTTCTAGTTTATTCCACCTACCTGTGGAGTAAAAGTAAAAATAGTTTTCCGAATGTCATAGAGTTTTGAGGTTCCAAGCACTCCCATGTGTCTGTAGGGTCGTCCACTGAGTTTCATTTTATTATTGCATCCTGACAAAGAATTGAGAAATGGTGCAGATATTTTTAATGCACAAATCAAGTCAGCAAACATATTTTTACATATAGGTACACACATAGTATATGTGCATACATCTATACACACACACACCCCTTATTTCCTTTCGTTTAAGTTTTTTTCTATTGACAAGTTACCACTCTGAAATTGGAATCCATCTTATAATGGATGTCTACATTAAATGTAGTTGAAAATCTTTTTGTCTTCCAAAAGGCAGTTATTAAATCAATATCTCATAAAATACAGAATTAGTTAATTTATTCACATGTATACGTATTCATCCTATGGTATAACACTACACATATTATTCTGAAACATTTTCCCTGAAAATACATATTGAATATCCTTTCATATCAGTACTGACAGAACTACTACTTTACTTATTTTTGGCTGAGATACATTTTTCCTGGGGATTTTATTTCTTGCCCCCTTGGTCATTTTTTTTTTTTTTTGAGACAAAGTCTCACTATGTTGCCCTCAGTAGAGTTCTATGGCATCACAGCTCACAGCAACCTCAAACTCTTGGGCTTAAGCAATTCTCTTGCCTCAATCTCCCAAGTAGCTGGGACTACAGGTGCCCACCACAACGCCCGGCTATTTTTTTTTTTTATTGCAGTTGTCATTGTTGTTTAGCAAGCCCAGGCTGGGTTTGAACCTGCCAGCCTCAGCATATGTTGTGGGTGCCCTAACCACTGAGCTACAGGTGCTGAGCTCTTTGGTCACATTTCAAGGTCCACTTAGTAAAGCACATATTTTGCCTCAGATACATGTCACAACCAGGTTTATTCACTATTCCCTCCTTTTTGTTTCCATTTTTTTTTTTTTGGCCAGGGCTTGGTTTGAACCTACCACCTCTCACATATGAGGCCAGCACCCTACTCCTTTGAGCCGCAGGGGCCGGCCTGTTTCCATTTTCATTAGAGTAAAATATACATAAAATTAAAAAAATACTTTTTAAGTGTACAGTTCAATGGCACTAAATATATTCTCATCATTGGGCAAACATAACCACCATCCATGTCCAGAACTTTTTCATCTTCCCCAACGGAAACTGTACTCATTTAAACAGTAACTTCTCAGGTCCCCAACTTTCCAGCCTCTTTCAACCAGCATTCAACTTTATTTCTCTATGAATTTGACTACTCTTGGTACCTCAGGTAAGTGGAATCATATAATATTTGTCCTTTTGTATTGGCCTTAAAGACTTAGCATAATGTCTTTAAGATTCATCTATGTTATAGCATATGTCAGAATTGTCTTCTTTTTAAAGATAGAATAATATTGCATTCTATATTCATATACACAAGTTGTTCCCCCATTCATCTATTGATGGATATTAGGTTGCTTCCACCTTTTGGCTATTGTGAACAATGCTGAACACTGGTGTATAAAATATCTATTTGAGTTCTTGCATTCACTTCTTTTGGATGTATATCCAGATATGCAACTGCTGGATCATACAGTAATCCTAATTTTTATTTTTAGAAACCATCACACTGTTTCCCACAGTGGCTGTACCATTCTACATTTCCACAAACAGTGCAAAAGGGTTTTCATTTCTCCACTTCTTCACCAACATGTGTTACTTTCTTTTTCTTAAAAATAATAGTCCTTGCAATGACTCTTAAGTGGTATCTCATTGAGGTTCTGATGTGCATTTCCCTAATTACTGGTGATATTGAACATCCATTCATCTCTTTAGTGTTCATTTGCATATCTTTTTGAAGAAATATCTATTCAAGTCCTTTGCCCATTTCTGTATCTGGTTGTTTATTTCTAGTTGAACCATAGTTCTTTATATATTTTAATCTACTTCAAGTTAATATTTTAAATATGGCTTAAAGTAAGAGTCCAGTGCCATTCTTTTGCCTGTGGATATCCAGTTTTCCTGGCAATGTATGTTGAGAAGACTATTCTTTCCACAAATGAATCACCTTGGCAACCTTGCCAATATTAATCCCTTACAAGAAGTATGATTTATAAATATTTTCTCCTACTCTGTGGGTTGCCTATTCCCTTAGTTGATGGTATTATTTGATGCACAGAGTTTTGTTTATTTATTTATTTATTTATTTATACAGAGTCTCACTCCGTTGCCCTAGATAGAGTGCTGTGATGTCACAGCACACAGCAACCTCAAACTCTTGAGCTCAAGTAATCTTGCCTAGGCTTCCCGAATAGTTGGGACTATAGGGATGCACCACACCATGAACAGCGAACTTTTCTATGTTTTAACAGAGACAGGGTATTACTCTTGCTCAGGGTGGTCTGGAACTCTTGAATTTAAGCAATCCACCTGCATCAGCCTCCTAGAGTGCTAAGATACAGGCGTGAACCACCACTCCCAGCCAAAGTTTTATTTTGATAAAGTTCAATTTCTCTATTTTTTTTCTTTTGTTGGCTACGTTTCTGGTGTTATAGTCAACGAATCACTGCCAAATCCAATGTCAAAGAGCATTTCCCCTATTTTATTTTAAGAGTTTCATAGGTTTAGGTCTTTTTTTGATTTTTAATCCATTTCAAGGTAATTTTTTTACATGGCTTAAAGAGTCGAATTTCATTCGATTGCCTGTAGATATCTAGTTTTCCTGGCACATCTATTAAAACACAGTCTTTTACCCATTGAGTGGTTACGGCAACCTTGTTGAAATCATTTGACCACATAGGCAAAGGTTTATTTCTGAGAGCTCCATTCTATTCCATTGTTCTGTATGTTTGTCTTTATGCTAGTACCAAACTGTTTTGATTATTGCATCCTTGTAGTATGTTTTGAAATAAGGAAGTATGAGTCTGCCAACTTCATTTTTCTTTTCAAATATTGTTCTGGCTATTCAGGACCCCTTAAAATTCCACATGAATTTTAGAATGATTTTTTCTATTTTGTATCGAATTGTTGGTCATTTTAGGTAGTACTGCCATCTTAACAATATGTCTTCTAATCAATAAACATGGAACGTTGTTCCATTTATTTGTGCCTTTTTTTCAGCAATGTTTGTCATTTTTAATGCACATGCCTTTCACATCCTTGGTTTAGTTTATTATCAATTAATATTTCAGTTTTTGATGCTATTGTAAAAGGAGCTATTTTCTTAATTTCCTTTTAGATTGTACATGTTCATTGTTACTGTTTAAAAATGCAATTGATTTTGTGTTTATTTTGTATTCTGGAATAGTGCTGAATCGTTTATCAGTTCTAGTGGGTTTCTTTTTTCTGTGTGACAGTTTTAGGGTTTCTGCATATAAGATCACATCACCTGCGGATGGATATCATTTTAATTTTTCCTTGACAATTTGGATGTCTTTTACTTTTTTCTTTTTTCTTTTTTATTAAATCATAGCTGTGTACATTGATATGATCATGGGGCACCGTTCACTAGCTTCACAGACAGTTTGACATACTTTTATCACACTGGTTAACATAGCCTTCCTGGCATTCTCTCAGTTACTGTGCCAAGACACTTACATTCCACATTTACCAAGTTTCACATATATACCATTGTAAGATGCACCACTGGTGTAATCCCACCAATCCCCTTCCATCTACCCCCCTCCCCCCTCCCTCCCCTCCAATTCCCCCTTCCCCCTATTCTTAGGTTGTAACTGGGTTATAGTTTTCATGTGAAAACCCTAAATTAGTTTCATAGTAGGGCTGAGTACATTGGGTACTTACTCTTCCATTCTTGAGATACTTTACTAAGAAGAATATGTTCCAGCTCCATCCATGAAAACATGAAAAAGGTAAAGTCTCCATCTGTCTTTAAAGCTGCATAATATTCCATGGTGTACATATACCACAATTTATTAATCCATTTGTGGATCGATGGGCACTTGGGCTTTTTCCGTGACTTAGAAATTATGAATAGGGCTGCAATAAACATTCTGGTACAAATATCTTTGTTATGATGTGATTTTTGGTCTTCTGGGTATATGCCAAGTAGAGGGATTACAGGATTGAATGGCAGATCTATTTTTAGATCTCTAAGTGTTCTCCATATCTCTTTCCAAAAGGAATGTATTAATTTGCATTCCCACCAGCAGTGCAAAAGTGTTCCCTTTTCTCCACATCCGCGCCAACATCTCTGATCTTGGGATTTTGTGATATAGGCTAGTCTCACTGGAGTTAGATGATATCTAAAAGTAGTTTCGATTTGCATTTCTCTGATGATTAAAGATGATGAGCATTTTTTCATATGTCTGAAGGCCGTGCGCCTGTCTTCTTCAGAGAAATTTCTCTTCAAGTCCCTTGCCCAGCCTGCAATGGGATCCCTTGTTCTTTTCTTGCTAATGCGTTGGAGTTCTCTGTGGATTCTGGTTATTAAACCTTTGTCGGAGACATAACCTGCAAATATCTTCTCCCATTCTGAGGGCTGTTTGCTTGCTTTACTTACTGTGTTCTTGGCTGTGCAGAAGGTTTTTAGTTTGATCAAGTCCCAATAGTGTATTTTTGAAGCAGCTTCAATTGCCCGGGGCAGGGGGGTGTCCTCCTCATAAAATACTCACACAGACCGATTTCCTCAAGGGTTTCCCTGCACTCTCCTCTTGAAAAAACAATACTTCGTTTTATATGGAATCAGAAAAAACCTCGAATTGCCAAGACATTACTCAGAAATAAAAACAAAGCGGGAGGAATTATGCTACCAGACCTCAGACTATACTACAAATCGATAGTGATCAAAACAGCATGGTATTGGCACAAAAACAGAGAAGTAGATGTCTGGAACAGAATAGAGAATCCAGCTACTTTCCAGTATTTATCTTTGACAAGCCAATTAAAAACATTCAGTGGGGAAAAGATTACCTATTTAACAAATGGTGCTGGGTGAACTGGCTGGCAACCTGCAGAAGACTGAAACTGGACCCACAGCTTTCACCATTAACTAAGATAGACTCCCACTGGATTAGCAATTTAAACCTAAGACATGAAACTCTTTTACTTTTTTTCTTGCCTAACTGTTCTCTCAGTTCAGAACCTCCATTGCTACATTGAATAGAAAAGTGTTTGTTTTGACTATTTCTTCTTTCCTCTTGGTTATTATTAATTTGGCTTTCTAGCATGTTTTATTGTATTTTTACATTTGATCACAAAGAAGTGATTTCTTTATTGTCTTTTTAATGCTAAACACATTGTATAAAAACCACGGAGGCTTAGGATGACATTCTTTTCATCTAGGGTGGATTTAGTTTATTTTGGTAGTTAGAAAGCTATACCTATATCATCGTAGGCCAATCAATGATTCAGAAGATTGTATTTTAGGCTTTGTGTTTGAGGCTTTCTAATTCATGGTTTCTAATTTCTAATTTAGGGCCTTTTTTTACCCCTAGGGTACAATCCCATTCTTCAGTGGTTTCAACTGAAAGCCTAAGATGTTTACCAAGCTCCTTACAAATATGAAGGTTGTAAAATGCAATTTTTAACTTTGTAGCCCCTCATCCCATGCAACCAAAGCTTAAGAATCAGCAAATGCTAGATAAAACTTTGGCTACCCTAACCCGGGAAAAAAAGAGTAAAATCTCTAATTTCATCAATCAGAAACGGCAAAGATGAAATAACAACAGACTCCTCAGAAATTCAAAAATTCATTAATGGATATTACAAGAAACTTTATTCTCAGAAATATGAAAATCTGAAGGAAACTGACCAATACTTGGAAGCACACCACCTTCCTACACTTAGCCAGAATCAAGTGGAAATGTTGAACAAGCCTATATCAAGTTCTGAAATAGCATCAACTATACAAAATCTCCCTAAAAACAAAAGCACGGGACAAGATGGCTTCATGTCAGAATTCCACCAAACCTTTAAAGAGGAACTAATACCTATATTACTCAACCTTTTCCAAAATGTAGAAAAAGAAGGAATACTACCCAATACATTCTATGAAGCAAATATCACCCTGATACCCAAACCAGGAAAAGACCCAACAAGAAAAGAAAATTATAGACCAATATCCCTACTGAATATTGATGCAAAAATATTCAAAGAGATCCTAAAAAACAGAATCCAGCAACACATCAAACAAATTATACACCATGACCAGGTGAGTTTTATCCCAGGGATTCAAGGCTGGTTCAATATACATAAATCTATAAATAGAATTAAGCACATAAACAAATTAAAAAACAAAGACCATATGATTCTCTCAATTGATGCAGAAAAAGCTTTTGATAATATCCAGCATCCCTCAGAACACTTAAGAAAATTGGTATAAAAGGGACATTTCATAAACTGATAGAGGCCATCTATAGCAAACCCACAGCTAATATGATATTGAATGGAGTTAAATGGAAATAATTTCCACTCAGATCAGGAACCAGGCAAGGTTGCCCATTGTCTTCACTGCTCTTTATCATTGTAATGGAAGTTTTAGCCATGGCAATTAGGGAAGAAAAGGCGATCAAGGGTATCCATATAGGGTCAGAAGAGATCAAATTTCACTCTTCACAGATGATATGATTGTATATCTGGAAAACACCAGGGATTCTACTACAAACTCTTATAAGTGATCAAGGAATACAGCAGCCTCTCAGGTTACAAAATCAACATTCATAAATCGATAGCCTTTATATATACCAACAATAGTCAAGCTGACAAAATAGTCAAGTACTCTGTTCCATTCATAGTAGTGCCAAAGAAGATGAAATATTTGGGAATTTATCTAACAAAGGACGTGAAAGATCTCTATAAAGAGAACTATGAAACTCTAAAATAGAAATAGCTGAAGATGTTAACAAATGAAAAAACATACCATGCTCATGGCTGGGAAGAATCAACATTGTTAAAATGTCCATACTACCTAAAGCAATATACAATTTTAATGCAATACCTATTAAAGCTCTGCTGTCTTACTTTAAATATCTCAAAAAAATAATACTTCGTTTTATATGGAATCAGAAAAAAACCTCAAATAGCTAAGACATTACTCAGAAATAAAAACAAAGCAGGAGGAATCACGCTACCAGACCTCAGACTATACTATAAATCGATAGTCATCAAAACAGCATGGTACTGGCACAAAAACAGAGAGGTAGATGTATGGAACATAATAGAGAACCAAGAGATGAACCCAGCTACCTACCATTATTTGATATTTGACACACCAGTTAAAAATATTCAGTGGGGAAAAGATTCCGTATTTAACAAATAATGCTCGATGAACTGGCTGGTGACCTGTAGAAGACTGATACTGGACCCACACCTTTCACCATTAACTAAGATAGACTGTCACTGGATTAAAGATTTAAACTTAAGACATGAAACTATAAAAATACTAGAAGAAAGTGCAGGGAAAAGTTGTGAAGGAATTGGCCTGGGTGAATATTTTATGAGGAAGACCCCCTGGGCAATTGAAGCAGCTTCAAAAATACACTACTGGGACCCGATCAAACTAAAAAGCTCCTGCACAGCCAAGAACACAGTAAGTAAAGCAAGCAGACAGCCCTCAGAATGGGAGAACATATTTTCAGGTTATGTCTCCAACAAAGGTTTAATAACCAGAATACACAGAGAACTCAAATGTATTAGCAAGAAAAAACAAGTGATCCCATTTCAGGCTGGGAATGGGACTTGAAGAGAAACTTCTCTGAAGACAGGTGCACAACCTACAGACATGAAAAAATGCTCATCATCCTTAATCATCAGAGAAATGAAAATCAAAACTACTTTGAGATATCAGATATCATCTAACTCCAGTAAGATTAGCTCATATCACAAAATCCCCAAACCAGAGATGTTTGCATGGATGTGGAGAAAAGGGAACATTTCTACACTGCTAGTGGGAATGCAAACTAATACATTCCTTTTGGAAAGATGTTTGGAAAACACTTAGAGATCTGAACATAGACCTGCCATTCGATCCTACAATTCCTCTACTAGGTATATGTCCAGGGACCAAAAATCACATTATAACAAAGATATTTGTACCAGATTGTTTATTGTGGTACAATACATAATTGCTAAAGCATGGAAGAAGCCCAAGTGCCCATTGACCCACGAATGGATTAATAAATTGTGGTATATGTACACCATGGAATATTATGCAGCCTTAAAGAAAGATGGAGACTTTACCTCTTTCATGTTTACATGGATGGAGCTGGAACACATTCTTCTTAGCAAAGTATCTAAAGAATGGAAGAAAATGTATCCAAAGTACTCAGCCCTACTATGAAGCTAATTTATAGCTTTCGTATGAAAGCTAATAACCCAGTTATAACCTAAGAATATGGGGAAAAGGGAAAGGGAGGGGAGGGGAGGGGGAAGAATGTGTGGAAGGAGGGTAATTGGTGGGACCATACCTATGGTCATCTTACAAGGGTACATGTGAAACTTACTAAATGTAGAATATAAATATCTTAACACAATACTAAGAGAACGCCAGGAAGGGTATGTTAACCAGCGTGAGGAAAATATGTCGAATTGTATATAAAACCAGTGTATGGTGCCCCATAATTTCATTAATGTACACAGCTATGATTTAATTAAAAAAAAATAATCAGCAAATGCTTTTCTATTTGTTTGTGTCATTTATGCTTTCTTTTTGTCCATGTTTTGTAGTTATCCTTGTAGAGATTGTTTACCTCCTTGTTTAAGTATATTCCTATTCCTAGGTATTTTATTTTCTTTGCAGCTGTTGTAAATGACATAGAGTTTTTGGTCTGAGTCTCATCATCACTATTATCAGTGTATAGAAATGATACTAATTTGTGTACATTAATTTTATAGCCTGAGACTTTATTGAATTTATTTGTCAATTCTAGGAGTGCTGTGTGTTTCCTAGATATACGGTAATATCATTGGCAAATAGGGATAGTTTAACCACCTCTTTTCCAACTTGAGTGCCCTTTATTTTTTTCACTTGTCTGATTGCTCTGGCTAAGACTTTCAATACTATGTTGAATAGAAGTGGTGACAGTGGATATCTTTGTTTTGTTCCAATTCTAAGGGGGAATGTTTTCAACTTATCCCATTCAGTATAATGTTGGTTGTGGGTTTGTGAGCTATATCTTTTATTGGTTTGTATTGAGGGATTTTTATCATAAAGGTGTGCTGGATTTTTTTGGATGCTTTTCTGCAGCTATTTTTCTTAATGCTGTTTAGGTGGTGAATCACATCCATTTGTTATGTTGAACAATCCTTCCATCCTTGGTAAATTATCATGACTTATCTTTTTGATTTGCTGTTGGATTAGGTAAAATAGCATTTTTTCTTTGAGGATTTTTGCATCTATATTTCCTAAGAAATATAGGGGTCTATAGTTTCTTCTTCTTCCTCTTCTTCTTCTTCCTCCTCTTCTTCTCCCTCTTCTTCCTCTTCCTCTTCCTCCTCCTCCTCCTCCTCTTCCTCTTCCTCTTCTTCTTCTTTTTTTTGTTATGTCCTTTCCTGGCTTTGGTATCAAGATGATAGTGGCTTTGTAGAATGAGTTAGAGAGGATTCTTTCCTTCTCAGTGTTATGGAACAGTTTTAGTAAGATAGGTACCAGTTTTTCTTCTCAGGTCTGGTAGAATTTGGCAACAAATCTATCTGGTCCTGGGCTTTTATTTTGTTGGGAGATTGTATATTACTGTTTGAATTTTGCTGCTAGTTATAACATGGATTGGAAGAATCACTATTGTTAAAATGTCAATTACTACCCAAAGTGATTTACAGATTCAATGTAATTTCCATCTAAATACCAACTTCTTTTTCACAGAAGTAGAAAAAACAATTCTAAATTTCAAATGGAATAAAAAAAGATTGCAAATAGCCAAAGGAATCTTAACTGAAAAGGACAAATCTTTGGGGATGGGCAAGATGGCCAACTAGAGGCAACTTTTATCAGAAGCTACTATCCAGAAGGAGAAAAGTCAGACTGAAGTAAACTCAGAGAAGTCAAAATTGTGGGGTTGAACACAAGGAGAAGGAATCAAGGTGCATATCATCATCACTGAGACAAACTGTGAAGGTAAGAAAAAAGAAGAAAGATAACAGAGATGAGGTATGGAATGACTAGACTGAAGGTGCCTGGTGCTGATAGAGAAGGGACTTGCTGTGGGCTCTTTGTGAGCAGGGAACAGAGGACATCTTATCTCACCCCAGAGGAGAGAGCCATGAAGTCCTAGATTTCCTGCACCTAGGAATTTCCACCTCTGGCTCCCATGCTGCTTGTCACAAAAGCAAACAAATTTTCTTTCTGCCTTCCTGAGCTCTGAGCCCACCCTCCACCTCTTATTGCCTGATGGACTGCCCTGTGTAGAGGCCAGTGTGTTTGATGAGATCCCTGAGGGACCTCTACATTATGTGAGCCACTGAGAAGAGTGTGCCATACCCCTCCATTGTGATAGAAAATTGTGGCTCTACAGTACTATCCCTGGCATGGCATGACCTGCCTAGCTTTCCCTCCTGCTAGGGGGCACCTTTCCCCTGTCCTCTGGAGAGGCCCTGCTCCGTGTCTGTGCCTGGTGACCCCCAGCTCTCCTCTTAACAACTTGGAGAAAGACAGGCTTAGCCTCATGTGATCGGACATGGGAAGGTCCAGGAAACAGACTAGATCCACTTCTCCAGCCATGGGTGATGCTGCATTGTATTCAATCACCAGTCAGAATTCTAGGAGGAAGACTGTGGCTTCCGTAAAACTGTTTGCGCAAGGGGATGTTCACGCTGCAGGAGTGAGAACAGTTGGAACTGTCAGTGGATTTCCTTTCGCCACCTACCACTGGAGGGGGGATGCAGGTTCACACCTATTTTGAAATTGTTTGAGTAAGGGGGTATTGGCACTATAAGGGTGGGAGCAGTGGGTATGTCCACAGATTCCCCTTCACCAGCCATCACCAGTGCAGGGCTGCAGCTGTTGGAATCTTCTGTAGCAGAGACACCAGAAAAATACTATAGTTCTTTTGAACTGGTTGGAGGAAGGGCTAGCACAAGGACAGAATGAGTTTGTACTATCTGGAAGATTCCCCCAGCCTACGATCTTCACCTGGAGTTCCACTCCCAGTGCTACCCCACCCAACCTGGAGAAAGACCAGACCTTAGCGAGTATTACAGTGCAACCCCCAAAGGAGGCTTTATGAGTCTGGGGGAAGAACCACAAGTATAAGCTCCATCTCATGTGAGCAGTCAGTGGCAAATGTGTGGAGAGTTCCATTTCCTGGGGCCTCCAGATCTCATCTCACCCCAAAAGTTTTAGTTCCCAAATAGCTCTCTGGGGTGCTGCTTAAGGGTCTCCAATTAGATTACCCCCACAATAACTATTTAGAGACAACTTAACGTTTCAACTATATATCAAAATATAATTAACATAAAATATGCTGAAAATATACATATGAAGAACCAGGAGAAGAATCCTGGAAACATAAAAACTCAAAGTAGATCAACTCCCCCAAGAGATTACAAGGGTGATAACAGCAGAAAATACCATCCATAGAGAAAATGCTGAAATGTCAGAAATATAATTCAAATTATGGATGGCAAATAAGATGATTGGAATTGAGATGATGGAAATAATAATACAAAAATAGACTAAAAGTTATCTCAGGAAATCAGTGAATTTAAAGAGAAAGTCACCAAGAAACTGAGGAAATCCTTGGAAATTAATGAGGAAAGATTTATCAGAGCTTAAGGAATTGAAAGAAGCATCCGAGGAGCTTCAAAACACAGTAGAGAGCCTCAGTAATAGAGTAGAACATGGAGGAGAAAGAGTTTTGGAAATTTTAGATTAGACTTTTGAAGTATCCCAATCATTCAAAGAAACATAAAAAATAACAAAAACAGAATATTCCCTGAGAGAGTTATGAGATTACTTCAAAAGATTGAACACTTGAATTATAAGGATTCCTGAAGAAGCTCAGGGCAGTCCTAAAAGTAGTAAAGTTCGTCTTGAACACATTGTGGTGGAGGATTTCCCAAGCACTGCAAGAGACACAGAAATTCACATAGTAGATAGTTTCAGAACCCCAGCACAACTGGAGTCAAACAAATTATCTTTTACACACAATGTAACTAATTTTGCCAACGTCAAAATTAAAGAGAAAATTCTGCAAGCAGCCAGGTATAAGAAAAGTCTTACCCACAAAGGGAAAAATATCAGGATGACAGCAAAACATTCAGCTGAAACTTTACAAGGCAGAAGAGTGTGGTCATTAGCCTTTAAACTTTTTTCTGGGGGAGGGTATTTATCATACATTTTACTTTATTTTTAAGTTATACCCCAAACTTCTATTTATTTATGAAATCATGACTGTGTACATTAAATGCATTTATGAGATACAAGGTGCTGAATTGATAAACAATGTGGAATGCTTACACTAACTGATTAACAAAACTATCATCTCGCTTGTTTGTTGTGGTAAGACATTTATACTCTATTCATAATAGTTTTGAAATGTACCACTATAGTATGCACCTTAGGTGAGGTCCCAAAAAATACCTTACTTCTCCCAGCCTCCCCCCTCTCCTCCCTTGTCCCTTCTCTTTCCTCTTTCTTTCTGGACCATAGTTTGCTTACTTAGTGTGCTCTTTGCTATGCAGGAGCTTTTAAGTTTGATCAGATCCCAGTAATATATTTTTGGTGTTGCTTCAATTGCCAAGGGAGTCCTCCTCATAAAATATTTTCTTAGGCTGATTTCTTCAAGTGTTTTTCCTGCACTCTCTTCCTGTATTTTCATGCCTTAAGTTTACATCTCTTATCAAGTGAGAATCAATTTTTGTTAATGGTGAAAGTGTGGATCCACTTTCAGTCTTCGACAGGTTGCCAGGCAGTTCACCCAGCACCATTTGTTAAACAGGGAGTCTTTCCCCCATAAATGTTTTTGATAGGCTTAACAAAGATCAAATGACTATAAGTGGCTGGGTTCATCTCTTAGTTCTCTATCCTATTCCATAAATATACCTCTGTTTTTGTGACAGTACCATGTTGTTTTGATCACTATAGATTTATAGTATAGCCTTAAGTCTGGTAACATGATACCTCCTAATTTTTTTTTTTTATTTCTGACTAATATCTTGACTATCTGAGTTTTTTTCTGATTCCATATAAAACAAAGTACTAGGCTCAGCACCCATAGCACAATGGTTATGGCACTGGCTACACGCAACAAGGCTGGCAGATTTGAAACCCAACCTAGGACAGCTAAAGAACACTGGCAACTGCAACAACAAAAATATAGGTGGGCATTGTGGCAGGCTCCTGTAGTGCCAGCTACTTGGGACACTAAAACAAGAGAATTGCTTAAGCCCAAGAGTTTGATGTAACTGCAAGCTGTGACGCCACAGCACTCTACTGAGAGCGACATAGTAATATGCTGTCTCAAAACAAATAAAACAAAAAACAAAGTACTATATTTTACAGATTTGTAAAGTATGACAATGCTGCTTTAATGGGGATTGCATTAAATCTGTATATTGCTTTAGGTAGTATGGCTACTTTAATGAGCATGGTATGTTTTTCCATTTATTAACATTTTCAGCTCTTTCTTTTCTCAGAGTTTCTTAATCCTCTTTATAGAGATGTTTCACATCCTTTGTTAAATTCCTAGGTATTTCATCTTCTTTAGCACTACTGTAAAAGGGATAGAGTCCTTGACTATAGTTTCAGCTTGACTATTGTTGACATATATAAAAGCTACTGATTTGTAACGCTACTGTATTCATTGGTCACTTCTTAGAGTTTTGTAGTTGAGTCCCAGGTATAGGATGATATAATCTGTAAAGAGTGAGAGTTTGATATCCTCTAACTCCATGTGGATACTCTTGATCGCCTTTTATTGCCTCATTATGATGGCTAAGACTTCCATTAGTATGTTGAATAGCAGTGGAGACAATGGGCATCCTTGCCTCTTTCCTGATCTGAGTGGAAATCTTTTCAATTTTATTCCATTCAGTATGATATTGGCTGTGGTTTTGCTGTAGACGGCCTCTATCGGTTTAAGAAATTACACATCTAAGTCTATTTTCTTAAGTGTTCTGATCATGAAAGGATGTTGGATATTATCAAAAGCTTTTTCTGTGTGAATTGAGAGTATCATATGGTCTTTGTTTTTTTTTTTTAATTTTATTTAAGTGATGTATTATATTAATAGATTTGTGTATGTTGAATCAACCCTGTAACCCTGGAAGAAAACCAACTTGATCATGGTGTATATATTTTTTTAATGTGTTGTTGAATTCTGTTTGCTAGGATCTTATTGAATAGTTTTGCATTTATATTCATTAATAAAATTGGTCCATACTTTTCTTTCTTCCCTGGGTCTTTTCCTGGTTTGGGGATCAGGGTGATATTTGCTTCATAGAATGTGTTGGGAAGTATTACTTCTTTTTCTATAGTTTGGAAAACTTTATATAATATAGGTAATAGTTCCTTTGTAAAGGTTTGGTAGAATTCTGATGTAAAGCTATTTGGTCCTGGAGTTTTCTTTTTTAGGGAGATTTCATATAATTGATGCTATTTCAGGGCTTGATATACATCTATTCAAAATTTCCAATTCTACCTGGTTGAGTCTAAGAAGTTAGTGTGCATCCAGGGATTGGTCCATTTCCTTCAGATTTCATATTTCTGAAATAGAGGTTTTTATAGTAATCATTGAGGATTTTTTTGCATTTCTGAGGTGTCAGTTGTTATTTCTTCTTTATCATTTCTAATTTACATTGCTAAAGATTTTACTTTTCTGTTTCTGCTTAGGTTAGCCAAAGATTCACTAATTTTATTATTCTTTTCAAAAAAACAACTTTTTGTTTCATTGATCTTCTGATTCTTTTGTTTTCAATTTCATCTAATTCTGCCCTAATTTTGGTTATTTTTTTTTTTTCTTCTGCTGGTTTTGGGTATGAAATGTTCTTCCTTTTCCAGTTGCTTGAGATGATGCATTAAGTTGTTGTTTTCCTCTTTCTGTTTTCTTGACATAGGCTTCCAATGTTACAAATTCCCCTCTTAGGACTGCCTTTTCAGTATCCCACGAGTTTTGATAATTTGTGTCTTCATTATTATTTTGTTCCAAAAATTTGTTTTCCTTTTTATTCTCATCTTTGATCCAGATATCGTTCAGCATAAGGTTATTTAGTTTCCATGACTTTGTTTAAGTATGATGATTCCTGTTGCTGTTGAGTTCAACTTTTATTCTGTGGTGGTCCAAAAAGATAGCAGGAATAAATTCTATTATTTTAAATTTGCTGAGGTTAGACTTGGGTCCTAAGATAAGATCAATTTTTGGGGATGATCCATGAGATGATGAGAAGAATGGATATTCAGTTGTATTCGAATGAAATGTTCTATAGAGGCCTGTCATGTCCATTTGTTCTAGGGTTAAGTTTAACTCCATAATTTCTTTGTTAGTTTCTTCTTGGAGGATCTATCCAAAAGTGCCAAAAGGGTGTTAAAATCTCTAACTACTATAATGCGGGAAGATACCAAATCATTCATATCTCTTAGGGTTTGCTTTATAAATTAAGGAGCATTCTCATAGGGTGCATAAATATTAATTATCAAAATCTCTTCATGTTGGGTGTTTCCCTTGACAAATATGTAGTTACCATCCTTATCTTTCTCGGTTTAAAGCCAATTGTACGTGCAAATAAAATTTCAATGTCAGCTTTTTTAAAATTTCCATTTGCTTCTATTATAGATGTCTATCCTTCTCCCTGGATGTATTTTTATCCTTTAAGATAAGATGAGAAACCCTAAATAAACCCATCAAGAAGTGGGTAAAACACATGAGCAGATTATTTGTCTAAGAGGGATTATATCTCTGGGTATGGTGGTCACATACCTATAATCCTAGCACTTTGAGAGGTCAATGTGGGAGTACTGCCTGAAGCCAGGTGTTTGAGACCAGCCTTAGCAAGCAAGCTCATGTCTACCAAAAAAACAGAAAAATGGGCTGGGATTGGTGGTGGAACTCAGCTGATAGTTCCAGATACTCAAGAGTCTGAGGCAGGAGAATCACTTGAGCTTAGTAGTTTGAAGTTGCAGTGAGATATGATGATGCCACTCCACTCTAGCCCGGGCAACAGAGCAAGACCCTGTCTCAAAATAAGGGAAAAGGTTTGGTTGTAGGTCACTGGTGTCTTGAGGGATTTGGGGATGGATGCCTGATTACCAGAACAGCACTTGAACTCAATAAATTTTATTCAAAAGATGTTTAAGGATTTAGAAAAAAAGAAATAGAAAAAAGAAAATTAAAAAAAAGAAATAAGATACACAAATGGCCAACAAGCATACCAAAAAATGCTCAACATCACTATCATTTGGGAAATGCAACAATGAGCATCCACCTTACACCTGTCACTTGGCTATTATTAAAATCCAAAATTAATAGATGTGGCAAAAGGAAAAGTTCACATACTGTGGGTGGGAATGTAAATTGGTACATTGAGAAAACAGTGTGGAAAATCCTCAAAGCACTGAACATAGGCTACCATTAAACCCCGCAATTCCACTACTGAGTATCTATCCAAAGGAAAAGAAGTAATTTTATCAAAAAGACACCTGCATTCAGATATTTATCACAGCATAATTCACAATTGCAAAGATATGGAATCAACCTAAGTGTCCACCAACTAACGAGTAGATAAAGAAAATGTGGTATATATACACCATGGAGTACACATCCATCCTTAAAATGAATGAATAATTCATTTGCAGCAACTTAGATGGAATGGAAGACCATTATCCTAAGTGAAGTTATCTCAGCAATTGACCAACTAATACCACATGTTCTCACTTATATGTGGGAACGATACAATGGGTACTGTATGTCATAAAGCGGTGTAATAAACACTAGAATCTAAGAAGGGGGAGGGTGGGAGTAGTGAGGGCTAAAAAATTACCTATTACATACAGTGTACACTATTCTGGTGACAGGAATACTGAAAGCTCTGATTCTGCATTATAAAATTCATCCAAGTAATAAAAAACACTTGTACTCACTACATCTATCGAAATAAAAAGAAAAGAATCAGCAATGCCTCACAGGGAAACTGTTCAGAGAACAGTAAGTTTATTTCTTTGAGGTTCATTTCTCCTTAGGATTTTGATTTCTCAAGTTCAGTTTGTCTCAATTACTGTTTGAAGCCTTCATTCACCGGTATTTATAAACTGCAACATTGTAGTTATTCTTAACGTGAAGTTAGTCCAATACAAGCTACTTCATCATAGTTGGAAGATGAATGTCTACCTTTTCAACTACCGGACAATAAATGATAATTCCATCACTCTAGTTTATGCACATTACATTGATTATAATTACTGTTTTGCCACTAAAATTATGTTGTAGTAAATATCCTTGTACATGTATCCTTGTGTGCTTTTATGAGTATTATATAAGATAGATTACCTGAAGTAAGGTTGTTGATCACAGATATGTGCATTAAAACTTATAATAGGTAATATCAATTGGCCTCTCATTTACATTAATTACTACCAGGTGTTCTGAGAGTGTCTATATCTTCTCATATTTACCAGCACTAGATATTATTGATATTTGTAAAACCAATGGGTAGACATTTATATTACATTATAGTTTTATCTTATATTTTCCCAATCATTGGTGAGGTTGATGTTATGATAACTTTAAAAATGTAGTACTAGGTTTTGGTTTTCTTGGACTTGGGCACTCGTTTGAGTTGCCTTTGGAGATCTTGGGCCAGTGTGTGAAGATGACTTTGAGCATTGTTTGGGGCCCCAGTAGGAGTCGCTGAGCCAGAAAGGAGCTAATATCACTCTGATGTGGGCTGCCCACACAGCTGCTGTGTGAGAGCCGCCCCTGTGTATTGCAACATGGAGATCAGCCAGGAGACCTTGGGCGAGCAATCTAGTGACTGAGTTGCCCAAAGAAAAGTACAGAGATGCTGGGGAAGTGCGGAGATACAAGTGTGGCAGATTAACAGACTTGGCCCTCAGGGGCATAGTGGGAGACTAGACTTGGTGCACTGGCTAAGCAGAAAGCCACACAGGAGAGATCCCAGGGACACGTGCTTTCCTTGGAAAGCTTCTGCTTGGCCAAGGTTCATAGTTTGGAGTGTCTTTTAAGTGGGCTGAGGAAACTTTTCGGCTCCCAAGCCTGAGGGATCTGTGAGATCAGCAGAGGCTTCCAGTTTCCATCTTGTACAGCTGTATCAATATTGTGATTAACATCTTATACCTCAGAAGATCACTTGTTGCCCAGACAATATTCAGCAAGATATATATACTGTTTGGTTCTTCGGTTTTGGGTTTTTTGTTTCTTTGGTTTTGTTTTTTAACTTCAACATTTTTCCATAGCATTTTTATTTTTCTTTTTTGTTCTCTTTTACCCCACTATTCTAGTTAAAATACAATTTTTCATTTTTGCCTTCTTTAACAATTAGAATATCCTTTGTGCCAGTGTTTCTCCCTCTATATTTGTTTCGCCCCAGCAATGTTATCCCATAAGGGTTTTTGCTTGTTTGCTTCGGTTTGATTTATAGTATTTTTGGCTTTCTTCTCTACCTGGTGGAGGTGGAATATGGTGTCTGACCCAGCTGGCAAAGAGCTGTTGACCTCAAGGGAATCGCCCAACCCAGCACCCCCAGAGGTTGTGGGTCTTCAAGGTTGGGTTCTAGTACCCTATTATACACCTATATTACTCCTGTTTCTTTCTTTCAGGGCCTTTCTTCTTTTTGTCAATATTTCCTTTTACTCACCCTCTCTTCTCTCTCTTTTTTCTTTCTTTTTAAAACCTTTTTTTCCCCTTCTTGCTCTTCAATTTTCTCATCTTTCTGGTCCTGTATCAAAAGAACTCAGTAAAACTTTAGGCGAGTGGCACCATAACTTAAAGGTCGAGAAGAAGTGAAAGGATAATTAGGGTAAGAAAACAGATACAAGAAAGTACTCATGAAGAAGAATCAGCAGAAAAATCCTGGTAACACGAAATACCAGTCCAGAGTAACCCCTCCTAGGGATCAAGAGGTAGGTACAGCAGAGGATTCCTCCAATATACAAACGTTAGAAATGACAGAAGGGGAATTTAAAATATAGATGATAAAAACGATGAAGGAAAATGCTGAGAAAGTTGAAAACAATCAAAAAACAATGGAGGAAATTGCTTAGAAAGTGGAAAATAACCAAAAGGAAACCCTAAAACAGAATGAAATAAGAGATGAATGATACGAAGAATATAGAAAGAATATAGCAGAGCTGAAATAACCAAAAGGAAACCCTAAAACAGAGTGAAATAAGAGATGAACGATACGAAGAATATAGAAAGAATATAGCAGAGCTGAAGAAATTGAAGCAATTAGGGAACTTAGGGATGCAAGAGAAAGTATCAACAACAGATTACATCATATGGAAGAAAGAATCTCAGAGGTAGAGGATAAAGCTCTGGAGATAACTCAGATAGTTAAAGAGGCAGAAAATAAGAGAGAGAAAGAGAATGTTGAATGACAGAATTATGGGACTCTATGAAGCATTCAAACATACGAGTTACAGGTATCCCAGAAGGGGAAGAAGAATGCCCCCAGAGAAATGGAAGGCATTCTAGAGAATATTATAAATGAAAATTTTCCAAATATCACCAAAGATTCTGACATACTCCTTTCAGAGGGATATTGGTCCCTTAGTCACCTCAATTCAAATAGAGCCTCTCTAAGGCACATTGTAATGACTCTATCTAAAGTCAAGACAAAAGTAAAGATTTTGCAAGCTGCCAGGAGTAAGTGCCAACTGACCTACAGGGGCAAATCCACCAGGGTGACTGCGGACGTATCTAATGAAAATTTTCAAGCCAGAAAACAAATGTCATCTGTCTTTAATCTACTTAAACAGAACAATTTTCAGCCCAGAATTCTATATCCCACTAAGCTAAACTTTAAAATTGATGAGAAATCAAATCTTTTATTGGTATGCAAACATTGAGGAAATTTGCCACAACAAGACCAGCCTTACAGGAAATATTTCAACCTGTTCTACACACTGACCATAACAATGGACCTTCAGCAAAGTAAGCACGCAGAAATTAAAGGACAGAACCTAGTTTCCACAATGATGCAAAAGACAAAACTAAGCAATGGACTTTCACAAAATGAGATGGATAGAATACTACCACACTGATCAATTATCTCAATAAATGTCAATGGCTTGAATTCCCCACTCAAGAGGCATAGATTGGCTGATTGGATTAAAAAACACAACCCATCTATTTGCTGTCTGCAGGAAATACACCTCACATTAAAAGACATATTAAAACTCAGAGTTACGGGTTGGAAGTCAATTTCTCAGGCAAATGGAATTCAGAAGAAAAGAGGGGTTGCAATCTTATTTTCAGATACATGTGGATTTAAGGAAACTAAAGTCATAAAGGACAACGATGGTCACTTCATATTGGTCAAGGGAAAAATACAACAAGAAGACATTTCAATTTTAAATATTTTTGCACGCAATTTAAATGCGCCCAGATTCTTGAAACAGGCCTTGCTTAGTCTAAGCAATATGATATCTTATAACACCATAATAACAGGGGACTTCAACACCCCTCTCTCAGAGCTAGACAGATCTTATAAACAGAAATTTAACAAAGATATTAGAGATTTAAATGAGACCCTAGAACAACTGTGCTTGACAGACATATATAGAACACTCTATCACAAAGATAAAAAATATACATTTTCCTCATCATCCATGGAACATTCTCCAAAATTGATCATATCCTAGGACACAAAACAAACCTCAACAGAATCAAAAGAATTGAAATTATATCTTGCATCTTCTCAGACCAAAAGGCACTAACAGTGGAACTCAACTACAATAAAAATGCTCAACCTCACACAAAGGCATGAAAGTTAAACAACCTGATGCTGAATGACAGTTGAGTGTGGAAAGAAATAAAAAAGGAAATCATTAACTTCCATGAGAATAGCAACAATGAAGACACAAGTTACCAAAACCTATGGGATACAGCAAAAGCAGTCCTGAGAGGAAAATTTATCACTTTAGAAGCCTACATTTGAAAAACAGAAAGAGAGCATATCAACAAACTCACAAGCCATCTGATGGAATTGGAAAAAGAAGAACAATCTTAGCCTAAACTCAGAAAAAGAAAAGAAATATCCACAATTAAATCAGAAATCAATGAAATTGAGGGGGGGAGACAAGATGGCAGACTAAAGCCAGCTTTCCACAGAGGCTCCAGTCCAGAAGGAGAGTTAAGGGACAGGAATTTAGTAAGTATCCTGGTGGACTTGAGCCTCACCAGGAGAGAAGGTTGAAGAACGCACATCAACACCACTGAGGCAAGCTGTGATCACAAGGACGCAAACAAAAGGTACAAAATCCTCCACCAAGCGGACGGGAGTCCCCCTCCCCCATGAGACCGGCTCAAGAGCCCCACAATTGAACAAGCGGGCAGAAATTAAAGGCCTTCCCACTACACTCCAGGGAGAGACCTTCTAAAAACTGGACCTACCTCCCCTACTGGGGTGCCGTGGCATTCTCCTGCCGGGCATAAAACTGAATAAAACTTTGGGAAACCTTTGCCGGCAACCCTGAATCCCCGGCGCTCCCCTCCCGCCCACTGAGGTCTGGAGGCCTGTCCCCCAGGAATTCGGATCCTTGATTTCTCAAGGGGAGTGGACAGTCCCCGAGTTGCGACTGGTCAGCATTGACTCTGAGGCGCGCGAGTGAGGAGAGGGCACCGGGCTGAAGGGGAGTCACGCCTTGGCGGCACTTCCCTGCGGTGCAGTGCAGCAACCCTCCCCGGGCAACATTACGGGGCAGGCACAAGACTGAATAAGACTCTAGCTTCCCCGCTGAGAGCTGAGCGCCCCTACTATCACTTGGGGTCTGAGGGCCGATCCCCCAGGAGTTGGGATCGTTGGGTGATTTCTCAAGGGGAGTGCACAGTGCCTGAGCTTCGGCAGGTCAGCGCTGACTCTGGGACACGTGAGCGACGAGAGGGCACTCTGCTGAGGGGAAATCAAGCCTTGGCGGCACTTCCCTGCGGTGCAGTGCAGGAGCCCTCCCCAGGCCGTAGTGTTGCGTAAAACTGAATGAAACTCTAGCTTCCCTCCCCCCACTCCCAATCGGGGTCTGGGGGCCCATCCCCCAAGAGTTCTGATTCTTGGGGGATCTCTAGAGGGGTGTGGACCCAGCACAAACTGCGGCCGCTCAGTGCTGACTCTGGGGCGCGGGACAGAGGAGAAAAGGGTCGCCTGAGTGCCCACACCAGAGCAGCAGTTCCCCAGAGGTAGATCAACAGCCATTTTTTCTTTAACGGCAGAACGCCCACTTCTGGATATTCGGAGGCCACACCCCCTGTATCCCTGGGCAACCAGAGAAGGCCACCGGTGAGCGGGGGATTTCCTGACACGGCTTACAAACCCGGGAAGCTTCCAGGGCGGGGCCGACCCAGAGAGGTGTTCGAACGCAAATCTCCTCCAGCAGCAAAGACGTTTGAACTCAAAACAGCCCGTCTTCTGTAGGCGATTTCGACAGGAATAGAGACAGAACCCCACAAAGTTGTCTGTTCTGTTCTGTTCTGTTCTGTTCTGTTAGCAGCATCCATTAGGGACGGGGCTAAGCCTGAGTGAACACATCCTTCCCATCACCTGCATCAAACACTCAAAGATGTCAGGCCCCATCTCCTCCTGCTAGATAGCGGCAGTCTGCGGGGGCCTGGCAGACTTCCTTGTGATTCAGGCAGGTGCAAACCCCTGGAGTGTCTGTTCACTGCAGGCAACTGGGTTAGCCATCTGCAGAGATACCAGTGACTGGGTCCGACGGAGGGGCAAAGTGGAGAAGGAGACATCAACCTTCCTAGACTGCTCTGTTTGCTGGGTGGCTCCTCCTGACTCCACGCTGCACTGGGGTGAGCCGTGTCAGAGGAGTCACCAGGCCCCTGTGATCCAGTTCCCAGAGACCTCTTGAACTCTCCCACCCGAGACAAGTGCCAATTGGGACAGCTGATTTGGACCTTTTGAACTGGGCTAATAGACTGAGGACTTTTCAGACGGTGACCTGGTTGTGTGATTGTAGGAAGGTTTGATTCTCCTTTTCCAACTGGGGCCAGAGGTGGGCAGGCGGGGTGACTTAATTGCTGATTTTTCCACACAGCTGAGACTTCAAGCCAGAGTAGAAGTTGCAATAGGATCGAACAGAAACCAGCTGAAAGCAAGACAGAACCACTTTGCTCCACCACACCAGACAGGGCCCCAGTTTCTCAGTCCACAACACTGTACGGGCCCTCGATAAAACCCCAGGGGAAAAACCAAAGGGAGTAAAATAACCATGGGGCGGAATCAGCGGAAAAACTCTGGTAACATGAATAACCAGAATAGATCAACCCCCCCCAAGAAAAGATACGGCAGATGTGATTGAAGATCCCATTCATAAACAACTGGCTGAGATGTCAGAAATCGAATTCAGAATTTGGATTGCAGACAAGATTAATAAAATGGAATTAGGAATTCGAGGAGAAATTCAAAAATTGTCTCAAGAATTTAACGAATTTAAAGACAAAACCACCAAAGACTTAGACACACTGAAGCAAGAACTTACAGCCCTCAAAGATATGAAAAATACAGTAGAATCCCTCAGTAACAGAATGGAGCAAGCAGAAGAAAGGATTTCTGACATTGAAGATAAAGTCTTCGAAAGCTCCCAAACTCTCAAAGAGGAAGAGAAATGGAGAGCAAAATCGGATCACTCACTCAGAGAACTCTCAGATAATTCGAAAAAAAGCAACATAAGGATTATAGGAATTTCTGAGAACGATGAAGTCGCCTCCGAGGGCACAGAGGCCCTTCTGCATGAAATTATGAAAGAAAATTTTCCAGACATGCCTAGAGAATCTGAAATTCAGATAGCAGACAGCTTCAGAACCCCAGCACGATTCAACCCCAATAAGACATCCCCCAGACATATCATAATTAGCTTCACTAAAGTTAACATGAAAGAGAAGATTCTCAAAGCAGCCCGGCGAAAGAAAACTATAACGTACAAAGGTAAGAATATTAGAATAACTGCAGATCTCTCTGCTGAAACTTTTCAAGCCAGAAGAGGCTGGTCATCAACTTTTAATCTCCTGAAGCAAAAAAACTTTCAACCCAGGATATTGTATCCAGCTAAACTGAGTTTCATCTATGATGGAGAAATTAAATACTTCAATGACATTCATATGTTGAAAAAATTTGCCATAAGTAAACCAGCTCTTCAGGATGTTCTCAGACCTATCCTCCACAATGACCAACCCAATCCTATACCACAAAAGTAAACTCACTCAGAAACTTCGGATCAAACTCCAACTTCCACACTGGCGAAAGGATTAAAAATGTCCACTGGACCTTTGAAAAACTCGATACCTAAAATTCCACCAGACTTATCAATACTCTCCATCAATGTGAATGGCTTAAACTGTCCTCTAAAGAGACATAGGTTAGTTGACTGGATGCAAAAACTCAAGCCAGATATTTGTTGCATACAAGAGTCACATCTCAACTTAAAAGTCAAATACAGACTCAGGGTGAAAGGATGGTCATCCATATTTCGGGCAAATGGTAATCAGAAAAAAGCAGGTGTTGCAATTTTATTTGCAGATACAGTAGGCTTTAAACCATCAAAAGTAAGGAAGGACAAGAATGGTCACTTCATATTTGTTAAGTGTAATACTCAATATGACGAGATCTCAATTATTAATATCTATGCACCCAACCAGAATGCACCTCAATTTATAAGAGAAACTCTAACAGACATGAGTAACTTGATTTCCTCCAGCTCCATAATCGTCGGAGATTTCAACACTCCCTTGGCAGTGTTAGATTGATCCTCCAGAAAGAAGCTGAGCAAAGAAATCTTAGATTTAAACCTAACCATCCAATATTTAGATTTAGCAGACATCTACAGAACATTTCATCCCAACAAAACTGAATACACATACTTCTCATCAGCCCACGGAACTTACTCCAAAATTGACCATATTTTAGGTCACAAGTCTAACCTCAGTAAATTTAAAGGAATAGAAATTATTCCATGCATCTTCTCGGACCATCATGGAATAAAACTTGAATTGAGTAACAACAGGAATCTGCATACCCATACAAAAACATGGAAATTAAATAACCTGATGTGGAATGATAGCTGGGTCAGAGATGAGATACTATGAAACTAATTTGGGACTCTCACATGAAAGCTATAACCCAGCTACAACTTAACAATAGGGGGAAGTGGGAAAGGGTGGGGTGGGTAGAGGGAGGGGAATCGGTGGGATCACACCTGTGGTGCATATTACAGGGGTATTTGCGAAACTTGGTAAATGTAGAATATAAATGTTTTGGCACAGTAACTGAGATAACGCCGGAAAGGCTATGTTAACCACTGGGATAAAAATGTGTCAAATGGTTTATGAAGTGAGTGTATGATGCCCCATAATCATATCATTGTATACACTTATGATTTAATAAAAAAATTAAAAAAAAAAAAAAAGAAAGAAATCGCCAATTTTTTGGAACAAAACGACAATGAAGACACAAACTATCAGAACCTCTGGGACACTGGAAAGGCAGTTCTAAGAGGGAAATTTATAGCACTGCAAGCCTTCCTCAAGACAACGGAAAGAGAGGAAGTTAACAACTTAATGGGACATCTCACACAACTGGAAAAGGAAGAACATTCCAACCCCAAACCCAGTAGAAGAAAAGAAATAACCAAAATTAGAGCAGAATTAAATGAAATTGAAAACAAAAGAATAATACAACAGATAAATAAATCAAAAAGCTGGTTTTTTGAAAAGGTCAATAAAATAGATAAACCTCTGGCCAACCTAATCAGGAAAAAAAGAGTAAAATCTCTAATATCATCAATCAGAAACAACAAAGATGAAATAACCACAGACTCATCAGAAATCCAAAAAATCCTTAATGAATATTACAAGAAACTTTATTCTCAGAAATATGAAAATCTGAAGGAAATAGACCAATACTTGGAAGCACGCCACCTTCCAAGACTTAACCAGAATCAAGTGGAAATGTTGAACAGACCCATATCAAGTTCAGAAATAGCATCAACTATACAAAACCTCCCTAAAAAGAAAAGCCCGGGACCAGATGGTTTCACGTCAGAATTCTACCAAACCTTTAAAGAGGAATTAGTACCTATATTACTCAACCTGTTCCAAAATGTAGAAAAAGAAGGAAGACTACCCAACACGTTCTATGAAGCAAACATCACCCTGATCCCCAAACCAGGAAAAGACCCAACATGAAAAGAAAATTATAGACCAATATCACTAATGAATATAGATGCAAAAATATTCAACAAGATCCTAACAAACAGAATCCAGCAACACATCAAACAAATTATACATCATGACCAAGTTGGTTTTATCCCAGGGTCTCAAGGCTGGTTCAATATACGTAAATCTATAAATGTAATTCAGCACATAAACAAATTAAAAAACAAAGACCATATGATTCTCTCAATTGATGCAGAAAAAGCTTTTGATAATATCCAGCATCCCTTCATGATCAGAACACTCAAGAAAATTAGTCTAGAAGGGACTTTTCTTAAACTGATAGAGGCTATCCACAGCAAACCCACAGCCAATATCATATTGAATGGAGTTAAATTGGAATCATTTCCACTCAGATCAGGAACCAGACAAGGCTGCCCATTGTCTCCATTGCTTTTCAACATTGTAATGGAAGTTTTAGCCACCGCAATTAGGGAAGAAAAGGCAATCAAGGGTATCCATATATGGTCAGAAGAAATCAAACTCTCGCTCTTCGCAGATGATATGATTGTGTATCTGGAAAACACTAGGAACTCTACTACAAAACTCCTAGAAGTGATCAAGGAATACAGCACCGTCTCAGGTTACAAAATCAACATTCATAAATCGGTAGCCTTTATATACACCAACAACTGTCAAATTGAAAAAGCAGTTAAGGACTCTATCCCATTCACAGTAGTGCCAAAGAAGATGAAATATTTGGGAATTTACCTAACAAAAGACGTGAAAGATCTCTATAAAGAGAACTATGAAACTCTAAGAAAAGAAATAGCTGAAAATGTTAAGAAATGGAAAAACATACCACGCTCATGCCTGGGAACAATCAACATTATCAAAATGTCCATACTACCCAAAGCAATATATAATTTCAATGCACTCCCTATTAAAGCTCCACTGTCATATTTTGAAGATCTTGAAAAAACATTACTTCGTTTTATATGGAATCAGAAAAAACCTCGAATAGCTAAGACATTACTCAGAAATAAAAACAAAACAGGAGGAATCACACTACCAGACCTCAGACTTTACTACAAATCGATAGTGATCAAAACAGCATGGTATTGGCACAAAAACAGAGAAGTAGATATCTGGAATAGAATAGAGAACCAAGAGATGAATCCAGCTACTTACCGCTATTTGATTTTTTTTTTTTTTTTTGTGGTTTTGGGCCGGGGCTGGGCTTGAACCTGTCACCTCCTGCATATGGGACCGGCGCCCTACTCCTTGAGCCACAGGTGCCGCCCCGCTATTTGATTTTTGACAAGCCAATTAAAAACATTCAGTGCGGAAAAGATTCCCTATTTAACAAATGGTGCTGGGTGAACTGGCTGGCAACCTGCAGAAGACTGAAATTGGACCCACACCTTTCACCATTAACTAAGATAGACTCTCATTGGATTAAAGATTTAAACTTAAAACATGAAACTATAAAAATACTAGAGGAGAATGCAGGGAAAACCCTTGAAGAAATTGGTCTGGGTAAGTATTTCATGAGGAGAACACCCCGGGCAATTGAAGCAGCTTCAAAAATACACTACTGGAACTTGATCAAACTAAAAAGCTTCTGCACAGCTAAGAACACAGTAAGCAGAGCAAGCAGACAGCCCTCAGAATGGGAGAAGATATTTGCAGGGTATATCTCTGACAAAGGTTTAATAACCAGAATCCACAGAGAACTCAAACGCATCAGCAAGAAAAAAACAAGGGATCCCATCGCAGGCTGGGCAAGGGATTTGAAGAGAAACTTCTCTGAAGAAGACAGGCGCAAGGCCTTCAGACATATGAAAAAATGCTCATCATCTTTAATCATCAGAGAAATGCAAATCAAAACTACTTTGAGATATCATCTAACTCCAATGAGACTAGCCTATATCACAAAATCTCAAGACCAGAGATGTTGGCGTGGATGCGGAGAAAAGGGAACACTTCTGCACTGCTGGTGGGAATGCAAATTAATACATTCCTTTTGGAAAGATATATGGAGAACACTCAGAGATCTAAAAATAGGTCTGCCATTCAATCCTGTAATTCCTCTGCTGGGCATATACCCAGAAGACCAAAAATCACAACATAACAAAGATATTTGTACCAGAATGTTTATTGCAGCCCAATTCATAATAGCTAAGTCATGGAAAAAGCCCAAGTGCCCATCGATCCACGAATTGATTAATAAATGGTGGTATATGTATACCATGGAATACTATGCAGCCTTAAAGAGAGATGGAGACTTTACCTCTTTCATGTTTACATGGATGGAGCTGGAACATATTCTTCTTAGTAAAGTATCCCAAGAATGGAAGAAAAAGTACCCAATGTACACAGCCCTACTATGAAACTAATTTGGGACTCTCACATGAAAGCTATAACCCAGCTGCAACTTAACAATAGGGGGAAGTGGGAAGGGGGGGGTGGGTAGAGGGAGGGGGATCGATGGGATCACACCTGTGGTGCATTTTACAGGGGTATTTGCAAAACTTGGTAAATGTAGAATGTAAATGTTTTGGCACAGTAACTGAGATAACGCCAGAAAGGCTATGTTAACCACTGTGATTAAAATGTGTCAAATGGTTTATGAAGCGAGTGTATGATGCCCCATGATCATATCAATGTATACAGTTATGATTTAATAAAAAAAAAATTCCCTCTGGAAAAAAAAAAAAGAAATCAATGAAATTGAAAACAAAAGAACCATTCAGAAAATTAATGAAACAGGAGTTGGTTTTTTGAAAAAATAAATAAAATAGATAAACCTTTGGCCAGATTAACTAGAAATAATAAAAGTAAAATCTCTAGTAACCTCAATCAGAAATGACAAAGGGAAAATAACTGATGCCACAGAGATACAAAAGATCATCTCTGAATACTACCAAAAACTTCATGCCCAGAAATTTGACAATGTGAAAGAGATGGATCAATATTTGGAATCACACACTCTCCCTAGACTTACCCAAGATGAAACAGATCTCCTGAACAGAAGTATTTCAAGCACTGAGATCAAAGAAACAATAAAAAAAATCTTCCAACAAAAAAATGCCCTGGTCCAGATGGCTTCACACCAGAACTTTATCAAACTTTCAAAGAAGAGCTTATTCCTGTACTGCAGCAATTATTCCAAAAAATTAAGGAGGAATGAATCTTCCCCAACACCTTCTATGAAGAAAACATCATCCTGATACCAAAACAAGGAAAAGATCCAACTATAAAGAAGAATTTCAGACCAATTTCACTAATGAATATAGATGAAAAAATTCTCAACAAAATTTTAGGCAATAGATTACATCTTATCATCAAAAAAGTCATACATCATGATCAAGTAGGTTTCATCCCACGGATGCAAGGCTGGTTTAATATACACAAGTCTATAAACTTTATTCACCATATCGACACTAGCAAAACCAAAGACTATATGATCCTCTCAATAGATGCAGAAAAAGCATTTGATAAAAATCCACCATCCTTTTCTAATTAGAACCCTGAGGAGTATAGGCATAAGTGGCATATTTCTGAAAATGATCGAAGCTATCTATGACAAACCCACAGCTAATATTTTCCTGAATGGAATTAAACTGAAAGCTTTTCCTCTTAGAACTGGAACCAGACAATGTTGTCCTCTGTCACCATTACTATTGAACGTATTGCTGGAAGTTCTAGCCAATACAATTAGACAAGACAAGAAAATAAAGGGGATCAAAATGGGACCAGAGGAGGTGAAACTCTCCATTTTTGCTGATGATATGATCTTATACTTAGAGAACCCTAAAGACTCAACCACAAGACTCTTGGAAATGATCAAAAAATACAGTAATGTCTCAGGATATAAAATCGTTGTCCACAAGTCAGTTTCCTTTGTATACACCAACAACAGCTAAGATGAGAGGTTAATTAAGGACTCAACTTCCTTCACCATAGCCCCAAAGAAAATGAAATACTTAGGAATATACCTAACGAAAGAGGTGAAGGACGTCTATAAAGAAAATTATGAAACCTTAAGAAAGGAAATAGCAAAGGACATCAGCGAATGGAAGAACATACCATGTTCATGGCCGGGAAGAATCAACATTGTTAAAATGTCTATACTTCGGGCGGTGCCTGTGGCTCAGCGGGTAGGGTGCTGGTCCCATATGCCGGAGGTAGCGGGTTCAAACCCAGCCCCGGCCAGAAAAAAAAAAAAAAATGTCTATACTTCCCTGAGCAATTTACCAATTCAATGACATCCCTATTAAAATACCAACATTCTACTCTCAAGTCTTGGAAAAAATGATTCTGCATTTTGTATGAAACCAGAAAAAAATCCACACAGCTAAGGCAGTTCTTAGTGATAAAAACAAAGCCGGAGATATCACCATACCAGATTTCAGGCTGTATTACAAGGCCATAGTGGTCAAGATAGCTTGGTACCGGCAAGAAATTAGAGACATAGACATTTGGAATCTAATATAAAACTAGGAAATGAAACCAGCAACTTACAGCTACCTAATCTTTGATAAACCAAACAAGAATGTCCACTGGGGAAAAGACTTCCTATTTAATAAATGGTGCTGGGAGAACTGAATATCCACATGTAAAAGACTGAAACTGGACCCACACCTTTCTCCACTCACAAAAATTGATTCAAGTTGGATAAAGGAGTTAAATTTATGGCATGAAATAATAAAAATCCTCAAAGAAAGAATAGGAAAAACAGTGGAAGATATCGGCCTGTGGAAAGACTGTTTGAGGAAGTCTGCCATGCAATAGCAACAACAGCAATAATAAACAAATGGGATTTAGTTAAATTGAAAAGCTTCTGTACAGCCAAGGAGACAACAACCAAAGCAAATAGACAACCTACCCAATGGGAAAGGATATTTGCATATTTTGAATCAGACAAATGCCTAATAACCAGGATCTATACAGAACTTCAATTAATCCACAAGAAAAAACCAACAATCGCATACATCAATGGGGAAGAGAGATGAATAGAATCTTCTCTAAAGATGAAAGATGAATGGCCAGCAAACATATGAAAAAATGCTCATCATCCCTAATTATTAAAGAAATGCAAATTAAAATCACCCTGAGATATCATCTAACCCCAGTGAGAATTGTCTTTATCACAAGATCTCAAAATGGCAGATGCTGGCCTGGATGTGGAGAAAAAGGAACACCTTTACACTGCTGGTGGGGCTGTAAACTAATACAACGTTTTTGGAAGGAAGTATGGAGAAACCTCACGTAACTCAACTTAGACCTCCCGTTTGATCTTGCAATCCCATTACTGGGCATCTATCCTGGAAAAAAACCCTTTTATTATGAAGACACCTGTATTAGGCTGTTTATTGCAGCCCAATTTACAATTACTAAAATGTGGAAACAATCTAAATGTCCTTCAACCCAGGAATGGATTGGTAAGCTGTGGTATATGTATACCATGGAATATTATTCAGCTATAAAAAAATGGAGATTTTGCAGCATTTGTACTAACCTGGATGGAGGTGAAACACATACTTTGTGAAGCATCACAGAAATGGAGAAGTATGAACACTATGTATTCAATTTTGATATGAGGACAATTAATGACAATTAATGACACAGTGGGACTGGGGGGAAGGGGAGAGCAGACAGACAAGTAGGGAGTGGGTGAGGGAAAGGAAAAGAAGAAAAAAAAAGACAAGAAAAGAAAATAGTGACTAATTTTCACATAAATTGGATTTAATTTTGACCAAAGTATATTACTTAAACACTAATTTTAAATTCAACTTGTTAGTATATTGTTTGGGATATCCCATCCTCATTTATAAGTGAAATATGTATGTAATTTCCCTTTTATAATATATTCTCTCCAATTTTAATATCAGGTGTAACCAGATCAAGTAGAAAGATTTTGAAGTTTTCTTCTTTTTCTATTTTCTATAAGATTTGCCATGATCTTTTTTTAAATTAACTTGAACTTTAATTTATAAATATTAGTTGTCTACTTTTTGAGACTTAAAAAAATAATAATAAGAAGAAGTTAACTGATGACTCCATACTGAATCTCAGAGTCAAAGCATTCTACAATACACATACTCTTATTTGACAATATGAATGTTACTTTCTTTGCATTATTATTTTTATTATTAATGCTTAATATTTTGAAGCAGCAATTCTCTGATTTCTTTTCTGAATGTATTTATTTTCATTCATTCTTTATAAGGTTTTTGTTTCTAGTCCTTATCTTAAACATTGTTATTGTTATTAAAATTTTAAGCCTCTTTAATTTTGTGAAGGCAATAAATGGAAACCTAATAAATACATATATATGTAAAACTAAAAAAAAATGTAGTACTAGGAAAGGACAAATAGTGATCAACAGACTCAAAAGATAAGACCTAAAATATTTACACACATGTGTGAATGTATGTATGTACAGTAAATGATAAAGGTGTTATTTCAAAACAATGTATACATGAACTACTCAATCAATTTTGCTGAAATTACTGGTTACTTATTTGGTAAAAACTTATATTTTCACCACATAGGAAAAACTAAAATTAAAATTCTAGCCTGAAAGTTAAATGTAAAATTGTAACCATAAAAAAGAGAAAATGCAATGAAAATGTATCTGATCTAGGGATGAGTCTGTCTTTCTAAGCATAACAACAAGGAAAACAAAGAACCCAAATCAGAACATTTTACTAATTAAAAACATAAGACTTCTATACATCAAAAGCAAACACAAAGTCAAAAGGCAAATAATTAAATAGCAAAATATTGGAATAACACGTGGAAGGCAAAACGTTAGCATCCTTAATATATAAATAAATCTATAGAAAAGAATAAGAAACTGACAATTATCTATGAGAAAAATGGCAAAATATAAGTAGATAATTCTTAAAAAATATTTAACTTATGAAAACGAATGTCCAAAAATTTGAAGAATTTATGATAACATAGCTATGAAATTGGGTTGTAAATGGCTGTTTACCAAATGCAACAGAGTTTATCATATATTGTTATGTTCTTAAAGAAAGAATGTAAAGTCTGTTATTTACAACACCATTTTTCCAAAAACTAATGTGTACTTATTTTAAAAAATGACTGGAAGAAAATATCCCCAAATAAAAACAATGGCTTCCTCAGAGTGGTGAAATTATAGGTGATTTAAATAATCTTTTCCCTTTGTAATTTTTCTCTATTGTCCAGTTCTTTGCAGTCAACATGTACACAGCAATTTGTAATGAGATAATTTACAACTTATGAAAATTGGAGAGGATCAGAACACCATATCTGTTCAGATAAAACTAGGAGATAAATTCATAATTTTTGACAAAATGAAAACGTAGCTTATAAAAATGGATGTATTTAATATGTAAAGGTATGTACAAAGGGAAGAAAATAACTACCTAAAAGAAAGCAACAGACTAGGATATATACACAATACGTATTTGTTAAAAAAGCTTACCATAACATTAATTTGTTTTTCTTATGAAATTTTTCTTGTTTGAGAATGAAAAGCCTGAACAAAAAGGCCAGAGAAGTGTAGTATCAATCACATAGCAGTATCTGAAAATTCACCAAGTCCAACTTGGCAATTGGAAGGTTTGTTCCTAGGCAGATGACAAGTAGGTTTCATTTTCCAAGATGATAGCAGGCAAGTGGGCACAGGGAGAATAGTGTACAGACACACACACACAGCAAAGGGCAAAGATTTTTGTCTCCCAAAATCTTAGGCCTTAAAAGTAGAAACGCTTTCTGCTAGAACCCAGTGCCCTGTGCCCCACCCTTCCAGAGCCTCATGCTGTGCACTCTGCCCTGAGCTTGGCCCAACCACAGGCACCCACTGCATACTTAACCCTGCCAGAGTCACAGTGCCTCACCTAGCCAGAGCCACTCGCTGTGTGCTCTGCCCTGGCAGGGAGTGGGAGTGGTGGCTGGGCTAAGGGGGCACTGACTTTCCTTTGATTCTGGCAGATGCAAAGCCCTGGCACATCCACTTATTGAAGGGAGTAGGACCACAGCCCCATGGGGATAACAGTAACTTGGTGTGAAGGAGGTGCAAGGTAGGGAAGGAGATACCAGTCCCTTGGTCCAACTCTGTTACTGGGTGGGCCTTTCTGACTCCACAGAGCACCAGAGCAAGCCACATTTGAGCAGGTGGTAGTCCTCTGCTATCTAGTTGATTGAAGACCTTTCAAACTCTCCCAATTGAGAGTTGATACTGAATGTGTCAATTGGTTTGGAACTCCTAAACTGGGCCAATCACCCAAGTAACCTCTCAGGTGGTACCCTGGTTGTGTGGCAATGGGAAGGGTTGATTTTTCTCTTCCAGTTGTTCCCAGCGAGGGGCAGGATGTCTTAGTTCCTTGTATTTCTCCACTGCTGAGACATCAACCCAGAGTCACTGATCCACCACGATCAGACAAAGACCAGCTGACTACAAGACAGAGCCACCTAACCACACAACACTAAGCAAGTACTCAGAGCCTCAGACTATAATGCTGTATGGGTCCTTTGCAAAACTATAGAGGAAAAAGCTACAGTCACCAGTCACAGATCCTTGGCAAAGGGCTGGTTAACCACAACCCCAGGAGCCCCCAATCCAATTTCACCTTACCTGCCCATCTAGCCAAATGGTGAAAAATAATCATGGGGCAGAATCAGCAGAAAATCTCTAGCAACATGAATAATCAGAGTAGATCAACTCCCCCCCAAACTGACAAAAAAGATACACCAGATGATCCCATTTATAAAGAAAAGGCTGAGATGTCAGAAATCGAGTTCAGAATTTGGATGGCACATAAGATCAACAGAATGGAGGTAAATATGGAATTAGAATTTCAAGGAGTAATTCAAAAGTTGTCTCAGGAATTCAATGAATTTTGTCTTTGAATTCAAAGACAAAACGATTGGGTGGGACAATGATTTTGACACATTGAGGCAAGAACTTGCAGCCCACAAAGATCTGAGAAACACAGTTGAATCCCTCAGTAACAGACTGGAGCAGGCAGAAGAAAGGACCTCTGACACTGAAGACAAAGCTATTGAACACTCCCAAATGTGCAAAGAGGAAGAGAAGTGGAGAGCAAAAATGGACCATTCCCTATGAGAATTGTGGAACCATTCTAAAAGAGCCTTATAGGAATCCCTGAAGGAGAAGAGGTTGCTTCAAAAGGCCCAGATGCTGTACTTCAAGAGATAATCGAGAACTTCCAAACATGGTAAAAGATTCTGAAATTCAGATAGCAGAAAGTTTCAGAACCCCAGCACAAATCAATCCAAACATTTATTAGACACATTATAATTAACTCCACTGAAGTTAATATGAAGGAGAAAATTCTGCAAACAGCCAGACGTAAGAAAACCATAACCTACAAGGGGAAGAATATTAGAATGACTGCAAATCTCTCTGCTGAATGTTTCCAAGCTAGAAGTGCATGGTCATCAAATTTTGACTTCCTAAAACAAAGTAACTTTCAACCCAGGATCCTGTACCAGCTAAACTGAGTTTCATTTATGATGGAGAAATTAAATACTTTAATGACATGCACATGTTGAAGAAACTAAACCAGCTCTCCAAGATATTCTCAGATCCATTCTCCACAATGACAAGCACAATGCTCTACCACCAAAGTAAACTCACTCAGAAAATTTTGATCGAATTCCAACTTCCACAGTGGTGAAAGGATTAAAAATGTCCACTGGATTTTTGAAAAACTTGATACCCAAAACACTACCATGGTTATCAATACTCTCAATAAATGTGAATGGCTTAAATTATCCTCTAAAGAGGCACAGGTTGGCTGACTGGATACAAAAACTCAGGCCAGATATCCCCTGCATATAAGAATCTCATCTGACCTTAAAAGATAAATATAGACTCAGGGTGAATGAATGGTCATCCATAATTCAGGCAAATGGAAATCAGAAAAAAGCAGGTGATGCAATTTTATTCACAGATACTATAGGCTTTAAACCAACAAAAGTAAGGAAATATAAGGATAGTCACTTAATACTTGTTAAAGGCAACACTCGACATGAGAAGATTTCAATTATTAACATGTTTGCACCCAACCAGAATACACCTCAATTTATAAGAAAGACTCTAACAGACATGAGCAACTTGATTTCCTCCAGCACCATGATAGTCAGAGGTTTTAACACTCCTTTGGCAGTGTTGGATAGATCCTCCAATAAGAAACTAAGCAAAGAAATTTTAGACATAAATTTAACCATTCGACAATTGCATTTAACAGACATCTACAGAACATTCCAGCCTAACAAAACTAAATACACATTCTTCCCATCAGCCCATGGAATATCCTCCAAAATTCATCACATCTTAGGTCACAAGTCTAATCTCAGCAAATTTGAAATATAAATTATTCTTTGCATCTTCTCAGACCATCATAGAATGAAATTGAAGACAGTTAAACAACAGGAATCTGCATACTCATACAAAAACATGGAAACTAAATAACCTTATGCTGAATGGTAGCTGGGTCACAGATGAGATTAAGAATGAAACTACCAAATTTTTGGAACAGAATGATAATGAAGACATGAACTACCACAACCTTTGGGATACACAAAGGCAGTCCTAATAGGGAAATTTATAGCACAGCAAGCCTTCCTCAAGAGAATGGAAAAAGAGGGAATCAATAACTTAATGGGACATCTAAAGCAACTAGAAAAAGAAGAACATTCCAACATAAAACCAGCAGAAGAAAAGAAATAACTAAAATTAGAGTAGAATTAAATGAAATTGAAAGAAAAATTACACAAAAGATCAATAAATCAAAAAGTTGGTTTTTTGAAAAGGTAAATAAAATAGATAAACCTTTGGCCAACCTAACCAGAAATAAAACAGTAAAATCCTTAACTTCATCAATCATAAATGATGAAGGGCAAATAATGACAGACTCCTCAGAAATTCAAAAAATCCTTAATGAATATTACATAAAAGTCTATTCTCAGAAGTATGAAAATCTGAAGGAAATAGACCAATACATGGAAACGTGCCACCTTGCTATAGTTAGCCAGAAAAAAATGGAAATGTTGAACAAGCCTATATCAAATTCTGAAATAGCATCAATATAAGAAATCTCCCCCAAAAGAAAAGTCCGGGATCAGATGGCTTCACATCAGAATACTACCAAACCTTTAAAGAGGAACTAGTACCTATATTAGTTAAACTTTTCTGAAACATAGAAAAAGAAGGAATACTTCCCAACACATTCTATGAAGCAAATATCACCCTGATCCCCAAACCAGGAAAAGACCCAACTAAAAAAGAAAATTATAGATCAATATCTCTAATGAATATTGATGCAAAACTATTCAATAAGATCCTAGCAAACAGAATCCAGCAACATATCTAACAAATTATACACCATGAACAAATGGGTTTTATCCCAGGGTCTCAAGGCTGGTTCAATATAATACATCTGTAAATATAATTCGTCACATAAACAAAATAAAAAAAACAAAGACCATATGATTCTCTCAATTGATGCTGAGAAAGTTTTTGATAATATCCACTATCCTTTCTTGATAAGAACACTTAAGAAAATAGGTATAGAAGGAACATTTCTTAAACTGATAGAGGCCATCTACAGTAAACCCACAGCCAATATTATATTGACTGGAGTACAACTGACATCATTTCCACTCAGATCAGGAACCAGGCAAGGTTGGCCATTGTGTCCACTGCTTTTTAACATTGTAATGGAAATCTCAGCCATTGCAATCAGGCAAGAGGTGGCAATCGAAGGTATCCAAATAGGATCAGAGGAGATCAAACTGTCACTCACTCTTCACAGATGATATGATTGTATATCTGGAAAACCCCTGGATGTCAACTACAAAACTCCTAGAAGTGATCAAGGAATACAGCAATGTCTCAGGATACAAAATCAAAACTCACAAATCTCTAGACTTTATATATACCAACAATAGTCAAGGGGAAAAAACAATCACGAACTCTATTACTTTTACAATAGTGCCAAAGAAGATGAAATATATCTGGGAGTGTACCTAACAAAGGACATGAAAGATCTCTATAAAGAGAACTATGAAACTCTGAAAAAAAGAAATAGCTGAAGATGTTAACAAATGGAAAAATATACCATGCTCATGGCTGGGAAGAATCAACATTGTTAAAATGTCTATACTACCCAAAGAAACCTACAGATTTAATGCAATCCCTATTAAAGCACCTCTGTCATACTTTAAAGATCTGCAAAAATTAGTACTTAGTTTTATATGGAAACAGAAAAATCCTTGAATAGCCAAGACATTACTCAGAAATAAAAAACTATCAGGAGGAATCTCACTACCAGACTTCAGACTATACTATAATCTATATTGATCAAAACAGCATGGTACTGGCATAAAAATAGGGAGGGAGATGTATGGAACAGAATTGAAAACCAAGAGATGAACTCAGGCACTTGTCATCATTTGATCTTTGATAAGTCTATCAAAAATATAAACTAAATATAAATAGGGAATATAAGGTTAAATTATTAATAGGGATGTAAGGTTAATTAAATAGGGAATATAAGATTACCTATTTAACAAATGAATGAATTGGCTGGTGACTTGTAGAAGACTGAAACTGGATCCATAGCTTTCTCCTCTAACAAAAATTGACAATCACTGGTTAAAGGACTTAAACTTAAGACATGAACCTATAAAAATTCTTGGAGAGAGTGCAGAGGAAACACTTGAAAAAATTGGCCTGGGGGAATACTTTATGAGGAGGACCTCCCGTGCAACTGAAGCAACGTCAAAAATACAGTTCTGGGATCAAACTAAAAAGCTTCTGCAGGGCCAAGAACATAGTAAGTAAAGCAAGTAGACATCCCTCAGAATGGGAGAGGATTGTTGCAGGTTATATTTCCGACAAAGGTCTAATCACCAGAATCCACAGAGAACTCAAACTTATTAATAAGAAAAGAACAAGTGATCCCATTTCACTATGGGCAAGAGACATGAACAGAAGCTTCTCTGAAGAAGACAGGCGCATGACCTACAGACACACGAAAAAATGCTCATCATTTTTAATCATCAGAGAAATGCAAACCAAAACCACTTTGACATATCATTTAACTCCAGTAAGAGTAGCCCACATCACAAAATCCCAAAACTACAGATGTTGGCATGGATGTAGAGAAAAGGGAATACTTCTGCACTGCTGATGAAAATGCAAACTAGTATGTTCCCTTTCAAAAGAAATTTGGAGAACACTCACGGATCTAAATGTAGACCTGCCATTTGATCCTGCAATTACTCTACTGGGTGTACATCCAAAATACCAAAAATCACTTAGTAACTAAAATATGTGCACCAGATTGTTCATTGCAGCTCAATTCATAATTGCCACGTTCATGGAAGATGCCCAAGTGCCCATCGAACCATGAATGGCTTAATAAATTATGTTATATGTATACCATGGAATACTATGCAGCATTAAAAAAAGATGGAGACTTTACCTCTTTTATGTTTACATGGATGGAGCTGGAAAATATTCTTAGTTAAGTATCTCAGGATTCAAAAAAATATCCAGTGTACTCAGTACTACTGTGAAACCAATTTGTAATCACTCACACTTTCATATGAAAGATGAATCACAACTATTGCCCAGGATAAAGAAGGGAAGGGGAATGGGATTAGAAGGGAGGGGGGTGGTTCGATAGAGGGAGGATTAATAGTGGAACCATGCTATGAAGCATATTGCAAGGGTACAAGTCAAATCTATCAAGTATAGAACACAAATATCTTAACACTGTGATTATGTCAATGAGGTGAAAGCTTTGTTAATTAGTAGGATTTTAGCACTCCAATTTGTACAAATAATCAACTCACTGAATCCCACAAACGCATAAATGTACTCATGATCTATGTATATTTGACTTAATAAAAAAAAAAAAAGTAGAAACACAAAGCAAAGTAGTCACAAATCAAAGGAAATGGTACTTGCCTGGAGATATTTCCTAGGATATGCGGCCTGCCTTTATTTCATAAAACACCATTTTATAAAATTATAGCATTCATATGATTCCTAACTCCAAGGAAGTAAAAAAACTCATGAGGGTGGAAATTTCTTTTTTTAATATCTGTTCTTTTTTAAAATTTCAGAATGTTATGGGATATAGACATTTTGTTTACATACTCTAAACAGACTGAGTCAAAGTTACACATGTAAGTGTTCCCTTCACACAGATAGTATGCACTGTACCAGATAGGTGTGAATTTGTCTATCATCTCTACGCCTTGCCCCCACCTTGAGATTTACTACAATATGTGCACATAAGTGTTGATTTATTAGTTCCCATTTGGTATTGACTAAATGTGTTTGTTTCTTCATTCTTGTAATGTTTTACTTGGAAGAATACTTTCCAGTTCCCTGCAGGTTGTCCAAAAAGATACTAGCTCCTCATTTTTTATGGCTGAGTAGTACTCCATAGTATGCATATACCACATTTTATTAATCCATTCATGTATGATGGGCACTTGGGTTACTTCTATGCCTTTGCGATTGTGACTTATGCTGCTATAAAAATTCAAGTGCAAGTATCTTTTTTAAAAATAAAATAACCTTTCTTCCTTGGGGTGTACACTCATCAGTGGGATTGCATGATCAAACAATAGGTGTGAGTTCTTTAAGGTATCTCCAAACAATTTTACATGGAGGTTGCAGTAGTTTGCAGACCCACCAACAGTCTATAAGATTTCCTTTCTCTCTGAATCCATCCAATCACCTGTTGTTTTGGAATTTTTTGATATGAGCCATTCCTTTTGGAGACAGGTGATACCTCATTGTGGTTTTAATTTTGATTTCCCCAATGATTAGAGATGTTGAGCATTGTCTCATGAGTTTATTGTCCATTAGTATATCTTCATTTGAAAATTTTATGTTCATGTCTTTTGCCCACTTTTTACTGGGGTTGTTTGGTTGTTTCCTGCTGATGTGTTTGAGTTCTTTGTAGATTCTGGTTATCAGTCCTTTATCAGATGTATAGCATGTGGATACTTTCTCCCATTCTGTGGGTTGTCTATTTACTCTTTTGATTGTGTCCTTGGATTTGCAAAAGTTTTTTTTTTTTTTCCTAATCTGGTCCCCTTTATTTATTTTTGCTATTCCTGTGATTGCTTTGGGGATCTTTTTCATGAATTCTGTGCCTAGGCCAATATCTATAGGACTTTTTTCAACATTTTCTTTTTTTTTTTTTTTTTTGTAGAGTAGTAATTTCCTGCCTTAGTTTAAAGTCTTTTATCCATCATGAGTTAATTTTTTGAGTTGAGAGAGGTATGGATCGTGGTTCAGATTTTTATGTGTGGCTATCCAATTTTCCCAGCATCGTTTATTGAATAGGATTCTTTTCCCTAGTGTATGATTTTATGTTTTGTCAAAAACCAGATAGGAATATGAAGAAGATTTTATATATGGGTTCTTTATTCTGATCTACAACTCTATATCTCTGTTGTGCCCATAGCTGTTTTGGTTACTATAATCTTGTAAATGCAGCTTGAAGTCTGGTAAAGTGATGCCTCCTGCTTTGTATTTATGATATAAGTTTGCCTTGGATTTTCAGAGTAATTTCTGGTTCCATACGAAGTGTATAAGTATTTATTTAGATATGCAAAAAATGGTGTTGGTATTTTAATGAGAATTTCACTGGATCTGTACAACACTTTGGGAAGTATAGCAATTATAACAATGTTGATTCTGCTGATCCATAAGCATTGTATGCTTTTCCATCATTTTACACCCTATGTATTTGTTTTCTTCAGTGTTTGATAATTCTCCCTGTAATGGTCTTTTACTTACTTTTTAAAGTTAATTCCTAGCATTTTATTCTATTTGTTCTCACTGAGAAAGGTATTATATCACTTATTTTATTCTTGCCTTGACAGCTGTTGGAATAAAAGAAAGCTATTGATTTGTGTATATTTATTTTGTAGCTAGAGACTTTACTGAATTTATTTATCAACTACAGGAGTCTTTTGGTTAAATCTTTGAGGTTTTTTTAGATATAAGATCATGTTATCAGTAAAGTGTGATAATTTGAGTTCTTCTTTCCTCATTTGGATACCCTTCATTTCCTTTTCTTGCCTGATTGCTCTGGCTAGGATTTCCAGCACTATGTTAAAAATAAGTGGAGATAGTGGGCAACCTTGTCTGGTTCCATTTCTAAGCAGGAAAGTATGCAATTTTTCCCTGTTCAATATAATGCTGGCTGGAGAGTTGTAGTATATGACCATTATAATTTTGATTATTTCATATTAATATGAGGGTACAAAGGTTTAAGTTATATTGTTTTCAATTCTAAAGCAAAATTCAACTTGTAGTTAAGCCCTACACCCAGAGGGTGTGCTGAACGCTTTCACATTGTGCACATTAGGTAAGATCCTACCAATTGCCCTCCATCCTATCCCTCCCCTCACTTCTCTCCTCTCCCCCTTACTAGACTATCTTTCTGCTTTATCTTTCATGTGGGCCTATAGTTGTTTATATATTGGTTTCATATTAATATTGAGTACATTGGATATGTTTTTCCATTTTTGAGATACTTTACTAAGAAGAATGTCATTCAACTCCATCCAGGTAGACACAAAATATGTAAAGTCTCCATCTTTTCTCATGGCTGAATAGTACTCCATGGTATACTTATACCACAGTTTGTTAATCCATTCATGGGTTGATGGGCACGTGGGTTGCTTCAATGACTTGACAATTGTGAATTAAGCTGCAGTAAACATTCTATTACAAATGTCTTTGAGGTAAAATGATTTTTGTTCTTCTGGGTAGATATCTAGTAGTGGGATTGGGGGATCAAATGCAAAGTCAATTTTTAGCTTTTTAAGAATTCTTTCTATAAAGGTGGTATTAGTTTGCAATCCCATCAGCAGTGCAAAAGTGTTCCCTTTTCTCCATATCCATGTCAGCATCAGTAGATTTAGGATTTCTGATGTGAGCTAATCTCACTGAAGTTAGGTGATATCTCAGAGTGGTTTTGATTAGCATTTCTTCGGAGATTAGAGATAATGTGCATTTTCTCATGTGTTTTTTGGCCATTCATCTGTCATTTTCAGAGAATATTCTGCTGAAGTCTTTTGCCTACTTATAAATTGGTTGTTTGCTCTTTTATTATTAATTTGAGTTATCAGTAGTTTGTAGTTATCAGCCCTTTGTCAGATAGATATTATGCAAAAATATTCTCACATTGTGAAGGCTGTCTGTTTGCTTTAGTTGTAGTACTCTTATCTGTGCAGAAGCTTTATAGCAGGCATCCTCAAACTGCAGCCTGTGTGCCACATGAAGTGGTGTAAATTGTATTTGTTCCCGTTTTGTTTTTTACTTCAAAATAAGATATGTGCAGTGTGCATAGGAATTTGTTCATAGTTTGTTTTTTTTTAAACTATAGTCTAGCCCTCCAACAGTCTGAGGGACAGTGAATTGACACCCTGTTTAAAAAGTTTGAGGACGCCTGCTTTATAGCTTAATCAAGTCTCATTTATTTATTTTTGGTGTTGCAGTAATGGCCACAGGGGTGGGGTGGGAATCTTCCTCATAAAAACATTTTGCGGGCTGATTATTTTCAAGTGTTTTCTCCACACTCTCTTCCAGAATTTTTATTGTTTTGTGTCTTAAATTTATATATTTTATCTATCAAGAGTCAATTGTTGTCAATGGCTAGAGGTGCGGGTACAATATCATCCTTCTACATGTAGCTAACCAATTCTCTCAGCACCATTTATTAAATAGGGATTCTTTTCCCAGTGAATGCTTTTGTTCAGTTTGTCAAAGATCAGATGGTGATATGTGGCTGGGTTCATCTCTAGGTTCTCTATTCTATTCCATAGCACTCTATCTCTATTTTTGTTCCAGTAGGATGCTGTTTTGATCACTACAGACATGCAGTATAACCTGAAGTCTGGTAACATGATGCCTCTAGATTTGCTTTTATTTCTAAAAATTGTATTGGCTATTTGGGTTTTTTTCTGGTTCTATATGAAACAAAGTACTATTTTGTCAAGTTCTACAAAGTATGACATTGGTGCTTTGATGGGAATTTCATTAAATCTATAGATCACTTTGGGTAGCATAGATATTTTAATGAGGTAAAATCTTCCCAGCCACGAGCATGCTATGTTCTTCATTTTTTTTCTTTTTTTGACAGAGCCTCAAGCTGTCATCCTGGGTAGAGTGCTGTGGCATCACAGCTCACAGCAACCTCCGACTCCTGGGCTTAAGTGATTCTTCTGCCTTCACCTCCCAAGTAGCAGGGATTATAGGCGCCTGCCACAATGCCCAGCTATTTTTTGGTTACAGCCATCATTGTTGTTTGGCAGGCCAGGCTGGATTCAAACCCGCCAGCTCAGGTGTATGTGGCTGGCACCTTAGCCACTTGAGCCACAGGCGCTGAGCCAGTGTTCTTCATTTTTAAATGTCTTTTGCTATTTCTTTTTTAGGGCTTCATAGTTCTCTTTATAGAGATCCTTCATGTTCCTTGTTAGATATATTCCCAGGTATTTCATCTTCTTTGGAACTACTATAAAAGGTATTGAGTCTTTGATTTTATTCTAAGATTGACTGTTATTGGCATATATGAAGGCTCCTGGTTTGTGGGCATTAATTTTGTATCCTGAGGTGGTACTATATTCCTTTATCACTTCTAAGAGCTTTGTAGTTAAGTCCCTGGGGTTTTCCAGATATAAGACCAAATCACCTGCAAAGAGCAAGAGGTATGGTAGTTTTGGTTATCTTATTTTTCAGAGGTCCAAAGCTTATTTTTATCCCTTATGCTATTGTGGAAGCTAGGCTTTGTTCCTTATTTTATGGGTGTGTTTACTTTGGTGATGGAATATCATACTGTTCAATATGAAGAATGTGTCTGAGTACTTCATTAAGAGCTTATCTAGTTATGGCAAATTTCCTCAACATTTGCATGTCAGTAAAATATTTAATTTCTCCATCACAAATGAAACTCATGTTAGCCACATACAGGATCTGGGCTGAAAATATTTTGTTTTGAGAAGGTTAAATGCTGATGATCACCATCTTCTGAATTGAAAAATTTCATCTGAAAGATCTCTGGCTATCCTGCTATTTTTTCTCTTTATAGGTAAAACTTTTCTTACATGTGACTGCTTGCAGGATTTTCCTCTTCATGTTGACTTTAGCAAAGGTAATTACAATATGTCTAGGAGATGCTTTTTTTGAACTGAGTTGTGCTGGAGTTCTGAAACTATCTACTATCTAAATTTCTGTGTCTCTTGCAATGCTTAGGAAATTCACCACGATGTCTTGAAGTACAGTATCAGTGCCTTCAGTACCATCCTCTTCTTCATAAATCTCTATAATTTATATGTTTGATCTTTTGAAATAATTCCATAACTAACCCAGGGAATATTCTGTTTCTGTTATTTTTTTAAATGTCTCTTTGACTGACTGAGATAGTTCAAAATTCTTGTCTTCAATTTCCAAAATTCCTTCTTCTTCATGTCCTCCTCTGTTACTGAGGCTCTTTACTGTGTTTTGAAGCTCCTAAAATGCTTCCTTCAATTCCTTAAGCTCTGCTATATCTTTTTTTATTATGTCCAATTCCTTAGTGACTTTATCTGTAAATTCCCTAATTTCTTGAGATAAGTTTTAGACTATTATTTTGATCATTATTTCCATTTTCTCAGTTCTGATCATCTTATTTGCCATCTATATTCTGAATTCTATTTCTGACATTTTAGCAATTTCTCCACAGATGGTATTTTCTGCCATTATCTCCCTTGTAATCTCTTGGGGGAGTTGATCTGCTCTGGTTTTTCATGTTGCCAGAATTCTTCTGCTGGCTCCTCCCCATCAGTATTTTCAGCATTTTAAAATATTAATTACACCTTTTTAGTTTAAGTGATAGGTTGTCCCTAAATAGTTATTGCGAGATAATCTAACTGGGGACTCTTAAGAAGCACTGTACAGACCTATTTGACAACTAAAACTGGTTAGATGAAACCAGATCTGGAAGACTCAGGAAATGGAGCTAACAACCCCTCTGCCAATGAGCTTGAGTTTGTGTTTGTGGCCCTTCTGCTACAGCCTCTTGAAGTTCCCTTTTAAAGCTACAATGAGAGTCTCTGAGGGCAAGCTTGCTGAGATAGTGCAGCCTGGTTCTGTGCTGTTGTCAGCTTGTCCTCTACTCAATTACAAGGAGCTGCAGTATTTTGCTGGTGTCTCTGCTGAACAAAGATTTGAACAGCAGCAGCCCAGCCCCTGCTGGGGACAGCTAGAGGAAGGGAATCTGTGGACAGATACAATGTTTCCACCCCTCACTGCTCCAACTACCCCAGCTGAGCAAAAGAAGTCAAATAAGCAGTGAATTTGCAGCCCCACCCAGTGGCAGCAGGAGAACAAGAATCTGCAGACAGTTCTGACCAAAACTTTCAGTCAAACTTGATCAGGTAGTGCAAGAAACACCTATTCAAACAAGTTCAAACAAGATGCCATCCTTCCCTCCCCCCTTCAATACTAGCTGTGGACTAGATATAGTGAAGCCATCACCCACAGCTGATGGAGTCTAGTTCCTGGACGTTCCCAGGGCTTGTTGCCTGGGGCTAGGAAGTTACAAGGAAGGAAGCCCAGGGTTCCTAGGCACAGACAGCAGGCAAGGGCTCTCCAGAGGGCTGGGGAAAGGTCTCCTTTAGCAGGAATGAGAGCCAAGAGAGACCACACCTCTCCATGCCAAAGTTAGAACTGCAGTGCTATTTCCTTTCGTAGCAGGTGGGGCTCTGCTCAGTTCAGTGGCCCACAGAATACTGAGTACTCCCTGAGAAGTCACCAAACACACCAGTCTCTGCAGGGGGCATTTCCTCAGGCAATCAGAAAGGGGAAAGGGTGGCTTGTGGGGTCAAGACTTCAGAGGGAATATTTGTTTACTTTTGTGCCAGGCGGGATGGAGACTGGAATCAGAGGTGGAAATTCCCAGGCGCAGGAGAATCAGGACCTTGAGGGTGTCTCCTGTGGGGTGAGGTGAGAGGGTCTTCATTCCCTGCTTGCCTATGGAAATCCCACATCAGACCTCCTGGTTGAGGGAAGGGTCTCCTGTCCCCTTGGCACAATGTGCCTTCAGTCTAGTTGCTCCATACCTGATCTCTGTTATCTTTCTTCCTCTTTTTTGACCTCACAGCTGGTCTCAGTGGGTATGATGTGTATCGTAATTTCTTCTCTTTATGCTCAACTCCCCAATTTTAACTTTTCCAAGTTCACTTCAGTTCAACTTTTCTCCTTGTGGGCTGGAGCTTCTGATGAAAGGCTACTCTAATCAGCCATCTTGCCTCTTCTGGCTTTTATAATTTTGAGGTATGTCCCATCAATGCCTATTTTGTTAAGTGTTCTTATCATAAAAGGGTGCTGAATTTTGTCAAATGTTTTTTCTATGTCTACTGAAAGGATCACATGGTCCTTTTTGCATCTATTTATGTGGTAGGTTACATGTATAGATTTGCATATATTGAAGCATCTTTCTGTCTCTGGGAGGAAGCCCACTTGGCTGTGATTATTTTTTATGTGCAGCTGGATTCAGTTTGCTAAGACTTTATTAAGAAATTTTGTATTTTGTAACAACATTCAAAAGGGATATTGGTCTATAGTTTTCTTTTTTTAGTTGTGTCCTTTCCTGGCTTTGGTATTAAGGTGATACTGACTTCATAGGACGAGTTAGGGAGCATACCTTCCTTCTCAATACTATGGAATACTTTTTGTAGTATAGGTTCAAGCTCTTCTTTGTAGGTTTGGTAAAATCCAGGTGTGAAACTTATCTGGTATGGAAATTTTTTTGTTAGGATATTTTTTATTGCTGCTACAATTTGGGTGCTTGATATCAGTCTGTTGAGTTCCATAACTTTCTGATGAGCCTAGGGAGGTTGTGTGTTTCCAAAAATTTGTCCATTTCCTCTGTTTTTACATGTGTGAGCATAGAGATTTTATAGTATTCCGAGATAAAATTTTGTGTATCTGTGATATCAGTTGTAGTTTTCCCTTTTCAGTTTTAACTGAGCTCATTAGAGTTCTTTCTCTTCTGTTTCTGATTAATGTTGCTAGAGGCTTGTTGATTTTGCTTATCCTTCAAGGAACCAAGCTTCTGCTTCATTAATCTTCTGTATAGTTCTGTTTGTAATCACTTTTGCTTATTTTTTCAAAGAACTAACATTTTTGCTTCATAAATATTATGGATTGTTCTTTTGTTCTCAATTTCATTTAGTTCTGCTCTAATCTTGATTATTGCTTCTCTTCTGTTGGGATTGAGATTGGTTTGTTCTTCCTTTTACAGTTCCTTGCGATAATTCATTAATTATTGATTTATGATCTTTTCAATGTGGGCATTTAAGGTTATGAGCTTTCTTCTCAGGACAGCTTTTGCTGTATCCCACATATTTTTAGAACCTGTGCCCCCCTTGTCATTTAGTACAAGGAATCTTTTGATTTCCATCTATAGCTCCTCATTGACCCAACTATCATTCAGTAACAGGTTGCTTAGTTTCTATGACTTTGTACAGAGATGAGTGTTTCTGTTGGAATTGATTTCTAGTTTTATTCCACTGTGATCTGATAAGACACATGGTAAAATTTATATTTTCCTTAATTGTTGAGACATGTCTTGTGACCTAGGATGTGCTCAATCTTAAAAGACTGTTTCATAAGCTAATGAGAAGAATGCATATTCAGTACTTTGGGGGTAGAATGTTCTGTGAATGTCTATTAGGCCCTTTTGTTCTACATTCTGTTTAAGTTTCTTATTTCTTTGATTGTTTTCTGTTTGGAGGGTACGTCCTGTTCTACGAGTGGGGTGTTGATGTCCCTATCAATTATGGTGGTGTGCTTCATTGTTTTGTTTAAACTGTGTAGAATTTGGTTTACGAATCTGGGTGTGCATAAATATTTAGAATTATTAAGTCTTCTTGTTGAATTGTTCCCCTTACCATTGTATAGAGAAAATCTTCGTCTTTCTTTACTTTTGTTAATTTAAAGTCAACATCATCTGACATGATAATGGCTAAACTGGCTTCCTTTTGGTTTCTATTTGCATGTAATATTATTTTCCACCCTTTCACCTTGACTCTAAGTGAGCCTTTGTGGGTTAGATGTGTTTCCTAGAGACAACAGATACTTGGCTTCTTTTTTTTTTTATTCCTTCAGCCAGCTTATATCCCTTCTGTGGGGAGTTCAACCCATTCACATTTACTAAAAGTATTGATATGTGGGTGGCACCTGTGGCTCAAAGGATTAGGACGCTGACTCCATATACCGGAGGTGCTGAGTTCAAACCCAGCCCTGGCAAAAAAAAAAAAAAAAAAGTAATGATATGTGTGGTGGATTCCCGTTCATCTGGTTGGGTAGACCTTTATTACTTTGTTTTTACCTCTTAAGTCATTGTGGTGTCTGCACTCTGAACTTTAGATTTTGGATGATTTTACACTGGAGGGCATCTGTTGTACTGATCATTATATAATGCATATCTGAGTACTTCCTGCAAGGCAGGTCTGGTCTTCACAAATTCCTTCCATGATTACTTGTCTAAGAATATCTTTATTTCTCCATTGCACAAGAAACTTAGTTATACATGATACAAGATTCCAGGTTGGCCATTATTTTGTTTTGAATGCTCAGGATGAGTCCCCACACCTTTCTAGCTTGTAGGGTTTCAGTCAAGAATTCAGCAGTTTGTCTGATCAATTTTCCTTTGTAAGTTACCTCCCATTTTGGCCTTACTTCTCACAGGAATGCCTCTTTCATGTTTACTTTGGCCAGCCTGATGATTATGTGTCATGGTGATTGCCTCTTTATGATGAATCTCCCAGGAGTCCTGTAGGGTTCTATATCTAGATTTCTAGCAAATCTGGGAAATTTTCCTGAGTAACTTCTTAAAATAAATTGTTCATCCCTTGTGAATTTTCTCCTTTGCCCTCAGGGATGCTTATGATTCTTACAGTGGTCCCACATTTCTTGCAGGCTTTGTTCTTTTTTCTCCATTCTTTCTTTCCAACTGACTTTCATAAAGGCATTATCTTCGGGTTCTGAGATTCTTCTTCTGCCTTATTAAGCCTGTTCTTTAGGCTTTTCACCGTGCTTTGTAATTCCTTGAATGAATGTTTCATTTCCAGGAGTTCTATTTTTTTTTTCTTTAATATCTCTATTTTTAAAATAATTTCCTGCACTGTCTCTTTGTTGGATTTCCATTTTCAAATGTACTTACTTACATTTCATGTCCAAAATTCTTCATCTGTCCTTTTAATATTTTCCTTTAAGTTGGTGTCCCCTGGTAAGGGGTTATTGTTCTCCTTAGTAGGTGACCTATCACTTTGATTTTTCATTTTTTTTTTGTGAGTTTTTCTAGTTCCTTCTCATCTGGCCTCTTTATTGAAAGTGAAGGGTGTTAGGGCTGGCTTATGGTCTTGTTTCTGAGACCCTGAAGAATGGTCCCTGACTGAAGGAGAAGAGTACCAGTCCTAAGTTGCCTATGGGCTGCTCTAGCAGGTTTAATGACCCTTTGGGGTTATGACCTGCTATATTCACCTATTCCCAACAGAGTGTAGTGAATTAGGTCCCCCAGCATCCTCTCAATGTAAGATGGTGAGTGGTACTCACTGTTGAGAGTTAGCCACACCCTGTTTGCTTGAGTTTGACAGCACTTTGAAGGGCTATAGTACTGTTCTCCCAGTTACTGATTGATATTTGTATGAGTGAGCCAGAAGCCAAGATATTATTTTGTGACTGGGGTAGACTCTGGTTTCCAAGGTGGAGTACAAGAGAGCCTCAAATATTAGGAGGAATCCTGTAATTTCAAGAAGACTTCTTGATCTCCACTACCACCAAAGTGGGGGGAGGGATAAGGCAGTTCATTGGTAGGTTGAGTGAGCCTCCCTGTCAGAGGCACCCTTTTCTCTAGTTTAAAGGTCTCTCCAGGGATATCCTCTGTCAATTTCCTGCTAATTCTCCTTCTACTCTGTACCTTCTTCCCATGGTATTTCTTGTAGGTTGTGGTACATTTCCATAGCACTTACACTTATTCTATGATTGTTTGTCAGTTTCTTCATCATTTACATCTCCTTTGTTATGAGATAATCTGGCAGCTGATGTCTCTTGTCAGCCATCTCGAATCCTCCATGTTCCATAAAATATATTTAAGGTATTGATAAACATATACAATGGGCAGATCCTACTAGATAAGCAAACAATAGTAGACACAGAGTTTGAAGAAAAAGGTAAAGTAAAAATGGAAAGATGCAGTGCTCACTGGGAATTTAAAAAAGGAAACTGAAATAATTTACACAGATCAAAAACTATTAATCTAAAAAAAATAATAAACACACAGGTTAGTGAGGTACCCTGTTTCCCCGAAAATAAGACATACTCCGAAAATAAGACCTACTTACAGGAAAGATAAGACGTCCCCTGAAAATAAGACCTAGCACATCTTTGGGAGCACACCTTAAAATAAGACACTGTCTTATTTTTGGGGAAACAGGGTAGTAAAAAAGAAGGTCTATTTTATATTTTACTGATATTTAACTATAACTTAATTATGATTTCTAATGAATAACCTGGGAGTATATAACAGCAACTATAAAACTGTTCATATTATTGTCCAGAATCCCTTTTCTGAGAATTTACAAGAAAACAGTGGTCAATGCAAAGGCATTCATAGAAGAACAAAAATTTGGAAACAATTCAATCACCAATAATAAGGGAAAATTAATTTGATGAAATACTATATAGATACTTTTGTATATGGAAATGCATACATGAAAGAATAAGTGAAAATAGAACATAAGTTATATATACATATTGAATATGACTCTGAAACTGTATCTATGTTTCTAATAGACTAGAAAATAATTAGCATTATATAAGGATTTGAGTTTAATATAATATTTATTAAGTTCTTATAGTCACAAAGTTGATTGACCTCATAATTAAAAAAAATAAAAAATTATGGAACTGACAATCAAATACTGAATATTTGAGGTAAGGCAACAAATTCTGTTTAATAAATGTGTATATATATGTATATATGAATACACATGGTAAAGAAATACCCCGTTTTCCTTTATGGAATTATGACTGTCATTTGATGTATACTTAAAACAATTTTGTTACTATGAAACTATTGCAGTAATAGAATTTTGAAGAGTTACTCATTTGACTGATAAATCATAAACTGTTCCCTCATCTATCATGCCCTTCCTGACTTCCTTGGGCAAATCTATCCTGTTTCTCCTGTACTTTGTACATAATACCATTGTTATAGCATTTGTAAGATTGCACTGTAATTATTTGGCTGTATGTCTATGTTTCCCACAGCATCTAGACCAGTATCTGGTATGAATATGTGAGCAATACGTACTTAAAAATGAAGGAAGAAAAGAAATGAAACTTTCTTGGAAATGTTATTTAAGCACATCTTGGAATAAATATATAATGTTGCCTCATAATCATACCCTATATAATCAAAGAGTTCATAAAACATGCCTAAAATTATCAAGCCTGCTCAGAATATACAGGGTTAGAAAGTTGGATTCAAGAGACTCTGAAATTCCTTTCCAGATCCAGTTTAACAAAACAGTAGTAGATCAAGTAAAATAAAAAAGGAAGAAATCAGTCTGCATTGAATAATCATTTGATTCTAGCAGGTTGTCCCATCTCCTTACCTAGACAGGAATAAATGTGGCTGAGAATATGAGCTGGTTGTACTCTGATGGGATATACCTCAGCAACAGTCTCCACATTAATTCCCTTGTCCTTCAAAATGGCCTTTATTTCTTCTGTTTCAGCTAGAATAGAGACTAAAAGAAAGAAAGGAGATGAGGTCAACAGAAAAGTTCATCTCAATAGGAACCTAAAAATTTCTCAAGCCACATAATTTCTTTTGAAGGGCAAAAAGAGAAAGCAGAGGAAATTAACAGTTATTGAGGAACTTAGATGAAATAGTTATCATGCTAGGTACTTAACAAAATTTTCTAAATGGAAAGGAAAAAGATATCACGATTGAAGTATTAGATTGTGCTTTTTGGCTAAGTACCAATGTGCTCCTTAAGAATGCCACATTCTCTTTATACGTGTATCTGAGATTCTGTGTGTAAATGGGAAAACATCTATCATCAGGTTTATTATAGCTTTGATAAAATTGAGTCCCCAGTCTTTCATATCAGTACACTTTAGGTCAACACCAGAAATGTGAGGGTAATAAAGGACACCCTAATGACAAGAGTTGTCCTATAGCTAGAGAAGGTAGAAGGCAGGGAGATTGGTGATAAGACTTGAGTCATCAACATACAGAAGGTATTATAGTTGAAATTGTGTGTTTTTGGGTGGGGAATAAGGAGCAAGTATGGATATAATACCTTTCTGGACTCAGAGCCTGCCCAGCCTAGTTAGTTCTCTTTTCTTCCGAGTTTCCCCCCACCCCCATGGGACAGACACCTGGTTGGCTTTGGCTAACTAGACACTAAGCACAAGAGGCAAACATGTCATCTACTCCTGCTCCTGTAGTCCTGATAGATGTGTTGGATTGTCTACAGGGAAAATAATGTACCACGTGGCTCATTCCACATCAACAATATTTTCTGTTGAGGTTTCGGGGGCAAAGCATGGTTAACAAATAGCTACTTTGCTTTCCTTTGTCATTATCCTTTATATATTTTTCCATCTTGGGAACTTCAAGCTAATAGATTGCTATGATCTGGGCAGGATATGGTAATTACATAGTACCCTGCACACAACACTACCTTGATTAGTTCTGAGAACACAAAAATGAAAGAGATTCTTCAGGGAAAATGCACAGAGAAAGAATTGCCTAAGAATAGTCCAGGGAAACACATGTGGTTATTCACTCATTCATTCATAAATATTTATTAAACACTTAAATAGATAAAGTATTATGCTAGGCAATAAGGGTATAAAAACAAATAAATTAGTCTCTCATACAAGAAGCTCACATTATAAAAGAGGTGGCACACATGAACTGATTATAAAATAACCTGCTAAACATGCATAAAATATTGTAAGACCACACAGGGGTGACAACTATCTGGTGTTAGATTGGGAAGGGTGGTTTTAGGAAAGGTTTCCTAAAAGAGTTGATGCCTAAACTTGATTTTAAAAGACTGAATAAATTAGGCAGAAGAAGATAGGAAGAAGATAGCCATTCTAGGTAAAGAGTCCAAAATGAACTACATGAGAAGAAAAAGAATATGACTGTACTATGTATATGGGAAGAGACAGTGAGGAGAACCACATACACTTCAATATTACTATAGCATGAAGCATCTTGCAAAGTGTTCAAAAAATGAATTGAGAAAGGAAGACAGGGGCTAGGTCATCATACAGGGCATATGTGTCACCTTAAGGATTCTGTTTTGTATTGTATCCTTGGGCAACGCTTTTCAAACTGCACTCTTCTCAGCCAATGTAGTTGGTAGTTAGAGTACAGAAGACTGAAGAAGAGTCAAGTAAACAACGGTCTCAGTCCCATGGAAAACTTTCAACCTAAGCAACTTGGTTTTTTTGTTTATATTTTATAATAAAATATTTAGAATATTGTGCAGCGCCTATGGCTCAGTAGGTAGGGCACCGGCCCCATATACCAAGAGTGGCAGGTTCAAACCTGGCCCCGGCCAAACTGCAACAAAAAAATAGCCAGGTGTTGTGGCAGGTGCCTATAGTCCCAGCTACTTGAGAGGCTGAGGCAAGAGAATCACCTAGAATATTATTATTTAGTGCCTTTCATGTATTAGGCACTGCCAAATGGTAGGGATTCATAAATAGGCATGATCCACTCATGGAGAAAATGACAGTGACACTGAGTTCTACTGGAAGGCTGAGTAAGAGTTAATCTGAGGGGAGGGGGAAGATGGCTGACTGGAGCCAGCTTTCAACAGAAGCTCCCATCCAGGGTAAGAATAATGACCAGAAAGTACACAATTAAGCTGAAGACTGGGAGCCAAGCTGAGAGAGAAGAGTGATAACTGCAGGTCACCTCTGCTGAGGAAAGCTGCGACTCCAAGAAAGCAAACTCAAGCTGAGACATGAAACCAAAGTTACTGATCCACTAGGACTGGATAAGGACCAGCTGAATACAAGACAGAGTCACCTAACCCCACCACACCAAGCAGGTCTCTTCAGCCTCCGACTGTAATACTGTATGGGTCCTTTGCAAAGCTGTAGGGGAAAAAACTGCAGTCACCAGTCCCAGAACCTTGACAAAGGGCTGGGTAACCCCAACTCAAGCAGCTCCCAATCCAATTTCACCTTACCTGCCTAGATAGCCAACCGGTGAAAAACAATCATGAGGCAGAATCACTGGAAAAAAATCTGGCAACATGAATAATCACAGTATATCAACTCCCCCAAGGAATGAAATGGCGGACACACCACAAGATCCCATTCATAAACAAATGGCTGAGATGTCAGAAATCAAGTTCATAACTTAGATAGCAAATAAGATCAATAGAATGGAGGTAAAGACAGAATTAGAATTTCAAGGAGTAATTTAAAAGATGTCTCAATAATTCAACGGATTCAAAGACAAAAATCACCAAAGATTTTGACACACTGAGGCAAGAACTTGATACTTTCAAAGATTTGAGAGATACAGTAGAATCCCTCAGTAACAGAATGGAGCAGGCAGAAGAAAGGGTCTCTGATATTGAAGACAAAGCTCTTGAACACTCCCAAATGTTCAAAGAGGAAGACAACTGGAGAGCAAAAGTGGATTATTCTCTCCGAGAGCTTTGGGATAATTCAAAGAGATCTAATATCCGCCTTATAGGAATTCCTGAAGGTGACGAGGTTGATTTGAAGGATACAGATGCTCTACTTCACGAAATAATCTAGGAGAACTTCCCAGACATGCCAAGAGATTCTGAAATTCAGATAGCAGACAGGTTCAGAACCCCAGTGTAACTCAACACAAATAAAACATCTCATCGACACATTATAAATAGCTTCACCAAAGTTAATATGAAAGAGAAAATTCTGCAAGCAGCCAGCTGTAAGAAAAACATAACCTACAAGGGGAAGAACATTACAAAGACTAGAGATCTCTCTGCTGAAACCTTTCAAGCTAGAAGAGGGTGGTCATCAACTTTTAATCTCATAAAACAAAATTACTTTCAACCAAGGATCCTGTATCCAGCTAAACTGAGTTTCATTTATGATGGAGAAATTAAATACTTTAATGACACTCACATGTTCAAGAAATTTGCCATAACTAAGCCAGCTCTCCAGGATATTCTCAGACCTATCCTCCATAATGAACAGCACAATCCTCCTCCACCAAAGTAAACTCACTCAGAAACTTTTGATCAAATTCCAACTTCCAAAGAGGTGAAAGGATTAAAAATGTCCGCTGGACTTTCAAGAAACTTGATACCCAAAATACTACCAGGCTTATCAATATTCTCAATTAATGTGAATGGCTTAAATTGTCCTCTAAGGAGGCACAGGTAGGCTAACTGGATACAAAAATTCAGGCGAAACATCTACTGCACACAAGAAACTCATCTTACCTTAAAAGATAAATATAGTCTCAGGGTGAAGGGATGGTCACCTACAATTCAGGCAAATGGAAATCAGAAAATAGCAGATGTTGCAATTTTATTCACTGATACAATAGACGTTAAACCAACAAAAGTAAGGAAAGATAGGGATGGTCAGTTCATACTTGTTAAGGGCAACACTCAACACTCAACATGATGAGATTTTAATTATTAACATTTTTGCACCCAACCAGAATGTGCCTCAATTTATAATGGAGACTCGAACAGACATGAGCAACTTGATTTCCTCCAGCACCATAAAAGTCGGAGATTTTAACAACCCTTTGGCACGGTTGGATAGATCCTTCAATAAGAAACTAAGCAAAGAAATTTTAGACTTACATTGAACGATTCAACAATTGGATTTAACAGACAACTATGGGACATTCCATCCTAACAAAACTTTTCCTGTTCTAATTATTTGCAGTTTTTGTCCAGGGCCGGGTTTGAACCCACCAACCACGGTATATGGGTCTGGCGCCCCACTCCTATGAACCATAGGCAAAGCTCCATTGTTTTTTTCTTTTTGGCTGGGGCCAGATTTGGACCCACCAATTCTGGTACATGGGGCCAGCACCCTTTTCCTTGAGCCACAGGTGCTGCCCCACCCTAACAAAAGTGAATACGCAGTCTTCTCATCAGCCAATGGAACATCCTCCAAAACTGATCACATCTTAGGTCACAAGTCTAACCTCAACAAATTTAAAAGAATAGAAATAATTCCTTGTATTTTCTCGGACCATCGTGGAATAAAAGTTGAACTCAGTAACAACAGGAATCCGCATACTCATAGAAAAATATGGAAACCAAATAACCTCATGCTGAGTGATAGCTGGGTCATAGATAAGATTAAGAAGGAAATTACCAAATTTTTGGAACAAAACAATAATGAAGATACAAATTACCAAAACCTCTGGGAAAGAAGGAAAGGCAGTCCTAAGAGGGAAATTTATAGTGTTGCAAGCCTTTCTCAAAAGAAGTCAACAACTTTAAGGGACATTTCAAGCAACTGGAAAAGGAAGAACATTCCAACCCTAAACCCAGAAGATGGCAAGAAATAACCAAAATTAGAGCACAATTAAATGAAATTGAAAACAAAAGAATCATACAACAGATCAACGAAAAAAAAAGTTGGTTTTTTGAAAAGGTCAATAAAATAGATAAACGTTTGCCTAACATAACCAGAAGCAGAAGAGTAAAATCCTTAATTTCATCACTCAGAAATGATAAAGGCCAATAACAACAGACTCCTCAGAAATTCAACAAATCCTTAATGAATATTACATAAAACTCTATCCTCAGAAGTATGAAAATCTGAAGGAAATAGATCCATACTTGGAAACATGCTACCCTCCTAGACTTAGCCAGAAAGAAGTGGAAATGTTGAACAGGCCCATAATAAGCTCTGAAATAAGCATCAACTATAAGAAATCTCCCCCAAAAGAAAATCCCAGGAACAGAAAGCTCGACATCAGAATTCTAACATACTTTTAAAGAGGAACTAGTACCTATATTACTTAACCTTTTCCCAAACATAGAAAAAGAAGGAATACTTCCCAACATTCTATGAAGCAAATATCACCCTGATTCCCAAACCATAAAAAGACCAAAGAAGAAAAGAAAATTATAGACCAATATTTCTAATGAATATTGATGCAAAAATATTCAATAACATCCTAACAAACAGAATCCAGCAACACATCAAACAAATAATACATCATGAACAGGTAGGTTTCATCCCAGGGTCCCAAAGAAGGTTCAATATACCTAAAATATAATATATCACATAAACAAATTAAAAAACAAAGACCATATGATTCTCTGAATTGATGCAGAAAAAGCTTTTGATAGTATCCAGCATCCTTTCTTGATCAGAACGCTTAGGGAATAGCGTTCTGGAACATTTAAAACATATAAAAGGAACATTTCTGAAACTGATAGAGGCCATCTATAGCAAACTAACAGCCAATATCAAACCAAATGGAATAAAATTGAAACCATTTCCACTCAGATCAGGAACCAGGACAGGATGCCCATGGCCTCCACTGCTTTTAACCATTGCAATGGAAGTCTTAGCCATCACAATCAGGCAAGAGAAAGCAATCAAGGGGATCAAATAGGACCAGAGGAGATCAAACTGTCACTCAATCTTCATAGATGATATGATTGTATATCTGGAAAACCCAAGGGAATCAACTACAAAACTCCTAGAAGTGATCAAGGAATACAGGAATGTCTCAGGATACAAAATTAACACTCACAAATCTGTAGCCTTTATATATACCAACAACAGTCAAGGGGAAAAAACAATCAAGGACTCTATTCCCTTTACAATTGTGCCAAAGAAGACGGAATATCTGGGAGTGTAACTACCTAAGGACATGAAAGATCTCTATAAAGAGAACTATGAAACTCTGAGAAAAGAAATAGTTGAAGATGTTAACAAATGGAAAAATACACCATGCTCATTGCTGGGAAGAATCAACATTGTTAAAATGTCTACACTACCCAAAGTAATGTACAGATTTAATGCAAGCCCTATTAAAGCACCTCTGTCTTACTTTAAAGATCTGGAAAAATTAGTACTTCATTTTATATGGAAACAGAAAAAAGCTTGAATAGCCAAGACATCACTCAGAAACAAAAACAAATATGGAGAAATCACACTTCTAGACTTCAGACTATACTATAAATCGATAGTGATCAAAACAGCATGGTACTGGCACAAAATTAGAGAGGTAGATGTATGGAACAGAATTGAAGACCAAGAGGGGAACCCAGATACTTATTGTCATTTGATCTTTGATAAGCCTGTCAAAATTATAAATTGGGGAAAAGATTTTCTATTCAACAAATGGTGCTGGGTGAAATGGCTGGTGACCTGTAGAATACTGAATGTGGACCCACACTTTTCTGCTCTAACAAAAATTGACTCGCAATGGCTAGAGGACTTAAGCTAAGACATGAAATTATAAAAATTCTTGGAGAGACTGAAGGGGAAACACTTGAAAAAATTGGTCTGGGAGAATGCTTTATGAGGAGGACACCCCAGGCAATTGAAGCAACATCAAAAATACATTACTGGGATCTGATCAAATTAAAAAGCTTCTGCACAGCCAAGAACACACTAAGTAAAGCAAACATACAGCCCTCAGAACGTGGGATTTTTGCAGGTTATATTTCTGACAAAGGTCTAATAATAAGAATTCACAGAGAACTCAAACTTATTAATAAGAAAAAAGCAAGTGACCCCCTTTCATTATGGGCAAGAGACATGAACAGAAGCTTCTCTGAATAAGCTACAGTCTACAGACACATGAAAATATGCTCATCACTTTTAACCATCAGAGAAATGCAAAACAAAACTACTTTGATATACCATCTAACTCCAGTAAGTGTAGACCACATCACAAAATCCTAAAACTACAGATGTTGGTGTGGATGTGGAGAAAAGGGAACACTTCTGCACTGCTGGTGGGAATGCAAGCTGGTACGTTCCTTTTGGAAAGAAGTTTGGAGAATACTCAGGGATCTAAATGTAGACCTGAGGTTTGATCCTGCAATTCCTATTCTAGGCTTATATCCAAAAGACCAAAAATCATTTGGCAACAGAGATATTTGTACCAGATTGTTCACTGCAGCTCAATTCATAAATGCAAAGTCAGGGAAGAAGTCCAAGTGCCCATCGAACCATAAAAGGATTAATAAATTATTAATTTATTATGGAATACTATGGAGCATTAATGGAATACTATGCAGCATTAATAAAAGATGGAGACTTTACCTCTTTTATATTTACATGGATGGAGCTGGAAAATATTCTTCTTAGTAAAATATGTCAGGAATGGAAAAAAAATATCCAATGTACTCAGTACTACTTTGAAACCAATTTATAATCACTCACACTTTCATATGAAAGATGAATTATAACTATAGCCTAGGATGAAGGAGGGAAAGGTAGACAAGGGGAAGTGAGGGGGTGGGCCAATAGAGTGAGGGTTAATGGTGGAACCCTACCTATGGAACATATTGCAAGCACAAGCTCAATTTATCAGGTGTAGAACATAAATGTCTTAACCCTGTAATTGGGTAAATGAGGTGAAGGCTATGTTAGTAGAATGTAAGCACTCCAGTTTGTACAAATAATCAACACATTGAATCCCACAATGGCATAAATGTATTCATGATCTATGTACAAATGACTTAATAAAAAACAAAAAAGAGTTAATCTGGTGGAGGTGATGGCAAAAGAGAGAAATTGTTCCAGACAAAAAACAGCATGGAAAAAGGCTCAAGAGAACAGAGAATAAGGCAGAGCTAGGATTTACAAAAAGTTCCTTATGTCAGCAGCATGGAGTATAAAAAACTCTGTATAGCTAAGGCAATTCTTAGTAATACAAATAAAGGTGGGGGTATCAGTATACCAGAATTTAGGCTGTTCTATAAGGCCATAGTGGTTAAGACAGCATAGCACTGGCACAAAAAATAGAGACATAGACATTTGGAATTGAATAGAAAACCAGGAAATGAAACTAACAACTTACAACCACCTAATGTTCGATTAATCAAACAAGAACATACACTGGGGGAAAGACTCCCTATTCAATAAATGGTGCTGGGAGAACTGGATATCCACACGCAAAAAACTGAAACTGGACCCACACCTCTCCCCACTCACAAAAATTGATTCAAGATGGATAAAGGACTTAAATCTAAGACATGAAACAATAAAAAAATCCTCAAAGAAAGCATAGGAAAAACACTGGAAGATATCAGCCTGGGGAAAGACTTTATGAAGAAGACTGCCATGGCAATTGCAATAACAACCAAAATAAGGAAATGGGACTTAATTAAACTGAAAAGCTTCTGTACAGCTAAGGAGACAACAATCATAGCAAATAGAAAAGCATATTTGCATATTTTGAATCAGACAAAAGCTTAATAACTAGGATCTATAGAGAACTTAAATTAATCCACATGAAAAAATCCAACAATCCCATAGATCAATGGAGAAAAGAGATGCACAGAACCTTCTCTCAAGAAGACAGATGAATGACTAGCAAACATAAGAAAAAATGCTCATCATCCTTAATTATTAGAGAAATGCAAATTAAAACCACCCTGAGATATCATCTAACCCCAGCAAGAATGGCCCACTTCACAAAATCTCAAAACTGCACGTGCTGGTGTGGATATGGAGAGAAAGGACACTTTTACACTGCTGGGTGGACTGTAAACTAATACAACCTTTTTTTGGAAGGAAGTATGGAGAAACCTCAAAGAACTCAAGATAGACCTCCTGTTTGATCCTGCAATCCCATTACTGGGCATCTATCCTGAAGGAAAAAAAAAAAAAAACCAAAAACACCTTTTACCATAAGGACACTTGCACTAGACTGTTTATCGCAGTTCAATTTATAATCGCCAAAATGTGGAAATAGCCTAAATGCCCCCCAACCCAGGAATGGATTAATAAGCCATGGTACATGTATACCATGGAATACTATTCAGCCATTAAAAAAATGGAGACTTTGTAGCATTTGTATTAACCTAGATAGAAGTGGAACACATTGTTCTTAGTAAAGCATCACAAGAATGGAGAAGCATGAATCCTATTTATTCAATTTTGATATGAAGACAATTAATGACAATTAATGACATGGTAGCGGGTGGGGAAGGGGAGAGCAGAGAGAGAAGGAGGGAGGGGTATTGGGGAAAGGAAGATCGGAGAGAGGGAAAGAGGGAGCAGGTGGGGTCTCAGTGTGTGACACATCTTGTACCCTCAATGAATCCCCAACAACAGAAAAAAGAGGTAGTGATGAGAAATAAAGTTGGATATGGGGTCAGGAGCCACATCCTAAAGACTGACAAATGGGAAGCTCCTGCAGAGTTATAATCAGATGAATAACATCAATATATGCATCTTAAAAAGAGCATTTTTTAGTTAATAATGAAAGAATAAACTAATAGACTATGTGGGCCTAAACTGAAGACAGAGAGACCAGATAAAAAGTTCTTGCAGTAATGCATAGGAGAAATGTTTATTACTACATTAAGATCATGATATTGATACTGACGAAACCTGGACGGATTTCAGAATTATTTAGAAGTAAAAAAATCAGAACTTGTTAACTGATTGAATGCAGGAAGTTAGAGCGAGGGAGATATTGAGAAGGATTCTCTGGGTGTTTATTTGTGTGACCAGGAAGATGGCATGCCATTTAATAACATAGGCATATAGGACACAAAGCAGTTATGAGTGACATAATAGTAGGAGGGTGCAGCTGATTAATTTTAGACATATTGAATAAACTTACAGTGCATGTGAGACATCCAAGGGGGGGCTACCTTAAAAGAAGCTGACATGTGTATACATTCATAAGTTATTAGCACAGGGACAAAGAGAAAATACAGAGGATACAAGTACCTGGAATATAACCTTGCAAAATTCCACTATATAAGGAATAGGCAGATGAAGCCTGGGGTGGAATTGAGAAGTTCTTTTCTCATGGCTTATATCTTCTCTATGGCATAGGAGGTGAGGTCATGTTCGGAGAGTGAGGTAAGAAGTAATAAGGTGAAAAAAGAGTAAAGGTTTGGAATATGAGGAGGCTGAGAGATAGAAACAAATATTCTGAGTAAGAGCAGTGGGCTATTGACAGAACCCTCAGATACACCAGTGATTAAGGAACAAAAAGAAGAGGATGCCCAGAACTGTACATAAAAGTGCTTTATCTAGGATGAAGGAAATTCAAAAGTATGGTATCATAGAAGACATGAGAGTTAAGAGTTTCCAAAAAGATAAATGATAAATGGAATAGAAAGATTCACTAAGATATAGATTGAAAAATATCTTCCAAATTTGCCAATACAAAGGTCACTAGTAACTTGAGCATAAGCACATTCAGAGTAATAAGCCAAACTGCAAAGGACTACAGAATAAATGGAATATAAAGAAGCAAAAGCTTAAATGAAAAGGAAGAAGTTACATAACATAGTTACAGAGGGAGATGAACATGTCAATAGACTAAAAAGAAAAAAAAAACAATCAACAGAGCAGAAGAGTTTAAAGATTCCATTAAAGATGAAGTTTCTAAAGAAGGCTGGGGAAGAGCTCAGCATCAGAAGGAGGATTTGGCCTTGGAAAAGAAATCTTTTTTCTGAGACAAAAGAAGGCAAGGCTGGGTAAGATTGTAGGAGCAGAGAGGTTTGGGAAATTGAAGAAGATTAGAGTATTACAATGAGATTATCATGCATGAAGAAGCAGGCAAAGAATTAGGCTGAAAACAAGGGATGGGGTTGAAAACAGAGAAGGTTTGGAATAGCAATTGAGAAGCAAGAAAATGCTAATGATAAGAACAAGGACTAACATGCGGAACTGTAGATCTAATTCAGTTGGAGAGCATGAATTTCCAGTGTAACCACTTGGTACATTTGTGAGACTTTTTTCCCCTGGAAGCTATTAGCACGACATGTATAGGATCCGAAATTGAGAATTACAAGACTTTTTAGGGACAATGATTTTTCAGGTGAGTATAGTACAAGTATAGTGCATGGGTGACTGAAAGATTTAATCAACCATGAGGTAAGGAAGGGAAGACTAGGAGAAAATAGAGACAAGAACAACAGGAAGAAAATGAAAGCTGAAATAATATGAGGCTATGACCAGAGAGTAGAATATTAGAATTTTAGATCTCTGAGGTAAGAGTCCTAAAGTTTGGTCCTTGGAGTGGGTAGCTAAAATGGAGATACAGGAAAGGTCACTAGAGTTATGGATAGCCAAGAGTTATTTTTTTTTATTTCAGATTAATATGAGGATACAATTAGGTGACATTGTTTGCATTTATTAGGTAAAGTCCAAGTTATAGTTGTGCCCCTCCCCAGGAGGTGTGCTATATACCTTTACATCATGCCTGTTAAATGAGAGCACACCAATCTCCTTCCCTCTTCCTTTCCCTCCCCACTTGAGTTTAGTTGTGTTTTTCTCTTGTGTGGGCGTGAACTTTTTTGTCTACTGGTTTCATATTAGAATTGAGTACACTGGATACTTGCTTTTCCATTCTTATGATACTTTACTAAGGAGAATGTTCTCTAACTCCATCCAAGTTAATACAAAAGATATAAAGTCTCATCTTTTTATGGCTAAATAGTATTCCATGGTGTATGGAAAAACTATGGTAATGAACATATACCACAGTTTTTTTTAATCCATTTGTGGGTTGATGGGCACTTGACTTGATTCCACATCTTGGTGATTATGAATTGAGCTGTAATAAACATTCTATTGCAAATGTCCTTATTATGGTAGAATGATTTTTCTTCTTATGGGTAGATATCTAGTAATAGGATTGTGGGATCAAATGGAAGACCTATTTTTAGTTCTTTGAAGAGTCTCCATACTTTCTTCCAAAGAGATAACCAAGAATTTTGAGGCTAAAATGTTAGATGGCACCTACCCCAATCCTGAAATTTAGCTCTACAGCAGGATTTTGGGAGGAAGAGGAAGCTGTGAGCCAAGTCTCAAAGTTTTCAATGAATATTAGAGCAACCAGGAGATCATTATAAGCAGATGGCATTAGCTTCAAAGACCAATGACCTTTAACATGGGAAGGAAAGATTAATGATCTTTGTATAATGTCTGCTATAAAGCAAGAACTACCTGTATGACCACATGGGATACTAAGTCTAAGAATGTTTAAAAAACACACAGGCTTATTTTCCATATAGAACCAACTCCAAAGTCAACTCTCTGGAAGGAACCATTGGAAAGGAGCTTCACAGCAGGACTTAATACTGTATTGGATAATGATGTTGGAGATTCAAAAATCATCCCAAGCCTTCTATCCTAGGAGACTAAAATAATGGTAATATCACTGAAATAGATAAGAAACGTGGGAAGATCTTCTTTTACTGGGAAAGGTGAAAGGATGGGATGGAGACAAAAGAGGTTAGTCTTGGGTTTGAAGTACAAGTGCAAGAGATGTTTTATACTTATTGGGACTAGAGTTCTTAAGATGTTTATAGAACTCAACCCAGTGTTTTACATAGAGTAGATGTTCCTAAATTTAATTGTTAGGAACAAAAAAAAAATGTTTGGAGAACTCTCCAATGAGTTAATAGTTGGAGGCATGGAAGAAAATTTATCATGAGGGAGATAGGCCTAGCAAACTAATACAGGGTATAAATACAGAAATACAAAGAGTCTTTGACTCTTGTACACAACCATTAGGAACATATGGAAAAAAAAGGAGTAGTAGCAGAAAAAGCAAAGAAGGAGTGGTCAGGGAGAAAGCAGAGATAATCCAGAAGCCAAAACATCATGACAGTTAAAAAGAAAGGAGTTTCCAGAAATAAGGAATGGTTAAAATATCAGATAATATTTTGGAGTCCTCTGACATATTACTCATTTATGTTTAAGAGTAACAGCAATTTTGAAATGATATGAAACCAAGTTCATTATGTGCTTTTTGAAGCCTAATGAAATGTCAGCTGAAGAATAAAGACATAATTTACTAGCCCAATGATCTCTGCCCCTAACCAGACACTTAGTATAAAATTTCAGTTGCTGAGAATAAGAATACATACCTTGAACCACAACATCTGGCTTTGGTACAGTAGAAAACCTACGATTCAGGGGATCAATTTCTCCAGGAGCTAAAAATCCCTGAAGAAAAAACATAAAAAGATGGATCATTAAATCTCAAAAAAGAAAACCCCTAATGTTTGAGGGCATTCCTGTGCCCATAATGCTATATCATAACATTTGAGAGGCAGGTACAGAAAGGAAACAAATTCTTTCACTGTATAAAAGTGTTTGAATTCCCTGAATTCACATCAAAATTAATTTTATCTGAAGATAATTTCTATTGGCAGCCACAGATTCTTTCTTTTATTGGGAACAGGTGAGGTAAAAATTATAAACAAAAATTTTTCCAGTTAGTCCTATATCTCATCTGGATACACATATGATTATATGATTAGACCACAGTGCTTATTAGTAATTTAGGACATTAGTCCTGATGTTTTCTTATTTGCTCATGTGCCTGCTGTTCCTTTTGCTCAGCAGAAATTATCTTGGCTTCAGTTATGCTCTTTATGAAATAGGATGAACTCACCTATTTTTCCCTTAAGAATATCTTTTCTTATTGAATTTAATTTATTCTAATTGAAAGAGAAAGTCACCAGGTAAGAATTATTTTAAACAAAATGTTCTGTCCATTTCTGCTAAACTCTTTTAGTAATGTCAACTAAAGATAATTAAACAGCCACAGATGTAGGTAAAAAAATCCAAAACAAAATAGGTGTAAGGTCATATGTAACAGGTCCAAGAGTCTGACTCAGAAAGTATAGCTAAGTCCCACCTTCAGTCCTCTACAAGCCTGGATTATAGCTTATCAAAATAACCTGCAGTGGGGAAATAGATTTGCCAGCAAATCTGAAAAACATTTGAGAAAGAGAACCTTCCTGTATAGGCTCAAAATGTCATAAAAAGTTACACACAAAGTCAGAAATTTCCTAGTGCTTCATTAAGGGCTATCTCAACAGAATTTGATGTAAGGAACACTTAAGAGAACCCTCTGACCAAAAAACAAACAAAAAAACCCCAACCAGATCAACAAAAACCATGATGTTCTTTTTTTTTATATATTTATTTATTTTCATTAAACTATAGCTGTGTACATTAGTATGATCGTGGGGCACCATACACTTGGTTCATAGATCGTTTGACACATTTTCATCACATTAGTTAACATAGCTTTTGTAGCATTTTCTTAGTTATTTTGCTAAGACCTTTACATTCCACATTTACTAGGATTCACATATGTTCTTAATCACTTGCCATGGTACCTAAAATTATCAGTTAATTGAATTAAATAATAAAACATGTTGCTTCAAAAGGCTAGTACTCAGTCCATTATCAGAAAACAACCAGCTAAGCTCAATCGCATTCATCACCAGGCAAGGTACTGAGAAGAGTTTTGAAAGGGAAAGATGTAGGCCCTGTTTCATCAGCAACTTCAAATACTGTGCCAAATAAGGGAGATGTGGGCAGTATGAGGGACATGGTTGCAAGGAGCAAAAGACTTTTGTTGAAGGTTGACCATGCTCCCCCTTCTGAGGACCTAGAGGAAAGACTATAATAATTAAGGCAAACTGCAAAAGGCAAAAGACATCCTTCAGCTTTATATAAGCTCCTCATGAATCTGATTCATGGTGACTAAGGCAGAAAAAACTGGGATAACCTTTAAGATTTCTCTTACCTCTGACATCAAGCTTCCTAAAATATATAGAGACTGACCCCACATATGAGGCAACTTCCCCATGGAAACTCGGTCCACAGTGTGAGGGTTTTGATATTCTTCATCAACCTAAAAGGAAAGATGAAGAGGGCAGATGATGAGTTATATAAGATTTAGATAATTAAAAAGACTGAGTCAGGATTATGGTTCATATGCCTTGCAGTCACATATGCAATGCATTGAAAAGTCAAGCACTATTAGACAGTGCTCCTCAGACTGTTGAAAGCAAACAAATCACCTGAGGATCTTATTAAAATGCAGATTCTGATTGAGAAGATATGAAGTAGGACCTGAAATCTATTTCTAACAAGCTCTAATGCTGCCAATGTTGCTAGGAGCTTATCCTACCTACCCCTACCAGAAAGAAAGGCTGTATCTCTTCCATGTCTAATCCTCTGAGGAACCATAGTACACCTGGCTGGCATTTTGGGAAAATGAAGACAGGATTCTCCAAACCTGATCTATTTAAATAATCGTGGATTACTGGCCTGAAAGCACAGAACACTAAATTCTGAGAGCTCACACAGAACATCACTCTAGTTCTACCTACTGATCTCCACATCATTCTCAACATTAAGGTTTGACTTTTGTTCTTGTTTTGCTGTGCAACAATGCCATAATTGAGGCTGCTTTACAATTTATTTTTAAAGGAATAAAATCACATTTATGTTGTCTTCTACATAAAGATAATATTAAAATGACAAGATTAAAATTATTTGACTATAGTAACCTGAAATAAAAACAGAAAATTATTTGACCCATATGAGGCAGTCCTATGAAGGTATTGCTCCTTTTCTATCAGCCGCATGTTACAATACTGTCCAACTCACCCTGTCAGGAGGAACACTGTACAGCTCTGGCAGAAGTGGCACTCCATTTTTACCCTTGATAAGGACTGCTTCCAGAGCCTCTCTATACTCTTGAACCTGCAGATCAAAGAAAGGCAGGGGGGAAAAACCTTATAGAAAGTTCCATTCTCCCTTGGAGCATTTTGTGACCAAAGAAGGTCCTGTTTCAAAAGAGCTTATTCACCTAGTAAAAGGAAAAAGAAAGGGATATAGCACTTACTAAATTCTTCCATAGGACAAATATTATGCTAGGAGTTTTGCATAGTATAATGCATATAATATTAATAACCCTCTTAGGAGGTTTGTGTAATTAAAGCCCTTTTTACAGGGAAATTAAGGCTCAAAGAGGTTGTGAATTGGTGGATGATCACAGACCAAGTACATGGTTGGATAAAGAATACAGCCCAAATCAGACTGTCTTCAAAGGCTTGTTTTTTATTTTTATTTCAGATTAATAAGAGGGTACAAATGATGAGGTTACATTGTTTGCATTTCTAAGGTGAAATTCAGGTTGTAGTTGAGCCCTTCATCTAGGGAATGTGCTGTATACACTTAACTTGTGACTAATGTAAGAGCTTCCAATTTCTCCCTTCTCCCTTTTCCCCTCTCCCCACTCCACCATTTGAATATACATGTGTTTGTCTCTCATGTGGGATTGTAGTTGTCTATCTATTGTTTTCATACTAGCATTGAACACACTGGATACTTATTTTCCATTCTTATGATACTTTATTAAGAAGAATGTACTTCCTTCCAGAAAGGTTGTACTAGTTTGCAGTCCCACCAGCAGTGTAAAAGTGTTCCCTTCTCTCCACATCCACGCCAGCATCTGCAGTTTTGAGATTTTGTGATGTGGGCCATTCTCACTGGGGTTAGATGATATCTCAGGGTTGTTTTGATTTGCATTTCTCTAATATATAGAGATGATGAACATTTTTTCATGTGTTTGTTAGCCATTCGTCTGTCGTCTTTAGAGAAAGTTCTATTCATGTCTCTTGCCCATTGATATAAGGGATACAACCTTTCTGGAAGGAAGTATGGAGAAACCTCAAAGCATTCAACCTAGACCTCCCATTCGATCCTGCAATCCCATTACTGGGCATCTACCCAGAAGGAAAAAAATCCTTTTATCATAAGGACACTTGTACTAGACTGTTTATTGCAGCTCAATTTACCATTGCCAAAATGTGGAAACAGCCTAAATGCCCACCAACCCAGGAATGGATTAACAAGCTGTGGTATATGTATACCATGGAATACTATTCAGCCATTAAAAAAAATGGAGACTTTACATCTTTCGTATTAACCTGGATGGACGTGGAAGACATTATTCTTAGTAAAGCATCACAAAAATGGAGAAGCATGAATCCTATGTACTCAATCTTGATATGAGGACAATTAATGACAAGGTTATGGGGGGGGAAGCAGAAAGAGGGATGGAGGGAGGAGGGTGGGGCCTTGTTGTGTGTCACACTTTATGGGGGCAAGACATGATTGCAGGAGGGACTTTACCTAACAATTGCAATCAGTGTAACTGGCTTATTGTACCCTCAATGAATCCCCAACAATAAAAAAAAAAAAAAAGTTCTAAAAAAAAAAGAAGAATGTACTTCAACTCCATCCAGGTTAATACAAAAGATGTAAAGTCTCCTTGTTTTTTTATAGCTGAATAGTATTCCATACTATAAATATACCACAGTTTATTAATACATTCACAGGTTGATGGGCACTTGGGTTGCTTCCATGTATTGGCAATTGTGAACTGAGCTGCAATAAACATTCCAGAGCAAGTGGCCTTTTGATAAAATGATTTATTTTCTTCTGGGTAGATACCGAGTAATAGGATTGCAGGATAAAAAGGAAGGTCTACTTTAGAACTTTGAAGATCCTCCATACGTCTTTCCATAGAGTCTATATTAGTTTGCATTCTCACCAGCAGTGTAAAAGTGTTCTCTTTTCTCCATATCCATGCCAGCATCTGCAGCTTTGGGATTTTTGTGGCTATTCTCACAGGGGTTAGGTGATATCTCAGAGTGGTTTTGATTTGCATTTCTCTGATTATTAAGGACAATGAGCATCTTTTCATGTGTTTTTGGCCATTCACCTGTGTCTTCAGAGATGTTTCTGTGCAATTTTCTTGCCCCCTTATAAATGGAATTGTTTACTCTTTTCTTGTTGATTAGTTTCAGTTCTCTACAGATTCTTGTTACCAGTACATTGTCAGATTCATAGCATGCAAATATCTTCTTCCATTCTGAAGGCTGTCTGTTTGGTTTTAGTTGTTTTATCCTTGGCTGTAGAGAAGCTATTTATCTTGATCATGTCCCATTTATTTATTCTTGATATTACTGCAATTGCCAAGAGAGTCAGCCTTCTTGATAAGATCTTTTTGCAGGCTTATAGCGTCAAGAGTTTTTCCCACACTTTCTTCTATATTTGTTATTATTTTGAATCTTAAATTTAAGTGTTTTATCTAGCAAAAGTCAATTTTTGTCAGTAGTGAGAGGTGAAGGTCCTGCTTTAGTCTTCTACCTGTGGTTAACCAGTTCTCCTGACACCATTAAACAGGGATTCTTTTCCCTAGGGTACACTTTTGTTTGCTTTATCAAAGATCAGATTGTGATATATGGCTAAGTTCCTCTCTAGGCTCTCTGTTCCATTCCATAGATCTGTATCTCTACTTTTGTGCCAGGATTATGCTGTTTTGATCATTATAGATTTGTAGGATAATCTGAAGTCTGGTAACACCATGCCTCCAGATATATTTTTGTTTCATAGAATTGCATTGGCTATTCGTTGTTGTTGTTGGTTTTTTTGGTTCAATATAAAATGAAGTATTATTTTTTAAAAATTTTTCAATATATGATGTTTGTGCTTTGACGGGTATTGCATTAAATCTGTAGATCGCTGTGAGTTGTAAGGACATTTTAACAACGTTGATTCTTTGCAGCCATGAGCATGGTATATTCTTCCATTTTGTTATCATCTTCTGCAATTTCTTCTCTCGGGGTTTCATAATTCCCTTTATAGAGATTCTTTACATCCTTTCTTGGGTATATTCCCAAGTATTTCATTTTCTTCAAAGGCACTGTGAAGGGTATTATATAAAACCAAACTTTTTGATTTTATTGTCAGCTTGACTATTATTGGAGCATATGAAGGCTATTAATTTGTGGACATGAATTTTGTATCCTGAGACATTATTATACTCCTTGATCACTTTCAGGAACTTTATGGTTGAGATCCTGAGGTTTTCCTAGTATAAGATCATATCATCCACAAAGAGCAAGTTTAACTTTCTCTGCCCCTATTTGAATACCTTTGATAATCCTTCTCTTGCCTGATTGCATTGGTTAGAATTTCCAGCACTATTTTGAATAGCAGTGGCAACAGTGGGCATCCTTGCCTGGTTCCATTTCTAAGTGAAAATGCTTTCAGTTTTACTCCATTCAATATGATATTGGCTGTGGGTTTGTTTTAAATGGCCTGTATCAGTTTATGAAATGTCCCATCCATGCCTATTTCTTTAAGGGCTCTTTTGAGAAAAGAATGGTAAATTTTGTAGAATGATTTTTCTGCAACTAGAGGATCTTATGGTCTTTGTTTTTGGTTCAATTTATGCAGTGAATTACGTTTATAGATTTACATATGTTGAACCAACCTTGCTCCCTAGGATAAAGCCCTCTTGATAATGATACATATTTTTTTAACATGTAGCTGTGTTATGTTTGCTAAGATCTTACTGAATATTTTTGCATCACATTCCATTAATGATATTGGTCTGTAGTTTTCTTTTTTGTTGGGTCCGTTCCTGGTTTACCCATAGGGTGATATTTCCTTCATAGACTGAGTTGGGGAGGATTTCTTCCTTCTCTATATTTTGGAATAGGTTCTGCAGTATAGGCACTAGTTCCTCTTTGAAAGTTTGGTAAACTTCTCATGTGAAACCATCTGCTCTAGGACTTTTATTTTTTGGAAGAGTTTTAATTGTTGTTGTAATTTCTGTGCTTGATATGATTGCAAATACAATTTGGTTTATTGAAAATTTGTAATTCTATCTGGTTGAGTTTTGAAAGGTGGTGTGATTCAGGTATTGGTTCATTTTCTCCATGTTTTCAAGTTTCTGTGCATAGTTTTTTTTTTTTTAATATGGAACACTTCACAAATTTGCGTGTCATCCTTGTGCAGGGGCCATGCTAATCTCTATATCATTCCAATTTTAGTATATGTGCTACTGAAGCAAGCACCTGTGCATAGAGTTTTTTTGTAGTAATCATTGATGATCTTCTGTATCTCTGTGGTATCTGCTATTATTTCTCCTTTTTCATTTATGATTGAGGTTATTAGAGATCTTACTTTTCTATTTCTAGTTACTCTGATCAAGAGTTTATTGATTTTATTCATTTTTTTCCAAGGAACCAAATTTTTGTTTCACTGATTTTCCAAATGATACCTGTCTTCTCAAATCATTTACTTCTGCTCTAATTTTGGTTATTTATTTTCTCCTGCTGCATTTGGGATTGGATTGCTCTTCCTTTTCCAGCTCATTGAGAGGGACCACTAGGTTGATGACTTCTGTTCTTTCTGTTGTCTGGATGTGGGCACCTAATGCTATAAATGTCTCTCTTAAGACTGCCTTAGTAGTATCCTACAGGTTTTGATAGCTTCTGGCTTCACTGAGAAATCTAATTATTTCATTCTTTATCTCCTCCTTGACCCAGCTGTCATTCAGCATAAGGTTGTTTACTTTCCATTACTTTATGTGCGTTTAAGTATCTCCCTTGGAGTTGAGTTCTGCTTTTATTCCATGATAGAGAAGATACAAGGTATAATTTCTACCCTTTTAAATTTATTGAGGTTTGATTTGTGCCCCAAGACATGATCAATTTTGGAGGATGATCTGTTGACAAGAGGAATTTATATTCAATTTTATTAGGATTAAATGTTTGGTATATGTCTCTTAAGCCTGTTTGTTGTAGGGTCTTATTTAAGTATATTGCTTCTTTATTTAGTTTTTGCTTAGAGGATCTGTCCAGTTCTTTCAGAGGAGTGTTTAAATCTCCCATTACTATGGAGTTGCAGGATATCATATTGTTCCAATCAATTAGGTTACATTTTATACATCTGGGAGCATTTATGTTGGGTACATAGATGTTCAGGATTGAAATGTCTTTTTTGTTGTATTGTTCTCTTGACCAGTATATAGTGTCCATTTTTGTCTTTTCTTTTTTTGTTGGTTTAAATCCAATTATATCTGCAAATATGATTGCAACCCCTACTTTCTTTTATTTTCCATTTGCCTAAAGTAGTTTTCCATCCTTTCACCCTGTCCTGTTTTATCCTTGGAAGTTAGGTATGTTTCCTGAAAATATAAATTTGGCTTGAGTCTTTTTATCTAGTCAGCCAGGCTTTACCTCTTCAGTGAGGAATTCAAGCCACTCATATTTATTGAGTGAATTGGTCAGTATGATGGAGTTCAGTTCATCTTTTTTTGTGGAGGACCATTGCTTAGTTTTATCCCTTATGCCATTGTCACTGCTAGGTTTTGTCCTTAAATTCCTGGATGTGTTTACTTTGCTGGTGGTCCATTGTGCTGGTCAGGTGAAGAAGGGGACCGAGTACTTCCTGTAGTGCTTATCTTGTTGCTGCAAATTTCTTCAATGTTTACATGTCTGTGAAATGTTTGATTTCTCTGTTGAAATGAAGCTTAGTTTTAGCAGGGTACAGTATCCTGGGCTGAAAATTGTTTTGTTTAAAAAGGGTAAAAGATAGATGGCCACCCTCTTCTGGCTTGAAAAGTCTCAGTGTAGAAGTCTGCTGTTACCCCAATATTTTTCTCCTTATAGGTAAGAATTTGCTTATACCTGTCTGCTTACAGAATTTTCTCCTTCATTTTGACTTTGGCCATGTTAATTACCATGTGACTAGGAGTTGCTTTGTTTGAATAGAGTCTAGCTGGGGTTATGAAACGATCTAGTATTTGAATTTCTGGGTCTCTTGCAATATTTGGGAAATTCTCCTATATGATGTCTTGAAGTAGAGCTCCCATGCCACGTGGACCATTTTCTTTTCCTTCAGGGATCCTTATAAATCAAATGTTCAGTCTTTAAGAGTAGTGCCAAAACTCTCTCAGGGAAACCTCTGCTTTTCTTCTCATTTTTTATGCCTCTTTGGATGATTGGATTAGTTCAAAAGCCTTGTTTGTCTTCTACTTCTGAGATACTTTCGTCTCCATGTTCTACTCTACTGCTAAGACTCTTAGCTGTGTTTTGAAACTCCTTGAATGCCTCTTTCAATTCCTTAAGCTCTACTATATTCTTCCTAATAATATTCAGATCCTTGGTGACTTTGGCTTTAATTTCACTAATTTCTCAAGACAGTTTTTGGAATTCTTCTTCAATTTATTCTCCATCTTCTCCTCCTTCATCTCATTTGCCATCCATATTCAGAATTCTATTTCTGCCATTTCAACAATTTTTCTATAGATGGTATTTTCAGTTGTATCTTCCTTGAAATCTCTTGGAGAGGTTGATGTGCTTTGATTTTTCATGCCAAAGTTTTTCTCCTGGCTCCTCTCCAGGTCAATTTTCAGTTTATTTATATATTTATTATACTTTTTAAGCCATAATGTTAGGTTGTTCCAAAATAGTCATTGAGATATAATCTAATTGAAGGCACTTCATCAGCACCCCAGGGACCTATTTGCCACCTAAAACTGGCAGGTTGGAATGACATCTGGAGGCCCCAAGATATGGAGCTTGCCACTGCTTCACCATTGCCTGTTCAAATGAGTTGGAGCTTATGTCTGTGGCTCTTACCTCACAGCCTCACATAGCTCCCTTTCTGGGCTACAGCTGAGAGTATCTGATGGCTGGCCTTCCTTTCTCCAAGTTGGGTGGGGTAGAGCTTGGGGGGCAGACCTCCTGGTGAGGGTCCTAAGCTGGGGGCTGGTCCCAGTTAGCATGAACCATTTCAGGCCTGGTATCAGTTTGCCCTGCATCCAGTTTTAAAGAGCTGGGTTTTGTTTTTTTTTTTTTTCCTGGAGACCCTGCTGTAATAGATTGAAATCCCAGCTGAACCCCTCCAGCCCCCACCACCTACAGCTGGATGTGGGTAAGCTTTGGGATACCAAACTATTCCTTATCCACATTATTAATGCCCCTTATGCAAATTAAAAAAGTTGTAATTTTTCCCTGGATTCCTGGCTATGGACTGGACATGATATGGCTGTCACCAGCAGCTGAGGAAATGGATATGCTGTGGATTGCTTCTTGGACCTCCCCAAGGCAGAGTTGCCTGAGGCTAGGCCTGGATCTCTCCAAGTCTGCAGAAGGGAAACTTGGGATGACAGGCACAGACACTATGCAGAGCCACTCCAGAAGACAGTTGAAACCTAACCCATGGCCAGTTAGGAATATGGCTGGTTGTGGTCAGACAGAAAGTAGCCTCTGTAATCCTTGCTTCTGCAGTTGGGGGCTCCTTTACCTTTCTGGTGCCTTGAGGTGGGGCAGACCCTCCAGGCTGTTTGGGCAGGGGTAGCACTCTGCCTTGGGGTATTGGGAAGCTAGTCTTTGCAGAGGGCAAACTTTTAGGGGGGATTGGTTGTGGGCTCAAGGCTTCAAAGAGAAAATTTGTTCACTTCTGTGCCATGCAGGATGGGGAGCCAGAGGTGGAAATTCTTAGGTGCAGAACTGGGACTTCACAGTTCGCTTCCATGGGGTGAAAATTTCTCTGTTTGCTGCTTATGGAGAGCCCTTGGCAAGCCCCATGGGTGGGGGTCTCCCTTCCCTTTCGGCACCAGGCACCTTCAGTTTTGTAGCTCCATACTTATTCTCTTCCTTCCTCTTTCTTGCTTCACAATTTGTCTCAGTGGGGATGCTGAATGCCTGGATTTCTTTTCCTTGTGTTCAACCTCCCATTTCAACATCTCTGAGGTCTCTTCAGTCCAATTTTTCTCCTGGCTCAGTACTTCTGGTGACAGCTGCCTCTATTCAGCCATCCTGTCCCAATAGCCAAAGGCTGTTTTGATCCACAATGTATACCTTAAGTACAGCTTCTCTACTTTAGGATGTATTGGTTTTAAAACTGCATTTTTACCTGCTAAATTAGGTTTCTATATGATCAAATTTATGTTCTTTGCTTAACACCTTAGCAATAAATAAAATGTAAAACAAAACTAATTTATGGTGGAAAAACATATAGTAAATTCTGCTATAACACTTGTTTTAAAAATACAAATTTCTTCCAATGTGTTGACATATTAGGGAATAACTTAAGTATCATATGAATTTTACATTTGTACAATTTCATACTGAGAAGGTGCTTAGCTGAACAAAGTCATGCAAGAATACACTAAAAACACATACATGCATAAATCTCAGGAGGACAAGGAATCAGATTGATGTACATTTGTTGTTACAACTTTCTGTCTAATTTCAGATAACCCACTTTTAACCACCTCATAACTTACAAGTGGCAACCCTCTGATGGCCACTCTGGCTATGCAGCTATGTGCCTTCCCCTCTTTTTCATCTCCCCTCCTTTCTCTTGTCGTATTTTTCATTTTACCTGTCTGCTCTATATTTTTCCTCCATTATTCTCTCCCCCCCCCCCGTCTTACTCTTTTCTGATTGTATGTAGGGTGGTAGGAATGAGAGCCAGGTGGATGAGCTGGTGAGAGCATGGGCATACATTTCTACAAGCAAACTCTTTTTTTTAAGGTAAAAAAACCATAACTATTATCATATTTATGTATTTATTAACTGTTTAGCATATATAAAGCTGTGATACTTTTTTTGTTAGGTTCCTATCATTTTTTATGTGTTACATTTTACATACTGTGCCCCTTACCCCATTTTCCCATCAGCTCTGTAGTTCTAAATTCTTAAATATGCATAGCATGGTGATTTTTAAAGAATTCACATGTTTTACTGTAGCAAACTTGACTGTACCTTGCATTTGCAACATGTATTTATCTGAAGAGGAGGAGGAAGGGGAGAAGAAAAAGGAAGGGGAAGGATGAGAAAGAGAAGAAGGAGGAGGAGGATAAAAGAATAAGAAAAAAAATAAGAGGAAAAGAAGGAGGGGAAAGAGGAAGAAGAAGAGGAAAAGGAAGAAGAAAAAGGAAGGAAGGAAGGAAGGAAGGAAGGAAGGAAGGAAGGAAGGAAGGAAGGAAGGAAGGAAGGAAGGAAGGAAGGAAGGATTCAGATCTTCTAACTCTTAGTAACCTTAGCTACTAGTTTCTAGGAGACCACCCTGTCTCTTCCGTATGAGAAAGACCCAGTTGGACAGTGTTGGTTATAGCCATTAACTAAAAGAAGACGTAACGAGAATATCCTGTTGAAAAGCTCTCCCTAGCTCATTACCTGTTCTATGTTACCAGTGAAGACCCCATCAAGGATAAAGTATGTCCAGAACAATGGCCATTCACATTCAATGTTTTCAAATAGTTTCAGCTCAGCTGGTTCATAGTACAGACGATTGGGATCCTGGTAAAAAAAACACAATAAACAAAGCCTTTCTTATCACTCAGATGTTAGATGCATATCTTTAGTTCAGAAGTATTATAATGCATCCTTTCACTATTGATTGTTTATTTCAGAGAAGGTAGTCAGGAAGTTAAAGCATGCACATGCTCACCTCCCTTAGCAAGTACTCTATGATGTGATTTCTAACTAGTGGAATTGGGATAATAATGACATAATGAGAGGGTGTATGAAGTAAGATTAGCCTGCAATAAAGTTGAGTTTGGTTTCATACTTGTTAACTTTGAGGTAGTAGTAGAACATATACAGAAATGTTTTGAAGGGTAGCTAGACACGAAGGTTTGGGAATCATCCTCATAGAGGTACAAATTAAGTAAGAGTTATGGATAAGCTTTGTGAAATAGTACTATGTAAAATAAACAAAACTGCCCCCAAATGTAATCTTAGTAGACCCTTTGAATACCACTAGGGAAGGACAGAAATAGAAGGATGAGTATAGTGTAGTGTTGTGAAATTAACATAGAATAAAAATAGAATTAAAAGAAAAATTAAGGGTAGATAACAGTGATGTACTATAGACAAGTCAAGAAGAATAAGGACTGAACAAAGGCTATTGGATTGGTCATTTATGAGCTTATGATAATGTTTCAGAACATGATTTTTGTAGAATGGTAGGGATAGAAATCAAATTCAGGGCTAAAGAATGAAGTGGAAGATTGGAAATAGATCAGAAAATTTTCAGCTTTAAGATTAAAAAAAATCATAACAGCTCTTGACAAACAAACCTAAGCCTTAAACAACATCAGCATTACCAATGAAGTACTTCATATTGACCATTCAACACTTTAATAAGACTTAATTTTCCCCACTGATATTTCCAAGAACTTTTGACTAGAAGAAGAAAAGTAACACCTTTTCAATATCAAGTACTATTTAGAACTAACCAACTGCAAAAGATGAAAGGGGTCCAGAGATATCTACAAATGGAATAATTTTTCCCTTTATAATTATTATTAATAAATACTTAAGAGATCCTTTGAGACAATACAAATATTCTTTGTGCTTAAACTTTCATCCACTGATTTTGGCATACATCAGTAGTTCCCTCATGAAATGAATCAACTGTAAGGGATGAAAAGACTGCATCCCTTTCTACTTTAATTAATTCACAAAGGCCTACAAATTGAGAACTTGGCAGCTAAGCCCAATGAATACAGCAAACATCAGTTTTTACTGTCCTATTTAATGTTCTATATAAGTATCATCAGTGAGGTAAGCATTTTCTCTGAATAAGGCTACAGATAGATGTGACCATTCTACTTTGGGTTCATTTTGGGGAAAAGAAACCTACCTCTTTAGGAGTTTTATATCCATCTCTTAGAAAGCGACAGCAACCATAACGACCCTAGGTAATGCAGAGAATAAAGATCAAAAGTTTGTACATTAGTATACCCATGCAGTTAATCAGATATACATCATTTCAAACATCTACATTTACCGCTCTATCACCAGGAAAGACATAAAAATACTTGAAAACAAAACAAAATAATCTTAAAATCATCCTAGCATCAAAGACTCATTTCAGCAATATGATTTCAAGTGAATGCTAAGCTACAGGCTCTTCTTAGTGCAGTGGTCCTAACAGTATCCTAGCTATATGGCTGTCTGCCATAAGGTTAAGTCTTTGAAAGTTCAATTATTAATCTATGTGGTCCTGTTCATAAGACAAAAGAAGCTCATAAGACACCATAGAATTTTTTTTAAAAACACATATTTAAAATTTTTTGAAGATAATTTTAAATTTATAGAAAAGGTACAAAACCAGTACAGAGAGTCCCAGTATACCTATCAATCACCACTGCCTTATATTAACATCTTACATAACAATAGAAAACTTAACAAAACCAACAAAAATTAACCTTGGTGCAATACCATTAATGAAAACACATGACTTATTTAGAATCCACCAGTTGCCCTTTTTTTTTTTTCTGTTCCAGGACCCAATTCAGAATCCCATAGTGCATTTAGTTATCATGTCTTCTTAGTCTCCTCTAATCTATGACAGTTCCTCAGAACACTTTTGAAGAGTGCTATTTTATAGAATATCCATCAATTTGGTTTTCTCTGATGTTTTCTCACAATGAAATTAAGGTTATACAAATTGGGAAGGATACTATACAGGTGAAGTGCCTGTCTCAAAATATTGTATGAAAGGGTACATGATGTTAGTATGTCCTACTGCTACTGATGTTAACCCTGATCACTCTGTTAAGATGGTGTTTGCTGAGTATCTCTTCTGTAATCTTCCCTTTGTAACTATTAAATATTTGAGGGGAAATACATTGAGACTATAAAAATATTCTTTTTCTAATTAAACTTCCATCCACTGATTTTAACATCAATCAGTAGATCTATCCTGAAACAATTATTATTGCAGTTTTGTGTAATAGTAACTACATTTCCTTAATTCCTTCAACATTTATTATAATTCTACTATAAGAAAGATTTGTATTTTCTCTATTTACTCATTTTTTTCCGTTCTTTATTTATATCAGTATAGACTCATGAATATTTCATTTATTCTTCGAAATACAATCAATACTATGATAGTTATTTTGTTGTTAAAATTGTTCCTGCTTTGGCCATTAGGAGCAGTTTCCAGTTCATTCTCTCTCTCTTTTTTTTTTTATTATTAAGTCATTTCTACATAGATCATGAATATATTCATGCCATTGTGGGATTCAATGTGTTGATTGTTTGTACAAATTAGAGTGCTTACACTGTACTAATTAATATAGCTTTCACCTCATTTACCCAATTACAGCATTAAGATATTTGTGTTCTATACCTCATAGATACAACTTGTACATGCAATATACTCCATAGATGGGGTCCCACAATTAACCCTCCCTCTGTCAACCACCTCCTCCTTCCCCCTCCCCTTTTCTCCTTCATCCTGGGCAATAGTTGTGATTCATCTTTTATATGAAAGTGTGAGTGATCATAAATTGGTTTCAAAGAAGTACTGAGTACATTGAATATTATTTTTTCCATTCCTGACATATTTTACTAAGAATATTTTCCAGCTCCATACTTGTAAACATAAAAGAAGTAAAGTCTCCACCTTTCATTAATGCTGCATAGTATTCCATGGTATACATATATCACAATTTATTAATCCATTCATGGGTCAATAGGCACTTGGGCTTCTTCTCTGACTTGGCAATTATGAATTGAGCTGCAATGAACAATCTCTTGCAAATATCTTAGTTGCCAAATGATTTTTGGTCTTTTGGATATACTCCTAGAAGAATTGCAGGACCAAACTGCAGGTCTACATTTAGATCCCTGAGTGTTCTCCAAACTTCTTTCGAAAAGGAACATACTAGCTTGCATTCCCACCAGCAGTGCAAAAGTGTTCCCTTTTCTCCACATCCATGCCAACATCTGTAGTTTTGGGATTTTGTGATGTGGACTATTCTTACTGGAGAAAGATGGTATCTCACAGTGGTTTTGTTTGCATTTCTCTGATGATTAAACATGATGAGCATTTTTTTTTCTTGCAGTTTTTGGCTGGGCCTGGGTTTAGACCCACAACCTCTGACATATGGGGCCAGCGCCCTACTCCTTTGAGCCACAGGCGCTGCCCAGATGATAATCATTTTTTGTATGTCTGTAGACCATGCGCCTCTCTTCTTCAGAGAAGCTTCTGTTCATGTCTCTTGCCCAAAATAAAATGGTATCACTTGTTTCTTTCTTATTAGTAAGTTTAAGTTCTCTGTGGTTTCTCGTTATTAGACCTTTCTCAGAAATATAACCTGCAATTTTCCTTTCCCATTCTGAGGACTGTCCATCTGCATTACTTAGCGTGTTCTTAGCAGTGCAGAAGCTTTTCAATTTGATCAGATCCCAGTAATGTATTTTTTATTTCCCCTGCACTCTCTCCAAGAATTTTTATAGTTTTCTGTCTTAAATTTAAGTCCTTCAGCCATTGAGAGTCAATTTTTGTAAGAGGAGAAAGGTAGGCGTCCAGTTTCATTCTTCTACAGGCCACCAGCCAATTCATCTAGCATCATTTGTTACATAGGTAATCTTTCCCCCAATTTATGTTTTGATAGGCTTATCAAAGATCAAATGACAATAAAAGTGTCTGGGTTCACCTCTTGGTCTTCAGTTCTGTTCCATAAATTTACTTCTCTATTCTTGTGCCAGTACCATGCTGTTTTGATCACTATCAATTTATAGTATAATCTGAAGTCTGGAAGCGTGATTCCTCCCAATTTGTTTTCATCTCTGAGTAATGTCATGCCTATTAAAGATTTTTTCTGTTTCCATATAAAATGAAGTACTAATTTTTCCAGACTTTTAAAACATGACAGAGGTGTTTCAATAGGGATCACATTAAATATATAGATTGGTTTAGGTAGCATACACATTTTAACAATGTTGATTCTTCCCAGCCATGAGCATGGTACATTTTTCCATTTGTTAACATCTTCAGCTATTTCTTTTTACAGAGTTTCATAGTTCTCTTTATAGAGATCTTTCACGTCCTTAGGTAGATACACTCCCAGATATTTCATCTTCATTGGCACGATGGTAAAGGGAATAGAGTCCTTGATTGTTTTTTTCCCCTTGACTATTGCTGGCATATATAAAGGCTATAAACTTTTGAGTGTTAATTTTGTATCCTGAGACATTCCTGTATTCCTTGATCACTTCTAGGAGTTTTGTAGTTGAATCCCTGGGGTTTCCAGATATACAATCATATCATCTGTAAAGAGTAAATAACAGTTTGATCTCCTCTGGTCCTATTTTGATCCCCTTGATTGCCTTCTCTTGCCTGATTGTGATGGCTAAGACTTCCGTTACAGTGGTAAAAAGCAGTGGAGACAATGGGCATCCTGGCATGGTTCTTGAACTGAGTGGAAATGATTTCAATTTTACTTCATTCAATATGATGTTGGCTGTGGGTTTGCTGTAGATGGCCTCTATCAGTTTAAGAAATTTTCCTTCTATACCCATTTTCTTAAGTATTCTTTTTTTTCAGGTTTTTTTTTTTTTATTAAATCATAGCTGTGTACATTAATGCAGTCATGAGGTACAATGTGGTTTTATATACAATTTGAAATATTTTCATCAAACTGGTTAACATACCTTCATGCATTTTCTTGGTTATTGTGTTAAGACATTTGTATTCTACATTTAGTAAGTTTCATATGTACCCTTGTATGATGCACCTTAGGTGTGGTCCCGCCAATTACCCTCCCTCCACCCATCCTTCGCCACCCCTCCCCTCCCTTTCCTCTTTCCCCATATTCTTGGGCTATAATTGGGTTATAGCTTTCATATGAAAGCTATACATTAATTTCATAGTAGGGCTGAGTACATTGGATACTTTTTCTTCCATTCTTGAGATACTTTGCTAAGAAGAATATTTTCCAGCTCCATCCATGTAAACATGAAAGAGGTAAAGTCTCCATCTTTCTTTAAGGCTGTATAATATTCCATAGTGTATATATACCACAATTTATTGATCCATTCATGGGTCAATGGGCAATTTTCAGTTTTATTTTTATTTTTTATTAAATCATAGCTGTGTACATTGATATGATCATGGGGCATCATACACTAGCTTCACATACCGTTTGACACATTTTCATCACACTGGTCAACACAGCCTTCCTATCATACTCCCAGTTATTGTGCCAAGACATCTACATTCCACATCTACTAAGTTTCACATTTACCCTTGTAAGATGCACCGCAGGTGTATCCCACCAATCCCCCTAAGCATTCTAATCAATAAAGGATGATGGATATTATCAAAAGCTTTTTCTGCATCAATTCAGAGAATCATATGGTCTTTGTTTTTTAATTTGTTTATGTGATGTATTATATTTATAGATTTATGTACATTGAACCTTCTTGGGACCTAAAGATGAAACCCACCTGGTCGTAATGTATAATTTGTTTGATGTGTTGTTGGATTGTGTTTGTTACGATCTTATTGAATATTTTTACATCAATGTTCATTAGTGTTATTGGTCTATAATTTTCTTTTCTTGTCTATTTTCCTGGTTTGGGAATCAGAGTGACATTTGCTTCATAGAATGTTGGGAAGTATTCCTTCTTTTTCTATGTTTGGGAAAAGGCTAAGTAATATATGTACTCGTTCTGCTTTAAAGGTCTATTAAATTCTGATGTGAAGCCACCTAGACCCAGGCTTTTGTTTTTGAGATTTCTTATGGTTGATGATATTTCAGAACTTGTTATAGGTTTGTTCAACATTTTCACTTCTTTCTGGCTAAGTCTAAGATGGTGGCATGTTTCTACGTATTGGTCTGTTTCCTTCAGATATTCATAATTATGAGAATAGAGTTTTATGTAAGATTCATTAAGGATTTGTTGAATTTCTGAGGAGTCTGTTGTTATTTGGCCTTTATCATTTCTGATTGATGAAATTAGTGATTTTACTCTTCTGCTTCTGGTTAGGTTAGCCAAAAAATTATCTATTTTATTGACCTTTCAAAAAAACCAACTTTTTGATTGATTATTTTGTTGTAGATTCTTTTCTTTTCAATTTCATTTATTTCTACACTGATTTTAGTTCTTTCTTTTCTTCTGCTGGGTTTAGGGTTGGAATGTTCTTCCCTATCCAGTTGTTTGAGATGTCCCATTAAGTTGTTGACTTTCTCTCTTTCCTTTCTGTTGAGGAAGGCTTTCAACACTATACATTTCCCTCTGAGGACTGCCTTTGAGGTGTCCCAGATGTTCTGGTAATTCATGTCTTCTCATTTTGTTCCAATAATTTGGTAATTTTCTCCTTCTATGACCCAGCTATCATTCAGCATGAACTTAGTTTCTATATTTTTCTATGAGTATGCAGATTCCTGTTGTTACTGAGTTCAACTTTTATTCCATGATGGTCCGAGAAAACACAGGGAATGATTTCTATTCTTTTAAATTTGCTGAAGTTAGTCTTATGACTTAAGATGTGGTCAATTTTGAAGGATGATCCATGGGCTGATGAGAAGAATGTGTATTCACTTTTGTTAGGATGAAATATTCTGTAGATGTGTTCAATGCAATTATTGAATGTTTACATTTAAGTCTGAAATTTCTTTGCTTAGCTTATTATTGGGAGATCTAACCAACACTTCCAAAGGGGTATTAAAATCTCCAACTGTTATGGCGCTGGAAGAAATCACATTGCTCCTGTCTGTTAGTCTCTTTTGTATACTGAGGCGCATTCTGGTTGGGTACATAAATGTTAATAATTACAATCTCATCATGTTGAGTGTCGCCCTTAACAAATATGAAGTTACCATCCTTATCTTTTCTTACTTTTGTCAGTTTAAAGCTTATTGTATCTGACAATATGATTGGAACACCTGCTTTTTTTCTTATTTCCAATTACCTGAATTATAGTTGACCATCCTTTCACCCTGAGTCTATGTTTATCTTTTAAGGTAAGATGAGATTCTTGTATGAAGCAGATATATGGCCTGAGTTTTTGTATCAAATCAGCCAAGAAGTGCCTCAATAGAGGGCAATTTATGCAATTCACATTAATTGAGAGTATTGATAAGCCTGGTAGTATTTTGGGTATTGAGTTTATCGAATGTCTAGTGAACATTTTTAATCCTTTTGCCACTGTGGAAGTTAGAATTTGATCGAAAGTTTCTGAGTGAGTTTAGTTTTATTGTGCAGGACTGTGTTGTTCAATATGGAGAACAGGTCTGAGAATATCCTGGATAGCTGGTTTGGTTATGGCAAATTTATTCAAAATGTGAATGTCATTAAAGTATTTCATTTCTCCATCAAAATGAAACTCAGTTTAGCTGGATACAGGATCCTGGGATGAAAGTGATTTTGTTTAAGGAGATTAAAGGTCAATAACCATTCTCTTCTAGCTTGAAAGGTTTCATCAGAGAGATTTCCAGTCATTCTAATGTTCTTCCCCTTGTAAGTTATGGTTTTCTTACATCTGGCTGCTTGCAGAATTTTCTCCTTCATATTAACTTTGGTGAAGCTAGTTATAATGTGTCTCGGAGATGTTTTGTTTGGGTTGAGTTGTGCTGGGGTTCTGAAACTGTCTGCTATCTGGATTTCAGAATCTCTTGGCATGTCTGGGAAGTTCTTCTTGATTATTTCGTGAAGTAGAACATCTGTATCCTTTGAAGTAACCTCGTCACCTTCAGGAATTCCTATAAGGTGAATATTAGATCTCTTCAAATTATCCCAAATATTTCTGAGAGAATGATCCGTTTTTGTTCTCCACTTATCTTCCTCTTTGAGCATTTGAGAGTGTTCAAAAGCTTTGTATTCAATCTCAGAGATCCTTTCTTCTGCCTGCTCCATTCTGTTACTGAAGGATTCTACCGTATTTCTCAGATCTTTGACGGTGGCAAGTTCTTGCCTCAATGTGTCAAAATCTTTGGTGATTTTGTCTTTGAATTCGTTGAATTATTGAGACATCTTTTGAATTACTCCTTGAAATTCTAATTCCATCTTTACCTCCATTCTGTTGATCTTATTTGCTATCTAAATTATGAACTCGATTTCTGACATCTCAGCCATTTGTTTATGAATGGGATCTTGTGGTGCGTCTGCCCTTTCATTCCTTGGGGGAGTAGATATACCATGATTATTCACGTTGCCAGAGTTTTTCTGCTGATTCTACATCACGATTGCTTTTTTCCAGTTGGCCAGATGGGCAGGTAAGGCAAAATTGGATTGGGAGCTCCCGGAATTGTGGTTAACCATCCCTTTGTCAAGGATCTGGGACTGGTGACTGCAGTTTTTTCCCATACAGCTTTGCAAAGGACCTGTACAGTATTACAGTCTGAGGCTGAGGAGACCTACTTAGTGTGGTGGGGTTAGATGGCTCTGTCTGGTATTCAGCTTGTTCTTGTCCGATCCTAGTGGATCAGTGACTCTAGTTTGAAGTATCATCTGTAAAGAAATACAAGCAACTTCCACAGCTATGATTTAATAAAAAAAAAAAAAACTAAAAAAAAAAAATTCTTAGCAGAAGAGAAGGTAACCACAGGAGTAGAGACTTTCTGCATGTATAAAGACCATGAGTACAGGAAATTCTTATTTAAAACAAATATGTGAATGAATGATTTAAATACCCACAATAATGCAGTTGTCATCCCTAGGAAAGCTCAAGGCTAGGGGAATAAAGAACAAAGTGTTTAAAAAAAATAAAAAAAAATACAAGCAACTGAGATACCCCACCCACCATGGAAAACTTCTGGAAGAGGAAAATCAACCTTTCCCATTGCCACAGAACCAGGGTACCACCTGAGAGGGTCCTTGGGCTATTGGCCCAGGTTAGGAGTTCCAAACCAATTGACGCAGTCAGTACAAACTCTCAGATGGGAGAATTTGAAACGTCTCCAGCAACCAGACGGCAGAAGTCTACTGGCTGCTCAAATTTGGTTCACTCCAGTGCTCTGTGGAGTCATAAAGGCCCACCCAGTAGCAGAGTTGGACCGGGGGACTATGTCTCTTTCTCCACTTTGCTCCTCTTTCATGCCCAGGCACTGGTGACCCCACAGGGCTGAGGTCCTGTTTCCTCCAAAAAGCAGATATGCTGGAGCGTTACACCTGTCAGAGTCAAAGGAAGGTTAGTGCCCCCTCAGCCCTGCCACTACCCTCTGCCAACAGCCAGTTGGGGGAGCTGAGGCCTGCCTTCCTCAAGTACTCAATAACCACTGGGGAGTGTTTCACCTGAACTCAGTCTAAACCTGAGGATAACAAGTCAGAAAATGCTATTGTCCCTCAGCCAACATACCTTTGCCCCAGCCGCTCTGCAGCACGAATATCCTTATAGAGCAAGGTCTGGTTTCCTCTGTCTATCCTCAGAGGTGGGGAGGTGTCTCTCCAAGGTTCAACCCAACTGGGATCACTCTATTATTGCTGAATCTTTGTGGAAAGTGTCCCTGCGCAGCCCCCAGGCAACTGCCATGACCAGGGAGTCTCCTGTAAGAGCAGCTCCAGGAGCACTGCACACATGGATCCAGCAGCAGGGCGGGGCACAGTGCACATGTTTCTGGCAGTGCAGGGCACCCAGTGACTTTGGCAAGGCTGGCATTTATCTCACGGCTCTGTGAGGGTGGATCATTGGGCAGAGGCTCCAGCAAGGCAAGGCACAGTATGCAGCTCTCATAGGGCAGAGTGCTTGGTGAGCAGCTCTGGTTGCACAGGGCATGGCATGGAGACTCCAGTAAGGTGGAATGTGGGGCGTGAGGCTCTGGCAGGTCAGAGCACAGGGCTCATAGTACTGGCAGGGAGGAGTATATGGTGTGCAGTATCTCTAGCAAGGTAGGGTATACAGAGAGCGGCTCTGGTTGTGTGGACTGCAGAGCACATGTCTCTGGTAGGGCAGGGCACATGGCTCTGGCCCGGCAGGTCATAGGATGTCCAGCTCTGATAGGGTGGGGTGCAGGACGCTAGCAGGGTGGGGTCTGGCATGCTTGGTCTGGCAGAGTGGTGCGCTGCTTATGAGCCTCCTCCCATAGTCTCTGCAGGGATTAAGCTTCTGGACTGTCAGACAAGGGGGGAAGCGTGGACTGCGAGTTCAGAATGGCAGGGAAAATGTTAGTTCAATTTTCTTCCCTGGCAAGAAAGTGCTCAGGGTCCCTCTGGGGAAGTAGTCCCTATTTCCTAGAGCTCTCTCCGTGGGGTGAGACAAGAGGTCCTCAGTTCACCATTCACCTGTAGAAAACCTGAGGTTTGCTTTCTTGGAGTCGCAGCTTGCCTCAGCAGAGGTGACCTGGAGTTATCACTCTTCTCTCTTGGCTCGGGTCCCAGTCTTGGGCTTAATTGAGTACTTTCTGGTCATTATCCTTCCCTCTGGACGGGACCTTCTGTTAAAAGCTGGCTCCAGTCAGCCATATTTCCCCTCCCCCTGCAGTTCATTCTTATGTCCCTTTGACATGTCTCCTCTTTTTCTGAGCACCTCTTTACTTTCTTAGATGCTGAGAGACTCCAGGCTCCTTTTGTGTCTTCCGTGCCCCAGTCCCAAGTCAACCACTTATCCAAGAAGCCTAATTTTATTGACAATGTGGTTTAAACACCAAAATCTGGACACTAGGTGTTCTCATTGTTCAGGAACTTTCAGTAGACAAGGCTAGAACACACATGTAAATAGACATATATCCCTATATTAAACACACATGTTCATACTGATACCTACTCCAATTCAGCATCACAATGTTCATGTAATTTTCTATTTGTAACTTCTTTCATCATTAGTGAGAAAACATGTTATCTATTATGTCTGTCTTATATTTACTTATTAGTTCAACCCTCTGAGCAGTTTCAAAATTAATAACTGATATCCCTTTGAGAAACAAATGTACCAAGTAGAACAGAGGTTGGCAAACTTTTTCTTAAATGGCCAGATAGTGCCCTGCAAGAGCTGCATACTGTGCCTCACCCTGCAGGAGCCTCTGCCCAATGATCCACCCTCACAGAGCTGTGAGCCAAACACTAGCCTTGCCAAAGTCACTGGGTGCCCTGCACTGCCAGAAACATGTGCACAGTGCCCTACCCTGATGCTGGATCCACGTGTGCAGCGCTCCCAGAGCTGCTCTTACAGGAGACTCCATGGTCATGGCACTTGCCTGGGAGCTGCGCAGGGACACTTTCCACAAAGATTCAGCAACAATAGAGCGATCCCACTGGGGTTGAACCTTGGAGAGACACCTCCCCAACTCTGATAATAGACAGAGGAAAGCAGACATTACTCTATAGGGATACTGGTGCCGCAGAGCGGCTGGGGCAAAGGTATGTTGGCTGAGGGACAAAAGCATTTTCTGACTTGTTATCCTCAGGTTTAGACTGAGTTCAGGTGGAACACTCCCCAGTGGTTATTGAGTACCCGAGGAAGGCAGATCAACTCCCCCAGAAGGCTGCTGGCAGAGGGTAGTGGCAGGGCTGAGGGGGCACTGACCTTCCTTTGACTCTGACAGGTACAACACCTTGGCACATCTGCTTTTCGGAGGGAACAGGACCTCAACCCTGTGGGGTCACCAGTGCCTGGGCATGAAAGAGGAGCAAAGTGGAGAAAGAGACATAGTCCCCTGGTCCAACTCTGCTACTGGGTAGGCCTTTATGACTCCACAGAGCATTGGAGTGAACCAAATTTGAGCAGGCAGTAGACTTCTGCCATCTGGTTGCTGGAGACGTTTCAAATTCTCCCATCTGAGAGTTTGTAATGACTGCGTCAATTGGTTTGGAACTCCTAACCTGGGCCAATAGCCCAAGGACCCTCTCAGGTGGTACCCTGGTTCTGTGGCAATGGGAAGGGTTGATTTTCCTCTTCCAGAAGTTTTCCATGGTGGGTGGGGTATCTCAGTTGCTTGTATTTCTTTACAGATGAGACTTCAAACTAGAGTCACTGATCCACTAGGGTCGGACAAGGACAAGCTGAATACCAGACAGAGCCATCTAACCCCACCACACTAAGTAGGTCTCCTCAGCCTCAGACTGTAATATTGTACAGGTCCTTTGCAAAGCTGTACGGGAAAAAACTGCAGTCACCAGTCCCAGATCCTTGACAAAGGGATGGTTAACCACAATTCCAGGAGCTCCCAATTCAATTTTGCCTTACCTGCCCATCTGGTCAACTGGAAAAAAAGCAATCGTGATGCGGAATCAGCAGGAAAACTCTGGCAATGTGAATAATCATGGTATATCTACTCCCCCAAGGAATGAAAGGGCAGACGCACCACAAGATCCCATTCATAAACAAATGGCTGAGATGTCAGAAATCGAGTTTATAATTTAGATAGCAAATAAGATCAACAGAATGGAGGTAAAGATGGAATTGGAATTTCAAGGAGTAATTCAAAAGATGTCTCAATAATTCAACGAATTCAAAGACAAAATCACCAAAGATTTTGACACATTGAGGCAAGAACTTGCCACCGTCAAAGATCTGAGAAATACGGTAGAATCCTTCAGTAACAGAATGGAGCAGGCAGAAGAAAGGATCTCTGAGATTGAATACAAAGCTTTTGAACACTCTCAAATGCTCAAAGAGGTAGACAAGTGGAGAACAAAAACGGATCATTCTCTCAGAAATATTTGGGATAATTTGAAGAGATCTAATATTCACCTTATAGGAATTCCTGAAGGTGATGAGGTTACTTCAAAGGATACAGATGTTCTACTTCACGAAATAATCAAGAAGAACTTCCCAGACATGCCAAGAGATTCTGAAATCCAGATAGCAGACAGTTTCAGAACCCCAGCACGACTCTACCCAAACAAAACATCTCCGAGACACATTATAACTAGCTTCACCAAAGTTAATGTGAAGGAGAAAATTCTGCAAGCAGCCAGATGTAAGAAAACCATAACCTACAAGGGGAAGAACATTAGAATGACTGGAAATCTCTCTGATGAAACCTTTCAAGCTAGAAGAGAATGGTTATTGACCTTTAATCTCCTTAAACAAAATCACTTTCATCCCAGGATCCTGTATCCAGCTAAACTGAGTTTCATTTTTGATAGAGAAATGAAATACTTTGACATTCACATTTTGAATAAATTTGCCATAACTAAACCAGCTATCCAGGATATTCTCAGACCTATCCTCCATATTGAACAGCACAGTCCTGCACAATAAAACTAAACTCACTCAGAAACTTTTTGATCAAATTCTAACTTCCACAGTGGCAAAAGGATTAAAAATGTCCACTAGATTTTCGAAAAACTCAATACCCAAAATACTTCCAGGCTTATCAATAGTCTCAATGTGAATTGCTTAAATTGCCCCCTAGAGAGGCACAGGTTGACTGACAGGATACAAAAACTCAGGTAAGAGTAGCTCCGGGAGTTCAGGGCACACGGATCCAGCAGCAGGACAGGGCACGTTGCACGTGGTTCTGGTAGTGCAGGATGCCTGGTTACTTTAGCAGGGTAGACACTTTGTCCATGGCTCTGCCTGGGCGGTTCAGGAGCAGAGGTTCTGGCATGGTTGGGTGTGCAGCTCTGGCAGGGCAGAGCACGGCCTCTGGCCACGCAGAGCACTTGATGCAAAGTGTCTCCAGCAGGGTAGGGTGTGCAGAATGTGGCTCTGGTTGGGCAGAGTGTGGGGTGCGTGGCTCTGGCAGGGCGAGGCATGCAGCTCTGGCAGTGTGGGTAACAGGTACTTGGTCCATAGGGCTGGGGTGCACTGCTGAGATGCCTCCTCGTGCAGTCTCTGTAGGGATTAGGCTTCTGGACCATCAGGCAAGGGGGGAAGGGTGGACTGGAAGTTCAGAATGGCAGGGAAAACGTTAGTTTGCTTTTCCTGCCTGGCAAGAGTGTTCTCAGGGTCACAACTTGGTCTCTCTGGGGAAGTAGTCCCCATTTCCTACAGCTCTCTCCCATGGAGTGAGACAAGAGGTCCTCAGTTCACCGCTCACCTGTAGAAAACCTACAGGAGCAAACAAAGAGAAAAAAAAAAGAACAACACAACTTTCCTGGAGGAGGGGATGGACTTTTCCTTTGGGATGAATTTTGTATTTGAGGTTTGCTTTCATGGAGTTGCAGCTTGCCTTAGCAGGGGTGACCTGCAGTTATCACTTCTCTCACAGCTCGGCTCCCAGTCTTCAGCTTAATTGGGTACTTTCTGGATATTATACTTCCCTCTGGATGGGAGCTTCTGTAGAAGGCTGGCTCCAGTTGGCCATATTTCCCCTTCCCTCCTCCCCAAGATGGACTTAACAGACATCTACAGAACATTTCATCTTAATAAAACTGAATGCACATTCTTCTCATCATCCCATGAAACATCCTCCAAAGTTGATCACATCTTAGGTCACAAGTCTAACCTCAGCAAATTGAAAAGAATGAAAATTATTCCTTGTATTCTCCTGGAACATCATGAAATAAAATTTGAACTCAATGACAATAGAAATTTTCATGCTCATACAAAGAAAAGAAAATTAAATCTTATGCTGAATGATAGTTGGGTCATAGACAAGATTAAGAAGGAAATTCCAAATTTTGGGGAAAAAAGAATGAAGACACCAATTATCAGAATCTGTTGGATACTGCAAAGGCAGTCCTAAGATGGAAATTTATACCTTTGCAAGGCTTCCTCAAGAGAACAGAGAGGAAGTCAACAACTTAATGGGACATCTCAAGCAACTGGAAAAGAAGAACATTCCAACCCCAGACACTGCAGAAGAAAACAAATAACCAAAATTAGAGCAGAATTAAATGAAATTGAAAACAAAAGAATCATTCAAAAGATCAATGAATCAAAAGTTGGTTTTATGAAAAGATTAATAAAACTAATAAACTTTTGGCTATCCTAACCATAAACAGAAAAATAAAATCCTTAATATCATCAATCAGAAATGATAAAGGGGAAATACCAAGAGACACCACAGAAATTCCAAAATTCCTTAAAGAATACTATAAAAAAATGTATTATCTGAAGTATGAAAATCTGGAGGAAAAAGACCAATATCTGGAAGCAGGCGACCTTTCTAGACTCAGCCAAAAAGAATTGGAAATGTTGAATAGACTTATATCATTTATGGAAAAAGAATCAACTACCTGAAATCTCCCAAAAAAGAAAAGTCCAGGACCAGATGGCTTCACATCAGAATTCTACCAAACCTTTAAGGAGGAACTCGTACCTATATTACATAACCTTTTTCAAAAACATAGAAAATGAAGGAATACTTCTCTAGACATTCTACAAAGCAAATATCATCCTGATCCCAAAACCAGGAAAAGACACAAGAAAAGAAAATTATAGACCAATATCTCCAATGAATATAGATGCAAGAATATTCAAAAAATCTTAGAAAACAGAATCCACCAACACATCAAACAAATTATACATCATGACCAAGTTGGTTATATCCCAGGGTCTCAAGGTTGGTTCAACATATGTAAATCTATAATAAATCATATAAACAAACTCAAAAACAAAGACCAAATGATTCTCTCAATTGATGTAGAAAAAGCTTTTAATAGTATCCAGCATCCTTTCATGATCAGAACACTTAAGAAAATAGGTATAGAAGGGAGATTTCTTAAGCTGATAGAGGCCATCTACAGCAAACCCACAGCCAATATATTCAATGGAGAAAATCTCAAAACATTTCTAATCAGATATGGAACTAGGAAAGGATGCCTATTGTTTATACTGCTTTTCAACATAGTAATGGAAGTCTTAGCCATTGCAATCAGGTAAAAGAAGGTGATCAAGAGAGTCCAAATAGGGTCAGAGGAGATGAAACTCTCAGTCTTTGCAGATGATATGATTTTATACCTGAAAAACACCAGGGATTCAACTACAAAACTCTCAGAATTGATCAAGGAATATAGCAGCATCTCAGGATACAAAATCAATACTCATAAATAAGTTGCTTTTATATATATACCAAAAATAATGCAGCTGAAAAAAGAGTCAAGGTTTCCATTTCTTTTGTGCCAAAGAAAGTGAAATATTTGGGAATTTAGCTAACAAAGGATGTAAAAGATCTCTATGTGGAGAACTATAAAACTCTGAGAAAAGAAATTGCTGAAGATGTTAACAAATGGCAAAACATACCATTGTTGGAAGAATCAACATTGTTAAAATGTCCATACTACCCAAAGCAATATACAAATTTAATGCAATCCTTATTAAAGCACCACTGTCATACATTAAAGATCTGGAAAAATAGTACTTCATTTTATATGGAATCAGAAAAAACTCAAATAGTGAAGACATTACTCAGAAACAAAAACAAATCAGGAGGAATCACAGTACCAGACTTCATGCTATACTATAAATTATAGTGATCCAAACAGCGTGGTACTGACAAAAAAACAGGGAGGTAGTTATATGGAACAGAATAGAAAACAAAGTGATGAACACAGCTACTTATCATCATTTGATCTTTGATAAGGCTATCAAAAACTTCCAGTGGGGGAAAGACTCCCTATTTAACAGATGGTGCTGGATGAACCAGCTGCCAAACCGTAGAAGACTGAAACTGGACCCACACCTTTCACCATTAACAAATATTGATTCTCACTAGATAAAAGATTTAAACTTAAGACGTGAAACTATGGGCAGTGCCTGTGGCTCAAGGAGTAGGGTGCCAGTCCCATATGCCGGAGGTGGCAGGTTCAAACCCAGCCCCGGCCAAAAAAAAAAAAGACATGAAACTATAAGCATACTTGGAGAGAGTGCAGGGGAAACTCTAGAAGTAACTGGCCTGAGAGAATATTTTATGAGGAGGACCCCCCAGAAAATTGAAGCAACGCCAAAAATATATTACTGGGATATGATATGATCAAACTAAAAAAGCATCTGCACAGCCAAGAACACAGTAAATAAAGCAAGGAGATTGCTTTCAGAATTGGAAAATACATTTGTAGATTATTTTTCTGATAAAGGTTTGATAACCAGAATCCACAGAGAACTCAATCTTATTAATAAGAAAATAACAAGTAATCCCATTTCATTGTGGGCAAGGGTCTTGAACAGAAGCTTCTCTGAAGAGGACAGGTACATGGCCTACAGACACATGAAAATATGCTCATTATCATTAATCATGAAAGAAATGCAAATAAAAACCACGTTGAGATATCATCTAACTTCAGTAAGATTAGCCCACATCACAAAATACAAAAACTACAGATGTTGGTGTGGATGCTGAAAGAAGGGAACACTTCTACACTGCTAGTGGGAATGTAAGTTAATATGACCTTTTTGGAAAGAAGTTTAGATAATACTCAAGGAACTAAAAGTAGAACTACCATTTGATCCTGCAATTCCTCTACTAGGTATATACCCAGATAATAAAAAATTATTTTACAACCAAGACATTTGTACCAGAATGTTTATTTCAGCCCAATTCATAATTGCTGACACATGGAAATAGCTCATTTGCCTATCAACCCTGAATGGATTAACAAATTGTGGTATATTTATATCATGGTATATTATGCAGCCTCAAAAAATGGTGGAGACTTTACCTCTTCTATGTTTACATGGATGGAACTGGAACATATTCTTCTTAGTAAAGCATCTCAAGAATGGAAAAAAATGTATCCATGTACTGAGTACTATTATGAAACCAATATGTAATCACCCACACTTTCATATGAATGATAAAACACAACTATAGCCCAGAATGATGGAGGGAAGAGGAGAGTGATGGAGAGGAGTGGGGAGGCCAGGTGGAGGGAGGGTAATTGGTTGGACCTTATCTATGGTGTATATTGCAAGGATGCATGACAAATGTATTTAAAGTAGAGTATAAATGCCTTGTTTTTTTTTTTTTTTGCAGGTTTTGGCCAGGATCGGGCTTGAACCCACCAACCCTGGTTTATGGGGCCAGCACCCTACTCCTTGAGTCACAGGTGCTGCCCTGAGTATAAATGTCTTAACACAATAATCAAATAAGTAAGGTGAAGGCAATGATAAGTAGTTTGATGTATGCATTCTAAACTGTATATAAAATCAGCACATTGTATCACATAAATGCTTTAATGTATATAGTTATGATTTAATAAAAAAATCTCAGAGTTAAGGGTTGGAAGACAATTATTCAGGCAAATGGAATGCACAAGAAAAGAGGGGTTGTAATCATATTTTCAGATACAAGTGGATTTAAAGCAACTGAAATCAAAAAAGACAAAGATGGACACTTCATATTGGTCAAGGGAAAAATACACCAAGAATACATTTCAATTCTAAATAATTATGCACCCAACATGAATGCTCCCAGATTTTGGAAACAGACCTTAATTAGTCTGAACCATATGATATCCTATAACACCATAATAACAGGAGACTTTAACACTGTTCTTAGAAAGCTAGACAGATCCCCTAAACAGAAATTAAACAAAGATGTAAGGGAATTAAATGAGACGCTACAATAACTATGTATGATAGATTCATATAGAACACTCTATCCCAAAGCTAAATAATATATATTCTTCTCATCAGCCCATGGAACATTCTCCAAAATTGATCATATCCTATGACACAACAAAAACCTCACCAGTATCAAAAGAATTGAAAAAAAAAATTTGGGGGGGGGCAGAGTCTCACTCTGTCACCGTAGATAGAGTGCCATGGCATCACAGCTCACAGCAACCTCAAACTCTTGGGCTTAAGTGATTCTCTAGTCTCAGCCTCCCAAGTACCTAGGACTATAGGAACCTTCCACAACACCTGGCTACATTTTTGTTGCAGTTGTCATTGTTGTTTAGCTGGCCAAGGCAGTGTTTGAACCCGCCAGACTCTGTGTATGTGGCCAGAGCCCTAACCATTGAGCTACCAGTGCTGATTTAAAAAGAATTGAAATTTTACCTTGTATCTTCTCAGACCACAAGGCATTAAAGGTGGAACTCAACTCCAGCAAGTATGTTCAATTCTACACAAAGGCATGCAAATTAAACAACCTTATGGTGAATGACATTTGGGTGCAGGAAGAAATAAAAGGAAATCATTAAGTTCCTTGTGCATAACGACAATGAAGACACAAGCTACCAAAATCTGTGGGAAATAGCAAAAACAGTCCCGGGAGGAAAATTTATCACTTTAGATGCCTACATCCAAAAAACACAAAGAGAGTGCATCAACAAACACACAAGCCATCTTATGGAATTAGAAATAGAAGAACAATCAAAGCCTAAACCCAGCAGAAGAAAAGAAATATCCAAAATTAAATAAGAAATCAATGAAATTGAAAACAATGAATCATTTAGAAAATTAATGAAACAAGGTGTTGTTTTTCTTAAAAAATAAATAAAGTAGATAAACCTTTGGCCAGACTTACTAGAAATAGAAAAGTAAAATCTCTAGTAACTTCAATCAGAAATGATAAAGGATAAATAACAACAGATGCCACAGAGATACAAGAGATTATCTCTGAATACCACAAGAAACTCTAAGCCCATATATTTGACAATGTGAAGGAGATGGATCAATATTTGGAATCACACCCTCTCCCTAGACTTAGCCAGGAAGAAATGGATCTCCTGAACAGACCAAATTCAAGCACTGAGATGAAAGAAACAACAAAAAACCTCCTGACAAAAAAATGCCCTGGTCCAGATGGCTTCACAGCAGAATTCTATCAAACCTTCCGAGAATAGCTTATTCCCGCAGTGCAGAAATTATTTCGAAAAATTGAGGAGGAAGAAATCTTTCCCAACACATTTTATGAAGTAAACAACCCCCTGATACCAAAATCAGGAAAAGACTCAAATAAAAAGGAGAACTTCACACCAATTTCACTAATGAATATAGATGCAAAAATTCTCAATAAAATCCTAGCCAACAGATTACACCTTCTAATCAAAAAACTCATACATCATGATTAAGTAGGTTTCATCCCAGGTATGCAAGGCTGGTTGAACATACACAAGTCCATAAATGTTATCCACCATATAAACAGAAGTGGAAAAAAAGACCATATGATCCTCTCAATAGATGCAGAAAAAGAATTTGATGAAATCCAGCATCCTTTTCTAATTAGAACACTAAGGAGTATAGACATAGGTGGCACATTTCTTAAACTGATCAAAGGTATCAATGACAAACCCACAGTTCACATTTTACTGAATGGAGTAAAACTGAAAGCTTTCCTCTTAGAATTGGAACCAGACAAGTTTGTCCTCCATCACCACTACTATTCAATATAGTGCTGAAAGTTCTAGCCAATACAATTAGGCAAGAGAAGGTAATAAAGGGCATCCAAATGAGAGCATAGGAGGTCAACCTATCCCTCTTTGCTGACAATATGATCTTATACTTAGAAAATCCCAAAGACTCAACATCAAGACTCCTGGAAGTCATCAAAAATTACAGTAATGTCTCAGGATATAAAATCAATGTCCACAAGTCAGTAGCCTTTGTATACGCCAGTAACAGTCAAAATGAGAGGCTAATTAAGGACACAGCTCACTTTACCATAGCTTCAAAAAAGTGAAATACCTAGGAATATACCTAATGAAAGAGGTGAAGGGCCTCTATAAAGAAAATTGTGAAACCCTAAAAAAAGAAATAGCAGAGGATATTAACAAATGGACGAATATACCAGGCTCATGGCTGGGAAGAATCAACATTGTTAAAATGTCTCTACTTCCCAAAGCAATCTACCAATTCAATGCCATCCCTATTAAAATACCAATATCATACTTTCAAGACTTGGAAAAAAATTCTTCATTTTGTATGAAACTAGAAAAAAATCCTGTATAACTAAGGCAGTTCTTAGTAATAAAAGCAAACCCAGGGGCATCAGCCTACCAGACTTTAGGCTGTTTGATAAGGCCATGCTGGTCAAAACAGCATGGGATTGGCACAAAAATAGAGACATAGACATTTGGAATCTAAAAGAAAACCAGGAAATGAAACTAAAATCTTACAGTCACCTAATATTTGATAAACCAAACAAGAACATACACTGGGGGAAAGAATCCCTATTCAATAAATGGTTCTGTGAGAACTGGATATTCACATGTAAAAGACTGAAACTGGACCCACACCTTTCTCCACTCAAAAAAATTGATTCAAGATGAATAAAAGACCTAAATTTAGGGCATGAAATGATAAAAATCCTCAAAGAAAGCCTAGGAAAAACACTTGAAGATATCAGCTTGGGGAAATGTGTATGGACTTTTCTTCAGTCCGTGACCTCACTTTGACCTTAGAGGAAATGAGAGTGTTCAGAGAGTTCCTGATACAAGCACAGGAGCATCTGAAGCCTGGTGGCATGCAACAAAGCAGCTCTGTGTTCTCACAGGTAGGGTTGGGAAGCAGTCAAGGAAATGTTTATGTATAGATTAGAAACCAACAAAGTTGTTCAGGAAAGAAACTGGGAGCCGTGAGAACTATTACTTGTTATGAGAACTGTTACTTGTTGACAAAGCCTTGTAATATTTTCTAATAAAAACCCTGCGTGAGTTGGGGTGCTCACTCTCCGCAGAGGGACAGCGAGCCTCTCTCCTTGTAGCTTGTACTGATCATCCATGTACTGTGGTCCACTTCCTCAGAGAAACTACAGTTTCCACAGAGAAACCACAACAGAAAAAGGCTTTATGAAGAAGACTTCTGTGGCAATTGCAACAACAACAAAAATAAACAAATTGGACTTACTGAAACTGCAAAGATTCTGTATGGCTAAGGAGACAACAACCAAAGCAAATAGACCACCTACAGAATGGGAAAGGATATTTGCATATTTTGAATCAGACAGAAGCTTGATAACTAGGATCTATAAAGAACTCAAATTAATCTACATAAAAAAGCCAACAATCCCATATATCAATAGGCAAGAGAGATGAATAGAACCTTCCCTAAAGAAGACAGATGAATGGCTAGCAAACATATGAAAAAATGCTTATCATCCCTAATTATTAGAGAAATGCAAATTAAAACCTTCCTGAGATACCATCTAACCCCAGGGAGAATGACCCACATCACAAAATCTCAAAACTGCATATGCTGGTGTCGATGTGGAGAGAAAGGAACACTTTTACACTGCTGGTGGGACTGCAAACGTATACAACCCTTTTGGAAGGATGTATGGAGAACCCTTAAAGAACTCAAGCTAGACCTCTCATTTGATCCTGCAATCCCATTACTGGGCATCTACCCAGAAGAAAAAAAACCTTTTACCATAAGGACACTTGCACTAGACTGTTTATTGCAGCTCAATTTACAATTGTCAAAATGTGGAAACAACCTAAATGCCCACCAACCCAGGAATGGATTAACAAGCTGTGGTATATGTATACTATAGAATACTATTCAGCCATTAAAAAAGATGGAGACTTTACATCCTTTGTATTAACCTGGATGGAAGGGGAACACATTATTCTTAGTAAAGCATCACAAAAATGGAGAAGCAAGAATCCTATGTACTCAATTTTGATATGAGGACAATTAATGACCTAGTACATGGTGAGGGGTGGGGAAAGGGGAAAAGAGGGAGAAAAAAGGAGGGAGGCGGTTTGGGGATCGGAAGAGCAGAGAGAGGGAAGGAGGGAGGGGGGTGTGGGGTCTCCACGTGTGACATACCTTTTGGGGGTGGGATACAATTATAAGAGGATTTTACCTAACAAATGCAATCAGTGTAACCTGGTTCTTTGTACCCTCAATGAAATCTCCAACAGTAAAAAAAAAAAAAAAAAAGAAGAAAATGTCTCTAGCCACCAGAGAGTAGGGGTCCACTGTCAGCTCAAGTGGGACTCCTTCTATTGTTCAGGAGTCAGGAAGGCCCGCCCAGCAAAAGAGTTAGTCCAGGGGGGTTGGTGCCTCCTTCCCCACCTTACAACAGAGCCACACCTAGTCACTGGTAATCCCTCAGAGCTGTTGCCCAGTTCTCTCCAATGAGCCAATGCACCGGGATTTGCATCTCCTAGAGTCTAGAGTCAATGCCTCCTTGGCTGGGCTGCCGCACTCTGCCACCAGCAGGCACAAGGAGCTCAAGCCTCACTCCCTCCAGTGTTCATTGGAAAGTGGTGAGTGTTCCACCTCAGTCTCTTCCAAGCCGGGGGTGTTTCTCTCTCTCAGAGACCATGCCTCTGCCCAAGTCACACTCCTCCTCTGGCACCCCTGCGAGGTGAGGTCTGGCTTTCTCCAGTGGTCCACAGAATTGGGGAGATGGCTCTCCAAAATTTGACCCTGGAGGGAGTGCAGCACTCCTGCTGCCGCTACCATCATGCGTCCACCCACACTGCTGCCACTGTCCTGCCACTGCTATACACTTTCAGGGAACGGGGCTAGTCCTTCTCCCCTTGCATCTCCCCACTTCTACTTGAGTCCCAGTTTTAGTGCAGCTGCACCATGGCTCATGTAATGACCAGTCCTAGCAAGGAACCACCAGACACTCCAGGCTCTTCAGGGGGTAGGCTTCCAGACCACCAGGTGAGGGGGTAAGGGTAGACTGGGAGTTCAGACTGGCAGGAAAATATCTGTTCAACTTTTATGCCAGGCAAGAGAATGCCCAGGCTCAGAGCGGGATCTTTGTAGAGAAGGAGTCCTGGCCTTCAGCAGCTCTCCCCCATGGGGTGAAACTTGTAGAAAGCACGTATTAAGCCACCCTCTTGGGGCAGGGCATGGACTCTCGTCCTCTTTGGGATGGGTTTTGTACCTGAAATTTGCTTCCTTGGTGTGGTAGCTTGCCTCAGCAGGGATGATGTGCACTTATCAATCTCTCTCAGCTCAGCTCCCAACCTTCAGCTCTAGTGAGTTCACTGAGACCATTATCTCTCCCTCCAGATGGGAGCATCTGTTGAAAGCTGGCTCCAGTCAGCCATCTTACCTCCTCTTGCCCCAGTTGAATTTAATTGTATTTTTCTCTCATATGGGGTGAAGTTGTTTATTTACTGGTTTCATATTAGTATTGCATACATTGGACACTTGCTATTCCATACTTGTAATACTTTACTAAGAAGAATGTTCTTCAACTCTATCCAGGTTAATATAAAAGATTTAAAGTCTCCATTATTTAATAGCTGACTAGTATTCCATGGTATATATATAAATACCATAGTTTTGCCACAAAACAATAAAAGTTCTAGAAGAAAGAGTGTGAAGAATTCATGATGATATTGGCCTAGGAGAAGATCAATGAAGAAGACCCCCTTGGCAATTGCAGCAATACCAAAAATAAATAAAGGGGATATGATGAAGCTGCAAAGCTTCTGCACAGCTAAAGACATAATAACTAAAACTAACACAACGTTCAGTATGGGAAAAGATACTTACTTGCTATTTAACTGACAAAGGGCTGATAACTAGAATCTACAGAGAACTCAAACTAATCAACAAGAAAAGAGCAAACAATAACATTTATAAGTATTCAAGAAACATGAACAGAACCTTCTCTGAAGAAGATAGTTGAATGGCCAATAAACAGATGAAAAAATGCTCATTGTCACTAATCATCAAAGAAAAGCAAATCAAAACCACTCTGAGATATCACCTAGCCTTAGTGTGAATGGCCCACATCACAATGTGGCAAAGCTTCAGATGCCCGTGTAGATGTGAAGAGATGAGAACACTTTTCCATTGCTGGGTGAGATTGCAAATTAATAAGGCCTGTATGGAAAGACCTATGGAGATTCCTCAAAGGGCTAAACATAAACCTTTCATTTGATCCTACAGTCCCATTACTAGGTATCTACATAAAAGAAAAAAAAATCATTTTACCACAAGGACATGTGCACTACAACATTCATCACAGCTCAATGCACAATCACCAAGACGTGTACCCAAGTGCCCATCAACTCAGGAATGGATTAATAAACTGAGGTAGATGTATACAATGTAATACTATTTAGCCATTAAAAGATGGAGGCTTTACATCTTTTATATTAACCAGGATGGAATATATTTTTCTTAGTAAAGCATCACAAGAATTGAAAAGCAAGTATCCAATGTACTCAATACCAATATGAGATCAATAGAGATAAACAACTTTACACCCACAGGAGTGAAAAACACAATTAAATTCAAGTGGGGGGTTGAGGGAGGAGAGAGGGTGATTGGAAAGTTCTTACATAATGGGTACAATGTAAGTATATACAGCACAGCCCCGGGTTAAGGGCTCAACTACAACTTGCACTTTACCCAACAAACATAAACATGTAACCTGATCATTTTTACCTTCATATTAACATGAAATAATAAAAAATAAACTACTTTTAACAGGAAAACTTGGAAAAATTAAAAGTTTCTTGAAATTACAGACACAGGTCATACTCAAAGTCCTCAAAGGCTCTAATTTCCCCTTAAAATCATAGCCTTAATGAAGAAAAAGCCAGACAGGGACATACCTGAAGCTTGGTGATGATTTCCTGTTTTGTGAGCTCCACCAAATGGCTATCCTCTACTGCAAAGGCTGGGAAAGAAACCACTGAAAGTAGACTAGCATCAACTTCTTTGGATGTTGAAGCACGGGGCAGTAGTGAATTAAGGATAGACTAAGAAAGGAAGTTAATGGTGGTGCATTAAAATAAATAATTCGGCATTGTAAAACTAACAGCTTTGGTTTCAAAAGATTTATATGGAAGAGGATCATTCGGAAGAAAAGCTAAACATTATTTAATAGGGAGTACTTAGAAAACTAGCTGTTTCTATAAATCATCCTTTGTCTTAATCCTGTTCTAAGTGCTTTTCCCATTCTTAAACAGCTGCTCATGGATCAATAAAGTAACAGAAAATGTAGCTTCTGAGAATGAGAGCTTAGCTCTTGTATTTTTGACATATTTTTCACCCTGGAAAATTTTGTGTTATTAAAACCAGAAGGTAATTTTATATTCAACAGGACACAATGGGCTCAGTGCCCATTGCTCAGTGGTTAGGGTGCCAGCCACATGCACTGGGACTGGCGGGTTTGAACCTAGACTGGGCCTGCTAAACAACAATGACAACAAAAATGACAACAACAACAACAACAAAAATAGCTGGGTATTGTGACTGGGGCATGTAGTCCCAGCTACTTGTGAGGCTAAGGCAAGAGAATCACTTAAGCCAAAGAGTTTGAGGTTGTTGTGAGTTATGACACCACAGCCGGGCAGCACCTGTGGCTCAGTAGGTAAGGCACCAGCCCCATATAGCGAGGGTGGTGGGTTCAAACCCGGCCCCAGCCAAACTGCAACCAAAAAATAGCTGGACATTGTGGTGGGCGCCTGTAGTCCCAGCTACTCGGGAGGCTGAGGCAAGAGAATCGCTTAAGCCCAGGAGTTGGAGGTTGCTGTGAGCTGTGTGAGGCCCCGGCACTCCACCGAGGGCCATAAAGTGAGACTCTGTCTCTACAAAAAAAAAAAAAAAAGACACCACAGCCCTCTAAGGGCAACATAGTAAGACTCAATCTCAAAAAAAAAAAAAAAAATAGGACACCATGGGTATCTAATCAAGGTTTGAGGAAAAGGAGAAAATTCCTCCTGCAATAAAAAGAACCTAAATTTTCAATACATTTGAATGTTCAATAATCCTAAACAAAATTGAAGACTTAAACAGTCCAATCTCCAAATATCTAACCCTACAGTCAACTAGGAAGAAGAAAATGTTTTAGAGCTACTATCAAAAACCTTCAACATCTACTGTCTCCTATTCTCTTTGTGTATTTAGAAAAGAAGATACTCAGGAATAGAGACCATATCCTCCCCTTGATATGACTACAGTGGATAATTCTAAACACTATGGTGGTATCCCTTTACAACTTTGCATGAAAGAACGGGACTATGATATATTTTACATTCCATGCTGTATCTATCAGGATTATATCAGCACAGGATGCTTGATAAAGACATTTTTTTGGGGGGGAACACTTGGTAATAATTAGATTATGTATTCTCATTTAGCTCTCCTTAATCTAAATTTCATATTAAGTCTGAGTCTCAGCAAGAATAAAATTTGCCATTTCCATTTTCTATACTTCCTCACCTGGCAGTGTTGTACTTCATCAGCCAGAACATGAATAACTGACTGGGGCCCACCTTTCACACCAAACAGGTCCAGTTCATCTAATGCTTCCAGGGCTGCCTGTGAGGAGCAAAGAAGGTAACTGCATTAAAAAGATACATATTTCTTCTCACTATAACCCTTTATATTATTAATACACATAATGTCACCTTACATAGGTAATGTATTCCTTTGGCAAAGCTCCAAATAAGATATTAGCACATAGGAAGTATAGAAGTTGTGTGGCTATAAAGGTATTAATGCAACAACCATTAGGTTATTACTATATACCTAAGTTTCCATAGAGAAGCAAATGCCTTAGAAAAATGCTACATTTCACTTTGAAGATGAAAGTTACTAGTTATCAAGGCAAAGGAGGAGTTTCCATGTATTTTTTGAAATATGCAATGTGTTTCTGTTGACTATCATCACCCTGTTGTGCGATAGATCTCAAAATTTGATCTTCCTATCTGAAATTTGTGCCCTTTGATAAACAATCCCCCCTTCTCTGCATTCCTCTGGGGTAACTATCTCCCTTCAGCCTTGGGTAACTATCATTGAACTTTCTACTTCTATGAGTTTGGAATCTACAATTTTGGATTGTACATGTAAGTAAGATCATAATGTTTTCTTTAAAAATAGAATTTATTGGCTGTGAACAATGGCTAACATTTATAATCCTATCATTTGAGAGGTCAAGATGGGATGATCACTTGAGGCTAGGAGCTCAAAACCAGCCTTCGCAACATAGTGAGACCTCATCTCTGCAAAAAATGCTTTAAAAATTAGCTGAATGTGGTGGTGCATGCCTGTAGTCCCAGCTATGCAGGAGGTTGAGACAGGAGGTTTGCTTGAGCCCAGGAATTTGGGGCTGTACCGATAATCCCACTGCACTACTCCTTGGAAGCAGAACAAGACCATGTCTCAAAGAAAAACACAATTTATTTATTAATGTCTTGTTTTTCTAAACACATTTTCTCATCATAAAAGTAAAATATATTCCTTATAGAATATTTTGAAAACATAGTAAAGTATAGAGAGGACAAAAATCACCTAAAACAACAACGGTTTTACTAAGAAGAATATGATCGCATTAATGTACACAGCTATGATTTAATAAAAAAAAAAGAAACACTGTTAATATTTCTGACATTTCTTTGTAGCTTTTTCTATGCATATTTGTATATAGTTGAGATCATATTTAGTATCCTATGTATAATATTAATAATTACTAATATTATATAGCATCAGTATTTGTCCATGCTACAAAAGCTCTTATTTTGGCATATTTTCATATGGCTGTAATGAAGTACATTTAACCGTTTACCAATTGTCAAAAATTTAAGTTCACTTTAATTGTCTGCTATTACAAACTAAGTTTTTTTTTTTTTTTTTTTTTGACAGAGTCCCACTTTGTCGCCCTTGGTAGAGTATCGTGGCATCATAGCTCACAACAACCTCAAACTATTGGGCTTAAGCAATTCTCTTGCCTCAGCCTCCCAAGTATCTGGGACTACAGGCACCCACCACAATGCCTGGCTATTTTTTGGTTGTAGTTATCATTGCTGTTTGGCAGGCCCAGGCTGGATTCAAATCCACCAGCTCCGGTGTATGTGGCTGGCACCCTAGCTGCTGAGCTACAGTCACCAAGCCACAAACAGAGTTTTGACAAACATCTTTTGCTAAATTATAAATTCCTTGAGGTCAGGGATTGTGTCTTTACCAATATCTAGCATACAGCATGACATATCATAAATTGGATCTCAATAAATATCAAACTAACAAAATAATTCTTTGTTGCAATTTAGAGTTTTTTGTAAGCATTACCTTCTTTAAGTTGAATCACTAGGTCAAAGGGTGTGAATAAATTTTTAAGACATAATGCTAAATTTCTTTTCATGCAAGTTGTACCAATAATAGGAGTATCTTCCTTATACAATGTATTATCTCAAAAATTTTCCCTAATTTGGTAAAAATGATATATCCTTTGCATTTATTTACATTAAATTACTAACAAGGTTGAATATTATTTCAAGTATTTATTAGTTATCTACAGTTTCTCAATTACAAAATAGACTTAACCTGGTGTGTGGGTAGAAGGCAGTTCTGGAAAGCATCCCTAAGGAAATGACACCAAAACTGAGACAAACAGTGTGAAGTACAAGTTGGTCAAGCACAAAATACTCATTAGTTATGACAAAGACTTCAGCAGCAATCGCAACAGCAATAAAAATAAACAAATGGACTTAATTATGTTGAAAAGCTTCTGCACAGCTAAAGACACAACAAGTAAAGCAAATCAACAACCTTAAGAATGGGAAAATATATTTTCAGGGTATGATTTTGGTAAAGAGTTGATAACTAGAATCTACAGAAAACTCAAATTAATCAACAAAAAAAGACCAAGCAATTCCATCTACCACTTGGCAAGAGATACAAACAGAACCTTTTTAGATGAAGGACAAATGGGTAATGAACGTTTGAAAAAATGCTCATTGTCCCTGATCATCAGAGAAAAGCAAATCAAAACTACCCTGATATATCACCTAACCCCAGTAAGAACAGCCCATATCACAAAGTCTCAAAGCTACAGATGCTGGCCCAGATGTGGAGAGAGGGGAACACTTTTACACTTTTGATGGGACTGCAAACTAATACAATCTTTTTGGAAGGAAGTATGGTGAATCCTCAAGGAACTGCAATTAGATCTCCCATTTGATCCTGCAATCCCATTACTAGGCATCTACGTAGAAGAAAAAATCATCATTTTACCATAAGGATATTTGCACTAGACTGTATCACAGCTCAATTTACAATCACCAAAATGTGGAAACAACTTAAATGCCCATTAATCCACGAATGGATTAAGAAAGTGTGGTATACATATACCATAGAATACTATTCAGCCATTAAAAAGATGGACACTTTACATCTTTTGTATTAACCTGGATGGAGCTGAAACACATTCTTCTTAGTATCACAAGAATGGAGGAGCAAGAATTCACTGTACTCAATACTAGTATGAAGCCAGTAGATGATCTAATATATGCCCACATAAGAGAAAAACTCAAATCAATTTAAGGTGTGGGGGGGGTAGAGGAGTGAGGGAGGGGGAAAAGGGGCGGAAGGATGGGGGATGGGTGTACTTCCACTTAATGGGCACAATGTTAGGGGATATGGCACATCTCTTGGGGGTGGGACACAAATATAAGAAGGATTCTACCTAAAAACTGTAATCTAATTCTTTATACACACAAATTAATAAAAATAGAACTAGAAACAATAAAAAACAAAGAAAAAATGCTCATTAATTACTGTCTTAGTATTCTACCCCTTGCTTCCCGAAACTCATGTCCTCTCACAAACAAATACATTCATTCCAACACCATAGCCCCAAGTCTTGACTAATTCTAGTACCAAGAATAAAACTTAAGAGTACAAAATCTAATCTGTGAGCCTATGAAATCAAAACTAGTTACCTACCTTCAAGAATATCTGGCTCCATCCCTGGGAAAGTCTCTGCCTGGGACCTCAATCTGTTGATACATCCTTTGAAATCTACGTAGAAGGGGCCATGCCTCCATACCTCTTGCATTCTGTGGGCCTGCAGAATTAACACCATATGTATGCCTCTGAGGCTGGCTTGTACCTTTTGGAATGGTGGCACAACCTACACCTGTGGCTGCTTGAGCCACAGCTGGGGAAGCTGCCTAATAGCTGCACTGGAGTACAGGGAGCAAAGTCCTGAGACAGCCCTGGGCAGTGAGCCCATGGAGAATACCTCAGGTTTGCCTCTTGAAAATATTCTGCCCTCCTAGGCCTTTGAGCCTGAAAGATTCCTGAAATGTCTTTGGGGCCTTTCTTCCACTGTCTTGGGACAGCACCTGGCTCTTTTTAGCCATCTTTTTCATCTCTTTAGCAAATGATTTCTGGGCTACCCAGTTAGTTTCCTCTCCTGAATGCAATTACATTACTCTTTACATGGCCAGGATGAGAGTTTTTCAAATCTTTCTGGTCTTCCTTCCTTGTAATTATAAATTCTGTTTCTAATTTATTCATTTGCTCCTGAATGTCAGCATATATACCTAAAAGTAACGTGCAGCTCCTTCTATATTTTGCTTAGAAATTTCTTTTGCTGATACCCTAGTTCATCACTCTTAAGTCTAGACTTCCACAAAGCCATTGAGCATAGACCAAGTTCAACTAAGTTCTCTGTCAACTTATAAAAAGGATGACCTTCCAATACCTTTGTTTCTCAGTTACATCTGAAAGCTCATCAGAATGGCCTTTGTGGTCCATATTTCTATCAGCATTGTGGTCACAATGAGTCAACCAAACTCTAAGGAGTTCCAAACTTTATCTAGTGTTCTTGCCTTCTAAGCTATGATGAGAATCTACACTTTTATAGCCCCATCCTCCAATTCTTCTACACACTACCATTACCTGGTTCCAAAGCTGCTTCTACATTTTCACTTGTTTGTTATCAGTAACAGACCACTTCTTGGTACCAATTTTCTATTGTAGCATTTTCTATTGCTTATAACAGAATACCTGACAATGGATAATTTATATAGAAAATAAATTTTACAGTTATGAAGGCTGAGAAGTCCAACATCAAGGAACTGCATCTGGTGAGTGCCTTTTTGCTGGTGGGGACTCTCTGCAGAGTCCTGAGGCAGTGTGGGGCACCACATGAAGAGGGGGTGCTGAGTATGTGAGCTCAGATCCCTCTTCCTCTTCTTATAAAGCCACCAGGCCCATTCCCATGATAATGTATTAATCCATTAACCTACTAATCCCATAATCTGTAAATGGATAATCTCTTACTGAGGACAGAGCCCTCATGACCCTAGTCACCTCTTAAAGGCCCCACCACACAATAGTGCTACATTGGGAACTAAGTGTCAACATGAGGTTTGGAGAGGAGCAACATTTAAGCCATAGAAAAAAATAATTCTCTGTGTGTGTTTATGAAAAGAGAGAAAGACAGAAAGCAAATGTTAAGTGGGAAACTTGGGTGAAGGGCATATGGAAACTCTTTCTATATAACTCTTGTAACTTTTCACTAAGTCTGAAAAGATTTCAAAATAAATTTAAAAAACGTTTTAGTGGCTAAAAAGTTTTAAAGTCAAATATCCAAAAAGATTGATAATATCCAGAGTTAGTGAGGATTTGAGAAAAATGTTATGTGTGGTATATAATAGCATATAGCCCTCATACATCGATAGGAAAAACATATGAACTGGTGGAAATTTTTTGAAGGACAATTTAAAAGTGTATATTCTTTAACTCAAAGGTCCCATTCTTAGGAATCTTTCCTACAAAAATATTTGTGCTAAAACTGTAAAAATACTAGGATAAAGTGTGGAGAAAACACTTGAAGAAATTGGCACGGGAGAATATTTTATGAGGAGGAACCCCCTGGCAACTGAAGCACCACCAAAAATATATTACTAGGATCTAATCAAAATTAAAAGCTTCTGCATAGCCAAGAACACAGTAAGCAAAGCAAGCAGATAGCTGTCAGAATAGGAGAAGATATTTGCAGGTTATGTTTCTGAGAAAGGTCTGATAACTAGAATCCACAGAGAACTCAAACTAATTAATAAGAAAAGAACAAGTAACCCCATTTCATTGTGGGCAAGAGAATTGAACAGAAGCTTCTCTGAAGAAGACAGGCTCAAGGCCTACACACACACATGAAAAAAGGCTCATCATCTTTCATCATCAGAGAAATGCAAATCAAAACTACTTTGAGATATCATCTAACTCCAGTAAGATTAGCCCACATCACAAAATCCCAAAACTACAGATGTTGGTGTGGATGTAGAGAGAAGGGAACACTTCTACAGTGCTTGTGGGAATGCCAACTAATACGGCCTTTTTTGGAAAGAAGTTTAGAGAACACTTAGGGAACTAAAAGTACACCTGTTGTTCAATCCTGCAATTCCTCTATTAAGTATATACCCAGATGACCAAAAATCATTTTACAAGAAAGATATTTGCACCAGAATGTGTACTGCAGCCCAATTCATCATTGGTAAGTCACGGAAGCAGCACAAGTGCCCATCAACCCATAAATGGATTAATAACTGTGGTATATGTATACCATGGAATATTATGCAGTCATAAAAATATGGAGACTTTACCCCTTTTATGTTTACATGGATGGAGTTGGAACATATTCTTCTTAGTAAAGTATCTCAGGAATGGAAGATAAAATATCTAATGTACTGAGTACTATTATGAAACCAATATATAATCACCCACACTTTCACATGAATAATAAAACACAACTATAGCCCAGAATAAAGGAGGGAACAGGAAGGGGAGGGGAGGGGAGGGGGGAGGGGAGGGGACGGGGGTGGCCGGGTGGAGGGAGGGCAATCTCACCTATTGTGCATGTTGCAAGGGTACACGTCAAATTTATTAAGAGTAGAGTATAAAAGTCTTAACAGAACAAATTAAATAAGTGCGGTGGCTCACACCTGTAATCCGAGCACTGTGAGAGGCTGAGGAGGGAGAATTGCTTAAGCTCAGGAGTTCGAGACTTGCCTGAGCGAGAGTGAGACCCTGACACATGAAAACAAATGGAAAAACCCAGCTGGGCGCTGCAGCAAGCACAGGTAATCCCAGTGGATTCCAGAGGCTGAGGCAGCAGGATGCCAAGAGCCAGAATCTGAGGTTGCAGTGAGCTACCACACCCAGTGTACTCTGTTCAGGGGCATAGGGTGGGACTCTGTCTCAACAACAACAACAACAAAAAGTGAGATGAAGGCTATGTTAACCAGTTTGATGTAAACATTCCAAATTGTATATAGAATCATAACATTTTACCCAATAAATGTAGTAATGTACACAGTTAAGATTTAATTAAAAAAAAGAATTCTGATATATGTATACTATGGAATATTACACCACCATAAAAAGATGAAAACTTTACAACTTTTATATTTACTTTGGTGGAGCTGGAACATATTCTTTTAGTAAAATATCTCAATAATGGAAGAAAAAATATACAATGTACTCAGTACTATTTAGAAACCCATAGGGTGGCGCCTGTGGCTCAGTGAGTAGGGCGCCGGCCCCATATGCCGAGGGTGAAGGGTTCAAACCCAGCCCGGGCCAAACTGCAACAACAACAACAAAAAAATAGCCGGGCATTGTGGTGGGCGTCTGTAGTCCCAGCTTCTCGGGAGGCTAAGGCAAGAGAATCACGTAAGCCTAAGAGCTGGAGGTTGCTGTGAGCCGTGTGACGCCACAGCACTCTACTGAAGGCAGTAAAGTGAGACTCTGTCTCTACAAAAAAAAACCAAACAAACAAACAACAAAAAAGAAACCCATATATAATCATCCACACTTTCATATGAATGATAAAACACAACTACAGTCCAGAAAGAAGGAGGGAAGAAGAAGGAGTGGAGAAGGGAGGCCCAGATGAAGGACCGTATTTGGTGGGACCTCCCCTAATGTGCACAATGCCAGGGTACATGTCAAAACTATTAAGAGTAGAGTATAAATGTCTTAACAGAAGAAATAAGTGAGGTAAAGATTATGTTAACGAGTTTGATGTAAGCATTCCAAATTGCATATAAAATCAGCACATTGTACCCCATAAATGCATTAATGTAGTCATAATTTAATAAAAAAAATCTGTATGTATTCACAACTATCCTTATCAAAGCATAACAGGAATAGCAAAAAATGGAGATAATTTTATCAATAGAGAAATTATTAAATACTACATAGCAACCAAAAAGAATCAACTAGATTTATCTGCATAAAGTGACATGGATATATATTTGGTTAAGGTGTTCAGTGAAACACGAGATTGTTAAATGATAAAAATATGGCTGATTGTACCCTCAATGAATCCCCAACAATAAAAAACAATAAATAAATAATCAAAAAATGTGTGGTTATATACAGTAGGTATCTCTAAAAATACTAGAGTAGGTATCTCTAAAAAATCTAATATCTACATCACTTTGGTAATTTAAAAATACATTAAAAAGAAAATGTTTACTCAGGGGATATTTGATAGGTACAAAGTTCCACATATATTTCTAATTCCAGATGCATAAATTATATACCTCAAATTTTCTATCATCTTATTTTTGGTTTATTGCATGAAACAGCCTGAAAATGTTTTTGATAAAATTATTCCCTTATAACTGTTGCATTTTGCGTTGTATTTCTAATATATTTTGTTGTTTATTAATTAAAACTACACTCTAGACTAGACTTCCTCTTTTTTTTAATTAAATCGTAGCTGTGTACATTAATGCAATCATGGGGTACAATGTGCTGGTTGTATATAAAACTTGAAATGTTTTCATCAAACTGGTTAACATACCCTTTACAGCATTTTCTTAGTTATTGTGTTAAGACATTTATATTCTACACGCAATAAATTTCGCACGTACCCTTATAAGATGCACCGTAGATGTGGTCCCACCAAATACTCTCCTTTCACCCACCCTCCCATCCCCCCCTCCCTTTTCCACTTCTTCTTGGGCTATAATTGGGTTATAGCTTTCTTATGAAAGCTATAACTTGTTTCATAGTAAGACTGAGTACATTGGATACTTTTTCTTCTATTATTGAGATACTTTGCAAAGAAGAATATGTTCCAGCCCCATCCTCTTACCTACTTTAAGAGGTAAAGTCTCCATCTTTTTAAAGGCTGCATAATATTCCATGGTGTACATATATCACAATTTATTAATCCATTCCTGGGTCGAAGGGCACTTGGGTTTCTTCAATGACTTAGCAATTATGAATTGGGCTGCAATAAACATTCTGGTACATATATCCTTGTTATAATGTGACTTTTGGTCTTCTGGATATATATCTAGTAGAGGAATGGCAGGTCTATGTTTAGATACTAAGTGTTCTCCAAACATCTTTCCAAAAGTAATGTATTAGTTTGCATTCCCACCAGCAATGTAGAAGTGTTCCCTTTTTTACACATCCACACCAACATGTCTGGTCTTGGGATTTTGTGATGTAGGCTAATATTACTGAAGTTAGATGATATCTCAAAGTAGTTTTGATTTGCATTTCTCTAATGATTAAGGATGATGAGCATTTTTCCATGTGTCTTTAGGCCAAGCGCCTGTCTTTTTCAGAGAAATTTATCTTCAAGTGCCTTGCCCACCCTGAGATTGGATCACTTGTCCTTTTCTTGCTAATATGTTTGAGTTCGCTGTGGATTCTGGTTATTAAACCTTTGTCAGAGACATAACCTGCAAATATCTTCTCCCATTCTGAGGGCTGTTTGCTTGCTTTACTTACTGTGTTCTTGGCTGTGCAGAAGCTTTTTAGGTTGATCAGGTTCCAGTAATATGTTTTTAGTGTTGCTTCAATTGCCCAGGGGGTCCTCTTCATAAAATATTCGCCCAGGCCAATTCCTTCAAGAGTTTTCCCTGAATTTTATTCTAGTATTTTTATACTTTCATGTCTTAAGTTTAAATCTTTAATCCAGTGAGAGTCTACCTTAGTTAATGTTGAGAGGTGTGGGTCCAGTTTCAGTCTTCTACAGGTTGCCAGCCAGTTCACCCAGGACCATCTGTTAAATAGAGAATCATTTCCCCACTAATGTTTTTTTTTTTTTTTTTTTTTTGGCAGTTTCTGGCTGGGTGTGGTTTGAACCCGCCACCTCCGGCATATGGGGCTGGTGCCCAACTCCTTTCAGCCACAGGTGACGCCCCCCACTAATGTTTTTAATTGGCTTGTCTAAGATCAAATAATGGTAAGTAGCTGGGTTCATCTCTTGGTCGCTATTCTGTTCCATATATCTACCTGTTTTTGTGCCAGTACCATGCTGTTTTGATCACTATCGATTTATAGTAAAGTCTGAGGTCTGGTAGTGTGATTCTTCCTGCTTTCTTTTTATTTCTGAGTAAAGTCTTGGCTACTCAAGGTTTTTTCTGATTCCATATAAAATGAAGTATTATTTTTTCAATTATCTTTAAAGTATGACAGTGGAGCTTTAATAGGGATTGCAATAAAATTGTATATTGCTTTGGGTAGTACGGACATTTTAACAATGTCGATTCTTCCCAGCCCTGAGCATGGTATGTTTTTCCATTTATTAACATCTTCAGCTATTTATTTTCTCAGAGTTTCATAGTTCTCTTTATAGAGATCTTTCCAACCTTTGTTAGGTAAACTCCCAAATATTTCACTTCTTTGGCAATACTGTGAACAGAATAGAGTCCTTGACTATTGTTGGTATATATACAGGCTACCAATTTATGGATGTTGATTTTGTAACCTGAGATGCTGCTGTATTCCTTGATCACTTCTAAGAGTTTTGTAGTAGAATCCCTGGTGTTTTCCTGATATACGATCATATCATCTGTGAAGAGTAAAAGTTTGATCTCTTCTGACCCTATATGGATACCCTTGATCACCTTTTCTTCCCTAATTGCGATGGCTAAAACTTCCATTACAATGTTAATGAGCAGTGGAGATAATGGGCAATCCTGCCTGGTTCCTGATCTGAGTGGAAATGATTTCAATTTATCTCCATTCAATACAATATTGGCTGTGGGTTTGCTGTAGATGGCCTCTATCAGTGAAATGTCCCTTTTATACCAATTTTCTTAAGTGTTCTGATCATGAAGGGATGCTGGATATTATCAAAAGCTTTTTGTGCATCGAGAGAATCATATGGTCTTCATTTTTTAATTTGTTTATGTGCTGAATTATATTTATAGATTTACATATATTGAACCAGCCTTGAGACCAACTTGGTTATGGTGTATAATTTGTTTGATGTGTTGCTGGATTCTGTTTGTTAGGATCTTGTTGAATACTTTTGCAACAATATTCATTGATGATATAGGTCTATAATTTTGTTTTCTCGTTGGGTGCTTTTGTGGTTTTGCGATCAAGGTGATCTTTGCTTCATAGAATGTGTTGGATAGTATTCCTTCTTTTTCTATATTTTGGAAAAGATTCAGTAATATAGGTATTAGTTCCTCTTTAAAGGTTTGGAGTAATTCGGACGTGAAGCCATCTTGTCCCAGGCTTTTGTTTTCAGGGACACTTTGTATAGTTTATGCTATTTCAGAACTTGATATATGCTTGTTCAACACTTCCACTTGATTCTGGCTAAGTCTTAGAAGGTGGCATGCTTCCAAGTATAGGTCAATTTCCTACAGATTTTCATATGTCTTAGAATAAAGTTTCTTGTAATATTCATTAAGGATTTTTTGCATTCTGAGGATTCTGTTGTTATGTCATCATTATCATTTCTGATGGATGAAATTAGAGATTTTACTCTTTTTTTCCTAGTTAGGTTAGGCAAAGGTTTATCTATTTTATGACCTTTTCAAAAAAACAACTTTTTCATTGATTGATCTGTTGTATATTTCTTGTGTTTTCAATTTCATTTAATTCTGCTCTAATTTTGGTTATTTCTTTACTTCTGCTCGGTTTGGGATTGCAATGTTCTCCTTTTCCAGTTGCTTGAGATGTCCCATTAAATTAACTTCCTCTCTTTCCATTCTCTTAAGGAAGGCTTAAAGTGCTATAAATTTCCCTCTTAAGAGTGCCTTTGCGGTATCCCAGTATCTGATAATTTGTGTCTTCATTTTCATTTTGTTCCAAAAATTTGTAATTTCTTTCTTAATCTTGTCTATGACCGAGCTATAATTCAGTGTAAGGTTTTTTAGCTTCCATTTTTTTGTATGAGTATGTAGATTCCTGTTGTTACTGAGTTCAATTTTATTCCATGATGGTCCAAGAAGATTCAAGGAATAATTTCTATTCTTTTAAATTTGCTGAGGTTAGACTTCTGACCTAGGATGGGATCAATTTTGAAATATGTTCCATGGGCAGATGAGGAGAATGTGTATTCTGTTTTCTTATAATGAAATGATCTGTAGCTGTCTGTTGAATCCAAATGTTGAATGGTTAAGTTTAAATCTAAATTTCTTTGCTTAGCTTCTTATTTGAGATCTATCCAACACTGCCAAAGGAGTGTCAAAATCTCCCAATATTATGGAGATGGAGCAAATCAAGTTGCTCGTGTCTGTTAGTCTCTCTTACAGATTGAGGTGCATTCTGATTAGGTGCATATGTGTTAATAATTGAAATGTCATCATATTGAAAATTACCCTTAACAAATATGAAGGGACCATCCTTATCTTTGCTTACTTTTTTTGGTTTAAAGCCTATTGTATCTGTGAATAAAATTGGAACACCTGCTTTATTCTGATTTCCATTTCCTGAAATATAGATAATCATCCCTTCACCCTGAGTCTATATCTTTTAAGGTAAGATGAGATTCTTGTATGCAGTAGATATCTGGCCTGAGTTTTTGTATCCAGTCAGTCAACACGTGCCTTTTTAGAGGACAATGTAAGCCATTCACATTTATTGAAAATATTGATAAGCCTGGTAGAATTTGGGTATTGAGTTTTTCCAACATCCAGGGGACATTTTTAATCCCTTCGCCACTGTGGAAGGATTGATCAAAAGTTTCTGAGTGAGTTTACTTTTGTGGTGCAGGATTGTGGTGGTCATTATGGAAGATAGGTCTGAGAATATCCTGGAGAGCTGGTTTAGTTATGGCAAATTTCTTCAACATGCGAATGTCATTAACATATTTAATTTCTCCATCATAAATGAAACTCGGTTTAGCTGGATACAGGATCCTGGGCCGGAAGTTGTTTTGTTTTAGGAGATTGAAGGTTGATGACAATACTCTTCTGGCTTACAAACTTTCGGCTGAGAGGCATGCAGTCATTCTGATATTTCTCCCTTTTTAAGGTGATGCTTTTCTTACTTCGGCTGCTTGAAGAATTTTCTCCTTCATATTAACTTCAGTGAAGTTAATTATGATGTGTCTGGGGTTGTCTTATTCAGTTTGAGTCGTGCTGGGGTTCTGAAACTGTCTGCTATCTGAATTTCAGAATCTCTTGGCATGTCTGGAAAGTTCTCCTTCATAATCTCATGAAGAAGGGTCTCTGTGCTTTGTGAAGCAACTTTGTGTCCTTCAGGAATTCCTATAAGGCAAATATTAGTTTTCTTTGAACTATCCCAAAGTTCTCTGAAAGAATGATGTGTTTTTGCTCTCCAGTTCTCTTCCTATTTGAGAGTTTGGGAGCATTCAAAAGCTTTGTCGTCAATGTCAGAAATCCTTGCTTCTGCTTGCTCCACTCTGTTACTGAAGGATTCTACTGTATTTCTCAGATCTTTGAGGGATGAAAATTCTCACCTCAATGTGTCAAAATCTTTGGTGATTTTTGTCTTTGAATTCAGTGAATTCTTGAGACAACTTTTGAACTGCTTCTTAAATTTCTAATTCCAATTTTACGTCCATTCCATTAATCTTATTTCCAATCCAAACTCTGAATTTGATTTCTGACATCTCTGCCATTTGTCTATGAATGGGATCTTCAGTTGTGTCCGCTGTATCGTTCCTTGGGGGAGTTGATCTACTCTGGTTATTCATGTTACCGGAGTTTTTCTGCTGATTCCACCCCATGATTATTTTACAGCATTTGGCTAGTTGAGCAGATAAGGTGAAGTTGGGTTGAGGGGCTCCTGGAGTAGTGATTATCCAGCCCTTTGCCCAAGAGGTGGGACTTGTATCTGTACCTTTTCCCCTAGAGCTTTACAAAGGACCTGTACAGTGCTATGGCCTGAGATACTGGGGACTTACTTGGTGTGGTGAGGCTAAATGGCTCTGTCTTGTTTTCAGCTGGTCTATGTCCTATCCTAGTGAATTAGTTACTCTGGGTTGAAGTCTCAGCTATGGAGAAATATCAGTAATTAAGTCATCCCGCCCCCCACAGGCAACAACTGGAAAAAGAAAATCAAATCTTCTTACAACCACACACCCAGAGTACCACTTTGGATAGTCCTTCAGTGATTGGTCCAGTCCGAGAGATCCAAATCAATTGTCCCAGTCAGCACCTGGTCTCATGTGAGGGAGTTCAAAATGTCTCTGGCAACTAGATAGCAGGGATCTGCTGGCAGCTCGAGTATGACTTGTTCTGGTGCTCCATGGAGTCAGACGGACCATCACCCCCCGCCAGCAAATGAATTAGACTGGGAAGGTTGATGCTTCCTTCCCCACCTTGCACCTCTGTCACACCCAGTCACTGGTAAACCTGCAGGGCTATGTTCCAGTTACCTTCAATGAGCAGATGCTCCATGGGTTTGAGCCTGCCTGAATCACATTGAGATCTTACGGCTCCTTGGCCAGGCCTCTGCACTCTGCCATCATCCAGCAGTGGAAGCTGAGGCCTGACAACCTCGGGTGGTTATTGGAAGCTGGGGAGGTTCAGTCAGTTCCAGTCCCACCCCTGATTTATTTTGCTGACACTTATATTTGTGCAGAATTTGTGATTCTGTCCTAGCTATATTCCCCTGTGGACCAGATGCTGTTTGAGTTCACAGAAACTGCGACTCAGCCCCGGTCTGTGCCACTGCCTAGAACTGGTGTTTCTGTTTCCCCTTCAGTCTGTGTTGGGGTGGGTGCCTTTAGAGCTCACACTTGGCTCAGAGTTCCAGCCTCAGCCCACCTGTCTTTGTCTCAGATATGATCCCCTGAGGGCCGGGTGCTTAGCCCTGCTTTGGGAGTATGCTGTCTCTGCACGTGTTCACTAAAGCAGTCCTCTGGCTCAGGGAATATGCTGCCCTGGGAATATGCTGTCTCTGTGCATGCATCTTCAATTCTCCATTCTGTAGCACTCCACCCAGGTCGGTACCACATCAGGCATACCCTTTTCTCATGGGGCCTGTTTTACCGTCCCAGATCTATTCCAGAAGTGTCTGCCACTGGAGAAGATGCCTGGCTTTCTCTGGTTGCCCAGAGAGACAGGGAGTATCCTTCCAAAATATCCCCAGGGGTGTGAGCCCTATTGTTACCACTGTTGCCACTGGTGCTCTGGGCAGGAGGAGGGGGGCATCGCCTCTCCCTTTCCCGTACAGTTCCTTCAGCCCACCGTTTTCTCCTTAACTCAGTGCCCCAGAATCAGCACAGACATGTAATAGCCCATGCCCTGTCCACACCTCTCGAGAAAATGCCCAAGAATCTGGATTCCATGGGGGACAGGCTTCCAGACCTCGGGGTGAGGGTGGATGGGAGTACTGGGAGTACAGATTTGCAGGTAGAGAATATATAGAGTTTTATACAGTTTTATGCCTGGCAGGAGAGTGGCATGGCACCCCAGTAGGGGAAGGAGGTCCAGTTTTTAAAGGGTCTCTCCCGTGGGATAAAATGGGAGGATGTTTGAAGTCTGCTCAGTTGTTTGTAGAAAGTATACTGCGAGCCATCCACTTGGCAATGGATGTTTTACCTATTGTTTGTATTCTTGGGGTCACAGCTCACCTCAGCAGGGTTCATATGCATTCTTCAACCTTCTGTCTTGGCTCAGCTCCAAACCATCAGCTTACTTGCTAAACTTCTGTCCTTTAACTCTCCTCCTAAACGGGAGCCTCTGTGCAAAGCTGGTTCCAGTCGGCCATCTTGCCTCCACCTGGCCTAGACTTTCTTATTATAGACTAATATAGTTCAGATGACTATCCCCTCCAAATCTCATGTTGAAATTTGATTCCCCCAGTTGGGGTTGGGGCCTAGTGGGAGAAGTTTTTGTCATGGGTGTGGTCCCTCACGGATATCTTGGTGCCCTCATCCCGGTAATAAATGAGTTCCCAGATGGCATGGTAGATCATGCCTATAATACTAGCACTTTGGGATGCCAAGGCAGATGGACTTCTTGAGATTGGAAGTTCAAGACCAGCCTGAGCAAGAGTGAGACCGCATCTCTATTAAAAATGGGAAAACTAGCTGGACATTACAGCTGTAGTCTCAGCTACTTGGGAGACTGAGGCAAGAGGATTTTTTGAGCCCAACTGTTTGAGATTGCTGTGAGCTATGATGTCATGGTACTCTGCCTAGGAAAACAGAGTGAGACTCTGTCTTAAAAACTAAAGAAAAATAAATGCGTTCCCATGAGAACTGATTATTTAAAAGAGCCTGACTCTTCCCTTTCCTCCACCTCTTGCTTTCATTTTTGCCATGTGATACACTGGCTCCCCTTAGCCTCCTTGCCATGAGTAAATGCAGTCTGAGGCCATCTCCAGAAGCAGATACTGGTGCCATGCTTAACATTCTGCAGAACTGTGAGCCAAATAAACCTTTTTATTTCTTTATAAATACTCTGCCTCAGGCATTTCTTTGTAGAAACACAAAAATGAACTAAGACATAGTCTGTGCCTTTTAAAATTCTATCATGTGATACTCTTTGCTTTGAATTCTACTTCATTTGACATTCTTATAGTCACATCTATTATTTTTTGTTTTTCAGACTTTACTTTGACCATCTTTCTCTTTGTAATCTTCCTATATCATTTTGTTATATTATAGGCAATATACCAAAGTCTGACAATTAAGCTTATGAACTCATCCTAGACAAGGTGCTACATACCTCATTACTGAATATCACACTGTTACCTTCAAAGTGCTCCCCTTGGGAATCTATGAAGTGATGCCAGCACCTGATCTATGGTTCAAAGCAATTCTGGAACTGGAATAATTTTCTGGAATGACTATCACAGCAGTCATTGTATGTGACACAAAAATACACAATAACAATTATGAACACCACTCAGAAAGACTCAGCCACACGTTGACATGAATATAGCTGTGAGACACTGATATACCAAAGTTATGAAACCTTACCAAGTTTTTTGTATAGTTCTGCCAACATAAGCACCAGGTGGCAAGTTCACAAACTTGTCAGACCTGCATATGATGACATCTCTGATGAGAGAATATGAATTTTGTCTATGGTTTAAAATAATAATTTGGTGATGTACCACAGTCATATTAAGTTTTTTATATATGGCAAAAATAGACCAGACTTCCTTACCCCATAGTTGATGCAAACAAGAAAGAAAAATTACCTTTGCCATTCCAACTGAACTGGCATTCAATTCTGAGATCCCCTGGTTAGTCTTGTCTCCACGTTCCCATATCCCAAAGTCCTGTCATAAATTAACAAAATATACCATTAACAAGTCATAACTAGACAATACTCACTAGATGCACAACCCTTGAATAAAAGACATCACTAGAAGCTAATGTGCTATATATCTATACACATACAATGCTTACTAAGGAGATACCATTCAGTTGAATGGTCCCTGCAGCTAATTTTCCAGAAATTTTAAATTCTTATTGGGGCATCTTAGAAGTTAGAAGACTCCTCAACAGTTAATCAGGAGGACTAGGAACTATAACTTTGTCCATTTAGAGAGGAAATTCTCAAAAGTTTTCATCAAAGCAAATACCCAAGGTATCTAGAAGAAAGAGCCTAAATAGAGAATTTTACTCTCTATTGACATTGTTCATGTACCATGTACCAATCTATAAGTTTTAAATTATTCTGTTCCTTAATCTTTACATTTTATATATGATAAAACTGAGGTACAAAGAGAGGTTAAGTGACTCACTCAACATTAATAGCTAATAACTGACAGAGCCAGGATTAGTCTCCAAGTAATCTCACCCCAAAGGCTATACTCTCTTGGCCATAGTTCTATACATCCTCTCAACGATATAACTTTGAAAATTACTTTTTGAAATTTTTTTATTTTGAAATAACTTTAGACTTACAGAAAAGTCACAAATAGTATACAGAATTCCCATATACTTTTCATTCAGCTTCCCCTAATGTTAACATGTAATGTAACCAACCATAGTATAGTCATAAAACTAAGAAATTCACGTCAGTATAATACTATTAACCAAACTGTGGCCTTTATTCAGATTTCATCAGGTTTTCCACTAACAGCCTTTTTGCATTCCAGGATCCAATCCAGAATTTCATATTGCATTTGTTATTTCTACTTTCTCTCTTCCATTCAATGATAGTTCAAGATTTGTCATTGATGACCTTAGGACTTTTTGAAAATTAGTGATCAAGTACTTGGTAGATTTCCCTCAATTTGGGTTCATTTGATGTTTTCTTGTGATTGTACTGAGGTTATGCATTTTTGGCAATAATACATATCACAGATATATCAGACATTATACAGGTCCTCAAAGTATCAAAGCAGGGGTATATGATGCATCTTATTCCTGGTGATGTTAATCATTATCACTTGGTTACTGTGGTGTCTGCTGACTTTCTCCATTCTACTGTTAATATTTTCCCTTTTTAATTAATAAATATCTTGAGAGAGATACTCTAAGATTTTGTAAATATCTTGTTCTTCCTCATTCACCCATTAATGTATCCATTGGTGGATAGTGGTGCTTTCTTGGTAATTTTTCTAGTTTCTTCATTATTTCTACAATCATTAATTGCAATTCTCTATGAAAGGGATGTCTTTTCTCCTCCATCTATTTATTCATTTATTTATTTACTTATTTATTTATATCACTAGAAATTTATGGATATTTAGGATTCCTCTGGCTTGTAATAAATTATTATCACTATTTCATTGCTCAAATTGTTCCAGCATTAGCCATTGGGTATTCTTTTTTTTTTTTCCTGTTTCCTTTTTTAAAAATTTCACAGTGTTAGAGGGGTTCACATTTTTTGTTTAAATACATTGTTTTTGTATAGAGTGAGTCAAAGTTATACATGTAAGTCTGTCCTTCATGCAGATAATGTGCACTGTACTCAATAGATGTGAATTTACCCATCTCCTCCTTCCACTTTGTCCCTCCCCCAGCTTGATTTTCATTGAGATTTAATACAGTATGTGCACTTCAGTGTTGATCTATTAGTTCTAATTTGACCTTGAGTACATGTGTATATTTCTCCATTCTTGTTATGTTTCACCTAGAAGAATTGTTTGCAGTTCCCTACAGGTTGTCCAAAAAGATACTAGATTGTAATTTTTTTATGGCTGAGTAGTACTCCACAATATGCATATATCACATCTTATTAATCCTTTTATGTATTGGTGAGCACTTGGGTTGTTTCCGTGTATCTATGATTGTTAATTGTGCTGCTATAAACATCTGAGTGCTGGTGTCCATTTTATAAAATTACTTTTTTCCCTTGGGTGTATACTTAGCAGTGGGATTGCTGGATCAAATGGTAGGTTTACATTAACTTCTGTGAGGTATCTTGATACAATTTTCCATGGAGGTTACAGTACTTTGCAGTCCCACCAACAGTGTATAACAGTTACTTTTTCTCTGCATCCATGCCAGCATCTGTTGTTTTAGTACTTTTTAATATAAGCCATTCTTGCTGGAGTTAGGTGGTATCTCATCTTGGTTTTGATTTCCATTTCCCTAATGATTAGGGATGTTGAGCATTTTTTCATGAATTTGTTGGCCATTATTATATCTTCATTTGAAAAGTTTCTGTTCATGTCTTTTGCCCACTTTTTAATGGGGTTATTTGGTTGTTTCCTGCTGATTTGCTTGAGTTCTTTGTAGATTCTGGTTATCAGTCCTTTATCAAAATATATAGCATAAAAATATTTTCTCCCATTCTGTGGATTGTCTATTTGCTCATTGGATCGTGTCCTTGGCTGTGCTGAAGCTTTTTTAATTTGATCAAATCCCATGTATTTATTTTTGGTGTTGCTGTGATTATGCAATAAGGACAATTAACAAAATAGGCATAGATGGGACTTACCTTAAAGTTATAAAGGCCTTATATGACAAACCCATTGCCAACATCATATTGAATGGGGAAAAATTGAAAGCATTCCTGGTTAGAACTGGAACCAGACAAGTTAGCCTACTGTCTCCACTTTTGATCAACATAGTGCTAGAAGTCCTACCCAGAGCAATCAAGGAACAAAAGAAAATGAAGGGTATTTAAATGGGGAAAGAAGAGCTCAAATGATTTCTCTTTGCTGATGACATGATCTTATATCTTAAAAAATACCAAAGATTCAGTCAAAAGACTCCAGGAGTTGATAAATTCAGTAAAATCTCAGGTGACAAAATAAATATACACAAATCAGTAGCTTTCATATACTCCAATAATAGTCAATCAAATAAAAGATACAATAATTTTCTCAGTGACAAGAAATAAAATAAAATACCTAGGAATATACTTAACAATGGAGGTGAAACTCTGAGGAAAGAAATTATAGAAAGTGTAAAGTGATGGAAAAATATACCATGCTCATGGATCTTCAGAATCAACATTGTTAAAATGGCAATACTATCCAAAGTTATTTACAGATTCAATCCAATTCCAATTAAAATACCAACACCATTTTTTTGCAGATCTAGAAAAAATAGTCCCATATTTCATATGAAAGCACAAAAGATCCCAAATAGCCAAAGCAACCTTGCACAATAAGAACAAAGTGGGAGGCATCACTTTACCAGACTTCAAGATACACTACAATGCTGGGGTAACCAAAACAGCATGGTATTATCACAAAAACAAAGCCATATACCAATGGATTAGAACAGAGAACCCAGATATGAAATCTACATATTCCCACCTGATTTTTGACAAAACAAATAAAAAGATACATTAGGGAAAAAAAATCTCCATTGAATAAATGGTGCTGGGAAAACTGGATAGCTACATGCAAAAGACTAAAGCAAAATCCATACTTCTCTCCACTTAGAAAAATTAACTTACAATGGATAAAAGATTTAAACTCAATATGGAAATCTGTAAGAATCCTAAAAGAAAATGTTGGAAAAACTCTTATCAATTGGCCTAGGCAAAGAATTCATGAAGACCCCCCAAATCACTGGATATTTCTTTGAGGTTGTTACTGTGCCCTTTTGACATGCTCCATTCCTTTTTGAGCACTTCTTCACTTTTTGGCACTAGAAAATTTTCCAATTGCAGATTGTACTTTTCCTGCTCCACTCCTGGAATCAACCACATCCACAAGAATCCCTACTTTAGTTTGTTAGAAAATGATAGATTTAAGACCTGGGCAGTGTGTATTCTCATTGTCACTGGCGTGTCATTGCCTCTAAACCCCGTCATTGAATGGAACTTGGAAACAGACATATACACATGTATTTTTCTTTGGCACTCTTTTTAATCTGAAGAAAATATGACAGTTAACATTTGGAAATTCTAAATAGTATTAACAAAGGTTATTTCACCACTCTACTTTGAACTTTGATATATTTAAACATTTCTTTTTTATTTTTATTGTTTGGGATTCATATAGAGTACAAGAAACCAGGTTACACTGATTGAATTTCTTAGGTAAAATCCCTCCTACAATTGTGTCTTGCCCCTGAAAGGTGTCTCACACATCAAGACCCCATCCCCTCCCTCCTTCACTCTCTCCACTCTTCCTTTCTCCTATCCCTCTCCTTCCCTCTCTCTGCTCTTACTTTCCCCTACCCACTCCCTCCTTCTCTCTCTCTGCTCTCCCCTTCCCCCACCCCACCATGTACTAGGTCATTAATTGTCCTCATATCAAAATTGAGTACGTAGGATTCATGCTTCTGCATTCTTGTGATGCTTTACTAAAAATAATGTGGTCCACTTCTATCCAGGTTAATACAAAGGATATAAAGTCTCCATCTTTTTAAATGGCTGAATAGTATTCCATGGTATACATATACCACAGCTTATTAATCCATTCCTGGGTTGATGGGCATGTAAGCTATTTCCACATTTTGGTGATTGTAAATTGAGCCGCGATATATAGTCTAGTGTAAGTGTCCTCATGGTAAAAGTATTTTCTTCCTTCTGGGGAGATGCCCAGTAATGGGATTTCAGGATCAAATGGGAGGTCTAGCTTGAGTTCTTTAAGGGTTCTCCATACTTCCTTCCAAAAAGGTTGTATTAGTTTGCAGTCCCAACAGCAGTGTAAAAGTGTTCCTTTCTCTCAACATCCATGCCAGCATCTGCAGTTATAAGATTTTATAATGTGGGCCATTCTTGCTAGGGTTAGATAATATCTCAGGAATGTTTTAATTTTCATTTCTTTGATAATTAGAGATAATGAGTATTTTTTCATGTTTGCTAGCCATTTGTCTGTCTTCTTTAGAGAAAGTTCTATTCATTTCTCTTGTCCTTTGATATCAGGGATTATTGGCTTTTATCATGTGGATTAAATTGAGTTCTCTATAAATCCTAGTTACCAAGCTTTTGTCTGATTCAAAATATGAAAATATCCTTTCCCATTGTGGAGTTTGTCTATTTGCTTTGGTGATTGTCTCCTTAGCTCTACAGAAGCTTTTCAGTTTAGTTAAGTCCCAGTTATTTATTTTTGATGTTGTTGCAATTGCCATGGAAGTCCTCTTAATAAAGTCGTTCCCCAGGCCAATATCTTTCAGTGTTTTTCCTATGCTTTCTTTGAGTATTATTATCATTTCATGCCTTGAATTTAAGTCCTTTATCCATATTGAATCAATTTTTTGTGAGTGGAGAAAGGTGCAGGTCTAGTTTCAGTCTTTTACATGTGGATATCCAGTTCTCCCAGCATTATTTATTGAATAGGGATTCTTTCCCCCACTGTATATTCTTGTTTGGTTTATCCAAGATTAGGTGGCTTTAAGATGTTAGTTTCATCTCATGGTTTTCAATTCGATTCTGAATGTCTATGTCTTTATATTTGTGTCAGTACCATGCTGTTTTGACCATGATGGCCTTATAGTATAGCCTAAAATCTGGTATGCTGATGCCCCCAGCTTTGTTTTTATTAATAAGAACTGCCTTAGCTAAATGGGTTTTTTTTTTCTGGTTCCAGACAAAACAAAGAATCATTTTTTTCCAAGTCTTGAAAGTACAATGTTGGTATTTTAACAGGATGGCATTGAATGTGTAGATTGCTTTGGGAAGTAGAGACATTTTAACAATGTTGATTCTTCCAAGCTAAGAGCATGGTACATTCTTCCATTTGTTAATATTCTCTACTACTTCCTTTCTTAGGGTTTCATAATTTTCTTTATAGAGGTTTTTCTCCTCTTTTGTTAGGTATATTGCTAGGTATTTCATTTTTTTTTTTTTTGGAGCTACTGAGAAGGGTATTGTATCCTTCATTAGCCTCTCACCTTGGCTGTTGGCATATACAAAGGCTATTGACTTATGGACAACAATTTTATATCCTGACACATTACTGTATTTTTTGACGACTTCCAGGAGTTATGTGGTTGAGTCTTTATGGTTTTCTAGTATAAGATCATATTGTCAGCAAGGAGGGAGAGTTTGACCTCCTCTGCTCCCATTTAGATGCCCTTTATTTCCTTCTCTTGCCTGATTTTATTGACTAGAACCTCCAGCACTATATTGAATAGTAATGGTGACAAAGGACAACTTTGGTTCTGGTTCTAAATGGAAAAGCTTTCACCTTTATTCCAATCAGAAATATTAGTGTGGGTTTGTCATAGATAGCTTCAGTCAGTTTAAGAAATGTGCCACCTATGCCTATATTCTTCAGCGGTCTAATTAGAGAAAGATGCTGGATTTTATTGAATGCTTTTTTCTGCATCTATTGAGAGGATCATTGGTCTTTGTTTTTGCTTCTGTTCATATGGTAAATAACGTTTATGGACTTGTGTATGTTCAACCAGCCTAGCATCCCTGGGATGAAACCTAATTGATTATGGCTTATGACTTCGTTGACTAGAAGCTATAATCTATTGGCTAGGATTTTGTTGAGAATGTTTGCATCTATATTCATTAGTGAAATTGGTCTGAAGCTCTCATTTTTGGTTGAGTGTTTTCCTGGTTTTGGTATCAGGGTGATGTTTGCTTCATAGAACATGTTGGGGAAGATTCCTTCCTTCCTCAATGTTTTAGAAGTAATTTCTAAAGTATGGGAATAAACACTTCTTGGAAGGTTTGATGGAATTCTGGTGTGAAGGCATCCAGACCAGAGCATTTTTTGGTTGAGAGATTTTTTTATTGTTTCTTTGATCTCAATGCTTGAAATCAGTCTTTTCAGGAGATCTACTTATTCCTGGCTAAGTCTAGGGAGAGGGTGTGATTCCAAATATTGATCCATTTACTTCACATTGTCAAATTTCTGGGCATAGAGTTTCTTATACTATTCAGAGATAATCTCTTGTATCTCTGTCATATCAGTTTTATTTCCCCTTTATCATTTCTGATTGAGGTTACTAGAGATTTTACTTTTCTATTTCTAGTTAGTCTGCCCAAAGGTTTATCTATTTTATTTATTTTTTCGAAAAACCAACTCCTTGTTTCATTAATTGTTTGAATCATCCTTTTTTTTCCAATTTCATGAATCTCTGATTTAATTTTGGAAATTTCCTTTCTTCTGCTGGGTTTACACTTAGATTGTTCTTCTTTTTTCAATTCCACAAGATGGCTTGTGAGTTTGTTGATGCACTCTCTTTGTGTTTTTGGATGTAGGCATCTTCTGTCATTCACAACATTTATTTATAGGTATAATCCTCTGTAGTAGCTACCCCATGGTCCCTCACGGGGACTGGTTTTTCATGTTGCCAGGATTTTTCTGCTGATTTTTTTCTCATAAGTGTTTTCTTGTCCTAATTTTCCTTTCACTTCCTTTTGCTCTTCAAGTTACTGTGCCTCTGGCCTAAGGTTTCGATGATTCCTTTTGGTACAGGACCAAAAGGATGACAAGACTGAGGACCAAGAAGGGAAAAAAAAACATGTTTTAAGAAAAGAAAAAAGAGAATGAAATGGGTGTGAGTAAAAGGTAATACTCACAAAAAGAAGAGAGGCACAGAAATAGGGAGAAAGGAATAGTAAAGGTGTACAGTAGAAGGTACAGTTGGGTTGACCCAACCTTAAACCCCAAACCTCTGGGGGTGCTAGGTTGGGGGGTTCCCTTTAGGGAAGCATCTCTTTGCCAGCCTGTTAAGACACAGTTCCCCACCTCCAGCAAATAGCTAGGAAAGACAAAAAATACTAAATTAAACTAAAACAAATAAACAGAAAACCTTACTGTATAAAATTGGCAGAACAACCAAATAATAGGAGCAGAAACACTAGCATAAATGAAGTTTTTATTATTAAAGAAGGAAACAATGGAAAATTATATTTAAACTAGAAAAATGAAGAAAGAAAAGAAGAAAAATAAAAAGAAATCTAGAGGGGAAAACGTTGAAATAAAAACAAACATATAAAAAACCCAAACCAATAACAAAGTAGTATATATATCTTGCTGAATATTGTCTGGGCAACAGGTGATCTTCTAGGGTATGAGGCGTTAATCACAATGCTAATATAGGCGTATGAGACAGAGACTATAGGCCTTTGCTGATTTCTTAAACCCCACAGGATTGAGAGCCTAAATCTCTCCTCACCCCGCTTAAAAGACTCTTTAAACCATTAACCTTGTCTAAGCAGAAGCTTTGCGAGGAAAGCACAGCTGACCTGTGGAATTAGAAGGCAAAGTAATTAGTCAACAAATAGTGTCTGTTTGTATCAAAAATGTCAATGTTAGTCTTGGCAGAATATGGAGTAATAGGTTCCAGATTTGCCCTCCCATTTCAAACAACCAAAAAATTATTGATGGCATAATAATTTTCCATACAGTGAACACGAATATCATGTAGTGAAGGACAGTGATCCATGAGAAAAGGAAACAAATAGTATGAGTTCTACAATTGCCCAAGATTACAGTTTTAAGAGATTCTCGGCCATAGTTCAGGGAGAGGAAACTCGGAGAGCCTGGAAAACCCCTTGAATTGAAACTCAGGGAGAGCCCAGAAGACTCCTTGAGTTGAGGGAATGGAGCTGAGAGTACAGAGGCACCAAGATACCTATAATTTGCAGGACACGTTATGGGAAAGAAAGAGCTACACAGAGAACTCCAGAAATCTGCAGAGGTTCCTGCTCAAGTATTTAGCAGAATAATGATCAGTTGTATGTATGTGAGAAAATTACCTGAGAATGGGGAAAAAAACCCCTATAGGAATTAGAAGGAAAAATATCTAGTGTTTTCACAGGACTGGAAATAGTGCCTGTCCCAACTATCAAGACTAGAAAACCTCATAATTCAGGGAACATCAAGTGCAGTATTCAGAAGATTCTTGCCTAAATAGTGGGAATAGTTAGCCCTAGACTAGACTTGACTCTGTACCTACATAATGCATCTTAAAAGCAAGAAAGGATCAAACTGTTTTCAACTAGCTTAACTGGATCCCTGCAAAAAACTCAAGCATATATATAGGAATAAAAAAAAGGCAGGATGCAACAAGGTAAGGTTTGTGATGTCTAGCATCCAATAAAAAATTATTTGGCATGCAAAGGAGCAGGAAAACACAGCCAATAATAAGACAAATCTAACATATGGCTTCTTTCCCTAAGCATAATGCCTTTGGGATTCATCCATGTTGATACACGGGTCAATAGCTCAGCCCTTTTTAATGTTGAGTAGTATTTCATTTTCTGGATATACTGCAATTTGTTTATCCATTTAGTTGTTGATGGACTAATGACTTTAGACTAATGACTAAAAAATGATGCTAGTCTAAAGAAAAAAATGCATTCTGATACAGCATTTAACTTAAATTATTTTACAGAGAATATGTTAAATATATTGTGATTTAATGTAATTCTACTTCATATGGTAGTTGTAAAGAAAAACCATCTTTTTGGTATAGTAAGTAATGAATCAATGTATATAGATAATATTAAACAAATGACTCAATTTTATTTCTAAGTAGCTAACTGACCCACAATACTCCCTAGCTATCCTAATCATGTTTAAGACCTCTAACCATTAGAATAAGATAATGATTTAGACCCAAACACAAACCATGAGATATCATAGGGTTTGAAAAGGAAGGCATAGCATCTTGATCATCTTGTCTCGGTAACCCCCTTGGTGAAAGGGCAAAAACAGAAGATGACAGATTTTAGTAAAGGAAGGGGGTAAAGACAATTTCTGCAGGAAAACTTTAAGGTTGATTCACTATGAGAGCTAGCATTAGGAAAAGGACTGGCTTCCCCAGTATGCTTAGGGCTGGGAAAAATCAACATTGTTAAAATGCCCATACTACCCAAAGCAATCTACATATATAATGCAATCCCCATTAAAACACCAACGTTATATTTTGAAGAGCTTGAGAAAATAGTACTTTGTTTCAGATGGAACCTGAAAAAACCTTGAATAGCCAATACAATGTTAAGAAACAAAAACAAGGGCGGCGCCTGTGGCTCAGTGAGTAGGGCGCTGGCCCCATGTGCCGAGGGTGGCGGGTTCAAACCCAGCCCCGGCCAAACTGCAACAAAAAAATAGCCAGGTGTTGTGGCGGGCACCTGTAGTCCCAGCTGCTCGGGAGGCTGAGGCAAGAGAATCATGTAAGCCCAAGAGTTAGAGGTTGCTGTGAGCCGTGTGACGCCACAGCACTCTACCCAAGGGTGGTACAGTGAGACTCTGTCTCTACAAAAAAAAAAAAAAAAAGAAAAACAAATCTGAAGACATCATATTATCAGACTTCAGGTTATACTACAAGTCTATAGTGATCAAAACAGCAAGGTCTGGTACAAAAACAGAGATATAGATCTATGGAATAGAATAGAGAACCTACAGATGAACCCAGCCACATATTGCCATCTGATCTTTGACAAGGGGGAAAAGAATCCCTATTCAATAAATGGTGCTGGGAGAACTGCTTAGTGACATGTAGAAGACTGAAACTAGACCCATTCCTCTCACCACTGACAAAAATTGACTCTCACTGGATAAAAGATTTAAATTTAAGACATGAAACCATAAAAATTCTAGAAGAAAGTATGGGCAAAACTCTGGACAAAATTGGCCTGGGGGGAAAGATTTTATGAAGAAGACCCCCTGGCAATTACAGCCAACACCAAAAGTAAATGAATGGGACATGATCAAACTAAAAAGTTTCTGTACAGTTAGGGGACAACAAATAAAGCAGGCAGACAACTTTCAGAATAAGAGAAGATATTTGCATGCTATAAATCTGACACAGGGCTGATAACTAGAGTCTACAGAGAATTCAAATTAATCAACAAGAAAAGAGCAAACAATCCCATTTATAAGTGGGCAAGAGACTTTAACAGAAACTTAACTGAAGATGACAGACAAATAACCAACAAACACATGAGAAAATGCTCATCATCCCTAATCATCAGAGAAATGCAAATCAAAATCACTCCGAGATATCACCTACCCACAGTGAGAGACCACAGGATAAAATCCCATATCTCCAGATGCTGGTGTGGACGAGGAGAGAAGGGAACACTTTTGCACTGCTGGTGGGAATGCAAACTAATACAACCTTTATGAATAGAAGTATGGAGAATTCTTGGGCAGCACCTGTGGTTCAGTGGGTAGGGCGCTGGCCCCATATACCAAAGGTGGAGGGTTCGAACCCGGCCCCAACCAAACTGCAACAAAAAATAAACAGGCGTTGTGGTGGGTGCCTGTTGTCCCAGCACTTGGGAGGCTGAGGCAAGAGAATCACCTAAGCCCAGGAGTTGGAGTTTGCTGTGAGCTGTGATGCCAAAGCACTCTACTGAGGGTGATAAAGTGAGACTCTTTCTCTATAAAAAAAAAAAAAAGAAAAGAAAAAGAAAGAAAAGAAAAGAAGTATGGAGAATTCTCAGAGAACTAAAAATAGACCTTACATTTGATCCCCAAATCCCATTACGAGGTATCTACTCAGAAGGAAAAACATTTTACCACAAGGACATTTGCAGCTCAGTTAACTGCCAAGACATAGAATCAACCCAAGTGCCCATCAACCCATGAATGGATTAACAAACTGTAGTATATGTATCCGTGGAGTACTACCCATCCATAAGAAAAGATGGAAACTACATCTTTTGTGTTTACCTGGATGGAGTTGAAACACATTCTTCTTAGTAAAGTACCATGAGAATGGAAAAACAAGTATTTGTTGTACTCAATAATAATATAAAACCAATATATAAACAACTACACGCCCACATGAAACAAAAACACAAGTATATTCTAGTGATGGGAAGAGGGGAAAAGGAGAGGAAGGAGCATGATTGGCAGCGTCTTACCCAATATGCACAATGTGAGGGTGTTCAGCAGGCCCCTGGGTGAAGGGTTCAACTACAACTTGAACTTTACCTTGGAAATGAACAGTGTAACCTAAATATTCGTATCACAATATTAATCTGAAAAAAAACGGTATGTTTAAAATCCATTTCAAAATGAGTACTTACAGCAGTTTTATATGCTGCTTCAATATAAAACACAAGGTTCTGTATGAAATTGACCTCATCTTGGCTGTGGATGATATGGAGTCCTAAGGAAAAGGGAATAAAGATAGAGAACTGATCAATTATCTCTACAAGCTTTATACATAGCCATAGTGACTAAGTGGTAATCTAACTCCTGCTTAGCAACAATGGAAGTTACACTTTGATTTCTTAACCATAAAAACAAGATCACAAATCACTTCTAAGCTAGTCTCCAACTAAGTGAGATGTGGGCATATTTTAAAATGGAATAATTTCAACTGTTACTTATAGATTTTCATAGATAGTCTCTGACTCCTAATTCTATAGTAACTCATTTATAATGTGCTTATATGTACAAACTCAGGCACATGAAAAATACATTTCAAAGAAAAGTTGGAAGGAATCCAATCACTAAATAAGCAAAAAGTATATAAAATTACGATTTTTAAGGCAGACTTAAATCTACATTTTTTGAGTAAAAATGATAAGCATTCTAAATGTAAGTTATACAAAGATAGTTATAGCTTACACATAGAGGTGTTTTGCCTGAATTATCCATTTACTTTTTACAACAACCCTCTACTTTCTTCATGGGGCTTAGAGAAGTTAAGTATTTTCCTACAGTCATGTAACAAACAAATAGTGGAACCAGGACTTAACTGACTTCTGTTTCACTCCTCCTAATATGTACCATATGATACATTTTTGTTAACACCAACCCCTGCAACAGACCTAGAAAAATATATACCAAGAGGATGCTAGTAGTAGTTATTTTTGGTGGTGAAGTTCATGATAGCTTTATTTTTTCTTTTTTGGATATCTTGGCAATTTTTCAGTATTCTACAATGAACAGGTCCTATCTTTTATATTAAAAGTTATATTATAAAGCAAAACCACATTAAATAAAGAAGAAAATGGCAGGATGCATTTTACAAAATTTTGTAGAAAATTATTAAATCTTAAGCACTAAAACTTTTCATACTTGTAAAATTTACTAAATAATTAACTTTTAAAACATCTCTTTTGAAACAACAGATATTACTGTGTACATTATCTAAAGACTTTGCTTAGACTACTTGATTTAATCAAATTAAGAAATTATTTTAAAATTGAAAAATCAGTGGGATTGTTTTTCTTTTCCAGTCTATAAACAAAGAGGAAGAAAAAGTGAAGATCAAGTTAACTATACAGACTAAACTTTTAAGTTTCTCATGTTTTCCTGGAGGAAGCTACTATATTTAAACAAAAAGTATAACCACATTTTTGACAAAAACACGTATGCTGGTTTAACATGTACAAGCTGCATAGTTGTATATAGCCAGAAAAAGCCGAGAATTCCCAGTTTGTTGAGGAGTGAGCATATCTACAGCAATTAAATGTGGGTGAAAAAAAGCTTTAAAAGGGCTTGGGAATAGAAAAAGTCCTCTTATATTTTTAGAAGCATGGTATAAAATGGTTGTCAAGTCTTTCTGCATGTTAGCTTTGACATGAACACCACTATAAATGTCCTGGATAACATTCTAGTTCAATAACAAACACGCTCTTTAAGTCAGCACTTGGTAATATTCTTTCATGAAAAAGTTCAAACTGTACCAATGGATATACAGTGAGTCTTTCACTTACCCAGAACAACATCACCCTCCTCATGCCAAATCTTTTCTCTGGAGTAAACCAATCTTACCAGTTTCCTGTTTCCTTTCATAGATATATTATACATATCTAAATATTACAGAAAGGGTAGTACTGTAGGTTGCAATGGACCTTGCCTTTTTCATACATACCTTGGATATAATTTCAACTATATCTGCTTCATTTTTAGGGGCTATATAGCATTCCACTGAATAACTACTCATGTAACTAGTACTGTATTGAAAGATACTTAGGTTGTATCTAATCTTTCATCACCATAATCAACGTTTCAATGAATATCTGTATATATAGATCTTTGTACACGTGTGCCAGTACATCAGGGAAAATTCTTAGAATTGCTGAAATACTTATGCATTATCATTTCTCCAACATTATGAACATTTTAAACAGGAAAAAATAAAAGAATTTTACGGAGAACATCTGTATATTCACCATCTAGACTCTACCATTAACAATTTACTATAGTTTTTTCATCACCTATCTATTCGTGTTAATTTTTATGCATTTCAGAATAAGCTGCAAATAACATTACACTTCCCTCTCAATATTTCATGAATTATATATTTTTGTAATCATCACCAAGTTACTCTGCAAAGAAATTCCACAGTTCATTTATTTTTATTATTTTATGTTTTGGAGACAGAGTCTCACTTTGTTGCCCTTGGTAGCTATGGCATCATAGCTCATAGCAACCTCAAACTCTTGGGCTCAAGCGATTCTTTTGCCTCAGTCTCCCAAGTACCTGCCACAACACTGCAATATTTTTATATATGAGGTCTCTCTCTGGTTCAGGCTGGTCTCAAACCTGTGAGCTCAGGCAATCCAACCACCTCAGCCTCCCAGAGTGCTAAGATTACAGGTGTGAGCCACCACCCCTGGCCCGAAATTTTACAGTGTATATACCAATCAATACTGTTGCCCTATGCCCCTGCAAACACAGGCTTTAATCAAAGTTGTTGATCTTTGCCCCACTTTGTAGTTTAATTTATAGTTTTTTTTTATTATGAGTAAGATTGAAAGTAATTTTATATATTTATAAGCCATCTGTATTTTTTTTTTCCTAAAAACTGGTTACATCCTTCACAGATTTCTACTGAATTGCTGGTCTTTCTGTTTAAACATACACATACACAAACACACTCCCCTACACACATACATACACATATATATATATTTTGCTCAGCACTAAACTTTTTTTCTTTCTATTATTGACATTGTAATAAATATTAAGGAAATTAGCCTTTTGCCTAACATAGGTGTTCCAACTACTTTTTCTAGTTTGGTTAAATCTTCACTTTTGTTTATATTTTTCTTCTCATAAACTTTTAAAAACATTTTATCCCAAGAATGTTTCTAACATTTTTATGTGGTTTTGTGGCATCAAAATCTTTGATCTGTGGACAGATACAAGGTCTGACAATTAAGTTTGCGAACTTGCCACTCTGTGCTTACACTGGAAGCACTGTACAAACAACTTGGTAAGGTTTCATAACCTTGGTATATCAGTGTCTCACAGCTGTGTTTGTGTCAACATGTGATGATACCTTGCTGAGCGGTGTTCATTGTTGTTCCATGTTTTTGTGTGTCATCTGGAAAATGCTGGAGCTTGAATTGAAGGAGTGAGCAAAGACTAAATTCCTTTTTTTTCATGATTTATTATAAAAAGTACACTGAAAACTTGATTGAGCTAGGCTGAATGGCATCACATTTTATATACAATAAAATGAAGTTAGCAGTTCAGGTAAGATATGATATGTCTATTTCATTAATAAAAGTTATTCTCACAACATACACAGAAGTTATACTTTGAAATCTAACCCACTCACCAGGATACAGACCTATCGGTTAGGTTAGGAAAATGGACCTCCACAGGAAATCAGAGGTTAATAGCAGTTTATGGTTTCTTGCAATGCAAGGCACTGTTTTTGAGCTGATCAGATAAAACTCGCAGGTAAAAGTTTGCTTCATAATGCTATAAACTCTAACACTTAGAGATACTATTCTCTGAGTCACTCTAATTTTGGTTATATTCTCACTGCTTGACAATAACAAGTCATGAGGCAATGAGCAAGAGATCAGAAAAGGGCTTACTCGAGGAGAAAGTAACCAGCAGCTTTTCCAGGACTCATTTTCATTACAAGCTGCTCCTTTCACACATCTGCCAGAGAAGTTTTAAAATGTTCACTGTATTCAATAGTACATTTCAATGATTTGACATTTCAAAGATATGAAAGAGAAGGCAAGGAAGGTTGTCTCTCTTATTCCTTCTCTCAGCCACCCCTTTCTTAAGGCAACTAAGAGTACCAATGTTTCATTTTTTTGTGGTGACACTGTATTGATATATATATATATATATATATATATATATATTTAAACTTTATTATGTAAAATTTCTAATATACATAAAAGTAGAGAGAATATTAAAATGAACAACAGTCATCAATTTATGATTATCTTTCATCCCACGGCCAGATTATGATTAAGCAAATCCTAGACATCATATTTTATTCATAAATATTACTGGTTCAGAGCCTGTAGCTTAGCAGCTAGAGCTCCAGCCACATACACCAGAGTTGGCACATTCAAACCCAGCCCAGGCTTGCCAAACAACAACAACTACAATCAAAAAATAGCTGGGCATTGTGATGGGCACCTGTAATCCCAGCTATTTGGGAGGCTGAGGCAACAGAATCACTTAAGCCCAAGAGCTTGAGGTTGCTGTGAGCTATGACACCATGGCATTTATTGAGGGTAACAAAGTGAAGACTCTGTCTCAAATAATAATAATAATAATAACAACATAAATATTATCATAACCCATCAAAAATAAGGATTCTTTTTTAAAAAACCAACTGCAATACCAATATCATAACTTCCCAGGTTCATAATAATTTCTATTATCAAATGAGTCAATACCTACATTTTTTGATTATCTCATACTTTTTCTTTTCTTACAGTTTTCTTAAATCAGGATCCAAACAGGACCTACAAATTACATTTTATTAATATGTATCTTAAATGTCTTTTAATATATCAAGTTCATATGTTTTTTTTCCTTGCAATGTATTTGTTGAAGAATTTTTTCATCCTACAGAATCTGGATTTAGCTGATGGCATCTTTCCAAGGAATTAAAAAAAATTTCAAACTCAAAGCAATTAATTACCTGCCTTTTTCACTTCTAGAATTAATTACTCAATATTTTTCATCTCACTTAGATAAAACTTTAATTAGTATCAATGAAAGGTAAAAGAGAATTCACCATTTAACATAAGCCAAAAATGTTGGAGTTATCACTTAGAGTTACCATTCTTTCCCTCTTTTCTTCCTCCCTTCCTTTCATAACCTTGTAACAATCCATAGTCAGCCTTCCTTTCAAAATATATGCAGATTCCAAATATTTATCACCACCGCCTCGACTACCACCCTGTCCTCAGCCACCAACATCTCTCACCCAGACTATAGCAATAGCTTCTAACCCCCTTCTCCCTTCTTCCCTTTTTTCCCCCTTTAAAACCAAAGTGATCCTAAAACAAACTGAGTCAGATCACATCAACCTTCTTGCTCTGAACCTTCTGATGGATTCCTACTTTATTTAGAAAAAAAGTGAAATCCTTACCTTCTGTCCCTATATCTCTTTGATCTTATCCATAAACCACTCTCACCTTCTGTCCCTATATCTCTTTGATCTTATCCATAAACCACTCTCACTTTCTCTCATTCTCCAGCTGTCCTCCTTGTCTTCCTTAAATGTACAAGCCTTTCTCTCATCCTCTGTCTGAAGCCCTCCTCCACCAACTATCTGCATGGCTTGACACTTGTCCCCTTCAACTATTAGTTTAAATAACACTTCTGGGTCTAAATTTCTTGTTAAACTTGTCAAGAGTGGAAGTGAAATCAGGGACATGTTAGTCCAAGTTTATGGGGATAACGCCATGAAGAAAATGACAGTGTACACAAGGATTAAATGCTTTTCTGAAGGGAGAAAAAGCATCACCAATGAAAAGAGGTCAGGGAGGTCAGTAATAAGCAGAAGTGACAAAACATAGCAAAAAATCTATCAAATTGTGCATCAAAATTGTTGGCTGACTGTGATAACCACAGCAGACCAAGTAAACGTCAATAGAAAAACAGGAAAATCTTAACTGAAAATTTTGGCATGATAAAGATGTGTGCAAAAATGTTCATGAAGGAGCTCACCAATGAACCAAAGCAAAGGAGAATCAAAGGTTGCCAAGACCTCTTGGAGAGGTAAGACAATGTTTGGGCTTTGTTATCACTGGTGGTTCAACATGGTTGTACCAATATGACCCTGAAACAAAGTGTCAAGGTACACAATGAAAGTCAGACAATTCACCACCAATAAAGTTCTGTCAGTCTAAATCAAGAGGTAAAACAACGTTTTTAAACTCCAGTGGTATCAGAAGAATTATTCATTATGAATTTATACTAACCAGACAGTTAATAAACTTTACTGTTTGTAAGGCTGCATGAAAAAGACAAAAACAACCTGAACTTTTCACCAACTCATGGCTCTTGCATCACAACAATGCACCAGTTCCCATGGCACTGTCCATAAGAGAGATTTAGCTAGTAAACAAATAACTGTATTGGAACAGCCTCCCTACTCACCTGATCTGCCCCCCAGTGACTCTTTTCTTTATGCAAAGATAAAGGAAATATTGAAAGGAAGACATGTTGATGACATTCATGACATCAAGGGTAAAACTATGTATTATGACAGCTCTGATGGTCATTCCAGAAAAAGAGTTCCAAAATTGCTTTGAAGGGTAGATAGGCACTGATGTTGGATATAGCTTCCCAAGGGGAGTACTTTGAAAGTGACTGTAGTGATATTCAGCAATGGGGTATGTAACACTTTTTTTTTTTTATTGTTGGGGATTCATTGAGGGTACAATAAGCCAGGTTACACTGATTGCAATTGTTAGGTAAAGTCCCTCTTGCAATCATGTCTTGCCCCCATAAAGTGTGACACACACCAAGGCCCCACCGCCCTCCCTCCTTCCCTCTTTCTGCTTCCCCCCATAACCATAATTGTCATTAATTGTCCTCATATCAAAATTGAGTACATAGGATTCATGCTTCTCCATTCTTGTGATGCTTTACTAAGAATAATTTCTTCCACATCCATCCAGGTTAATACGAAGGATGTAAAGTCTCCATTTTTTTTAATGGCTGAATAGTATTCCATGGTATACATATACCACAGCTTGTTAATCCATTCCTGGGTTGGTGGGCATTTAGGCTACTTCCACATTTTGGCGATTGTAAATTGAGCTGCAATAAACAGTCTAGTACAAGTGTCCTTATGATAAAAGGATTTTTTTCCTTCTGGGTAGATGCCCGGTAATGGTATTGCAGGATCAAATGGGCGGTCTAGCTTGAGTGCTTTGAGGTTTCTCCATACTTCCTTCCAGAAAGGTTGTACTAGTTTGCAGTCCCACCAGCAGTGTAAAAGTGTTCCCTTCTCTCCACATCCACGCCAGCATCTGCAGTTTTGAGATTTTGTGATGTGGACCATTCTCACTGGGGTTAGATGGTATCTCAGGGTTGTTTTGATTTGCCTTTCTCTAATATATAGAGATGATGAACATAGGATGAGCTTATGAACTTAATTGTCAAACTTCATATGTTACTAATTCCATTTAGTTGTGACAGGTCAACCCAGATCTATTTTGCTTCTTGAGTCAGATTGAGTAATTTGTATTTTTCTAAAAATTTCTCCATTTCATCAAAATTATCTAATCTATTGATAATCAGTTGTCTATAGTATCCTTTTAAAATTCTTTTCTTTTTTTTTTTTTTTGAGACAGAGTCTCACTCTGTTGCCTGGGCTATAGTGCCAGGGCATCATAGCTCACCATAACCTCAAACTCCTAGGCTCAAGTGATCCACTTGCCTCAGCATTCCAAGTATCTGGGACCACAGACATGTGCTACAAGGCCTGGCTAGTTTTTTATTTTTTATTTTTTAGTACAGACAGGGTGTCACTTTTGCTCAGGCTGGTCTGGGGGCACTCCTGATTTCAATTGATCCTCCTGCCTCAGCCTCCCAGAGTGCTAGGATTACAGTGCTAGGATTACAGGATTACACTGAGCCCAGACCTTTTAAATTCATTTTTAATTTCTTTTTCCCTTTTAATTTTTCATGTATGTATAAGGTTGTTGTGATGCCCTCTCTTTTACACCTGATTTTAGTAATTTGAGTCTTCTCTATTTTTCTCTTGGTCAATCTAGATAAAGGTTTGTTAATTTTGAACTTTTGCTTTTGTTTATTTTGTCTATTGTTTCTCCATTTCCTATTTCATTAATTTATGCTATAATGTTTATTAATTATTCTTCCTGGTTGCTTTGTGTTTAATTTGCTCTTCTTTTTCCAGTGTCTTAAGGTGGAATGTTAGGTTACCAATTTGAGTCTTTCCTCTTCTTTTATATTGGTGTTTACAGCTATAAACTTCCCATTAAGTACTGCTTTCACTGTTTCCTGTAAGTTTTGGTATGCTGTGTTTTCCTTTTCATTTAGCTGAAAATATTTTTGAATTTTCTTAGTGATTCTTATATGACTCACTGGGTATTTAGGAGTATATTGTTTAACTTCCCATTTGAGAGTTTCCTAATTTTCTTTCTGTTCCCTATTTCAAATTTCACTCCATCTTGGTCATAGAATATAGTTGGTTGAAGTGAAGGGAGGTAGGTGGAGGGAGGGGGATTAATGGGATTACACCTGCGGTGCATCTTACAAGGGTATATGTGAATCTTAGTAAATGTGGAATATAAAGGTTTTAGCAAAATAACTAAGAAAATGTTAGGAAGGCTATGTTAACTAGTGTGATGAAAATGTGTCAAACGGTCTATGAACCAAGTGTATGGTGCCCCATGATCATACTAATGTACACAGCTATGATTTAATTTAAATATATATATCTCTCTATATATATCTATATATATCTATATCTATATCTATATATATATATATATATATATATATATATATATACTTGGTGTGATTCTGAAATCTTTCAAATTTATTGAGGCTTGCAGTCTACCTGGAGAATGTTCCATGAGAAAAATATGTATTCTACTGTTGTTGGATGGAGTGTTCTATAGAAGTGTGTTAGGTCTAGCCAATTTAAGTTTTCTATTTCTTTGTTGATTTTATGCCTAAGTTATTCCAGGCATTATTGAAAGCAGGGTATTAAAGTCTCCAACTGTTGTTGTTAAATTTATATAATTTTACCTTAAAGAAAAGATAATATCATATAATATAATATTATCTTCAGATGAGCTATGAACTATTTTTTCAAATTTTCACATTACTTTTCATATTATTAATTTTCAAGTTATGTTATTTTTTAATTTTATTTTTAAAGTATCTTTTTTTTCAAATTTTCAGGGTAATATATGGGTACCCCACACAAGAACAAAATACAATTAAATTCAAGTAGGGGGAGAGGAGAAGGAAGGGGGGTTTTGGTAAGTTTAACGGGTACAATATAGGGTTATATGGTACATGTCCTAGGAGAAGGGCTAAACTACAACTTGGACTTTACCTAACAAATACAAACAATGTAATATTACTTTTTAAATGATATATGTTTTTCAGGATCATTTTGTTTCAGAAGTTTTTATTCTATAGGGTGTCCCAAATGTCCCCATAAATAGGAAAAATTAACAAAGTCATATTATATTTTTAATATTTGTTATACTTACATTATTAACAGAGAAATATTTTATAATGAATATTTTGTAAATAAAGGTACATTAAGTTACAATTTCCAATTTACCTATGTATGTATCTATGTATGGTGACCTTTGGGGCCCCCTATATTTTCATAATAAAACACCATGGCCCCAAGGAAAAAGAATTTCTTTTTGCAGCAATGTGGTTAGAAGATGAGGGGGGAAAATTTATATATTTATAGTTTGTTATATTAACCTTTTAATTTACCATTTCTAGTTTTTTTATATGATCCTGTGGATTTGAATTACTGTGTGATATCATTCCCTTACTTCAATATAGCTTTGCTTCTACCTACTTCCTCTCTTCTATCATTGCCAAATATATTACATTTTTTATTTGTTATAGGCCCCGAAACACAACTATAAACATATTGTTTTGTATAGCTGCTTTTTAGATCAATTGAGAGAAAAAAAGAAGAAATATGTAGTTAGACTATATATTAATCACTTTCACCTGGGGTCTGCTTTTTTACATGAATTTAGATTACTGTCTATGAGTTCCCCTGCTTCTAGTCTGAAGAACTTCTTTTAGTTAGGTATACTAGCAAAAAATTCTCTCAGTTTCTATTTATCTATGAGTATCTTTATTTCACTCCATTTCTGAAAGACAGTTTTCCCAGATTCTATCTTCTTGGTTGACAGTTATTTTCTCCAGCCCTTTGAAAACATTATCCAATTGGCTAAGAAGCCTTAATTTTTTTCTGTTATGAAGACAGAGTTTCCCTGCTGCACAACAAGTCATTTTTCTCATATTGCATTCAAGAATTCTGTTTGCTTTTGGCTTTCCACATTTTTCCTATAATGTTTCTTCATGTGGATCTCTGCGGTTATCCTACTTGGGAGATTATTGAGATTCTTGGATGCGTAGATTAATGTTTCTCATCAAATATGGGACGTTTTCAGTTATTTCTTTTTCTGTTGTTTTGAGACAGAGTCTCACTCTGTTGCCCCAGGTAGACTACAGTGGCAACATCAAGTCACTGCAACCTCAAACTTGTGGGTGCAAGCCACCCTCCTTTCTCAGCCTCCTCATAGCTAGGATTATAGGCATGCACCACCATGACCAGCTAATCTTTCTATTTTTAGTAGAGATGGAGGTCTCACTCTCACTCCGCTGGTCTTGAGCTCCTGAGCTCAAATGATCCTCCTACCTCGGTCTCCCAAAGTGCTAGAAATAGTCATAGCGTCATTTCTTTTCTTTCTTTCTTTCTTTCTTTCTTTTTTTTTTTTTTTTGAGACAGAGCATCAAGCTGTCACCCTGGGTAGAGTGGCCATGGCATCACAGCTCACAGCAAACTCCAACTCCTGAGCTCAAGCGATTCTCCTGCCTCTGCCTCCCAAGAAGCTGGGAATACAGGCGCCCGCCACAGCGCCCAGCTATTTTTTGGTCCAGCCGGAGTAATTGTTGTTTGGCAGGCCTGGGCTGGATTTGAACCTGCCAGGTCAGGTGTATGTGGCTGACGCCTTAGCTGCTTGAGCCACAGGTGCTGAGCCAGCCTCATTATTTCTTACAATATATTTTCTGATTCTTACATTCCTTCTGGTACTCTCCTTATGTGTGGTGGTGCACTAAATGGTGTTCTACATTTCTTTCAGGTTCTTTTCATTACTTTATTATTTTTTCTCTATGTCCTTGAGATTGAATAATCTTTTTTGATTTATCTTCATATATTCTGATTCTTTCTCCTGCCAGCTCACATCTACTATGTACTACAACTCTAGTGTTTTCTTTTTTCTTCATTTTGGTTAGTATACTTTCTACTCCAGAATTTACATTTTTTAGAATCTTTTTATTGATATTATCTATCTGATGAAGCACTTTTAAATCTTCCTGTATTTCTTTAAGGATGGGTTCCTTTAGATTTTTGGATATTTTATAGTAATTATTTTGAAGTCTTTATTTCCTAAGCCCTATATATGGGCCCTTTCGAAGGCAGTTTCTGTTGCTGCTTTTTTTCTTGTGTATGGCTTCCTGTTTTTTTATATGCCACCTACATTTTTTTTGAAAACTGGATATTTTATATAATATGTTATAAGAACTCTATAGACTGATACCCTCCTCTCCAGGGCTTGTTTTTATTCATTTAATTACTTGGCTGGACAATTTCAGTGAAGTCAATTTTCCCCACAGTATGCAGCCTCTGATGATGTTTCTCAAGACAATAGCCTCTGATGGACAGGTACACTGTCATCCTGGGAAGACAATGTTTTAGCAGGGGTCTCATCAACTATCTCTTTCTAGATCTGTTAAGTGTCTGCCTTTGTTAGTATCATACTCAGATGCTTGCTCCACTAATTTCCAAATGGTTGCTCTACAGTTTTGTATGAGGCCCTGAGGCATAAATTGCTGTATAGACTCATCCAATTAAATTCAAGCCACTTTTCATGTGGTCTTTGTAGAAAATCTTTGAGACCAGCTCCAACACTAGAAAGGTTCTTTTTAGCTATAGGTTTCCTTGGTTCTTGCTATTAAAACTTTTAGCTAGTTTATGGCTTAGCATCTTACTCTTTTTAAGCTATTAGCCTCCTCTTAATTGCTTAGAACCAAAATATCCACTGTTTTTTGAATATTCTCTTAGTCTTGAATTTTCCCATAGTCTGTTTCAAATAACATCAGTTTTCTTAGAGGAGAACTATGGAGCTTTGTATTCTTACAGTTTCCTCACTCCCACCAGCAAAACTTCTGCACCAGTTCCAGAATTGGCAGTGAGAACAGAGGCACACTTCTTTTGGAGTGACATCCCTGCCTTACAAACTGAGTGCTAAGCAGAGGTGGCCTTTGATCTACTTAGCTTGTCTTTCCCAGTGTGGAACCTCCTTCCTACTAGAGAGGTAGGCCAAGGACAATTGGAGCCTAGCATTCTCACCCTGTACTGGTTGGGGTAAAATTTCCACTCTACAGATTGGGCTGGGAGTGGGGAAAAAAGGGAGCTCCAGGCCTATCAGCTGTCCTTCTCCAGACTAAACCTTCAGCAACACAGACTAGAGTAAATAAGAAATCATGGCAAACTATCTTTCTTGGGGAGATATTATATCCTTAAATTAATGGAAGCTGGAGGGGGGAGATTTGTGGTCTTAGCTGTACCCACCTTGAAAAGTACTTCTGTCATGCTGAGTTGGTGTTTGGGAGGGACTAGATTGAGACTCAAATGCCACAATCCCTCACTTTTCTTACAAAGATTTAGTAGCTGGAGTAAATGTTTCTTTGCTTGCTGTATATCCTTCAGACAATTTCTAATAACTTTAAATGGTTGGTTTCTTGAAAATAATTTTGAGCATTTATGGTTATTTTTCTGGAGGAAGGTCTGCAGAGCTATTCATGTCACCATTCTGTAAAGTGCAGTCAGCTTCTTTTTAAGCCTTTCTTTTAACCACGTTTGAGATTTTTAAGTATTTAAAACCCTGCAGAACATTGCTAAATATTTTGTGAAGATGTTTCATACTCTATCTACGAATTGTATCTCAATTTGCCCTTTTCATTTTCAAGGCAACTGCCTTAAATAAGTTCTGCATCATTTCTTGCCTGAAGTATTTCACTAACCTCCTAACTAGTCTACCACCTTAATTTTCTCCCCCATCCAATCCTACTAATGGAGTGAACTTCTGTGTTACACTCATTCCGTTCCTTTTTTTCAGACTTGTGAATTTCTACTTATTCCTACTTATTCCTCAAAGGACTGATTTTTCACCTTATTTCAAACAACTATCAAACTCAGTTGACTGAGTTGAAAATGAAATGTTAACTCAGGGATCAATTAAAATTTGTTCAATCAATTAGTATATCTCTTATAAACCCCTTTGGTATATATTTTTTTCTATTCTGGGCTCAAAGTAAAAAATACAAAACATAAGAGATATTTAGATACTGTTTGGTTTGTGGAAAAACCCAGAGTTAGTATTAAAATAATAATATAAATAGTTATAGCTGCCATTCTACTTAAATAAATAAAGCCTAAAATTATATGTATTCAGGGAGAAGCCTTCCCTGCAAAAGGAGGGAGTATCTAGGTAGCCAGCTCATAATTTTGAGAAAAAAATATTTAGATTCTAGGCTGTGTGTTCTAGAGGGAATAAAGGAAGGATTTATTACCAAATATTTATTTCTGTAAGAAAAAGAGAAGAATATTCTGAAAGAATTCCCTCCTTGGATGCCTTTAGTATCAAGGAGCTTTGTAACAGACAGTAAGACAAAGAAATTGAAATGTCAAAAATGTGGTAATGTGAGAAATATATTACTTTGCTCAGGAATATCTGGCAAAGGTCCCATTAAATTTATAAACTAGACAGAATCAAATAATTTCCCTTCCTCACCATCCAATTTAGAAGAAATAAAAGGAAATTAATGTTGTTTCTTACATTTTCCTTTTTCAGGTAAAACATCAAAAGCTAATAACAAAACCAGTGAAAAAGATATATTATTCAATAATGAAAACTAAACATTTGGATTCTGATTCCTAAGTTAATTTCCTTAACATTTAGATGCATTACATACAGATGCTTTGTTTATATAATAACATATTCATAAAGAGTAGTATAAGCTAGGTAATTAAATTTATATTAACTGGCAGGCTTGTCAGTGTACAGTATGAGAACGAGCAATAAATCTAACCCTTCTTTCCCATTTCATGTTATCTAAGGATTAACCAACAATAAAAATACCTATTTAAAGAAGATCTACCCCAGATTTCCTGGTTCTGAATTTAAAATAATATTAATTATTAGACTCTTTTCTCAGAGTAAAAAAATATTAACCAGATCTCAAAAAGTTGTTTTTCTGTATAAAATTTGAGAAATGTTGTTTCTAATGTGCTTCTTTGAACAAAAATGGTATATTGCTTTCTGACCAATACCTCTAGAGAAGTCATGTTTTTCAGAACAAGTGCTCTATGCTTAAGGGCTCCCAGGACTTCTCTCCTTGTACTGACCTGAGGCAGTCATTTGAGCTAGGAAGAGCAGGTACACAGAGGTAGCATCCAACTGAAGGTGTCCCCACTGGTCATCACCTACTACAGTGGCACAAGTCTTAGTATTATACTTGGCATGGAGGCTATCCTTAGTACTCTGACTATATTTGAAGGATTCTACTTTATCCACCTGGGGAAAAAAAAAAAAAAAACATTAAAAGGATTATATGCAGAAAAAACAACCCATCTGCCACACTTCTGCAATATATCATTGCAATATGAAGATACATTGTTTTCAAGCAATTTGCAAAAATTTAAAATACAGTATTACCTCTTTTTCCTTAAATAATACAACTGGGAAAGTCAGTTGTTGTTGTTTTTCAATTTGATAAATTGAATTAGAAAACAATACCAAATAGTCAAAACCAGTTATTTCCCATTCAATGCCCTTCTTTCACTCTTCAGATGGTTGCTTGGCCACACTGTAGATATATACTGAGACTTAGACCATTTGAGTGAGAACAGCTTAGTATGAAATAACTGAGTGTGAAATGATGTATTTGTTTCTGAAACTGGGGTAGGAACGTTAAGGGAAATTAGAATAAGAGGATATATTTTGAAAGAATTATGAAAAGACCTGGTGTGGCTTGGCGGCCATAGCACAGTGCACGGAGGGTGGCGGGTTTGAACCATTCCTGGGCCTGCTAAACAACAATGACAACTGCAACAACAACAACAACAAAAAAAAATAGCCAGGCATTTGTGCGGGCTCCTATAGTCCCAGCTACTTGGGAGGCTGAGGCGAGACTCGTTTGTGCCCAGGAGTTTGAGGATGCTGTGAGCTGTGATGCCATAGCACCCTACTGAGGGTGACAAAGTGAGACTCTACAGCAGGTGAGAAATAAACAAAGGAACAGAGAAAAAGTAGGATATAAAACTGAAACTAGAGGTCAGAAGGGAAATATTGTGCAAAGGACAACTGAAGGACTTAGTTCATGAAACTGATGTTTGATTATGTATGCCTCTGATACATGATAATAAGGAATAAAAATAAAATCCTAAGTTCTCTCCAACTCCACTGACTGAACAGACCCCTTCTTAGGCCAGGGAACCCCAGAGAAACATTAAAACTGAATTCTCAGCCATGATATGATGGGAGTTCAGACATGCCTCTTTTTATACCCCTTCCCTCCTTAACCACCATTAGGCTTTTTTCCCTAAGGCTAAAATAGAACCAGCCCTTTGGAAAGACTTGTTCCACCCCTGATTTCAATCAAATGCCTAATGGCCTAACACTGCTCCTATCTTTGTGCCTTTAAGCACAACTGACCAGCATCTGTTCCTGATCAGGGACCACCAACCATTGAGTGGTTCAAACCAGACTAAGTGTATGCATGGTAAGGTTTTCATGACCTCTGCTTCACCTTTTGATGTCAAAGGTCCGAAAATTCCATCCTTGGATCATGCTAATGCCTCCATTTTTCTGTACATGTGACCTATGAATGGGCATGAAGCTCAATTGCACACATACAAGATTTCTCCATTCATAAATATTCATGACCCCTCCTATACCTTGTAAAAAATATATATCTGTCCATACTGCTCAGCATAAATTCCTATTAACATTGCCTGGGGTTGACTTTCTGGTCAGACTTCAGTAATGAATAACCACAGGCTTCAATCCTTTATGAGAAATAAAGTTCTCCTTTCCAAATTATGAACTTCAGTATTTTCTTCAGTTGACAATAGTTACCATTACACCTTAAATGTGGTTTATGCAATTAGTGACTTTAAACCTATTTGCTAAGGTAGAAAGTCCAAATATGTAAAATATAAAAAAGCAGCACAGACAGGTAAAAAGGGAAATGATAAATATGAGATGTCCCAATAGTCAGACATTCACTTATGAAGAAGTTCAAGAGTTTGGAGTTTATTTCTTTTTAATTTAGACTTGTTTTGTGCCTGTGAGCAGTCATTTTATTCATCTAGGCCCGAATTTCTTCTTCTAATGAAACATAATCCATCTGCAGAGATACCAGTGACTGGGTCCGACAAAGGGGCAAAGTGGGGAAGGAGACATCAACCTTCCCAGACTGATCTATTTGCTAGGTGGCTCCTCCTGACTCCACGCAGCACTGGAGTAAGCCCTATCAGAGGAGTCACCAGACCCCTGTGATCCAGTTCCCAGAGGCCTCTTGAACTCTCCCACCCAAGACAGGTGCCCATTGAGACAATTGATTTGAACCTTCTGAACTGAACCAATAGACTGAGGACTTTCCAGGTGGTGCCCTGGGTGTGCGATTGTAGGAAGGTTTGATTTTCCTTTTCCAATGGGTGCCAGAGGAGGGCAGGTGGGGTGACTTAATTGCTGGTTTTTCCACACAGCTGAGACTTCAACCCAGAGTAAATGTTACACTAGGGTTGAACACAAACCAGCTGAAAACAAGACAGAACCACTTACCCCACACACATGGCCCCAGTTTCTCAGGCCACAACACTGTACCGGCCCTAGATAAAGCCCCAGGGGAAAAATCAAAGAGAGTAAAATAATCATGGGGCGGAATCAGCGGAAAAACTCTGGTAACATGAATAACCAGAATAGATCAACACCCCCAAGAAAAGATACGGCAGATATAATTGAAGATCCCATTCATAAGCAACTGGCTGAGATGTCAGAAATCGAATTCAGAATTTGGATTGCAGACAAAATTTATAAAATGGAATTAGGAATTCGAGGAGAAATTCAAAAGTTGTCTCAAGAATTTAATGAATTTAAAGACAAAACCACCAAAGACTTAGACACACTGAAGCAAGAATTTACAGCCCTCAAAGATATGAAAAATACAGTAGAATCCCTCAGCAACAGAATGGAGCAAGCAGAAGAAAGGATTTCTGACATCAAAGATAAAGCCTTTGAACACGCCCAAACTCTCAAAGAGGAAGAGAAATGGAGAGCAAAAACGGATCATTCTCTCAGAGAACTCTGGAATAATTTGAAGAAGACTAATATATGAATAATTGGAATTTCTGAAAATGATGAAGTGGGCTCGACGAGCACAGAGGCCCTTCTGCATGAAATTATGAAAGAAAATTTTCCAGACATGCTTAGAGATTCTGAAATTCAGATAGCAGACAGCTTCACAAACCCAGCACGATTCAATCCCAATAAGTCATCCCCCAGGCATATCACAATTAGCTTCACTAAACTTAATATGAAGGAGAAGATTCTCAAGGCAGCCCAGCGAAAGAAAATCATTACGTACAAAGGGAAGAATATTAGAATAACTGCAGATCTCTCTTGAAACTTTTCAAGCCAGAAGAGGGTGGTCTTCGAATTTTAATCTCCTAAAGCAAAATAACTTTCAACCCAGGATCTTGTATCCAGCTAAAATGAGTTTCATTTATGATGGAGAAATTAAATACTTTAATGACATTCATATGTTGAAGAAATTTGCCATAACCAAACCAGCTCTTCAGGATATTCTCAGACCTATCCTCCACAATGACCAACCCAATCCTATACCACAAAAATAAACTCACTCAGAAACTTCGGATCAAACTCCAACTTCCACACCAGCGAAAGGATTAAAAATGTCCACTGGACCTTTGAAAAACTTGATACCCCAAATTCCACCAGACTTATCAATATTCTCCATTAATGTGAATGGCTTAAATGGTCCTCTAAAGAGGGATAGGTTAGCTGACTGGATAAAAAAACTCAGTCCAGATATTTGTTGCATACAAGAGTCACATCTTAACTTAAAAGACCAATACAGACTCAGGGTGAAAGGATGGTCATCCCTATTTCAGGCAAATGGTAATCTGAAAAAAGCAGGTATTGCAATTTTATTTGCAGATACAATAGGCTTTAAACCAATAAAAGTAAGGAAGAACAAGAATGGTCACTTCATATTTGTTAAGGATAATACTCAATATGATGAGATTTCAATTATTAATATCTATGCACCCAACCAGAATGCACCTCAATTTATCAGAGAAACTCTAACTGACATGAGCAACTTGATTTCCACCAGCTCCATAATAATAGGAGATTTCAACACTCCTTTGGCAGTGTTGCATCGATCCTCCAGCAAGAAGCTTAGCAAAGAAATTTTAGATTTAAACCTAACCATCCAAATTTAGATTTAGCAGACATCTACAGAACATTTCATCCCAACAAAACTGAATACACATACTTCTCATCAGCCCACGGAACATACTCCAAAATTGACCACCTCTTAGGTCACAAGTCTAACCTCAGTAATTTAAAGGAATAGAAATTATTCCTTGCATCTTCTCGGATCACCATGGAATAAAAGTTGAGCTGAGTAACAAAAGGAATCTGCATACTCATACAAAAACATAGAAGTTAAATAACCTTATGCTGAATGATAGCTGGGTCAGAGATGAGATTAAGAAAGAAATCGCAAATTTTTTGGAACAAAACGACAATGAAGACACAAACTATCAGAAACTCTGGGACACCGCAAAGGCAGTTCTAAGAGGGAAATTTACAGCACTGCAAGCCTTCCTTAAGAGAATGGAAAGAGAGGAAGTTAACAACTTAATGGGACATCTCAACCAACTGGAAAAGGAAGAACATTCCAACCCTAAACCCAGTAGAACAAAAGAAATAACCAAAATTAGAGCAGAATTAAATGGAATTGAAAACAAAAGAATAATACAACAGATCAATAAATCAAAAAGCTGGTTTTTTGAAAAGCTCAACAAAATAGACAAACCTCTGGCCAACCTAATCAGAAAAAAAAGAGTAAAATGTCTAATTTCATCAATCAGAAACGACAAAAGACGAAATAACAACAGACTCCTCAGAAATTCAAAAAATTCTTAATGAATATTACAAGAAACTTTATTCTCAGAAATATGAAAATCTGAAGGAAATTGACCGATATTTGGAAGCACGTCACCTTCTAAGTCTTAGCCAGAATCAAGTGGAAATACTGAACAGGTCCATATCAAGTTCGGAAATGGAATCAAGTATAAAAAACCTCCCTAAAAAGAAAAGCCTGGGACCAGATGGTTTCACGTCAGAATTCTATCAAACCTTTAAAGAGGAATTAGTACCTATATTACTCAACCTGTTCCAAAAGGTAGAAAAACAAGGAAGACTACCAAACATGTTCTATGAAGCAAACATCACCCTGATCCCCAAACCAGGAAAAGACCCAACAAGAAAAGAAAATTATAGACCAATATCACTAATGAATATAGATGCAAAAATATTCAACAAGATCCCAACAAACAGAATCCAGCAACACATCAAACAAATTATACATCATGTCCAAGTTGGTTTTATCCCAGGGTCTCAAGGCTGGTTCAATATACATAAATCTATAAATGTAATTCAGCACATAAACAAATTAAAAAACAAAGACCATATGATTCTCTCAATCGATGCAGAAAAAGCTTTTGATAATATCCAGTATCCAGTGTTCAGTATCGGAACACTTAAGAAAATTGGTATAGAAGGGACATTTCTTAAATTGACAGAGGCCCAAACCCACAGCCAATATCATATTGAATGGAGTTAAATTGGAATCATTTGCACTCAGATCAGGAACCAGACAAGGGTGCCCATTGTCTCTATTGCTTTTTAACATTGTAATGGAAGTTTTAGCCACCACAATTAAGGAAGAAAAGGCGATCAAGGGTATCTATATAGGGTCAGAAGAGATCAAACTTTCGCTCTTCTCAGACAATATGATTATGTATCTGGAAAACACTAGGGACTCTACTACAAAACTCCTAGAAGTGATCAAGGAATACAGCAACGTCTCAGGCTACAAAATCAACATTCATAAATCGGTAGCCTTTATATACACTAACAATAGTCAAGTTGAAAAAGCAGTTAAGGACTGTATCCCATTCACAGTAGTGCCAAAGAAGATGAAATATTTGGGAATTTACCTAACAAAAGACATGAAAGATCTCTATAAAGAGAACTATGAAACTCTAAGAAAAGAAATAGCTGAAAATGTTAACAAATGGAAAAACATACCATGCTCATGGCTGGGAAGAATCAACATTGTTAAAATGTCTATACTACCCAAAGCAATATATAATTTCAATGCAATCCCTATTAAAGCTCCACTGTCATACTTTAAAAAAACAATACTTCGTTTTATATGGAATCAGAAAAAACCTTGAATAGCCAAGACATTACTCAGAAATAAAAACAAAACAGGAGAAATCATGCTTCCAGACCTCAGACTTTACTACAAATTGATACTGATCAAAACAGCATGGTATTGGCACAAAAACAGAGAAGTAGATGTCTGGAAAGAATAGAGAACCAAGAGATGAATCCAGCTACGTACCATTATTTGATCTTTGACAAGCCAATTAAAAACATTCAGTGGGGAAAAGATTCCCTATTTAACAAATGATGCTGGGTGAACTGGCTGGCAACCTGCAGAAGACTGAAATTGGACCCACACCTTTCACCATTAACTAAGATAGACTCTCATTGGATTAAAGATTTAAACTTAAGACATGAAACTATAAAAATACTAGAGGAGAGTGCAGGGAAAACCCTTGAAGAAATCGGTCTGGGCGACTATTTTATGAGGAGGACCCCCCAGGCAATTGAAGCAGCTTCAAAAATACACTACTGGGACTTGATCAAACTAAAAAGCTTCTGCACAGCCAAGAACACAGTAAGTAAAGCAAGCAAACAGCCCTCAGAATGGGAGAAGATATTTGCAGGGTATATCTCTGACAAAGGTTTAATAACCAGAATCCACAGAGAACTCAAATGCATCAGCAAGAAAAAAAAGAACAAGGGATCCCATCGCAGGCTGGGCAAGGGATTTGAAGTGAAACTTCTCTGAAGAAGACAGGCACATGGCCTTCAGACATATGAAAAAATGCTTATCATCTTTAATCATCAGAGAAATGCAAATCAAAACTACTTTGAGATATCATCTAACTCCAGTGAGACTAGCCTATATCACAAAATCTCAAGACCAGAGATGTTGGCGTGGATGTGGAGACAAGGGAACACTTCTGCACTGCTGGTGGGAATGCAAATTAATATATTCCTTTTGGAAAGATATATGGAGAACCCTTAGAGATCTAAAAATAGATCTGCCATTCAATCCTGTAATGCCTCTGCTGGGCATATACCCAGAAGACCAAAAATCACATCATAACAAAGATATTTGTACCAGAATGTTTATTGCAGCCCAATTCATAATTGCTAAGTCATGGAAAAAGCCAAAGTGCCCAACGATTCACGAATGGATTAATAAATTGTAGTATATGTACACCATGGAATATTATGCAGCCTTAAAGAAAGATGGAGACTTTACCTCTTTCACATTTACATGGATGGAGCTGGAACATATTCTTCTTAGTAAAGTATCTCAAGAATGTAAGAAAAAGTACCCAATGTACTCAGCCCTAGTATGAAACTAATTTGGGGCTTTGACATGAAAGCTATAACCCAGTTATAAGCAAAGAATAGGGAAAGGGGGAAACGGAGGGGAGGGAGGGGGGTGGTGGGTAGAGGGAGAAGGATTGGTGGGATTACATCAGCGGTGCATCTTACAGGGGTATATGCGAAACTTGTTAAATGTGGAATGTAAATGTCGTGGCACAGTAACTGAGATAATACTAGGAAGGCTATGTTAACTATTGTGATGAAAATGTGTCAAACAGTCTATGAAGCTAGTGTATGATGCCCCATGATCATATCAATGTGCACAGCTATGATTTAATTAAAAAAAAGAGGGTGGCGCCTGTGGCTCAGTGAGTAGGGCGCCAGCCCCATATGCCGAGGGTTCAAGCCCAGCCCCGACCAAACTGCAACAAAAAAATAGCCGGGCGTTGTGGCGGGTGCCTGTAGTCCCAGCTGCTCAGGAGGCTGAGGCAAGAGAATCATGTAAGCCCAAGAGTTGGAGGTTGCTGTGACCCATGTGACGCCACGGCACTCTACCCGAGGGCAGTACAGTGAGACTCTGTCTCTACAAAAAAAAAGAAACATAATCTTATTTTCCAGAAAGTCAGATCATATTCAATGTTTACAACATGCTTTAAAATCTCCTAGGATAAAATAAATTTTTAAATAAAAATAATTTTTATGAAAGAAATATCATAAACAAACTCAAAAGGTAAATGATAGACTGCTAAAATATTTATAATTCACATGACAATGATCATAATGTATGAAAATTCCTCAAGAGGCAAGAAAACAACTGAAAAGAAAAATAGGCAAAGGACCTACCAAGTAATTCACCCAAGGGGAAATGAAAATTTTCAATCCACAAGTGTAACATTCAACCTCACTCAAGGTCAGAAAAAGGCAAATTATCCTTGCAAGGAGATAGAAGTCTAAGGTCTCTTATCGCCAATCCCAAAGTCCAAAACACTTTGAAAAGGTTTTTCCCTTAAGTTTTGCATCAAAATTTATTTGGTGGCAACACCAGATTCAAATTGAAATTAGACTAGTCTTTATTTATTTTACTTTGTGTGAAAATACATATTTCCCTACAGAGCTATTATTTTTTTTTGATTATAGAGTGCTGTCCTAGACCCAATAAAGGCATAATATAATATATGATATATGCAATATACCATGGTCTCAAACTCTGAAAAATTTTTAATTCTAAAGTTGATCTAGTCCCAAGGATTTCAAATGAGGAATTTTAGACTTGTATCATATTTTACCCGATATACATAATTGCATGATAAGGAACATTTAAAAAAAAATTGGAGAGGGGAAAAAAAGACTGAAAAGCAACAATCCAGTGGTGACTGGATGGTGAGAGTATGGGTGACATTTTCTCCAATTTTCCTAAAATTAATATGTACTATTCGTGAAATTGAAAAAAAAAACTATAAACATACTATTAAAATGTGCTTATATTAGAGAGGAAGCTGTTATTAATACCATACCTGTCTGATCATGCACTGTAGCAGTCCCCTCATCAGCTTCACTACACTCTGCAGAAATAAATGGAAACAAAACAGGTATAAACATCCCTAGATGCAATAACACTTACTCAGCAACTGCAGTTGGTACATGACCTTTTGAGAACAAGTAACCCTATCCTGTGTTCCTACTCAAATGGCATTTACTTTATAGGTACACAAAAGAGCAGACTACAGCTAAAAGTGGAATCAAAAGCTACAGTTTTTGATTCCTTCAAGCTAAAAAAATAATTCAAGCTCTAACAGGTTTATGTAAAAATAAGCCAATCTCCCTGTTAGAAGACATTCTACCTGGAGAAGAGGAGCAAGTCAGTTCAAAAACCTCAAGGCTCTGAGGATATTCTAAAACACATCCTATGGTCTAGAAAGGCTTTACCACAATATTCCCTTTATATGTTCTAAACTAGCCAAGATTTATCTTCAAGAGTCTGAGGAAATATTTATTGGGGCACTTTCCCTAAAGAATAAAGTAAAATTTCAATTCAGAATAAATATAGAAGGGGGATTGATAGTATGATTCAGCCATTTCTCCATGAAAAAAATGTTACAAATTCTTTAAGTTTCAAGTCAATACTATTTTTCTTACTAGGGCTTGACAATTTCTTAAGTAGTTTATTTTCCAATTGTAACATTTCAAATTTTGTGTCACCAACTATATACAACATGTCACTAGAAGGGGCCATTAATAATAGCATGGATAGGCAATATGTTTTGGAAGAACGTAGTACTGAACAACTTCTCTATTTCTCTAAGAAGCTTTTGGTTTCACAGTTCAGAAGAAATCCAACCAGGTTACTTCAGGGAATGCTGGCTCAGGGGTTGGCTTCAGGAAACCTCTGAAAACTAATCTACTTGAAAGCCACATCATCCTATTATTTCTTCAAAATGTTCAAATGAAACTGTAAGCAACAGTCATGATAAAGTAACCTATTAAAGTATGCTCGAACTCGTTATGAAGTCTTTTACTGAGGGAAAAATAAAAATTGATTCCTTGAGAGAGCCCCCTTCCTTAATTCATTTCTGTCTACGAATGGTTCCCCCTCCTTACAGGTCAAAAGAAGAAATGTTTAAAAGATAAAGAACAGATAGTGCATGATCTTGTCACATCTTAAAGCCTGGAGCATTTATTATAAAGTAATGAAATTGACTGTAACTCCTACAAGAAAATCTCTACCATTACTTTAGTCATAACGAAAGAGACCATCCCTTTAATATATCCTGTTATAGAAAGTATTTAATATAGCCTTCTCTGTGGGGAGACTTTATTCACTTCTGATACATGTAACCACGTACTCTTAAGATTTCGATCACATTCTTTCCCAATATTCAGTGAATTAGAGTGGAAAGTAGAGGCAGGGATTTGAATAGCTTTTTTTTTCTTCTTTAAATAAGTGGCCCAAAGGAACTCATTTTCAACTTTTTGTTTTGTTTTATTTTTTTTTTTTAAGACTGGGTCTCTCTATGTCGCCTAGGCTAGATAGAGTGCAATAGTGTCATCATACTTCACTGCAACCTTTAACTCTTGGGCTCAAGAGAGCCTCCTTCCTCAGCCTCCCAAGTAGCTGAGACTACAGGTGTATGCCACCATACCTGACTAACTTTATTGTTTCTCAAGAGTCTCACTTTTGCTCAGGCTGGTGTCCAATTCCTGGCCTCAAGTGATACTCTCAGATTCATAGGGATGAGCCAACATGGTGGGCCAGGACTCACTTTTATACCAGTCTGTAAGAAGCTTGCATCCTGGGCTCATTGAATTGCCTTCTTTGCTGTTTTACTGCTTTAGTCACTTTCTTGCCTACCCATCAACCCTTGTTAGCCATTCAATCCTTCTACTCCCATCTAAATTTTCTTCAACTTAAATGTCAAACCTGGGGAATCAGGAAGCCAGCGAAGTATTCCTGACTGCCATCCATTTTTGTCTTCCTGGAATGGCCATTATCGGCCATTTCTGTCCTCAAGTTCTAATTTCCAAGTCAAGATAAAATCAACAGGAAGAATGGGGAAGTAGGATTGATCAGTAAGTATCTGTACTTTGTATTCCCCTAAACTGGATGTTTTCTGATGCAGGAATACATGTACTTTTACATATTAGGGCTTCTATCCATATCAAGTGACAGTCCTTTTCACCCACTCTTTTGAAGATACAGATTTACATACCTGCAAATGACTATATAAGAATATATAACTATACACAATCATATCTGTATAAATCTGTCTCTCCCTGGGATATTGGATATTTATTGAACCTCTACCAGGTTTTACAGAATATAAAGATGAGGGAGATAGGATAGATGTTTTTTAAAAAAAACTGAACTACAACATAGTCTACCCAGAAATTCCTAATTGTCCTTTAAAATTCCAATCCTCTATGAAGCCTTATTCACCTTGTTCAATGGAAGTTTAGACATTCCCACCTCTGTGTGTGCCCACAGAACTTAGTTATTATCTACAATATATATAGTACCTACTATAAAGTACCTATCTTAATGCATTATAACTATTTGCTTATAAATCTCTCTCCTCTACTGGACTATGAACGCCCTGAAAAACAGGAAAAGTAATCAGGTTCAGAAGTCAATGGATTAAGCAGGTTTTAATAAAGCAAACTCATGTCTGCCAAATAATTCTCAAATGACTTACCAAAAAAATCATATATATATGTGTATGTATTTGTGAAGTGCAAATATGACAAAATGTTAATAATTAGTGAATTTAAACAAAGCATATATGCAAATGTGTTTATTTTACTATTAATTTTTCTTTTTAAATTTTTTTTTATTTTTCTTTCTTTTTTTATTAAGTAATTTGTACATAGATCATAAATACATTTATGCCATTATGGGATTCAATGTGTTGATTATTTATACAAATTGGAGTGCTTACATCCTACTAATCAACATAGCCTTCACCTCATTTACCCAATTACAGCATTAAGACATTTGTGTTCTACACCTGATAGATCCAACTTGTACTTGCAATATGCTCCATAGGTGTGGTCCCCCTACTAACCTTCCCTCTATTGATCCACCCCTCTCCCTTCCTTTCCCTCCTTCATCCTAGGCTATTGTTGTGTTTCATATTTCATATGCAAGTGTGAGTGATTATAAATTGGTTTCACAGTAGTACTGAGTATATTGGATACTTTTTTTCCATTCCTGAGATACTTTACTAAGAAGATTATTTTCCAGCTCCATCCATGTAAACATAAAAGAGGTAAAGTCTCCATTTTTTAATGCTACATAGTTTCCATGGTATACATATACCACAAATTATTAATCCATTCATGGGTCGATGGGCACTTGGGCTTCGTCCATGACTTGGCAATTATGAACTGAGCTGCAATAAACAATCTGGTGCAAATGTCTTTATTGCAAAATGATTTTTGGTCCTTTCGATATACACCTAGAAGAGGAATTACAGGATCAAATGGCAGGTCTACATTTAGATCCTTGTGTGTTCTCCAAACTTCCTTCCAAAAGGAATGTACTAGGAATTGCCACCAGCAGGACAGAAGTTTTCCCTTTTCTCCACATCCACTCCAACATCTATTAATTTTTTCAAGATAAAAAGTTGAGGGCTATAGATAAACATTTTGTCTCATTTCCTTATATATATTACAGGGCCTGGCACATGACAATTACACATAATCTGTTATTTGAAAGAATGAATATGTAGAGTCACACAGACCATAAGTGATCTGCAAGGTGCATAAAAGGAGTCCTAAAAAAGAAATGATCACTGTACAATTGAGCAGTCTGATGGGGGCTATAGAAAAAGTGGGATTGCCTATAGCTAAGGCTATTCTTAGTAATAAAAACAAAGCCGGAGGCATCATCCTGCTGTATTTTAAGTCCACAGTAATCAAAACAGCATGAAATTGGCACAAAAATAGAGACATAGACATATGGAACAGAACAGAAAACCAAGAGATGAAACTGGCCTCTACTTGCCATCTGATCTTTGATAAACCAAACAAAAGCATACAGTGGGGGAAAGAGTAAACAATCCCATCTACTGCTGGGCAAGACATGGACAGAACCTTCTCTGGTGAAGACAGATGAATGGCTAACAAACAATTTAAAAAATGTTCATTGTCTCTGATCACTAGAGAAATGCAAATCAAAACCACCCTGAGATATCACCTAACCCCAGTGAGAATAGCCCACATCACAAAGTCTCAAAGCTGCAGATGCTGGCATGGATGTGGAGAGAAGGGAACACTTTACACTGCTGGTGGGACTTCAAACTAATGCAACCTTTTTGGAAGAAGTGTGGAGAACCGTCAAGGAACTCAAATTAGGCCTCTCATTTGATCCTGCAATCCCATTACTAGGCATCTACCCAAAAGAAAAGAAATCATTTAATCATAAGGGCATTTGCACTAGACTATTTATCACAGCTCAATTTATAATCACCAAAATATGGAAACAACCTAAATGCCCACCAACCCAGCAATGGATTAACAAACTGTGGTATATATACCATGGAATACTATTCAGCCCCTAAAAAGATGGAGGCTTTCCATCTTTTATATTAACCTGGATTGAGTTGAAACGCATTATTCTCAGTAAAGTATCACAAGAATTGAGAAGTAAGAATCCAATGTACTCAATTCTAATATGAAACCTATAGACTCTATAATACATACCCTCATAAGAGAAAACTGAAATCAATTCAAGGTAGGGAGCAGGGGAAAAAGGGAGCAGGGAGGGGGAGTAAAGGAGAGAGGGAATGGAGGGTCACACCTCTAGGAGGTGGGACACAATTATAAGAGGGACTTTACTTAACAAATACAATCAGTGAAACCTAATTCTTTGTTACATGAACCTCAAACAATAAAAAGAAAAAGAAAAAGTGAGATTGGTGCTGGACTTTCAAAGGAGGATATTACTTCAGATCGGAAAGGAACAGGCACATAGAGGAAAGAGCATGGAAAAACATTTGGAAGTGGCAATGTCTATGGCTTCTGTGGGGGCAAAAACCCAAGTAAGTCTAAATATGAAGTTCCAAGACCCAGGTTATATTCATGGCACCACCAAATTCCAGCTTCAGCTCTGGGCTTCAGTCCCTTCACTTGTAAACTGGGGAGAATAATACCTAATTCACAGGGTATTGTGAGAATAAAATACTGGTAATTACAGGGAAGTATGTTATACAATGAAAAGTATTTACATAATAGATATTTTTAAGTAAGGGATTGTTAGAGGAATAATGAAGACAACAACCTGACTGGAACTGGGGCACCAGTATGATATAATATTCAAAAAGTTGACTAGAACCAAACCATGGAGATCCTTACCTATCAATCCAAAATGTTTAGACTTAACTTGTAAGAAAATGAGAGCCACAGAAAGATTGTTGATGATGAAATTACATAATTTAAGTGCAGTTTTTATAAAAGTGTTAGGTGATAAGTGTTTAGACTAGGGCAGAAGAATGGAAAAGAAAGGAGGGGATGGATTTAAGAGAAATAACAATTGTCAGACTTTGGTCTGCATGTATCAAAGGATAAGAGGAGCAAATCAAAAATCACCCTAAGGGCAGTGCCCCTCAATCACTCTTTTATAGAACACTAAATCCAAGAAATTCTAGAAAGGCTGTAAAATTCACCCCATCTTAGATTCAAAATGTACCACTAGTACACCAAAGTATTTAGTAAATTATGGAGTAATGAAACTTTCTGTTTAATATAGTCTCAAACTTAGCTGGCCTAGTGTTCCACAAAACACACTCTGGGAAATACACCAAATAAAAATTGCCCAAGTGATTATCAGAATGGAGATACCAATAACATAAAAAAGGGATACTTGGTGAGTTGTTTTTAACTGGGAAGGTGGAGTTTCAGACACACTGAGTTTGAGGAGTCACAGGATATGCAAGAGAAACTGGTAACCAAACAAATGAATACCCAGGTTTAACACTAAAGTGAAGTCAGAGTTAAAAATAAAGAGTTAGAAGGCATACTCATAAAGGAAATAGGAAGTCATGAGAAAAGATCAAAGACTACATAAAGAGAACAAAACTGAGGAAGAAATAGAACTGGAGGCAGCCAAAGAGATATCCCTAATTGTATGCCTATTTATTTGTTATGGGTATGAGACTGTATCTATGTGGCTTTGAGAAAAAAGGGCATTTGTTTAAACATACATGTGCATAATTCTATATTCAACCAAGGATATGGTAGACACCTTAACTCTTATCCCCTTTTCATCCAGAATTCTCCTTAATTCTCTGACATTATTTCTCAGAAAGAAACCAAGGGGACTTGGAAGGATAGAAATGATTAACAATCAATGCTTTTGGAAAATACACATAGTAATTGAAAAGTTGCCAGTAAGTGAAATTTTAATCTTTGGATATACTGGATTTAATCTTGTTCATTTACTGGCTATAAAAAAGCTGTTATTAAACCTGGCTATACATTAGAATCACTCGAATAGTTTTCATAAAAATATCAATGCCCTATTTTCAGAGATTCTTATTTAAATTATTCTAAGATGGAGTCCAGGAAAGGTATTTCTTCTTTTTCTGAGATAGGAGCTCACTACATTTTCCAGGCTAGCCTAAACTTTCAGGCTTAAGCAATCCTCTCACTTCAGTCTCCTGAGTAGCTGGGATTACAGGCACCAGCGATCCTGTCTGGCAAGGATATTTCTTAAAAGCTTTTCAAGTAATTCCAATGTACAGCCAGAGTCTAGAACCATTCATCTAGATCAGGAACAAACTCAGTGTATTGAGTTTGTTATCATTTTATAATAAAGTTTTATTGGAATATAATCACATTGCACTGTTTATATATTATCTCTGGCTGTGTTTGTGCAACAACCTCAGAGCTCAGTAGTTGGGCAGAGGCTGCACGGGACCTATAACAGAAAATACTTAGTATTTGGTCCTTTATAGGAATAGTTTTCTGGCCCCTGGATTAGATTAATGCTGAATTGGGTTCAAGAAAAAAGTTAATGAGTCCTAATAATAAAAATACAGAGAGGTGGTCAACTATGACCACCTCCTTAATATGACCTAATTTACTTATTTTTTATAGACCAGATATGTACCAACTGTATGTATCAGTATGGTAGGCCTTGTTCCTTATGTTGACCACCTCTGTATGTTGACCAGTTTGCTATAGTCCCTTGGGTGGTCAACTTACAGAGATTCTACTGTATATTTTAATTTTTAATGTAAGTTCATAGAAATTTTAGAATTCCCACAGAATTTTCTATTTTTGAAAGATGTTTTCTAATACCATAATGTTTGAAATACAAATGCCCACGAACTTATGGCCACCCTGTATTTTAAAGTGACAATATTTGGGGGCTAGGTGAAAAATTATATAATGGAAAATAAAAAAATTTAGAATGGGCAATTCAGTGTTTCCCTACTTTTTTTCCCCCTTCCTCTGTTAAATTTTTTTCTACCCTGACCAAATAAGGAAAAATGTCCGTTTTGCAGAATTATTAATAAACATGGAGACAACATATTTCTTCTAATAGCATTGAAAAAATGGTCAAATTGTACCTGATGTGAAATTCCAATTCTATTAATATTAATTTCTAGCAAAACAAAACAAACTATTAAGATCAAACAGCAAAACATTATTAAGAAAAGGATGTAGGATTTGGGAGCTGGGTAGAATTACAGGTCATTTTTTAACATTATTATATTTTCTCAATTTCTACAACAGTATATTTTTATAAAAGTCCTAAGAATATTAATCTGTACTACCTGGGCTAGACTAAAAATGCCAACAACTTTTTTTTAGGTGAACCTATATAACTCTCAGTAAAGGATTGAAGGAACAACAAATGTCTGCTGTTGCTGAGGATAGCACATTGAGACTTTTTTCCTATTGTTAAGAACTGCAACCCTGGATGGTATCTGTGGCTCAAAGGAGTAGGGCACTGGCCCCATATACTGGAGGTGGTGGGTTCAAACCCAGCCCCAGTCAAAAAAAAAAAAAAACAAAAAAACTGCATCCCTGCCATACATTGGTACTCTTAAAAATAATCAAATCCCAATATTCTGATTTATAGATGAAGACTGGATTTCAGACTGCCCAAGACTGAGAGAGACCACTAGAGAAAATGGCTGGCGTAGAGAGAATCTTTCCCACTAATGGAAAAGATTCCACATACATCTTATAACTGACAGCTAAATACTTCAACATTAAAAATCCCACATAGCCCAGAATACTGTTTTCTTGGTCATTCAAGAGGATGTGCCTCCCTTTGTGTCTGAACAGTTCTATAAAGGACATCTGTTTACTGAAGGGAAATGCCTTAAAGCAGTGGTTCTCAACCTGTGGGTGGCGACCCCTTTGTAACAATGAAAATACATCCTGTATATCAGATATTTATATTACAATTCCTAACAGTAGCAAAATTACAGTTATGAATTAGCAACCAAAATAATTTTATGGTTGGGGGTCACCACAACATGAGGAACTGTATTAAAGGATCTTGGCATTAGGAGGCATTAGGAAGGTGGAGAAGGGGTCCTCAAACTATGGCCCATGGGCCACATGAGGTGTGATTATATTTGTTCCTGTTTTGTTCAGTGTGCATAGGAATTTGTTCATAGTTTGTTTTTTTTTTTAAACTATAGTCCAGTCCTCCAACTGTCTGAGGGATAGTGAACTGGCCCCCTGTTTAAAAAGTTTGAGGACCCCTGGAAGCTTAAAGGCATCTGCTGTCTCTGACTTCATTTTGCCAGGGCAGGGAGATACAGGCTCTGAAAACAGTGGCCACAGCTATAAAAATCAACAAATAAAGTCTTTACTTGTGTCTAGTCCAGAAAGTCTTCTTATTGGGTCAGTTGAGTTCAAACAAATGCCACCCATAATTTTTTTTTTTAAAAAAGAAGTAAAATCATATATAACTGCCCCCAAACATTTTCTCTCAATGAGAACATAGTGGAGATTGTAAAATACATTTACTTAGAAAGAGGATTACAAATTTTAGGAAAGATTCCAGGATAAAATTTTTTACTGTATTAGAACATACTGTCCCCTTTCCCCCTGCATCAGCAAGTTTCAAATTTCTACTGAAAAAAAAAAAAAAAAAAAAACACTTCAGTACAATATAGGAAAGCCTTTGGAATGTAATTTTAAGAAGAAGAGAGGGAAACTATGATATAGTTTTCTTAGCTTCTGTGGGTTACATTTCCTTCAATCCCTGCTCTTCCCCCACCTTCTAACCATACACAGCCCCAGATCACTTTGTATTTTTATTGAGTACCTGCTCCAGTTCATAGGCCTTTGCTTTATCCTCATCCCGGTCCGCATTCTTCCGATAGGCCAGGCCCAAACCCCACACAGCCAAGACACTGTACACGTTATCTCGGACCCAGGCATCTTTCTGATCAAAGCTGGCTGGAAGCAAGCCAGTCACTGGATTCTGTAAGGCCAAGAAGAAGAAGTTAGGCAGATAACCACTGGGCATTAATATTAGGAAACAACCTAATGAATAAGTTTCTTAGAACATTGGTCTTTTTTCTACTTCACTTTTAAGTTTTATAACCTCCTTTTCTTCTGACCAATTTCAAGCTAATGTTATCTTTTTACCCCAACCTCAAGCTTTTTTGAGGTATAATCAACAAATAAACTGTATATAATATATAAAATAAATTGTATATATTTAGGGAGTACAACATGATTCGATATATGTATTCATTATGAAATGATTACTACCATCAAGCTATTTAACACATACACCATGTCGTATAGTTACCCTTTTTGTGATTAGAATACTCGATATATTCTCTCTTAGCAAATTTCAAGTATACAATACAGTATTATTAACTACGGTCACCATGCTGCTGCATATTAGCTCACCAGAAAATATTTCTTTTACTACATTTAACAGGAATTTTGTAACCTTTGCAAATGCTATCTTGAATAAGGGGGAAGAGGTGGCTGAAGCCTTACAAAAGACTTAAAAGTAGGTATTAGTAAAAGAAAGTAATTATTGAAGGTATTATTAAACGCATTATTTAAGCGTATTATTAAAAGAAAGTTTTAACTTTCCACTTAGAATGAACTACTAATAAAACAAACCAGCAGTAAAGAACTTGAAAAAATATAATTAACAATACAAACGAAGTGCCTCCGACCTTCACAGTAGTCCAGGCTTAAGATAGCTAAATGTTCCTCTACCTCTTTTCTTTGGGGGAAGGGTAAGGTTAGAGAAGACACCCAAACGTGGCGATTGAGGGTGTCAATAAACAACACTACTTGTAACTCTGCTCCTGGAATCCAGCTGGGGGTGGGGTGTAGAAGGAGGGCTCTGAAGCTATGACCATGGGTTCTTGTCTAACAGTGTCTGACTCTGGTTCTCAAGACCTGTCTTTTCTTTAGGGTCCTTTACTGCCTCCCCTGCTAAGGGCCCATAGAACCTGCTACAGATGTACACAGATAAACACACACACACACACACACACACACACAGACACACGAGTTCGCCCAGCGTATCCATCCAGGATATCACACTCCACAGCTTCGGTGATTACAAGGGATACCCCTACACTTACCTGATGGCAAAGGATGGTCTGATGTACCAGCCGAGCATAGCTGTCCAACCGGACTCCCGAGTTACTCCGGCTCCTCATCCCGCAGCGTTTCCAATCCCCTCAGAGAAACAGCTCCGGCGCCAAAGAGGCCCTCAGTCCCTAAGGAATGCGGCTCCAACCCAGCCCCACCCTCGCTGTGAGAAGCCTGAGCGCCAGGCCCAGCAGAGTCCTCCCACCGCTCTGGCCTGGGCTGCCGGTTCAGTGTAGTGTTCGCAGCGGCAGACTCTGGGGGCCCACCACACGCCAGTATGGACCCGCGCCTCCCGAGGTCGAGGGCCCTACCGCAACGTCCCGTTGCTACTCTCTGCCACCTTAGTCCATTCCCTCCTCCACGTGTGGCTCCTGCATTCTCCCCCCAACTCCAGGAGACCGCCGAGGCCCAAAGCTTCTGACCTCGCCAAAGCCAACAGGTCACCGACGGTGGCGCTGCCTCCACCCTGCAGGGAGACGCAGTGGGGAGGGAGGGTGGGCGGGGTGAGTCCGGCAGCTGCGCGCTGAGCCCCAGGGACTCACCCGCCCGGGGTGGACGAGAATGTGTCACCGTAGGCAAAGTGCTTTCCTTGGTTTATTTTCGAGACAGCTCAAATGACCATTGCAGTTTTCCACACTTGCTGTGCACACAGGATTTTGAGAAGGCTGTTTGTTCTTCTCTACGGTTAGTTTTAGGAACCCAAGGTAAACTTCAAAACTGAAAGAAAGATTTGCATTTAAGGTCTAAAAAATTGAATTTCCAAGTCTTTATTATAGTTTAGATTTCGACTAAAAGCTCAAATTAAACGCCTCATCCCAACCCAAATTAAGCAAGGAAAATCTCCCTCTGGTAGTTTATAGCTTAGAAACTGGCCTGTTGGCGGGCTTGGAAGGAGAAGGCAGGTGTGCTCTCCCAGAAAGCCAGTGCCCCAGAAAACTGGGCTGGGAGCAAGCAGCGCCCTTCAGGGCCTGGGCTGGCCTGGAGCTGGAGGAGATCCTATAATGGCTTTCAAAGGTTTCCTCAAGCGCACTTAGATCACAAGCCTGAGGCAACAAAGACTCAGATGAAAATAAAGGAGAAAAGGAGGCGGGAAAAGACGTTAATCACTGGCTTCAGGTGGCAACCCGCAGGGTGGCTCTGGCCTCAGTGTTTTTGCTCCCTCCATCTACCGCTCCCCACCACCCACCTCTTGCTAGCTGCTCATACAAATCCTGTAGGCCTCTCAAGGATCAGTTTACATATCACCTACTCTCTGAATTTCTAGATTAAGAGAATCAGACTGATTGACCTTTCAAGTTCTAAGCCTTCCCTAGCCATTTCACCTAGGCCACTATGATTTTACATTTATCTTTTTATTTCTCTCTTCATAAGTTCCCTCCCTCCCTTTCCCCATCCAATTTAGCATAGAGTCAGGTAACCTGGAGCTGAGTTGTAAATATTCCTAATGGTGATGATGAAGAAGGAAGGAATGCTCAAGAATTCAATCTGGAACTTTGTGAGTTTCAACAGCCAGTCAGTGATATGATTAAAGTGGTACACTTAGAATTATCAAGGCCCTAGAGAGGCCCTAGAGCAGTGGTTTTCAACTTTCCTAACCCTTTAATACAGTTCCTCATGTTGTGGTGACCCAACCACAAAATTATTTTCGCTGCTACTTCATAAGTGTAATTTTGCTACTGTTATGAATCGTAATGTAAATATCTGATGTGCAGGATGTATTTAGGCGACCCCTGTGAAAGGGTTGTTTGACCCACAGGTTGAGAACTGCTGCGGACTACTTTTTCATCACAGTTATTAGTTATGCAAATACAGTGACTAGCAAATAACTTTAAGCCATAGGTGCACAGAGGGAGAAAAAGTCTTTCCGAAGAAAGTGAGTTCATTTTGGAGGAAAGGGCACTTCATAATCCCTGCTTTGACCCTAACTCCCTGACATCTGCCCACTCAGCCTACTGGGTAGCTTCAGAAGACTTTTCTCTACCCCTGCCCCCTGCAAGCTACTGCCCTCTTTTTCTTTATTTCACCATCATTTAAGCATGTTTACAAAAGACTAAAGTAGTATATGTTCACGGAAGAAAATTTTGACAGTATATAAAATACAACAAAAAAAGATTAAAATCACCACACAAATTTCTTCACATAGCCACCTGTTACTTTTAATTTATTTTTTTCCTCAACTTTTTATTCCCTCCACATGGACTATCATCCCCTCCACCAAGTTGTTTTGAATATGACTAGATAAGGTATGCCAGAAGTAGGGTGTTACTGAGACAGGATACCCAGAAAAACTAAGGTCTAGGAAAACAGAGATCTTCTCAAGGAGATCCCAAGGATACACCTGAGGTCCTCCCTGTGGTGACTCAGCTCTTAGGAATTTGTAGAAAATTAACTTCCTGGGACCTGGAAAATAATGCTTGCTTCTGCTTCTGCTTCTGCTTCTGTAAAAGCCCATGGTTCTGTAAAAGCTGGAGCCTGCTTGTCTAGCTTGATTCAAACTGACCAATGAGAAAGCAATCTGTGGGCCGGAACTTTTGACTGGGAATAAAAAGGAGATTGAGCTAGCCTGGGAACTGGACAATTCTGAATTCAATAAAACCCTTCTTCTTTTAAACATGCTGTTTGGGTGTTCATTCTCTCCACTGGGCCTCGTCTTCCTGCAATATTACTAAGAAAGATAGCTGGCAGGCTATAATGAGGCCTTACTGGATGGCATTGCCTTGTCGTTTTCAACTTTAGTTCATTCTGGGCTTTCAGTCTTGCAGTCTGAGAAACTTGGTATCAGTATCCAAGAAGTGGTCAAACTCAGGAGGCTGACTTCTGTTGATTACCTTATAGGAGCCTGGTGTATAAAAACCAGAGTGCTGGTTTATATTAGTCTGACTACCACATTCCCTCCCATTAATAATATGTAAGCCTCACTACATACCAGGAGCCATTTTGTTTTATACAATATTGCTATTACAAAGACACTGTTATTAATTCCATTTTAGAGACGGAAGGGCACTTGAAAATTAAGTAACTGATGAGTCTGTTCTGTCCATATTGGCTTTACTGACTTAAACGTATCTGCACTTTAACGGCTCACAAATGCATTCTTTCTATAGATATGTCAAAATTGCCAACCACATTATAGAGAAGTCTTGCCAGTCTGGAAGCCATTATGTTTCTTGAAGGTGATTTTTCCATTTGATTCATTCCATAATCATTTTATACTTTAACTCTCAAATAAAACTTTATTTCCAGGTCCATGGCAGTATTTTTTTTATTAATTTATTTATTTTTATTGTTACATCATAGCTGTGTACATTAGTGCAACCAAGGGGTACAATGTGCTGGTTTCATATGCAATCTGAAATCTTCTCATTAAACTGTTCAACGTACCCTTCATGGCATTTTCTTAGTAACTGTATGTAGGCATTTGTATTCTGCATTTAGTAAGTTTTGCCTGTACCCATTCTAAGACGCACTGTAGGTGTGGCCCCACCCATTACCCTGCCTCCACTATAACCTCCCCCCTCCCTTCCCCTTCCTTGGCCCTTTCCCCATAGTCTTGTGCTATAGTTGGGTTATAGCCTTCATGTGAAAGCTATAATTTAGCTTCATAGTAAAGCTGAGTACATTGGATACTTTTTCTTCCATTCCTGAGATACTTTTCTAAGAAGAGTATGTTCCAGCTCCATCCATGTAAACATGAAAGAGGTAAAGTCTCCATCTTTCTTTAAGGCTGCATAATATTCCATGGTATACATATACCAAAATTTGCTAGTCCATTCGTGGGTCGAAAGGCACTTGGTTTTCTTCCATGACTTAGCAAATAAGAATTGGGCTGCAATAAACATTCTGGTACAGATGTCTTTGTTATATTGTGATTTTTGGTCTTCTGGGTATAAACCTAGTAAAGGAATTATAGGATCGAATGGCAGGTCTATTTTTAGGTCCCTAAGTATTCTCCAAACATCCTTCCAAAAGGAACGTATTAGTGTGCATTCCCACCAGCAGTGTAGAAGTGTGCCCTTTTCTACACATCCACGCCAACATCTCTGGTTTGGGGATTTTGTTATGTAGGCTACTCTTACTGGGGTTAGGTGATATCTCAAAGTAGTTTTGATTTGCATTTCTCTCATGAATAAAGATGATGAGCTTTTCTTCATGTGTTTGTAGATCGTGTGTCTGTCTTTTTTAGAGAAGTTTCTCTTCAAGTCCCTTGCCCACCCTGAGATGGGGTCACATGTTCTTTTCTTGCTAATACGTTTGAGTTCTCTGTGGATTCTGGTTATTAGACCTTTATGGGAGGTATAACCTGCAAATGTTTTCTCCCATTCTGAGGGATGTCTGCTTGCTTTACTTACTATGTTCGTGGCTATGCAGAAGCTTTTTAGTCTGATCAGGTCCCAGTAGTGTATTTTTGACACTGCTTCAATTGCCTGGGGAGTCCTCCTCATAAAATATTCACCCAGGCCGATTCCTTCAAGAGTTTTCCCTGCACTTTCTTCAAGTATTTTTATAGTTTCATGTCTTAAGTTTAAATGTTTTATCCAGTGAGAGTCTACCTTAGTTAATGGTGAAAGGTGTGGGTCCAGTTTCAGTCTTCTACAGGTTGCCAGCCAGTTCACCCAGCACCATTTGTTAAATAGGGAATGTTTTCCCCACTGAATGTTTTTAATTGGTTTGTCAAAGATCAAATAACGGTAAGTAGCTGGTTTCATCTCTTGGTTCTCTATTCTGTTCCAGACATATACTTTCTGTTTTTGTGCCAGTATTATGCTGTTTTGATCACTATCGATTTGTAGTACAGTCTCAGGTCTGGTAGCATGATTCCTCCTGCTGTGTTTTTATTGCTGAGGAATGTTTTGGCTATTCGAGGTTTTTTTCTGATTCCATATAGAACAAAGTATTATTTTTTCAGGATCTTTAAAATATGACAATGGACCTTTAATAGGAATTGCATTAAAATTATATATTGCTTTGGGTAGTATAGACATTTTAACAATGTTGATTCTTCCCAGCCATGAGCATGGTATGTTTTTCCATTTGTTAACATCTTCAGCTATTTCTTTTCTTAAAGTTTCAAAGTTCTCTTTGTAGAGGTCTTTCACGTCCTTTGTTAGGTATACTCCCAAATATTTCATCTTCTTTGGCACTACTGTGAAAGGAATAGAGTCCTTGACTGTTTTTTCAGCTTGGCTATTTTTGGTATATGTAAAGGCTACAGATTTATGGGTGTTGATTTTGTAGCCTGAGACATTGCTGTATTCCTTGATCATTTCTAAAAGTTTTGTAGTAGAATCCCTAGTGTTTTCCAGATATACGATATCATCTGCGAAGAGTGAAAGTTTGATCTCTTCTGACCCTATGTGGATACCCTTGATTGCCTTTTCTTCCCTAATTGCAATGGCTAAAACTTCCACTACAATGTTAAAGAGCAATGGAGACAATGGGCAACCTTGCCTGGTTCCTGATCTAAGTGGAAATGATTTCAATTTAACTCCATTCAATACGATATTGGCTGTGGGTTTGCTGTATATGGCCTCTATTAGTTTAAGAAATGTCCCTTCTATACCAATTTTCTTAAGTGTTCTGATCACAAAGGGATGCTGGATATTATCAAAAGCTTTTTCTGCATCAATTGAAAGAATCATAGGGTCCTTATTTTTTAGTTTGTTTATGTGCTGAATTACATTTATAGATTTACGTATATTGAACCAGCCTTGAGACCCTGGGATAAATCCCACTTGGTCACGGTGTTTAATTTTTTTGATGTGTTGTTGGATTCTGTTTGTTAGGATCTTATTGAGTATTTTAGCATCAATATTCATTAGTGATATTGGTCTATAATTTTCTTTTCTTGTTGGGTCTTTCCCTGGTTTGGGGATCAAGGTGATGTTTGCTTCGTAGAATGTGTTGGATAATATTCCTTCTTTTTCTTATTTTGAAATAGTTTTAGTAGTATAGGTACTAGTTCTTCTTTAAAGGTTTGGTAGAATTCTGACATAAAGCCATCTGCTCCTGGGCTTTTCTTTTAGGGACTTTTTTTTTTAATTTTTATTTTTTTGTTGTTTTTTTCTTTTTTTTATTAAATCGTAGCTGTGTACATTGATATGATCATGGGGCATCATACACTCGATTCATAGACAATTTGACACATTTTCTTCACAATTGTTAACATAGCCTTCCTGGCATTATCTCAGTTACTGTGCCAAGACATTTGCATTCTACATTTACCAAGTTTCGCGAATACCCCTGTAAGATGCACCACAGGTATAATCCCACCAATCCCCCTCTCTCTACCCACTACCCCCTCCCTCCCCTCCCTTTCCCACTTCCCCCTATTGTTAGGTTGTAACTGGGTTATAGCTTTCATGTCAAAGCCCCAAATTAGTTTCATAGTAGGGCTGAGTACATTGGGTACTTTCTCTTCCATTCTTGAGATACTTTACTAAGAAGAATATGTTCCAGCTCCATCCATGTAAACATGAAAGAGGTAAAGTCTCCATCTTTCTTTAAGGCTGCATAATATTCCATGGTGTACATATACCACAATTTATTAACCCATTCGTGAATCGATGGGCACTTTGGCTTTTTCCATGACTTAGCAATTATGAATTGGGCTGCAATAAACATTCTGGTACAAATACTTTTGTTATGTTGTGATTTTTGGTCTTCTGTGTATATGTCCAGCAGAGGAATTACAGGATTGAATGCAGATCTATTTTTAGATCTCTGAGTGTTCTCCATATATCTTTCCAAAAGGAATATATTAATTTGCATTCCCACCAGCAGTGCAGAAGTGTTCCCTTGTCTCCACATCCACGCCAACATCTCTAGTCTTGAGATTTTGTGATATAGGCTAGTCTCACTGGAGTTAGATGATATCTCAAAGTAGTTTTGATTTGCATTTCTCTGATGATTAAAGATGATGAGCATTTTTTCATATGTCTGAAGGCCGTGTGCCTGTCTTCTTCAGAGAAGTTTCTCTTCAAATCCCTTGCCCAGACTGTGATGGGATCCCTTGTTTTTTTCTTGCTGATGTATTTGAGTTCTCTGTGGATTCTGGTTATTAAACCTTTGTCAGAGATATACCCTGCAAATATCTTCTCCCATTCTGAGGGCTGTTTGCTTGCTTTACTTACTGTGTTCTTGGCTGTGCAGAAGCTTTTTAGTTTGATCAAGTCCCAGTAGTGTATTTTTGAAGCTGCTTCAATTGCCCGGGGGGTCCTCCTCATAAAATAGTCGCCCAGACCAATTTCTTCAAGGGTTTTCCTTGCACTCTCCTCTAGTATTTTTATAGTTTCATATCTTAAGTTTAAATCTTTAATCCAATGAGAGTCTATCTTAGTTAATGGTGAAAGGTGTGGGTCCAATCCCAGTCTTCTGCAGGTTGCCAGCCAGTTCACCCAGCACCATTTGTTAAATAGGGAATCTTTTCCGCACTGAATGTTTTTAATTGGCTTGTCAAAGATCAAATAACGGTAAGTAGCTGGATTCATCTCTTGGTTCTCTATTCTGTTCCAGATATCTACTTCTCTGTTTTTTGTGCCAATACCATGCTGTTTTGATCACTATCAATTTGTAGTAAAGTCTGAGGTCTGGTAGTGTGATTCCTCCTGTTTTGTTTTTATTTCTGAGTAATGTCTTGGCTATTCAAGGTTTTTTCTGATTCCATATAAAACGAGGTATTGTTTTTTCAAGATCTTTTTTTTTCATTTGTTTTGTTTTGTTTTTGGTTATTGGCCGGGGCTAGGTTTGAACCCGCTACCTCCGGCATATGGGACTGGCGCCCTACTCCTTGAGCCACAGGCGCTGCCCATCAAGATCTTTAAAGTATGACAGCGGAGCTTTAATAGGGATTGCATTGAAATTATATATTGCTTTGGGTAGTATGGACATTTTAATAATGTTGATTCTTCCAAGCCATAAGCATGGTGTGTTTTTCCGTTTGTTAACATTTTCAGCTATTTCTTTTCTTAGTTTCATAGTTCTCTTTATAGAGATCTTTCACGTCTTTTGTTAGGTAAATTCCCAAATATTTCATCTTCTTTGGCACAAATGTGAATGGTATACAGTCCTTGACTGCTTTTTCAACTTGACTATTGTTGGTGTATATAAAGGCTACCGATTTATGGATGTTGATTTTGTAACCTGAGACGCTGCTGTATTCCTTGATCACTTCTAGGAGTTTTGTAGTAGAGTCCCTAGTGTTTTCCAGATACACAATCATATCATCTGCGAAGAGTGAAAGTTTGATCTCTTCTGACCCTATATGAGTACCCTTGATCACTTTTTCTTCCCTAATTGCGGTGGCTAAAACTTCCATTACAATGTTAAAAAGCAATAGAGACAATGGGCAGCCTTGTCTGGTTCCTGATCTGAGTGCAAATGATTCCAGTTTAACTCCATTCAATATGATATTGGCTGTGGGTTTGCTGTAAATGGCCTCTATCAGTTTAAGAAAAGTCCCTTCTAGACCAATTTTCTTGAGTGTTCTGATCATGAAAGGATGCTGGATATTATCAAAAGCTTTTTCTGCATCGATTGACAGAATCATATGGTCTTTGTTTTTTAATTTGTTTATGTGCTGAATTACATTTATAGATTTACGTATATTGAACCAGCCTTGAGACCCTGGGATAAAACCAACTTGGTCATGATGTATAATTTGTTTGATCTGTTGCTGGATTCTGTTTGTTAGGCTCTTGTTGAATATTTTTGCATCTATATTCATTAGTGATATTGGTCTATAATTTTCTTTTCTTGTTGGGTCTTTTCCTGGTTTGGGGATCAGGGTGATTTTTGCTTTTGTATATTTGATGCTATTTCAGAACTTGATATAGGCCTGTTCAACATTTCCAGTTCATTCTGGCTAAGTCTTGGTAGGTGGCATACTTCCAGGTATTGGTCGAAATCTTGCAGCCCTCAAAGATCTGAGAAACACAGTAGTATCCCTCAGTAACAGAATAAAGCAAGCGGAAGAAAGGATTTCTGACATTGAATACAAAGCTTTTGAATGCTCCCAAACTCTCAAAGAGGAAGAGAAATGGAGGGCAAAAACAGATCACTCTCTCAGAGAGCTCTGGGATAATTAGAAGAAAACCAATATTCTTCTTGTAGGGATCCCTGAAAGCGATGAAATGGCTTCACAAAGCACAGAGTCTCTTCTCCACGAGATTCTGAAGGAGAACTTTTAAGACATGCCAAGAGATTCTGAAATTCAGATAGCAGACAGTTTCAGAACTCCAGCACAACTCAACCCAAATAAGACATCCCCCAGACACATCATAATCAATTTCACTAAAGTTAATATGAAGGATAAAATTCTGAAAGCTGCCAGATGAAATAAAACCATTATCTGCAAGGGGAAGAATATCAGAATAACTGTAGATCTCTCTGCCTGAACCTTTCAAGCTAGAAGAGGATGGTCATCAACTTTTAATCTCCTAAAACAAAATATCTTTCAACCCAGGATCCTGTACCCAGCTAAACTGAGTTTCATCTATGACGGAGAAATTAAATACTTCAATGACATTTACATGTTGAAGAAATTTGCCATAACTAAACCAGCTCTCCAGGATATTCTCAGACCTATCCTCCATAAAGACCAGCGTAATCCTCCACCACAAAAGTAAACCCACCCAGAAAATTTTGATCAAATTCCAGCTTCCACAGTCACAAAAGGATTAAAAATGTCCACTGGACTCTTGAAAGGCTTATCAATATTCTCAATTAATGTGAATGGTTTAAACTCTCCTCTAAAGAGGCACAGGTTGGCAGACTGGATACAAAAACTCAAGCCCGATATCTGGTGCATACAAGAATCACATCTTACATTAAGAGACAAATATAGACTCAAGGTGAAGGGATGATCATCTATATTCCAGGTGAACGGAAAGCAGAAAAAAGCAGGCATTGCAATCTTGTTCGCAGATGCAATAGGCTTTAATCCAACCAAAATAAGGAAGGATAAGAATGAACACTTCATATTTGTTAAAGGTAATACTCAATATGATGAGATCTCAGTTATTAATATTCATGCACCCAACTGGAACGCACCTCAATTTATAAGAGAAACTCTAACAGACATAAGCAACTCGATTTCCTCCAGTTCCATAGTAGTTGGAGATTTTAACACCCCTTTAGTAGTGCTGGATAGATCCTCCAAAAAGAAGCTAAGCAAAAAAATTTTAGATTTAAACTCAACCATTCAACATCTGGAGTTAAAAGACATCTACAGAACATTTCATCCCAACAAACCTGAATACACATTCTTCTCATCAGCCCACGGAACATACTTCAAAATAGATCACATCCTAGGCCACAAATATAACCTCAGCAAATTTAAAAAAATAGAAATTATTCCTTGCATCTTCTCAGACCATCATGGAATAAAAGGTGAACTCAATGACAACAGGAACCTGCATACCCATACAAAAACATGGAAGCTAAACAACCTTATGCTGAAGGATAGATGGGTTATAGACGAGATTAAGAAGGAAATCACCAAATTTTTGGAAAAAAACAACAATCAAGACACAAATTACCAGAACCTCTGGGATTCTGCAAAGGCAGTCCTAAGAGGGAAATTTATAGCACTGCAAGCCTTTCTCAAGAAAACGGAAAGCAAGGAAGTTAATAACTTAATGGGACATCTCAAGCAACTGGAGAAGGAAGAATACTCCAACCCCAAACGAAGCAGAAGAAAAGAAATAACCAAAATCAGAGCAGAACTAAATGAAATTGAAAACAAAAGAATTATACAACAGATCAATAAATCCAAAAGTTTGTTTTTTGAAAAGAGCAATAAAATAGATAAACCTTTGGCCAACCTAACCAGGAAAAAAAGAGTAAAATGTCTAATTTCATCAATCAGAAATGGTAATGATGAAATAACAACAGACCCCTTAGAAATTAAAAAAATCCTTAATGAATACTACAAGAAACTCTACTCTCAGAGATATGAAAATCTGAAAGAAGCATTTTTTTTTTTTTGAAACAGGGTCTGAAACACTTTTTGAAACAGTTGCCCTCGGTATAGTGCTGCGGTGTCAGAGTTCACAGTGACCTCAAACTCTTGGGCTTAAGTTATTCTCTTGCCATAGCCTCCCAAGTAGCTGGGAGGCCAGGCACCTGCTACATCACCTGGCTATTTTGTTGTTGTTGTTGCAGTTGTCATTGTTGGTTAGGAAGTCCATACCGGGTTCAACCTTGCCAGCCTCAGTGTATATGGTTGGTGCCCTAACCACTGGGCTATGGTTTTGAAAATCCAAAAGCTCTAAAATCTCACATTTGACAAGTATTTCCCATGGTTTTATATTTTATGTTAATGTCTACATTAATCTTCTCTCTAGTGGGTATCAGATAGTTTGTTTAGCTATTCTCTTATTCTTAATTAATAATAATTTAAATTTCTTGAAGAAAACAGCCTGAATGCTGTTGCCTTCCCCTTATTTTCTATTCATTGTTTTTAAGATTATTTTTAAAAATTACACAAATAACATATGAATGCATTTTCCATGAAAAATGTTAAAATATTACAGATACTGTTTCATATGTCTATCACCCTCTGTTGACAATCCCCTTTAACTCCCTTCCAAGGCAACTACAATTATTGCATTAGTTTTTATCTTTGGCATTTTTAAAATGAATTTACATATATATGTAGAAATGGAAATGCATATAAAATATGTAGTGTTATTTTCTGTATATTATTTTAATATAAACTATATTATGCTGTAGGTACAGCTTTGCAAATTGCTTTATCCACCCCAAAATGATGTCATGGAGATCTAGTTCTGTTAATACTTAGAAATTTCTGATACATCATGGTTTATATGGGCTTTTCTCTATTGATGTGTATTTAGTTTCCAGGTTAGAGCTCTTGAAAACAGTACAGCAGTGAATATAATATATGTTTTCTTGTGAATGCATGCAGATTTAGGAAATAGGCATTTAAAATTTTGATATAGCCTCAAAGCCATTGAAATTATTTTCACCAACCAGCCGTGTTTGAAAGTCCTCATTTCCCTAGTCTTATCAATACCTGATATTATTAAACTTTAAATGTGATCAATATGGATATAAAATGATTTGCTGTATTTTGATTTTCATTTATCTGAATACTAATGTTATTGAGCATCTTTTTATGTTTGTTTTATTTGATTTGTGTTTATTTATATTTTTTCATTTATTTTATTTCCTTTTTCTGTCATGCATTTTCATATACATAGTGATTTCTAGTTGTCTTTCTCTTATTGAGGTATAGAAATTTTTAAAAGTTATATATTCTGGTTTTTGATTTTTTTTTCTGAAAGAAATCTAAAAGAATATTGAATGTTTTTTCATAAGTTGCTTTCCTATTAAAATTATTTATGATGTCTTTTTTCATATACTTTTTTTAATGTTAACATTTTCTTTATTAGAGATGTTAAATTTACTGATTTTTATTTATTTATTATTTTTTTTTTTGAGACAGAGTCTCACTTTGTCACCCTCAGTAGAGTGCTCTGGTGTCATAGCTCACAGCAACCTCAAACTCTTGGGCTCTGGAAATTCTCTTGCCTCAGTCTCCCAAGTAGCTGGACTACAGCCTCCCACCACAACACCCAGCTGTTTTTTTAGAGACAGGGTGTTGCTCTTGCTCAGGCTGGTCGTGAACCTGTGAGCTCAGGTAACCCACCTACATATATCCCTACATTTTGTCCATTGGGTGAGACATTACTAAACACCCTCCCTCATTCTCTCTCCCCTCTCTCTCATTACCTTCCCCTCTACTTGAATTTAATTGTGTTTTTCTCTCCTGTGAGCATGTAGTTGTTCACCTATGGTTTCATATTAGTATTGAGTACACTGTATACTCACTTTTCCATTCTTGTGATACTTTACTTAGAAGGATGTTATACAAATCCATCCAGTTAAATACAAAAGATGTAAAGTCTTATCTTTCTTTATGGCTGCATAGTATTCCATGGTATACATATACCATAGTTTATTTACCCATTTATGAATTGATGAGCACTTTGGTTGATTTCATATCTTGTTGGTTGTGAATTGAGCTGTGATAAACATTTTAGTGCAAATGTTTTATGGCAAAGTGATTTTTTTTTCTTCTGGGTAGATAGCTAGTAATGGGATTTTTGGATCAAATGGAAGGTCTACTTTCAGTTCTTGAGGATTCACAATACTTATTTTCAAACAGCCTGTTTAGTTTGCAATCCCACCAAAAGTGTATAAATGTTCCCTCTGTTTGCATCCACGTCATCATCTGTAGCTTTGGGACTTTTTGATGTGGGAAATTCTCACTGGCAATATCTCAAGGTAGTCTTGAGTTGCTTTTCTCTAATGATTGGGGATGATGAGCATTTTTTCCTGTGTTTGTTGGCCATTCTTCTCTCTTCTTTTAAGAACTTTCTGTTCATATCTCTTGTCCAATTTGCTCATTTTCTGTTGATTAATGTGCATTCTCTGTAGATTCTGGTTATCAACATTTTGTTAGATTTGTAGCATGAAAATATCTTCCATTCTGAAAGTTGCCTGCCTGCTTTAGTTGTTCTCCTCTTAACTGTGCAGAAGCTTTTTAGTTTGATCATGTCCCATTCATTTATTTTTGGTGTTGCTGCAATTGCTAAGGGGATCTTCTTCATGAAATATTTTCCCAGGCCAATTTTGTCCAGACTTTTCCCCACACTTTTTTCTAGAATTTTTATGGTTTCATGTCTTAAATTCAAATCTTTCATCCAGTGGGAGTCAATTTTTTTAAGTGGAGAGGTTCTGGTTCAATTTCAGTCTTTTATGTGGCTAAGTAGTTCTCCCAGCACCATTTATTAAATGGGAATTCTTATCCCCAGTGTATGCTTTTGTTTGCTTTATCAAAGATCAGATGGCAATACATGGCTGGGTTCATCTATAGGTTCTCTATGCTGTTCCATAGATCTATATCTCTATTTTTGTGCCAGTACCATGCTGTTTTAATCACTATAGACCTGTAGTATAACCTGAAGTCTGGTAATGTGATGCCTCCAGATTTGTTTTTATTTCTTAGAATTGTGTTGGCTATTCTGTCATATGAAATGAAGAACTATTTTTTCAAGTACTTCAAAGTATAACATTGGTGTTTTAATGGGGATTGCATTAAATCCGTAGCTTGCTTTGGGTGGTATGTACATTTTAAAATATTGATTCTTCCTAGCCAAGAGCATGATATGTTCTTCCATTTGTTAGTATCTTCTGCTATTTCTTCTCTCAGGGTTTCACAGTTCTCTCTGTAGAGATCCTCCACCTCCTTTATTAGTTATAATTCTAGGTATGTAATTTTTCTTTGAAGCTCCTGTGAAGAGTATTGTGTCTTTGATTTGATTCTCAGCATGACTGTTATTGGTGTATATGAAGGGTACTGATTTGAGGACACTGATTTTATATCCTGAGATGTCACTGTATTTCTTTTTTTTTTTTTTTTGGTGGGGGACAAGGTCTATTTTATTGCCCTTGATAGAGTGCTGTGACATCATAGCTCACAGCAATCTCAAACTCTTGAGCTCAAGCAATTCTCTTTCCTCAGCCTCCCAAGCAGCTGGGACTACAGGCTCCTGCCACAATGCCTGGCTATTTTTTAGAAATGAGATTTCACTCTGGTTCAGGCTGGTCTTGAACCCATAAGCTCAGGCAATCTACCTGTCTTGGCCTCCTAGAATGCTGGGATTACAGGCGTGAGCCACCATGCCTGGTCTGTATTTCTTGATCACTTCAAGGAGTCTCTTGTTGGAGTCCTTTGGATTTTCTAAATAAAAAATGATACCATCAGCAAAAGTGATGACCTCCTCTGTCCCCATTTGGATACCCTTGATACCTTTCTCCTGCCTTGTTTTTTGCTTAGGACTTTAAGCACTATGTTGAATAGCAGTATCAACAGTTGAAATCCTCATCTGGTTCCAGTTTAGGTGGAAATGCTTTTCAGTTCAATCTGATGTTCACTGTGGGTTTGTTGTAAATGGGTTGTATCAGTTTCAGAAACATTTCATTTTATGCTTTTTTTAAGTGTTCTTATCAGAAAAGGATGCTGTATTTTGTTGAATGCTTTTTATTCATCTATTGAGAGGTCTTATGGTTTTTGTTTTTCCTTCTACTTACATGGTAAATTACATTTATGGATTTGCATTTGTTAAACCAACCTTACATTCCTGGGATAAAGCCCACCTGCTCATGATGTATACATTTTTAAATGTGTAGATGCATTCGATTTGCTAGATTTTTATTGAGTGTTTTTGCATCAATATTCATTAGTCAAATTGGTCTTTAGTTGTTCTTTTTTGTTGGGTCCTTTCTTGGGTTTGGTATCAGGATGATATTTACTTCATAGAATTAGTTGGGTAGGGTTTTTTTCTTTTCAATATTTTGGAATAGGTTCTGCAATATAGGTTCAAGTTTGGTAGAATTCTGATGTAAAGCTATCTGGTTCAGGACTTTTTTGCTGGAAGCTATTTCGTTGTTGTTGCAATTTTGGTGCTTGATATTGGTCTGTTCAAGAATTCTATTTCTTCCTAGTTAAGTCTAGGGAAATAATATTTTCCATATTGCTCCATATTTCCAAATTTCTTGGCATAGATTTTTTTGTCGTAATTGGAGATGAGTTTTTTATATGTGTCACATCTATCATTGCTTGTTGTTTGTTTGTGATCGAGGTTATTAGAGATCTTACTTTTCTGTTTTTAATTAGTCTAGTCAAAGGTTTATTGATTTTATTTATCTTTTAAAAGAACCAACTTTTTGTTTTCTTAATCTTCTGAATGTTTCTTTGTGTTCTCAATTTAATTTTTTCTGATCTAATTTTTGGTTCTTTTTTTTTCCACTTTTCAGATTTTATTTATTATAGAATATTTTGGGGTGGTGCCTGTGGCTCAGTGGGTAGGGCGCCGGCCGGGAGGGTGGCCATTCGAACCCGGCCCCGGCCAAACTCCTGGCTAGTTATGGTATCAAAAATGTTTCTAAAAGTTGCTCTTAATCAGCAATTATAAACAGCCAGTGCCTTAGAGTTCAGATAATTCAATTAATTTACTTGCCTATAACAAGTACAAATTGTGATATTTATTTTATAGTTTATTACTCTTCTATTCAAAATGCTGAGATACAATTCCATATATAAATAATAAATTTCAATCTGTCACAATGAGCAAGGTATTCTTGAAAAATTTATGCAAAATATGTTTTACTCATCAGAACATAATTTTGTTTCATACTGTAATGAATCATCCATACACAAGACAGGAAAAGAAGCTACCCTTAGTAACTGTGGGGCCTTTTAATACTTCTCTCTGCAGGTTTATGTTACACTCAAGAGATAATTTTTAAATTGGTCTATTTGCTCATAAAACACAAATATACACTGTACATAAGAGTAAACAGTAAAACCAGTCTTATGCATTTATTATGAATAGCTAAAATCCTATACAAATGCAATATCATATCATGCCAATTAATATGCAGAAGAAAGTAGTGAAATGTCTCACCATTAATTAGGGCATGTAAACAGATAGAGGGATGCAATTCACATAGGTGTTAAGAAGCTGACTCTGGGCGGCGCCTGTGGCTCAAGGAGTAGGGCGCCGGTCCCATATGCCAGAGGTGGTGGGTTCAAACCCAGCCCCGGCCAAAAACCACAAAAAAAAAAAAAAAAAAAAAAAACTAAAAAAAAAAAAAAAGAAGCTGACTCTATTTGGGTAGGCAGGACACCCACACACCTGCTGAAATATATAAGTCAATTTGGAATAGAATCTGCCTAACACAAGAAGAATGTAACCCCTTTCTCATAGCTATCCAAGGGGAAATCTAATGAAATCTTAGAAAATGCAACCAAATGCAGTCTCATATTGCATTTCCTGATTCACTCTCTTCTCAAATGATTTATCCTTTCAGGACCAATTTATCAACAGCTTCATGGTTCCGTATCTCAATATTATGAACATTTGACTGAGCAAGCTAGGTGGTGAAACAGTAAAGAATACATACAATATTGTAAAAGATATCCTGTGACTATTTTTAAAGAGTTCATAGAAAAGTTACTAAGATTATACCAGTCATTTCTGTTCATGTCACCACAATGTAAACCTTGGAACCCTTCTTCATATTCAATGTGCACTGTTTCATGTATTGTACAACAAATTGCAAAACAGAACTGCTTATCCAACGTGATGCTCACTGACTCACTGAGATAAGGTAACCAGCAGAGGCCATTGTTTTCCTGAAGTTTGTTATAATTAAAAAAAACAAAAAAAAAAACAAAAAAAACAGAAATCAGAGATCAAGCATAAAGTGAGTCTATGTCCAGATGACCTGCCACTGCATGATGCACATGTCCTTCCTACCCAGGGTGATGAATTGGCTGTCTTCACAGATGAAGTTGACGTTGATGATGTGGCTTCTGTGCTCACCATATATGTGACTTAGAGCCCTAACGTGTGAGCAAGGAAGAGAAGAGGTACATTTTGTCAAAATCATTACCTGTTGACAGGAGTTTTTCTCAGGAGCCGCACAGTTCCATCTGAGCCATCTGGACACAATCCAAAAACATGGAATCTCACAGTGCAGTTATAGGTACCCCATTCAATGTCTTGTGTAGTTTCCACACTTATAACTTGCTTACAACCAAAGGGAGCCCAGTAAAGGATTTCATAGTCTCCAGCCATTTGACATGAGGAATTGTGAGATTACAGACCAGTCCAGGTGAGTAATGAAGCTGGAATGACCTGAGCATTTGCCAACACAAGGGTATTTCCCCTTATTGTCGCTAATTCCACACATATTGACACAGTTATCATGACAGCCTATTGCTAAGAAATTCCCATCGAGACAGTAATGCATTACAGAGAGCTCTTTGTTTCCATTTGTGTAAATGGTGACCAAGTCTTTTGCTTCTGTATCAAACACAAACTCCCTGCCTAATAGTGTTCCAACTGCAACCACAGACACTGAAAAAGAAAAACAGTAGACTGAGCTGAATCCTCTATTATTTTGTCCTAGATAAGCTAGTGACCAACAGCATCCCACAGAGTGGCATGCTTGTTGTCACCAAAGGTCAAGAACTGAGGCTTTGAGACATAGACAGTCAGTTCCCAAAGCTCATCAGTGTGACCCTGGGTGCAAAGTCCTATGACAGAGTCCTGTGTAGGATGAAGTTTCTAGTTGTGTCAATCAAGATCACATTGCCTTTCCCCACAGCCACTGGCTGTATTGGGCTGAACTGTTCTGGAATCTTAGTTTTGTGAAGGTTTTGATAGTTTCCACTTTAAGAAATGAGCTTTTGGTCTTTGCTACCTCCCCCAAACAGTGTGCCAACTCTTAATATATAAAGTGCAGAAATGCCGCCCTCATTGGCCCCTTGAACTGAGTAGCTTATTTGACTCATACCTTTTCTTCATACTAAGATGGTGCCATTTGAGTCTCCAGTAATGGTGTCACCATTTTCAGAAAAAATCACACAAAGGACAAACTTTGGCTTTCCTTCTTTCTCAAATAATACTTGCTTCTTCTTCTTCTTCTTTTTTTATTGTTGCAGATTCATTAAGGGTACAAAGAACCAGGTTACTCTGATTGTATTTGTTAGGTAAAGTCCCTCTTATAATTGTATTCCATCCCCCAAAAGTTGTCATATCTTATGACCCCCCACTCCTCCCTCCTCCCCTCTCACTGAGCCCCCTTTCCCCCTAGCCTACTAGGTCATCAATTGTCCTCATAATTGTACTCAGAATTGAGTACATAGGATTCTTGCTTCTCCATTCATGTGATGCTTTACTAAAAATAATGTTTTCCACTTCTGTCCAGTTTAATACATAGATGTAAAGTCTCCATCTTTTTAACGGTTGAATAGTATTCCTTGGTATACATATACCATAACTTGTTAATACATTCCTGGGTTGGTGGGCATTTAGGCTGTTTCCACATTTTGGCTATTATAAATTGAGCTGTGATAAACAGTCTAGTGCAAATGTCCTTGTGATAAAAGGATTTTTTCTTTCTTCTGGGTAGATGCCCAGTAATGGGATTGCAGGATCAAATGGGAGGTCTAGTTTGAATTCTTTGAGGATTCTCCATATTTCCTTCCAAAAAAAGGTTATATTAGTTTGTAGTCCCACTGGCAATGTAGAAGTGTCCCTTTCTCTCCACACCACATCAACACCAGCATCTATAGTTTTGAGATTTTGTGATATGGGACATTCTCACTGTGGTTAGATGATATCTCAGAGTGGTATTGATTTGCATTTCTCTGATAATTAGGGATGACGAGCCTTTTTTCATGTTTGTTAGCCATTGGTTTATCTTTTTTAGAGAAGGTTCTATTCATCTCTCTTGCCCAGTGATATAAAGGATTGTTGGCTCTTTTTATGTTGATTAATTTGTGTTCTCTGTAGATCCAAGTTACCAAGTTTTTGTCCAATTCATAATATGCAAATATCCTTTCCCATTGTGCAGGTTGTCTATATGCTTTCGTTGTTGTCTCCTTAGTTGTACAGAAGCTATTCAGTCACGCAAAGGACAAACTTTGGCTTTTGTTTGTTTATTTTTGTTATTGTTGCAATTGCCACAGAAGTCTTCTCCAGTCTGATATCTTCTAGTGTTTTCCCATACACTGTCTTTGAGAATTTTAATTGTTTCTTGCCTTAGATTTAGATCTTTTATCTATCTTGAATAAATTTTTGTGGGAGAAGAAAGGTGTGGGTCCAGTTCTATTCTTTTACATTTGGGTATCTAGTTCTCCCCACCCTCATTTATTGAATAGGGATTCATTCCCCCAGTGTATGTTCCTATTTGTTTTAATGAAGATTAGGTGACTATAAAATATTAGTTTCATCTCATAGTTTTCTATTTCTTTCCAGAAGTCGATGTCTCTATTTTTTTGTGTCGGTACCATGCAGTCTTGACCACTGTGGCCTTGTAGTAAAGCCTAAAATCTGATAGGCTGATGCCCCGAGCTTTGTTTTTATTACTAAGAATTGCCTTAGCTTTATGGTTTTTTTTCTGGTTCCACACAAAATGAAGAATTATTGTTTTCCAAGTCTTGAAAGTATGATGTTGCTATTTTGATGGGAATGGCATTGAATTTGCAGATTGCTTTGAGAAGTAGAGACATTTTAACAATGTTGATTCTTCCCAGCCATGGGAATGGTATGTTCTTCCATTTGTTCATATCTTCTGCTATTTCTTTTCTTGGGGTTTCATAATTTTCTTTATAGGGGTCCTTCACATCTTTTGTTAAGTATATTCCTAGGCATTTCATTTTCTTTGAAGCTGCTGTGAAGGGGGTTGTGTCCTTAATTAGCTTCTCATCTGGGCTGAAGATACAAAGGCTACTGATTTGTTGACATTGATATTCTATCTTGAGACATTACTGTGTTTTTTGATCACTTCCAGGAGTCTTGTAGTTGAGTCTTTGGGGTTTTGTAAGTAGAAGATCATATCATCAGCAAAGAGGGAGAGTTTGACCTCCTCTGCTCTCATTAGGATGCCCTTTATTTCCTTCTCTTGCCTGATTGTATTGGCTAGAACTTCCAGCACTATGTTGAATAGTAGTGTTGATAGAGGATAACCTTGTCTGGTTGCAGTTCTAAGTGGAAAAGCTTTAAGTTTTACTCCATTCAGTAAAATATTAGCTGTGGGTTTGTCGTAGATAGCTTTGATTGGTTTAAAAATGTGCCTTCTATGCTTATATTCATCAGGGTTTTAATTTAAAAAGGATTTTGAACTTTATCAAATGCTTTTTTTGCATCTAGTGAGAGGATCATATGGTTTTTGTTTTTGCTTCTGTTGATATAGTGAATTAAGTTCATGGATTTGAGTATGTTAAACCAGCCTTGCATCCATGAGATTAAACCTGCTTGATTATCATGTATGACTTTTTTAATGAGAAGCTATAGTCTTTTGGTTAGAATTTTGTGAGAATTTTTTCATCTATATTCATTAGTGAAATTAGTCTGAAGTTTTCCTTTTGAGTTGGTTTCTTTCCAGGTTTTGGTATTAGTGTGATGTTTGCTTCATGTAATGTGTTGGGGAAGACTTCTTCCTCCTCAATTTTTTGGAATAATTTCTGCAGTATGGGTATAAGCTCGTCTTTGAAGTTTGATAGAATTCTGATGTGTAGCCATCTGGACCAGGGCATTTTTTTGGGGTGGTGGTGGTGGTGGAGATTTTTTATTGTTTCTTTGATCCTTAGTGCTTAAAGTAGGTCTATTCAGGAGATCTGTTTCTTCTTGATTAAGTCTAGGGAGAGGGTATGATTCCAAATATTGATCCACTTCCTTCCCATTGCCCAATTTCTGGGCATAGAGTTTCATGTAGTATTCAAAGGATAATCTCTTGTATCTCTGTGGCATCTTTTGTTATTTTCCCTTTATCATTTCTGATTGAGGTTACTGAAGATTTTACTTTTCTGTGTCTAGTTAGTCTTACCAAAGGTTTACATATCTTATTTATTTTTTCAAAAAGCCAACTTTTCATTTCATTAATTGTTTGAATGATTCTTTTGTTTTTGATTTCATTCATCTCTGACTTAATTTTGGATATTTCTTTTCTTTTGCTGGTTTAGGAGTAGATTGTTCTTCTTTTTCAAATTCCATAAGATGGTTGTTGAGGTTGTAGATGCATTCTATTTCTGATTTTTGTATTTAGGCCTTTAAAGTGATAAATTTTCCTCTAAGGACTGCTTTTGCTGTATCAAACAGGATTTAGTAGTTCATGTCTTCATTGTTGTTATGCTCAAGGAAGTTAATGATATCCTCTTTTATCTCTTCCTGCACCCAACTGTCATTCAGCATAAGGTTGTTTAATTTCTATGCCTTTGTGTGAGGTTGAACATCTTCATTGAAATTGAGTTCCAACTTTACTGCCTTGTGGTCTGAGAAGATTCAAGGTAAAATTTCAATTCTTTTGATTCTGTTGAGGTTTGTTTTGTGTCCTAAGATATGATCAATTTTGGGGAATGTTCCATGGGCCGATGAGAAGAACGTATATTCTTTTTTTTTTTTTTTTATTAAACCATAGCTGTGTACATTAGTATGATCATGGGGCACCATACACTTGGTTCATATATCGTTTGACACATTTTCATCACATTAGTTAACATAGCTTTTGTAGCATTTTCTTAGTTATTTTGCTAAGACCTTTACATTCCACATTTACTAGGATTCACATATACCCTTGTAAGATGCACCACAGGTGTAATCCCATTAGTCCCCCTTCTTCCGCCTTCCTCCCCCCTCCCTCCCCTCCCTTACCCCTTTCTCCCTATTCTTAGGTTATAACTGGGATATAGCTTTCATGTGAAGGTCCTACATTAGTTTCATAATAAGGGTGAGTACATTGGGTACTTTTTCTTCCATTCTTGAGACACTTTACTAAGAAGAATATGTTCCAGCTCCATCCATGTAAACATGAAAGAGGTAAAGTCTCCATCTTTCTTTAAGGCTGCATAATATTCCATGGTGTACATATACCACAATTTATTGATCCATTTGTGGATCGATGGGCACTTGGGCTTTTTCCATGACTTAGCAATTATGAATAGGGCTGCAATAAATATTCTGATACAAATATCTTTGTTATGGTGTGATTTTTGGTCTTCTGGGTATATGCCCAGTAGGGGGATTACAGGATTGAATGGCAGATCTATTTTTAGATCTTTAAGTGTTTTAAAGAACGTATATTCTTTAGCTTTAGGATAGAGTATGCTATACATATCTATCAAGCACAGTTGTTCTAAGGTCACATTTCAGTCCCTTGTATCTCTGTTTAGTTTGTGTTTCTCCCTACACACAAACTCTATAAGAGGATTGTTAACGTCCTCTGCTATTATGGTGTTATGGGATATCATATTGCTCAGAATAATTAAGTTATGTTTTACAAATATGGGAGCATTTAAGTTGGGTACATAAATATTTACAATTGAAATATCTTCTTATTGTATTTTTTTTCTTGACCGATATGAAGTGTCCATCTTGGTATTTTTTGACTTTAGTTGCTTTAAATCCACTTGTATCTGAAAATAAGATGGCAACCCCTCTTTTCTTCTGTTTTCTTTTTGCCTGAAAAATTGTCTTCCATCCCTTAACTGAATTTTAATTTGTCCTTTGAGATGTGTTTCCTACAGACAGTAAACGAAAGTCTTGTGTTATTTTATCTAATTAGGCAGGCTATGCATCTTCAGTGGGAAATTCAGGCCATTAACATTTATTGAGATAATTGATAAATGTGGTGGAGTTCTATTCATCTTGTTTTGTGAAAGTCCATTGCTTAGTCTTATCTTTTGTATCATTGTGGAAGATAGGTTTTGCCCTTTAGTTTCTGGGTGCTTAGTTTGTTGGTGGTCCATTGTCTTGGTCAGTGTGTAGAATAGGTCTAAGTATTTCCTGTAGAGCTTGTCTCGTTGTGGCAAACTACCTTAATGTTTGCATATCAGTAAAAGATTTGATTTCTCCATTTATTTTAAAACTTAGCTTAGCAGGATATGGAATTCTGGGCTTGAAATTGTTTTAAGTAGCTTAAAGGAAGATGATCATTGTCTTCTGTCTTGATAAATTTCATTTGAGAAGTCTCTGGTCATCCTGATGGATTTTGCCCTGTATATCAATTGGCACTTACGCCTTGTCGTTTGGAGATCTTTTCTTTTGTTTTGACTTTGGACAGGTTCATAGCAATTTGTCTTGGATAAGCTCTGTTTGAGTTGAGATGACCTCTGGTCTGATGTCCCTCTGAAAGGAGTATGTCAGAATCTTTGGTGATATTTGGGGAATTTTCATTTATAATATCCTCTAGTATGGCCTTCATTCCTCTGGGGCTTTCTTCTTACCCTTCTGGGATACCTATAACTTGTATGTTTGAATGCTTCATGAAGTCTCATAATTATGTCAGTGAATGCTCTGCTTCCTCTTTCTTTCTGACTCTTTAACTGTCTGAATTAGCTAAAGAGCTTTGTTCTCTACCTCTAAGATTCTTCTGCATGGTCTAACCTGTTATTGATACTTTCTACTGCATCTTTAAGTCCCTTAACTGACTGCTGCAGTTCCTTAAGCTCTGCTGTATCCTTTCTGTATTCTTCATATTGTTCATTTCTTATTTGATTCTGTTTTTGGATTTCCCTTTGGTTATTTTTCACTTTCGTAGCAATTTTTCCTTCATTGTTTTCATCATCTGTATTTTAAATTCCCCTCTGTCATTTTTAGCATTTCTTTATAGGTAGAATCTTCTGCAGTAGCTACCTTATGGTCCCTTGTGTGTGGGGGGGGGTTGCTCTGTTCCGCTTTTTCGTGTTTCCAGGATTTTTCTGCTGTTTATTCCTCATGAGTGTTTTTATTTTATTATTATTTTTAGACAGAGTTTCACTTTATTGCTCTCAGTAGAGTGCTGTGACATCACAGCTCACAGCAACCTCCAACTCCTGGGCTTATGCAATTGTCCTGCCTCAGCTTCCTGAGTAGCTGGGACTACAGGTTCCCAGAAAAATGCCTGTCTATTTTTTTGTTTCGGTTTGGCTGGGGCCAATTTCCAACCTGCCACCTCAGTATATGGGGCTGGTGCCCTACCCACTGAGCCACAGGCACTGCCCCTCATGAGTGTTTTCTTTTTGTCTTTTTTCTTGCTATGCTTTTTTCTTTCACTTCCTCTTGCTCTTTTAAGTTACTGTGCCTCTGACCTAAGGTGTTGAAGTGTCCTTTTGGTGAAGGACTAAAAATATTGGAAGATTGGAGAGCAAGAAGGGATAAAAGATAAAAAAAGAGAAAGCAAAGGGGGTGAGTAAAAGGGAATATTGACAAAAAGAAGACAGGCATAGAAAGAGGGAAGACAGGAATAATAGAGGTGTACAATGGGGTACTTTGACCCGCACCTATAAAATCCCAACCTCTGGGGCTGCTGAGTTAGGTGGTTCCCTTGATGTCTGCAGCTCTTTCCCAGCCTGAGCAGACACAGGACCCCACTTCCACCAAATAGAGAAGAAAAACAAAAATACTGTAAATAATACCAAAACAAACAAAAATCCTTACAGGGTAAAATTGGGAGATAAAACAAATCACGGGGCAGAAGAACTAGCAAAAATGAAGTTCTTATTATTAAAGAATGCAACTATAGAAAATTATATTTACACGAGAAAAAAGAAGAAAAAAGGAAAAGAAAAATCTATGGGGAAATTTTTGAAAAAAAAAAGAAAGAAAGAGAAAAACAAAAACATAAAAAAAGCTATATATATATATATATATATATATATATATATATATAGCTTGCTGAATATTGCCTGGGCAACAGGTGATCTTCTGGGGTATGAGATGCTAATCACAATGCTGATGACAGCTGTGTAAGATGGAGACTGGAGGCCTCTGCTGACTTCTTTTCCCTGAGACCCTGCAGGGTTGTAAGCCTGAATTTCTCCTCAGCCCACTTAATAGACATGTCTTGACATTTCCAAACTGTGATCCTTGGCTGAGGAGAGGTTTTCCCAGTAAAGCATGTGTTGCTGCGATCTCTCCTGACATGGTTACCTGCTTCTCAGGCACACTAGAGCCACCTCACTTTACACCCCTGAGGGCGGAGGCTGCAAGGGAGCTCTCCCATAGTGGCTGTGTTGTAGCCTGTAGCTGAACAATGAAAGCTCCGCTCTTCTCCAGCATTTTAGTCCCTGCCTCTGGGCACTGTTCAAAGTCACTTGCTCACTCCCCCAAGGTGTCCCAAGGTAATTCAACCAAGTGTCCAAGTCCAGAAAAACAAAACACCCCACAGGGAAGGCCTTCCCTGACTGCAAACACTTGCTCCTGCTGTAGCCACAGTTGCTGCAGCCATTGCAGTCACCACAGCCTCAGACAGAACGCAAACACTTGCCACCTTTCCACTGCTTTCCTCTTCCTGGGATCCTGAAGGCTCCTGCTGCTTCCCTGTATCCCCAAAGGGATATTTCTGGGAAGATCTCACAAGCCAGATGTGCCTGGAATCTTCTCTCCCCAATCTCACCACACCTGGTTACAAAGAAGGTGTTTCTTGTCTGCCTTGTTGCTCCACCCTACTAATAGTTGCTTTTATTCAGTGTTTTCTTACCAGTGTCCAAAAGTACAGATGTAATTTTTCACAGTTGACTATGATATTGATGTCTATGGTGGAGAAATCCACAACAAATGCAGCTGCATTTGAACACTTTACATCAGGCAGCCTCTCTTCTTTCTGCCAGCTTCCCACAGATAGTGTGTGGTCCTTGGAGTCATCCACAGCACAGAGATTGCTACCTCCATTAGATTTTGAGAATGCAATGCAGGTGACAGCTCCGTCAAAAGAACCTATTTCAATAATGTGCAGAGTATTCAATGTCATAGAATACCACATCAGCGCATGTGGGGGAAATTTTTTTCCATTCTTGGATGTGCCTGCGACTTGTACTGTTACTATCATGATCTTATCAGAATGAACTGCTAGGCATTTTACATCATCATTGTGTCAGGTATAGTGCTGCTGTCACTGCTTCTCCATGTTGTATAACACCACAACGGATGATAAAATAGACCATTTCTCTAATTGGAAGCAAGTGCAGGTTGTTACTACAATCTCAACCTCAGTACCCATAGACCCATTCTAGCTTGAGTGTCTTGGTTGAAAGTTCTACATTTGCTTCCAAATTGTAAGAATCCACTCGACCTTTGGACATGTACATGGTAATGGGGCATCTATGAAGAAACATTTTTACATCATCCTCTTCTGCATTGAATATGAGCTCCTTGGTTTTGCTTCCACTGATCTTTTTGCTACTAGAAGAACTGCTGGAGGAACCTGTCTCATTACAGTCTCCCTTTGAGTTCCCATTACTCTCCCTGTGACTACCAGCAGGTACTCTTTTTTTTTTTTTTTGAGACAGAGTCTTGCTCTGTCACCCTGGGTAGAGAGCTATGGTGTCATAGCTCACAGCAACCTCATGGATTCAAGCTATCCTTCTACGTCAGCCACCCCAAAACTGGAACTACAGGAGCACCCCACAATACCCAGCTAGTATTTTTTATTTTTTTACTTTTAGTAGAGATCGGGTATCACTCTTGCTCAGGCAGGTCTCAAACTCCTTAGCTCAGGTGATCCATCTGCCTCAGCCTCTCAAAGTGCTAGGATTACAGGCATGAGACTCAGATACTCATTCTTCTTTTTTTTTTTTTTTCAGTTTATTTTTTTCTATTTATTTATTTATTTTTTTATTAAATCATAGCTGTGTACTTTGATATGATCATGGGGCATCATACACTAGTTTCATAGACCGTTTGTTTGGTTGCTGGCACAGGAGTTTCTTTACTGACCCCAGAGGACAGCAGAGAATCATTGGGCTTCTTTGGTAACACTATGCCATTGCTGTCAGTGGATCTTCAAGGCAGGGTCTGCAGTAGTGGTCTTGCTTTGTTAGGTCGTTTCCTGTTAATCATGGCTTGCTGTTCCTTGGGAATATTCAGCTGCTGAACCACGTCAGCTAGAACTGATTTGAACAGCTGAAGGTTATCTTGTTTCATCTGGACTCACTGCTCCAGTGAAGCAATGTGGTCTGTTACCTTCATGTTACTTACAGAAGAAGCTCTGTCATCGCAGCATAACTGGAGCAGTGAGAACATGTTATACAGGCTGCTGTGGCTCAAGAAGCCATCCTTTGTGCTGAGGCTGCTGTGCCTACTGACTCCTGGAAGTCCACCACTGCTCAATGACACACTGAGCCCGAGCCTGAGTCATGGCCAGTGCAGGCACTGATGTGGCAATGACTGCTGCTGGTTACCATGGCAACCCTTCAATCACCGCTGGTGCTGGAACCCAGGAGCCCATGGCCAACTTTGCTCTTCTTTCTTTCTTCCTAGTTTGGGATTGAATTGTTCTTCCTTTTCCAGTTTCTTTTTAAAATTAATTATTTATTTTTTATATTATTTTTCTTTTTTAAAATGAAATCACAGGGCGGCGCCTGTGGCTCAAGGAGTAGGGCACTGGTCCCATATGCCGGAGGTGGCAGGTTCAAACCTAGCCCCGGCCAAAAAAAAAATAAATAAATAAAATGAAATCATAACTTTGTGCATTGATGCAATTATGGGGTTCAGTGTACTGCTCTGATATACAATGTGAAATGCTTATGTTGAACTAAGTAATACATCCATCACAATTATACTCATGTCTTAATACTTTTGAAATGTACCATTGCATCATGCATATTAGGTGAGGTCCCCCCAAATGCCCTCCCTCCTCCCAAATCCCTCCTCCCCTTCCCTCTCTCTTCTCTTCCCTTCTAATTTCTGGACTATAGTTACGTTTTGCCATTCATATGAATGTGTAGGTGATCATATATTGATTTCATAATAGTATTGAGTACATTGGATACTTTTGTTTCTATTCTTGAGATACTTTACTAAGAAGAATATGTTCCACCTCCAACCAGGTAAATATAAAGGATGCAAAGTCTCCATCCTTTTTATGGCTGCATAGTATTCCATGGTGTACATATACCACAGGTTGTTAATCCATTCATGGGTCGAGAGGCACTTGGGTTGTTTCCATGTCTTGGAAATTATGAATTGGGCTGCAATAAACATTCTGGCGCAAATGTCTTTGTTGGAAAATGATTTTTGATCATTTTGGTATATACCTAGTACAGGAATTTCAGAATTGAATGGCAGGTCTACTTTTAGTTCCCTGAGTGTTCTCTAAACTTCTTTCCAAAAAGGTTGTATTACCTTGCATTCCTACCACCAGTGTAGAACTGTTCCCTTCTCTCCACATCCACATCAACATCTGTAGTTTTGGGATTTTGTGATATGGGCTAAACTTACTGGAGTTAGATGATATCTCAAAGTGGCTTTGATTTGCATTTCTCTGATGATTAAGGGTGATGAGCATTTTTTCATGTGTTTGTAGGCCATGCGCCTGTATTCATCATAGAAGTTTTTGTTCAAGTCTCCTGTCCACATAAAAATGGGGTTATTTATTCTTTCCTTCTTGATTAGTTTGAGTTTTCTGTGGATTCTAGTTATCAGACCTTTTTCAGAAGCATAACCTGCAAAAATTTTCTCACATTCTGAAGGTTGTCTGTTTGCTTTACTTACTGTCCTTTTGGCTGTGCAAAAGCTTTTTAGTTTGATCAGTTCCCAGTAATGTATTTTTGGTGTTGCTTCAATTGCCCAGGGGTTGGAGGAGTCCGCCTCATAAAATACTCTCCTACGCTAATTTTTCAAGTGTTTTCCCTGCACTTACTCTAGTATTTTTATAGTTTCATGTCTTAATTTTACAACTTCTATCCAGTGAGAATCAATTTTTGTTAATGGTGAAAGGTGGGGGTCCAATTTCAGTCTTCTACAGGTCGCCACCCAGATCACCCAGCACCATTTATTAAATAGGGACTCTTTCTCTCACTGAATATTTTTGAAAGGCTTGTGGAAGATCAAATAATAAGTATCTGGGTTCAACTCTTGGTTCTCTATTCTGTTCCATAAATCTACCTCCCTGTTTTTGTGCCAGTACCACGCTGTTTTGATCACTATAGATTTATAGTATAGCCTGAAGTCTGGTAATGTGATACCTCCTGATTTGCTCTTCTTCTTGAGTAATGTATTTGCTATTCAAGTTTTTTTCTGATTCCATATAAAATGAAGTACTATTTTTTCACGTTCTTTAAAGTATGACAATGGTACTTTAATAAGGATTGCATTGAATGTGTAGATTGCTTTGGATAGTATGGACATTTTAACAATGTTGTTTCTTCCCAGCCATAAGCATGGTATGTTTTGCAATTTGTTAACATCTTCAGCTATTTCTTTCTTTTTTTTAATTTTAAAAACACAATTTTATTTTTTTGGCCCAAAGAGATAAAATGCTGCAAACATAGCTAATTCTATTCCAGTCTCTTCTCCCTCCCAGAGATAAATAACTTTTTTCTGAAGTTGATATAAATATATTTCTTTCATGCCTAGATTTTTATTATTACTCAGTTCTTCTTTTCTCATCTTCTTATTTGAACTCAACCCATTAGGCTTTCCCCTTTCTTCTCATATAATAATATATGCAAGTGAAAATATACATTTTCCTCTAAGCACACTCTGTTTCAGCTGCATGCAAAGTTTTGACATGTACAATCATTGTCATTGAGTTTTAAATATTTTCTAATTATCCTATGATTTTTCATCAGAGCCCTATGTTCGGCCTAATGTTATTCAGAGTTTTTTTTTTTTTCATTTCAAAAGCTTTAATGACATAAAAATTCATTTTTCTAGGCAATGCTCCTATGGTATGCTAGTCATAATTTTCTTTTTTCTTTTTCTTTTCTTTTCTTTTTTTTTTTTTTTTTTTTTGGCCGGGGCTGGGCTTGAACCCGCCTCCTCCAGCATATGGGGCCAGCACCCTACTCCTTTGAGCCACAGGTGCTGCCCATAATTATCTTTTCTTTCTTTCTTTTTTTTTTTTTACTGTTGGGGATTCATTGAGGGTACAGTAAGACAGGTTACACTGATTGCATTTGTTAGGTAAAGTCCCTCTTGCAATCATGTCTTTCCCCAGAAGGATTGGCACACACCAAGGCCCCACCCCTCTCCCTCCTTCCCTCTCTCTGTTTTTGCTCCTCCCCCCATGACCTTAATTGTCATTAATTGTCTTAATATCAAAATTGAGTACATAGGATTCATGCTTCTCCATTCTTGTGATGCTTTACTAAGAATAATGTCTTCCACTTCCATCCAGGTTAATACGAAGTATGTAAAGACTCCATATTTTTTTAATAGCTGAATAGTATTCCATGGTGTACATATACCACAGCTTGTTAATCAATTCCTGGGTTGTTGGGTATTTAGGCTGTTTTCACATTTTGGCGATTGTAAATTGAGGTGCAATAAACAGTCTAGTACAAGTGTCCTTATGATAAAAGGATTTTTTTCCTTCTGGGTAGATGCCCAGTAATGGTATTGCAGGATCAAATGGGAGGTCTAGCTTGAGTGCTTTGAGGTTTCTCCATACTTCCTTCAAGAAAGGTTGTACTAGATTGCAGTCCCACCAGCAGTGTAAAAGTGGACCCTTCTCTCCACATCCACTCCAGAATCTGCAGTTTTGAGATTTAGTGATGTGGGCCATTCTCATTGGGGTTAGATGGGATCTCAGGGTGGTTTTGATTTGCATTTCTCTAATACATAGGGATGATAAACATTTTTTCATATGTGTATTAGCCATTTGTATGTATTCTATAGAGAAGGTTCTATTCATGTATTTTGCCCATTGATACATGGGATTGTTGAATTTTTTCCTGTGGATTAATTTGAGTTCTCTATAAATCCTAGTTATCAAGCTTTTGTCTGATTCAAAATATGCAAATATCCTTTCCCATTGTGTGGGTTGTCTCTTTGCTTTGGTTATTGTCTCCTTGGCTGTACAGAAGCTTTTAAGTTTAATGAAGTCCTATTTGTTTATTTTTGTTGTTGTTGCAATTGCCATGGCAGTCTTCTTCATGAAGTCTTTCCCCAGGCCAATATCTTCCAGTGTTTTTCCTATACTTTTTTTTTGATGATTTTTATTGTTTCATGCCTTAAATTTAAGTCCTTTATCCATCTTGAATCAATTTTTGTGATTGGGAAAGGTGTGGGTCCAGTTTCAGTCTTTTACATGTAGACATCCAGTTCTCCCAACACCATTTATTGAATAGGGAGTCTTTCCCCCAAGGTATGTTCTTGTTTGGTTTATCAAAGATTAGGTGGTTGTAAGATGTTAGTTTCATTTCTTGGTTTTCAGTTCGATTCCAAGTGTCTATGTCTCTGTTTTTGTGCCAGTACCATGCTGTCTTGAGCACTATGGCTTTGTAGTACAGACTAAAATCTGGTATGCTGATGCCCCCAGCTTTATTTTTGTTACAGAGAACTGCCTTAGCTATACGGGGTTTTTTCCAGTTCCATACAAAACGCAGAATCATTTTTCCCAAATCTTGAAAGTACGATGTTGGTATTTTGATAGGAATGGCATTGAATAGGTAGACTACATTGGGAAGTATAGACATTTTAACAATGTTGATTCTTCCCATCCATGAGCATGGTATGTTCTTCCATTTGTTAATATCCTCTGCTATTTCCTTTCTAAGGATTTCATAGTTTTCTTTATAGAGGTCCTTCACCTCGTTCATTAGGTATATTACAAGGTAGTTCATTTTCTTTGAAACTATGGTGAAGGGAGTTGTGTCCTTAATTAGCTTCTCATCTTGACTGTTATTGGTGTATACAAAGGCTACTGACTTGTGGACATTGATTTTATATCCTGAAACATTACTGTATTTTTTGATGACTTCTAGGAGTCTCGTGGTTGAGTTTATGGGATTCTCTAATTATAAGATCATGTCGTCAGCAAAGAGGGAGAGTTTGACCTCCTCTGCTCCCATTTGGATTCCCTTTATTTCCTTGTCTTGCCTAATTGTATTGGCTAGAACTTTCAGCACTATGTTGAATAGTAAATGTGACAGAGGACAACCATGTCTGGTTCCAGTTCTAAGAGGAAAAGCTTTGAGTTTTACTCCATTCAGTAAAATATTGGCTGTGTGTTTGTCATAGATAGCTTCAATCAGTTTTAGAAATGTGCCACCTATGCCTATACTCTTCAGTGTTCTAATTAGAAAAGGATGCTGGATTTTGTCAAATGCTTTTTCTGCATCTATTGAGAGGATCATGTGATCTTTATTTTTGCCTCTGTTAATATGGTGGATAACGTTTATGGACTTGCGTATGTTAAACCAGCCTTGCATCCCTGGGATGAAGCCTACTTGATCAGGATGAATGACTTTTTTGATGATAAGCTGTAATCTATTGGCTAGGATTTTGTTGAGAATTTTTGCATCTATATTCATGAGTGAGATTGGTCTGAAATTCTCCTTTTTGTTTGGGTCTTTTCCTGGTTTTGGTATCAGGTTGATGTTTGCTTCATAGAATGTGTTGGGGGAAGATTCCTTCTTCCTCAATTTTTTGGAATAATTTCTGCAGTACAGGAATAAGCTCTTCCTTGAAGGTTTGATAGAATTCTGGAGTGAAGCCATCTGGGCCAGGGCATTTTTTGGTTGGAATATTTTTTATTGTTTCTTTGATCTCAGTGCTTGAAATTGGTCTGTTCAGCTGCTCTATTTCTTCCTGGCTGAGTCTAGGGAGACTGTGTGATTCCAAATATTTATCCATTTCTTTCACATTGTCAAATTCCTGGGCATAGAGTTTCTGGTAGTATTCAGAGATGATCTCTTGTATCTCTGTGGGATCAGTTGTTTTTCCCCTTTATCATTTTTGATTGAGGTTACTAGAGATTTTACTTTTCTATTCCTTGTTAGTCTGGCCAATGGTTTATCTATTTTATTTATTTTTTCAAAAAACCAACTCCTCGTTTCATTAATTTTCTGAATGATTATTTTTTTTTCAATTCCATTGATCTCTGATTTGAGTTTGGATATTTGTTTTCTTCTACTGAGTTTAGACTTAGATTGTTCTTCTTTTTCCAATTCCATAAGATCTCTTGTGAGATTGTTGATGTGCTCTCTTTCTGTTTTTCAAATGTAAGCATCTAAAGCTATGAATTTTCCTCTCAAAAGTGCTTTTGCAGTATCCCACAGGTTTTGGTAGCTTGTGTCTTCATTGTTGTTATGCTCAAGGAAGTTAATGATTTTCTGTTTTATTTCTTCCTGCACCCATCTGTTATTCAACAGAAGATTGTTTAATTTCCATGCCTTTGGGTGGGGTCGAGCATTTTTGTTAGAGTTGAGTTCCACCTTTAGTGCCTTATGGTCTGAGAAGATACAAGGTAAAATTTCAATTCTTTTGATTCTGTTGATATTTGTTTTCTGTCCCAGGATATGATCAATTTTGGAGAATGTTCCATGAGGTGATGAGAAGAATGTATATTCTTCATCTCTGGGGTGGAGTGTTCTATATGCGTCTATTAGGCACAGTTGTTCTAGCGTCTCATTTAAATCTCTTATATCTTTGTTTAATTTCTGTTTAGAGGATCTGTCCAGCTCTGTAAGAGGAGTGTTAAACTCCCCTGTTATTATGGCATTATCAGGTATCATATTGCTCAGACTGAGTAAGGTCTGTTTCAAGAATCTGCGAGCATTTAAATTGGGTGCATAAATATTTAGAATTGAAATGTCTTCTTTTTGTATTTTTCCCTTGACCAGTATAAAGTGACCATCTTTGTCTTTTTTGACTTTAGTTACTTTAAATCTACATGTATCTGAAAATAAGATTGCAACTCCTCTTTTCTTCTGAATTCCATTTGCCTGAAAAATTGTCCTCCAACCCTTGACCCGGAGCCTTAATTTGTCTTTTAAAGCCAGGTGTGTTTCTTGCAGACAGCAAATGGATGGCTTGTGTTTTTTAATCCAGTCAGCCAATCTATGTCTCTTCAATGGGGAATTCAAGCCATTAACATTTATTGAGATAATTAATAAGTGTGGTAGAATTCTATTTGTCTTATTTGGTGAGAGTCCATTGCTTAGTTTTATCTTTTGCATCAGTGTGGAGGTTAGGTTCTGTCCTTTAATTTCTGAGTTCTTACTTTGCTGCTGATCCATTGTGGTGGTCAGTGTGCAGAACAGGTTGAAGTATTTCCTGTAGAGCTGGTCTCGTTGTGGCGAATTTCCTCAATGTTTGTATGTCCATAAATGATTTGATTTCTCCGTCAATTTTGAAGCTTAGCTTAGCAGGGTACAGAACTCTGTTCTGGAAATTGTTCTGTTTAAGTAGATTAAAGGTAGATGACCATTGTCTTCTTGCTTGGAAAGTTTCATTAGAGAAGTCTGCGGTGACTCTGATGGATTTGCCCCTGTAGGTCAACTGGCGCTTACTCCTGGCTGCTTGCAGTATCTTTTCTTTTGTCTTGACTTTGGACAGATTCATCACAATGTGTCTTGGAGAAGCTCGCTTAGACTTGAGGCGACCTGGGGTCCGATATCCCTCTGAAAGCAGTGTGTCAGAATCTTTAGTGATATTTGGGAAATTTTCTTTTATAGTATTCTCTAGTATGGCTCCCATTCCTCTGGGGCATTCTTCTTCCCCTTCTGCCATTCCTATAACTCGTATGTTGGAACGCTTCATAAAGTCCCATAATTCTGACAGTGAACGTTCTGCTTTCTCTCTCTTCTTTTCTGCCTCTTTTACTGTCTGAGTTATCTCAAGAACTTTGTCTTATACCTCTGAAATTCTTCCTTCTGTATGGTCTAACCTGTTGCTGATATTTTGCATTGCATCTTTAAGTTCCCTAATTGACTGTTTCAGTTCCTTCAGCTCTACTATATCCTTTCTATATTCTTCATATCGTTCGTCTCTTATTTGATTCTGTTTTTGGATTTCCTTTTGGTTATTTTCCACTTTATTAGCAGTTTCCTTTATTGTTTCCATCATTTCTTTCATGATTTTCAACATGTGTATTCTAAATTCCCTTTTTGTCATTCCTACCTTGTCTTTATAGGTGGAATCCTCTTCAGTAGCTACCTCATGGTCCCTTGGCGGGGTTGTTCTGGACTGGTTCTTCATGTTGCCTGGAGTTTTCGCTGATTCTTAGTCATGAGTGATTTCTTTTATCTGTTTCCTTGCCATAATTTTCCTTTCACTTCATCTTGCTCTTTATGTTCTCGTGCCTGTGGATTAAGGGTTACAGGACCAGAAGGGTGAGAAGGTTGAAGAGAAAAAAGGGATGAAAGTAAGGAGGACCGAGTGCTAAGAAAAAAAAAAGAAAATTAGAGAAAGGAGATGGAGTGGGTAAAAGGAATATTGACAAAAAGAAGAGAGGCACAGAAAGAGGGAGACAGAGCAATATAGGTGTACAGTAGGGTACTTTGACACAACCTTAAAAAAAACCCAGCTTCTGGGGGTGCCCGGTTGGGTGGTTCCCTTGAGGTAAGCAGCTCTTTGCTAACCTGATCAGACACAGTACCCCACTTCCACCAAGTAGAGAGGAAAGACAAAAATGTTATAAATCAAACCAAAACAAGCAAACAGAAAACTTTACGGGATAAAATTGGGTTAAAAACCAAATAATAGCTTTAGAAACACCAGCAAAAACGAAGTTCTAGTTATTGAAAAAGGCAGCAATGGGAAATTATAATTAAACTAGAAAAATTGAGGAATAAAAAGGATCTGTATGGAAAAGGTTGAAATTAAAAAACAAAACATCAACAACATCAAAATAAACAAAAAGAACAACCAAATTAAAAAAAAAATACACAACCAAAAACCAAGCAGTATGTATATGTTATTGAATATTGTCTGGGCAACAAGTGGTTTTCTGGGGTAGGAGATGTTAATCACAGTTCTGATACGACTGGAGGCTGCTGATTTCTCAAACCCCAGCAGGTAGACACCCTAAATCTCTCTTCAGCCCACTTAAAAGGCACTTTGAACTTGTAAACTTGCTGAGCAGAAGCTTTCCCAGGAAAGTGCTTGTCGCTGGAGTCACTGCTAAAGTGGCTATCCACTTACCCAGTGTGCCAAAACGGGTCTCACTCTGCCCTTGAGGGTTTGGGCTGCAAGGCGGCTCATACCCCACCCTTAGGCTGCTTGGTCGCTGGGTTACCAGCTCACACTCGATTCTAGCTCTGCAACCCTGAGGGCAGATCTAGCCGGGGCAGATTTCTCACAATGGCTCCCTGTGACCCACATCCAAACACTATTAGCTCTGTCTGGCTCAGTGGCTCAGACTGGGGCCCTAGACAATGGCCAAAGTTCTCCGCACTCCCACTCAGGCTCTCCCCAAGGCAGTTCAACTGAGTGCCAAGTCCAAAGACACCAAAACAGTTCACAGGTAAGGCCTTTCTGGTTTGCAGTCTCGCTGCTACTGAACTTACAGTTGTGGGCGGGTTTAGACGGATTGAACACACGCGACCACTTGCCGTTTTTCCACTGTTTTAGTCCCCCTCTTGAGATCCAGAAGTCTCTTGCTGACTCCCTGTATCCTTGCAGGGGCAATGATAGGCAGATCCCACCAGCCAGAGATGCCTGGAGTCCTATCTCCCCAGACTCACAGTGCCCAGATGCAAGGAAGCTGTTATTCAGCCGCCATCTTGCTCCGCCTCCTGAAACATCTTCTTGTTGTATTTTTCCCTTGACCAATGTAAAGTGACCATCTTTGTCTTTTTTGAATTTAGTTGCTTTAAGTCCACATGTATCTGAAAATAAGATCGCAACTCCTCTTTTCTTCTGAATTCCGTTTGCCTGAAAATGTGTCTTCCAACCCTTGACTTGGAGCTTTAATTTGTCTTTTGAAGCCAGGTATGTTTCTTGCAGACAGCAAATGGATGGCTTGCGTTTTTTAATCCAGTCAGCCAATCTATGTCTCTTCAGTGTAAAATTCAAGCCATTAACATTTATTGAGATAATTGATAAGTGTGATAGTGTTCTATTCATCTTATTTTGTGAGAGTCCATTGCTTAGTTTTATCTTTTGCATCAGTGTGGAGGTTAGGTTCTGAGGTTTTAGGTTAATTTCTGAGGTTTTAGGTTAATTTCTGAGTTTTTACTTTGCTGCTGATCCATTGTGATGGTCAGAGTGTAGGACAGGTTGAAGTATTTCCTGTAGAGCTGGTCTTGTTGTGGCGAATTTCCTCAATGTTTTTTATATCCATAAATGATTTGATTTCTCCATCAATTTTTTTCTTTTTTTTTTTTGCGCAGTTTTTGGCTGGGGCTAGGTTTGAACCTGCGACCTCCATCATATGGGACTGGTGTTCTACCCCTTTGAGCCACAGGCACCGTGCCTCTCCATCAATTTCAAAGCTTAGCTTAGCTGGGTACAAAATTCTGGGCTGGAAATTGTTCTGTTTAAGTAGATTAAAGGTAGATGACCATTGTCTTCTTGCTTGGAAAGGTTCATTAGAGAAGTCTATGGTCACTCTGATGGATTTGCCATCAGATAGGTCAACTGGTGCTTACTTCTGGCAGCTTGCAGAATCTTTTCTTTTGTCTTGACTTTTTACAGGTTCATCACATGTGTTTTGGAGAAGCTTGGTTAGAGTTGAGGTGACCTGGGGTCCGATATCCCTCTGAGGGCAGCATGTCAGAATCTTTGGTGATATTTGGGAAATTTTCTTTTATAATATTCTCTAGTATGGCTTCCATTCCTCTGGGGCATTCTTCTTCCCCTTCTGGGATTCCTATAACTCGTATGTTGGAACGCTTCATAAGGTCCCATAATTCTGACAGTGAATGTTCTGCTTTCTCTCTCTTCTTTTCTGCCTCTTTTACTATCTGAGTTATCTCAAGAACTTTGTCTTCTACCTCTGAAATTCTTTCTTCTGCATGGTCTAACCTGTTGCTGATACTTTCCATTGCATCTTTAAGTTCCCTAATTGACTGCTTCAGTTCCTTTAGCTCTGCTATATACTTTCTACATACTTCATATCGTTCATCTCTTATTTGATTCTGTTTTTGATTTCCTTTTGGTTATCTTCCACTTTATTAGCAGTTTCCTTCATTGTTTTCATCATGTGTATTCTAAATTCCCTTTCTGTCATTCATAACATTTCTTTATTGGTGAAATCCTCTGCAGTAGCTACCTCATGGTGCCTTGGAGGGGTTGTTCTGGACTGGTTCTTCATGTTGCCTGGAGTTTTCTGCTGATTCTTCCTCATGAGTGATTTCTTTTATCTGTTTCCTTGCCCTAATTTTCCTTTCACTTCCTCTTGCTCTTTAAGTTCCCATGCCTGTGGACTAAGGTTTTGATGAGTCCTTTTGGTATAGGACCAGAAGGATGGGAAGGTTGAAAAGCAAGAAGGGATGAAAGAAAGAATGAAAGAATGAAAAGAAAATAGAGAAAGGAGAGGGGGTGGGTAAAAGGAATGACAAAAGGTGACAAAGGGTGACAATAGGTGACAAAGGGTGACAAAAGGTGACAAAAAGAAGAGAGACACAGAAAGAGGGAGACAGAGCAATATAGGTGTAGAGTAGGGTACTTTGACACAACCTTAAAAACACAACCTCTGGGGGTGCCCGGTTGGTTGGTTCCTTTGAGGTCAGCAACTCTTTGGTAACCTGATCAGATACAGTACCCCACCTCCAGCAAGTAGAAAGGAAAGACAAAAATACTATAAATCAAACCATAGCAAGCAACTAGAAATCTGTATGGGATAAAATTGGGTGAAAAATCAAATAATAGGTGTAGAAACACTAGCAAAAATGAAGTTCTAGTTATTGAAAAAGGCAGCAATTGGAAATTGTATTTATACTAGAAAACTGGAGAAAAAAAGAAAAAATCGTACGGAGAAGGTTGAAATTAAAAAACAAAACAACAATATCATCAAAATAAACAAACAAAATAACCAATAACAAAGCAATATGTATATCTTGTTGAATATTGTCTGGGCATCCGGTGGTCTTCTGGGGTATGAGATGTTAATTACAATGCTGATACGACTGGAGGCCTCTGTTGATTTCTCAAACCCCACAGGGTAGACACCCTAAGTCTCTGTTCATCTCTCTTAAAAGGCACTTTAAGCTTCTAAACTTGCTAAGAAGAAGCTTTCCCAGGAAAATGCTTGTTGCTGGAATCACTTGTGAAGTGGCTATACACTTACCCAGTGTGCCAAAACCGGTCTACTCTGCCTCTGAGGGTTAGGGCTGTAAGGCAGCTCAGACCCCGCCTTTAGGCTGCTCAGTTGCTAGGTTACAAGCTCCCGCCCAATCCTTGCTCTGCAACCCCTAGGGCAGATCTTGTTGGGGGTGTCCTCCTCATAAAATACTCGCCCAGACCGATTTCTTTAAGTGTTCTCCCTGCACTCTCTTCTAGTATTTTTATAGTTTCATGTCTTAAGTTTAAATCTTTAATCCAGTGAGAGTCTATCTTAGTTAATGGTGAAAGGTGTGGGTCCAGTTTCAGTCTTCTACAGTTCACCAGCCAGTTCACCCAGCACCATTTGTTAAATAGGGAATATTTTCCCCACTGAATGTTTGTAATTGGCTTGTCAAAGATAAATAACGGTAAGCAGCTGGATTCATCTCTTGGTTCTCTATTCTGTTCCAGACATCTATTTCTCTGTTTTTGTGCCAGTACCATCCTGTTTTGATCACTATAGATTAATAGTGTAGTCTGAGTTCTGGTAGCATGATTCCTCTACTTTGTTTTTATTTCTGAGTAATGTCTTGGCTATTCGAGGTTTTTTCTGATTCCATATAAAATGAAGTATTATTTTTTCAAGATCTTTAAAGTATGACAGTGGAGGTTTAATACCAATTGCATTAAAATTGTATATAGCTTTGGGTAGTAAGGACATTTTACCAATGTTGATTCTTCCCAGCCATGAGCATGGTATGATTTTCCATTTGTTAACATTTTCAGCTATTTCTTTTCATAGAGTTTCATAGTTCTATTTATAGAGATCTTTCATGTCCTTTGTTAGATAAACCCCCAAATATTTCATCTTCTTTGGCACTACTATGAATGGAATAGAGTCCTTAACTGTTTTTTCAGCTTGACTATTGTTGGTATATATAAAGGCTAACAATTTATGAATGTTGATTTTGTAACCTGAAATGCTGCTGTATTTCTTGATCACTTCTAAGAGTTTTTTGGTAGAATCCCTGTATATTTTCCAGATATACAATCATATCATCTGAGAAGAGCAAAAGATTGATCTCTTCTAACCTTATATGGATACCCTTGATAGCCTTTTCTTTCCTTATTGCAGTGACTAAAACTTCTATTACAGTGTTAAATAGCAGTGGATACAATGGGCAACCTTGTCTGGTTCCTGATCTGAGTGCCAATGCTTTTACTTTAACTCCAGTCAATACAATGTTGGCTGTGGGTTTGCTGTAGATGGCCTCTATCAGTTTCAGAAGTGTCCCTTCTATACCAATTTTATTAAGTATTCTGATCATGAAGGGATGCTGGATATTATCAAAAGCTTTTTCTGCATCAATTGAGAGAATCATATGGTTTTTGTTTTTTAATTTGTTTATGTGCTGAATTATACTTACGGATTTACGGATATTGAACCAGCCTTGAGACCCTGGGATAAAACCAAATTGGTCATGATGTATAATTTGTTTGATGTGTTGGTGGATTCTGTTTGTTAGGATCTTGTTGAATACTTTTGCATCTATATTCATTATTGACATTGATTTATAATTTTCTATTCTTATTGGGTCTTTTCCTGGTTTGGGGATCAGGGTGATGTTTGCTTCATAGAACATGCTGGGTAGTCTTCCTTCTTTTTCTACCTTTTGGAACAGGTTGAGTAATATAGGTACTAGTTCCTCTTTAAAGGTTTGGTAGAATTCTGACATGAAGCCATTTGTTGCCGGGTTTTTCTTTTTAGGGAGATTGTGTATAGTTGATGCTATTTCCGAACTTGATATTGACCTGTTCAACATTTTCACTTCATTCTGGCTAAGTCTTGGAAGGTGACGTGCTTCCAAGTATTGGATAATTTCCGTCAGATTTTCATATTTCTGAGAATAAAGTTTTTTGTAATATATATTAAGAACTTTTTGAATTTATGAAGGGTCTGTTGTTGTTTCATCTTTGTCGTTTCTGATGTAAGAGATTAGAGATTGTATTCTTTTTTTTCCTGGTTAGGTTAGCCAAAGGTTTATCTATTTTATTGACCTTTTCAAAAAACCAACTTTTTGATTTATTGATCTGTTGTATAATTCTTTTTTTTTTTTGAGTTTCATTTAATTCTGCTCTAATTTTGGTTATTTCTTTTCTTCTACTGGGTTTGGGGTTGGAATGTTTTTCCTTTTCCAGTTGCTGGAAGTTGATTTGTTTGATTATATTGAAAGTCAGTGCCAGGAGGCGGAGCAAGATGGTGGCCGAGTAACAGCTTCCTTAAATCTGGGCACCGTGAGTCTGGGGAGATAGGACTCCAGGCATCTCTGGCTGGTGGGATCTGCCTATCAACACTCCTATGAGGATACAGGGAGTCAGCAAGAGACTTCTGGACCCCAAGACGAGCACTAAAACAGTGGAAAACCGGCAAGTGGTCGCGTGCGTTCAATCCGTCTAAACCCGCCCGCAACTTCCACAGGCACAAGAACTTAAAGAGCAAGAGGAAGTGAAAGGAAAATTAGGGCAAGGAAACAGATAAAAGAAATCACTCATGAGGAAGAATCAGCAGAAAACTCCAGGCAACATGAAGAACCAGTCTAGAACAACCCCACCAAGGGACCATGAGGTAGCTACTGCAGATGATTCCACCTGTAAAGAAATGTTAGGAATGACAGAAAAGGAATTTAGAATACACATGTTGAAAACAATGAAAGAAATGATAGAAACAATGAAGGAAATTGCTAATAAAGTGGAAAATAATCAAAAGGAAATCCAAAAACAGAATCAAATAAGAGACGAACGATATGAAGAATATAAAAAGGATATAGCAGAGCTGAAGGAACTGAAACAGTCAATTAGGGAACTTAAAGATGCAATGGAAAGTATCAGCAACAGGATAGACCATGCAGAAGAAAGAATTTCAGAGGTAGAATACAAAGTTCTTGAGATAACTCAGACAGTAAAAGAGGCAGAAAAGAAGAGAGAGAAAGCAGAACGTTCACAGTCAGAATTATAGGATTTTATGAAGCGTTCCAACATACGAGTTATAGGAATTCCAGAAGGGGAAGAAGAATGCCCCAGAGGAATGGAAGCCATACTAGAGAATATTATAAAAGAAAATTTCCCAAACATCACCAAAGATTCTGACACACTGCTTTCAGAGGGATATCGGACCCCAGGTCGCCTCAACTCTAACCGAGCTTCTCCAAGACACATTGTGATGAATCTGTCCAAAGTCAAGACAAAAGAAAAGATTCTGCAAGCTGCCAGGAATAAGCACCAGTTGACCTAGAGGGGCAAATCCATCAGAGTGACCGCAGACTTCTCTAATGAAACTTTCCAAGCAAGAAGACAATGGCCATCTACCTTTAATGTACTTAAACAGAACAACTTTCAGCCCAGAATTCTGTACCCTGCTACGCTTCAAAATTGACGGAGAAATCAAATCATTTACGGATATACAAACATTGAGGAAATTCCCCACAACAAGACCAGCTCTACAGGAAATACTTCAACCTGTTCTGCACACTGACCACCACAATGGATCAGCAGCAAAGTAAGAACTCAGAAATCAAAGGACAGAACCTAACCTCCACACTGATGCAAAAGATAAAACTAAGCAATGGACTCTCACCAAATAAGATGAATAGAATACTACAACAATTATCAATTATCTCAATAAATGTTAATAGCTTGAATTCCCCACTGAAGAGACATAGATTGGCTGACTGGATTAAAAAACACAAGCCATCCATTTGCTGTCTGCAAGAAACACATCTGGCTTCAAAAGACAAATTAAAGCTCCGAGTCAAGGGTTGGAAGACAATTTTTCAGGCAAATGGAATTCAGAAGAAAAGAGGAGTTGCAATCTTATTTTCAGATACATGTGGATTTAAAGCAATTAAAGTCAAAAAAGACAAAGATGGTCACTTTATATTGGTCAAGGGAAAAATACAACAAGAAGACATTTCAATTCTAAATATTTATGCACCCAATTTAAATGCTCCCAGATTCTTGAAGCAGACCTTACTCAGTCTGAGCAATATGATATCTGATAATACCATCATAACAGGGGACTTTAACACTCCTCTTACAGAGCTGGACAGATCCTCTAAACAGAGATTAAACAAAGATATAAGAGATTTAAATGAGACCCTAGAACAACTGTGCTTGATAGACGCATATAGAACACTCCACCCCAAAGATAAAGAATATACCTTCTTCTCATCACCCCATGGAATATTCTCCAAAATTGATCATATCCTGGGACACAAAACAAATATCAACAGAATCAAAAGAATTGAAATTTTACCTTGTATCTTCTCAGACCATAAGGCACTAAAGGTGGAACTCAACTCTAACAAAAATGCTCAACCCCACCCAAAGGCATGGAAATTAAACAATCTTCTGTTGAATAACAGATGGGTGCAGGAAGAAATAAAACAGGAAATCATTAACTTCCTTGAGCATAACAACAATGAAGACACAAGCTACCAAAACCTGTGGGATACTGCAAAAGCAGTTTTGAGAGGAAAATTCATCACTTTAGATGCCTACATTCGAAAAACAGAAAGAGAGCACATCAACAATCTCACAAGAGATCTTATGGAATTGGAAAAAGAAGAACAATCTAAGCCTAAACTCAGTAGAAGAAAAGAAATATCCAAAATCAAATCAGAGATCAATGAAATTGAAAACAAAAGAATCATTCAGAAAATTAATGAAACAAGGAGATGGTTTTTTGAAAAAATAAATAAAATAGATAAACCATTGGCCAGACTAACTAGAAATAGAAAAGTAAAATCTCTAGTAACCTCAATTAAAAATGATAAAGGGGAAATAAAAACTGATCCCACAGAGATACAAGAGATCATCTCTGAATACTACCAGAAACTCTATGCCCAGAAATTTGACAATGTGAAGGAAATGGATCAATATTTGGAATCACACCCTCTCCCTAGACTCAGCCAGGAAGAAATAGAGCTCCTGAACAGACCAATTTCAAGCACTGAGATCAAGGAAACAATAAAAAAGCTTCCAACCAAAAAATGCCCTGGTCCAGATGGCTTCACTCCAGAATTCTATCAAACCTTCAAGGAAGAGCTGATTCCTGTACTGCAGAAATTATTCCAAAAAACTGAGGAAGAAGGAATCTTCCCCTACGCATTCTATGAAGCAAACATCACCCTGATACCAAAACCAGGAAAAGACTCAAACAAAAAGGAGAATCTCAGACCAATCTCTCTCATGATCGTAGATGCAAAAATTCTCAACAAAATCCTAGCCAATAGATTACAGCTTATCATCAAAAAAGTCATTCATCATGATCAAGTAGGCTTCATCCCAGGGATGCAAGGCTGGTTTAACATACGCAAGCCCATAAACATTATCCTCCATATTAACAGTGGCAAAAATAAAGATCACATGATCCTCTCAATAGATGCAGAAAAAGCATTTGATAAAATCCAGCATCCTTTTCTAATTAGAACACTGAAGAGTATAGGCATAGGTGGCACATTTCTAAAACTGATTGAAGCTATCTATGACAAACACACAGCCAATATTTTACTGAATGGAGTAAAACTCAAAGCTTTTCCTCTTAGAACTGGAACCAGACAAGGTTGTCCTCTGTCACCTTTACTATTCAACATAGTGCTGGAAGTTCTAGCCAATACAATTAGGCAAGACAAGGAAATAAAGGGAATCCAAATGGGAGCAGAGGAGGTCAAACTCTCCCTCTTTGCTGACGACATGATCTTATACTTAGAGAACCCCAAAGACTCAACCACAAGACTCCTAGAAGTCATCAAAAAATACAGTAATCTTTCAGGATATAAAATCAATGTACACAAGTCAGTAGCCTTTGTATACACCAATAACAGTCAAGATGAGAAGCTAATTAAGGACACAACTCCCTTCACCATAGTTTCAAAGAAAATGAAATACCTAGGAATATACCTAACGAAGGAGGTGAAGGACCTCTATAAAAAAACTATGAAATCCTCAGAAAGGAAATAGCAGAAGATATTAAAAAATGAAAGAACATACCATGTTCATGGATGGGACGAATCAACATTGTTAAAATGTCTATACTTCCCAAAGCAATCTACCTATTCAATGCCATTCCTATCAAAGTACCTACATCGTACTTTTAAGATTTGGAAAAAATGATTCTACGTTTTGTATGGAACCAGAAAAAACCCCGTATAGCTAAGGCAGTTCTTAGTAATAAAAATAAAGCTGGGGGCATCAGCATACCAGATTTTAGTCTGTACTACAAAGCCATAGTGCTCAAGACAGCATGGTACTGGCACAAAAACAGAGACATAGACACTTGGAATGGAATTGAAACCCAAGAAATGAAACTAACATCTTACAACCACCTAATCTTTGATAAACCAAACAAGAACTTACCTTGGGGGAAAGACTCCCTATTCAATAAATGGTGTTGGGAGAACTGGATGTCTACATGTAAAAGACTGAAACTGGACCCACACCTTTCCCCACTCACAAAAATTGATTCGAGATGGATAAAGGACTTAAATTTAAGGCATGAAACAATAAAAATCCTCAAAGAAAGCATAGGAAAAACACTGGAAGATATTGGCCTGGGGGAAGACTTCATGAAGAAGACTGCCATGGCAATTGCAACAGCAGCAAAAATAAACAAATGGGACTTCATTAAACTGAAAAGCTTCTGTACAGCTAAGGAGACAATAACCAAAGCAAAGAGACAACCTACACAATGGGAAAGGATATTTGCATATTTTCAATCAGACAAAAGCTTGATAACTAGGATCTATAGAGAACTCAAAGTAATCCACATGAAAAAAGCCAACAATCCCTTATATCAATGGGCAAGAGACATGAATAGAACTTTCTCTAAAGACGACAGACGAATGGCTAACAAACACATGAAAAAATGTTCATCATCTCTATATATTAGAGAAATGCAAATCAAAACATCCCTGAGATATCATCTAACCCCAGTGAGAATGGCCCACATCACAAAATCTCAAAACTGCAGATGCTGGCGTGGATGTGGAGAGAAGGGAACACTTTTACACTGCTGGTGGGACTGCAAACTAGTACAACCTTTCTGGAAGGAAGTATGGAGAAACCTCAAAGCACTCAAGCTAGACCTCCCATTTGATCCTGCAATCCCATTACTGGGCATCTACCCAGAAGGAAAGAAATCCTTTTATCATAAGGACACTTGTACTAGACTGTTTATTGCAGCTCAATTTACAATCGCCAAAATATGGAAACAGCCTAAATGCCCACCAACTGAGGAAAGGATTAACAAGCTGTGGTATATGTATACCATGGAATACTATTGAGCCATTAAAAAAAATGGAGACTTTACATCCTTCGTATTAACCTGGATGGACGTGGAAGACATTATTCTTAGTAAAGCATCACAAGAATGGAGAAGCATGAATCCTATGTACTCAATTTTGATATGAGGACAATTAATGACAATTATGGTTATGGGGGGGGAAACAGAAAGAGGGAAGGAGGGAGGTGGGTGGGGCCTTGGTGTGTGTCACACTTTATGAGGCAAGACATGATTGCAAGAGGGACTTTACCTAACAATTGCAATCAGTATAACCTGGCTTACTGTACCCTCAATGAATCCCCAACAATGAAAAAAAAAAAAAAGGAAAGTCAGTGCCCAGTCTCTTCTGACTTATAATGTTTCAGCTGAGGAATTCCTCTGTCACCCTGATTTATTTGTCCCTGTAGATCAGTTGGTGCTTTCTCCTGGCTGCTGCCAGAATTTTCTCTTCCATTTTGACTTTGGCCAGGTTCATTACAATGTGTGTAGGAGATGCTGTGTTTGTATTGAAATGAACTGCAGTTCAATATCTATCTATAAGGGATGTGTCAGAATCTTTTGTGATGCTCGTGAAATTTTTATTTATGATATCCTCCAGAGGGGCTTCTAATCCTTTGTGTCAGTTCTTCTTCCCATTCAGAGATACCTATAATTTGTATACTTGTATGCTTCATGAAATCCCATAATTCTCTAAGGAATTACTCAGTTTTTACTCTCTTTTTTCTGTTGCTTTAAATGATTAAGTTGTTCAAGAGCCGTGTCTTCAATCTGTGAGATTCTCTCTTCTCCATGATTTAATCTGCTATTGAAATTTCTACTGCTATTTTGAAAATCCCTGAATGACTCTTTCAATTCTTTAAGTTCTGATATATCCTTTGTAATTTCATAATGTCTTTCATTCATTTCAAAAATATGGAATGCTTCATGAATTTGTGTGCTATCCTTGGGCAAGAGCCATGCTAAACTTCTCTGTATTATTCAATTGTAGGATATGTGCTGCTGAAGCCAGCACTTTTCTGTATTTTTGAAAATGAAATTAGTCAGAAATTTCATTTAATATTTTTCTAAACGATTAGCTAATTGTACTAATAACATTTACTGAATTATTGATTTGAAATGCCATATGAGCATACCAGTGGGTCTATTCCATTAATCTATCTTTCTATTCCTTCACCAATATTGCATTTCCTTGGAATTTTAGAATTATCTAGTTGGGTTCTAAGAAACATTCTGAAGTTTATTGTGATTTCAGTGAATTTATACATTTGGCAATAACTGACATATTGACAATGTTTCATTTTCTTGTCTATGAAAAATGTATATTTATTTATTCATCCCTTCTTCTGTTTCTGTCAGTAAACTTTATTGTTTTCTCCATGAAAGTCTTGCAATTTTTGTTTAGGCTTATTTCTTGGCATTTTATACCTTTTGTTGCTGTTATGGATATGATTATATGTATATATTATATATGTGTGTGTGCATACATATATAACATATACACACACATATATATGTATATGTATAGTGGGGAGACAGTCTTACTCTGTTTCTCAGGCTAGAGTGCAGAGAATCATCATAGCTTACTACAGCCTCAAACTCTTGGGCTCAAGCAATCTTCCTTCCCCAGCCTCTCAAGTAGCTGTGACTACAGCTGTGTGGGAACACCACAGCTAATTTTTGTATTTTTTGTAGAGATGGAGTCACTTTATGTTTCTGCAGCTGCTCTCAATCTCCTGGCCTCAAGTGATTCTCCCACATCAGTCCCCAAAAGTACTACAATTGTAGGGGTGAGCCATAATGCCTAGCCCTATTATATTTTAATCAATTATTGTTGTGTATAGGAAAATAATGTTTGTATGTTTATTTTATATCCACCCTATTTTAAACTGTTACATTAGATTCAGTGATTTGAAGGTGATATTCTTGGATGTTCTAGATATATATTCATATTATTCATCAATGGTAATAATTGAATCTTTGCCTTTCAATATCAATGATTCTTATAATAGGGATAGTGATTATCACTTCTTGCTCCTGACTTTAATAGGATAGGGTCTAATTTCACAATTAAATACATGCACAGCGTGTTTTGAGAAGTTACTGTTATCACTTTATTTATTTATTTTTCATTTTTATTAAACCATAGCTGTGTACATTAGTATGATCGTGGGGCACCATACACTTGGTTCATAGATCGTTTGACACATTTTCATCACATTAGTTAACATAGATTTTGCAGCGTTTTCTTAGTTATTTTGCTAAGACCTTTACATTCCACATTTACTAGGATTCACATATACCCTTGTAAGATGCACTGCATGTGTATTCCCATTAATCACCCTCCTTCCCCTTCCCACCCCCTCCCTCCCATCCCTTTCCCCTTTCTCCCTATTCTTAGGTTATAACTGGGATACAGCTTTCATGTGAAGGTCCTACATTAGTTTCATAATAAGGGTGAGTACATTGGGTACTTTTTCTTCCATTCTTGAGACACTTTACTAAGAACAATATGTTCCAGCTCCATCCATGTAAACATGAAAGAGGTAAAGTCTCCATCTTTCTTTAAGGCTGCATAATATTCCATGGTGTACATATACCACAATTTATTGATCCATTCGTGGATCGATGGGCACTTGGGCTTTTTCCATGACTTAGCAATTATGAACAGGGCTGCAATAAATATTCTGATACAAATATCTTTGTTATGGTGTGATTTTTGGTCTTCTGGGTATATGCCCAGTAGGGGGATTACAGGATTGAATGGCAGATCTATTTTTAGATCTCTAAGTGTTCTCCATATCTCTTTCCAAAAGGAATGTATTAATTTGCATTCCCACCAGCAGTGCAAAAGTGTTCCCTTTTCGCCACATCCATGCCAAAATCTCTGGTCTTGGGATTTTGTGATATAGGCTAGTCTCACTGGAGTTAGATGATATCTCAAAGTAGTTTTGATTTGCATTTCTCTGATGATTAAAGATGATGAGCATTTTTTCATACGTCTGAAGGCCATGCGCCTGTCTTCTTCAGAGAAGTTTCTCTTCAAGTCCCTTGCCCAGCCTGCAATGGGATCCCTTGTTCTTTTTTTGCTAATGTGTTTGAGTTCTCTGTGGATTCTGGTTATTAAACCTTTGTTGGAGACATAACCTGCAAATACCTTCTCCCATTCTGAGGGCTGTTTGCTTGCTTTACTTACTGTGTTCTTGGCTGTGCAGAAGCTTTTTAGTTTGATCAAGTCCCAATAGTGTATTTTTGAAGCAGCTTCAATTGCCTGGGGGATCCTTCTCATAAAAAACTTGCCCAACCCAATTTCTTCACGGGTTTTCCCTACAATCTCTTCTAGTATTTTTATAGTTTCATGTCTTAGGTTATATCTTTAATCCAGTAAGAGTCTATCTTGGCTAATGGTGAGAGGTGTGGGTCCAGTTTCAGTCTTCTACAGGTTGCCAGCCAGTTCACCCAGCACCATTTGTTAAATAGGGAATCTTTTCCCCACTGAATGTTTTTAATTGCCTTGTCAAAGATTAAATAACGGTAAGTAGCTGGAGTCATCTCTTGGTTCTCTATTCTGTTCCAGACATCTACTTCTCTGTTTTTGTGCCAGTACCATGCTGTTTTGATCACTATCGATTTGTAGTATGGTCTGAGGTCTGGTAGCCTGATTCCTCCTGCTTTGTTTTTATTTTTCAGTAATGTCTTGGCTATTCGAGGTTTTTTCTGATTCCATGTAAAACGAAGAATTATTTTTCCATGATCTTTAAAGTATGACAGTGGAGCTTTAATGGGGATTGCGTTGAAATTATATATTGCTTTGGGTAGTATGGACATTTTAACAATGTTGATTCTTCCCAGCCATAAGCATGGTATATTTTTCCATTTGTTAACATTCTCAGCTGTCTCTTTTCTTAGAATTTCATAGTTCTCTTTGTATAGATCTTTCACGTCCTTTGTTAGATAAACTCCCAAGTATTTCATCTTCTTTGGCACTACTGTGAATGGGATAGAGTCCTTAATTGTTTTTTCAACTTGACTATTGTTGGTATATATAAAGGCTACCAATTTATGAATGTTGATTTTATAACCTGAGACACTGCCGTATTCCTTAATCACTTCTAAGAGTTTTGTAGTAGAGTCCCTAGTATTTTCCAGATATACAATCATATCATCTGCGAAGAGCACAAGTTTGATCTCTTCTGACCCTATGTGGATACCCTTGATCGCCTTTTCTTCCCTACTTGGGGTGGCTAAAACTTCCATTACAATGTTAAAGAGCATTGGAGGCAATGGGCAGCCTTCTCTGGTTCCAGATCTAAGCGGAAATGATTCCAATTTAACTTCATTCAACATGATATTGGCTGTGGGTTTGCTGTAGATGGCCTCTATCAGTTTAAGAAATGTCCCTTCTATACCAATTTTCTTAAGTGTTCTGATCATGAATGGATGTTGGATGTTATCAAAAGCTTTTTCTGCATCGATTGAAAGAATCGTATGGTCTTTGTTTTTTAATTTGTTCATGTGCTGTATTACATTTATAGATTTACGTATATTGAACCAGCCTTGAGACCCTGGGATAAAACCGACTTGGTCATGATGTATGATTTGTTTGATATGTTGCTGGATTCTGTTTGTTAGAATCTTGTTGAATATTTTTGCATCTATATTCATTAGTGATATTGGTCTAAAATTTTCTTTTTTTTTTTATTGTTGGGGATTCATTGAGGGTACAATAAGCCAGTTACACTGATTGCAATTGTTAGCTAAAGTCCCTCTTGCAATTATGTCTTGCCCCCATAAAGTGTGACACACACTAAGGCCCCACCCTCCTCCCTCCATCCCTCTTTCTGCTTCCCCCCCATATCCTTAATTGTCATTAATTGTCCTCATATCAAGATTGAGTACATAGGATTCATGCTTCTCCATTTTTGTGATGCTTTACTAAGAATAATGTCTTCCACTTCCATCCAGGTTAATACGAAGGATGTAAAGTCTCCTTTTTTTTTAATGGCTGAATAGTATTCCATGGTATACATATACCACAGCTTGTTAATCCATTCCTGGGTTGGTGGGCATTTAGGCTGTTTCCACATTTTGGCTATGGTAAATTGAGCTGCAATAAACAGTCTAGTACAAGTGTCCTTATGATAAAAGGATTTTTTTCCTTCTGGGTAGATGCCCAGTAATGGGATTGCAGGATCGAATGGGAGGTCTAGGTTGAGTGCTTTGAGGTTTCTCCATACTTCCTTCCAGAAAGGTTGTACTAGTTTGCAGTCCCACCAGCAGTGTAAAAGTGTTCCCTTCTCTCCACATCCACGCCAGCATCTGCAGTTTTGAGATTTTGTGATGTGGGCCATTCTCACTGGGGTTAGATGATATCTCAGGGTTGTTTTGATTTGCATTTCTCTAATATATAGAGATGATGAACATTTTTTCATGTGTTTGTTAGCCATTTGTCTGTCGTCTTTAGAGAAAGTTCTATTCATGTCTCTTGCCCATTGATATAAGGGATTGTTGGCTTTTTTCATGTGGATTACTTTGAGTTCTCTATAGATCCTAGTTATTAAGCTTTTGTCTGATTGAAAATATGCAAATATCCTTTCCCATTGTGTAGGTTGTCTCTTTGCTTTGGTTATTGTCTCCTTAGCTGTACAGAAGCTTTTCAGTTTAATGAAGTCCCATTTGTTTATTTTTGTTGTTGTTGCAATTGCCATGGCAGTCTTCTTCATGAAGTCTTCCCCCAGGCCAATATCTTCCAGTGTTTTTCCTATGCTTTCTTTGAGGATTTTTATTGTTTCATGCCTTAAATTTAAGTCCTTTATCCATCTTGAATCAATTTTTGTGAGTGGGGAAAGGTGTGGGTCCAGTTTCAGTCTTTTACATGTAGACATCCAGTTCTCCCAACACCATTTATTGAATAGGGAGTCTTTCCCCCAAGGTAAGTTCTTGTTTGGTTTATCAAAGATTAGGTGGTTGTAAGATGTTAGTTTCATTTCTTGGGTTTCAATTCCATTCCAAGTGTCTATGTCTCTGTTTTTGTGCCAGTACCATGCTGTCTTGAGCACTATGGCTTTGTAGTACAGACTAAAATCTGGTATGCTGATGCCCCCAGCTTTATTTTTGTTACTAAGAACTGCCTTAGCTATACGGGTTTTTTTCCGGTTCCATACAAAACGCAGAATCATTTTTTCCAAATCTTGAAAGTACGATGTAGGTACTTTGATAGGAATGGCATTGAATAGGTAGATTGCTTTGGGAAGTATAGACATTTTAACAATGTTGATTCTTCCCATCCATGAGCATGGTATGTTCTTCCATTTGTTAATATCCTCTGCTATTTCCTTTCTGAAGAGTTCATAGTTTTCTTTATAGAGGTCCTTCACCTCCTTCGTTAGGTATATTCCTAGGTATTTCATTTTCTTTGATACTATGGTGAAGGGAGTTGTGTCCTTAATTAGCTTCTCATCTTGACTGTTATTGGTGTATACAAAGGCTACTGACTTGTGTACATTGATTTTATATCCTGAAAGATTACTGTATTTTTTGATGACTTCTAGGAGTCTTGTGGTTGAGTCTTTGGGGTTCTCTAAGTATAAGATCATGTCGTCAGCAAAGAGGGAGAGTTTGACCTCCTCTGCTCCCGTTTCGATTCCCTTTATTTCCTTGTCTTGCCTATTTGTATTGGCTAGAACTTCCAGCACTATGTTTAATAGTAAAGGTGACAGAGGATAACCTTGTCTGGTTCCAGTTCTAAGAGGAAAAGCTTTGAGTTTTACTCCATTCAGTAAAATATTGGCTGTGGGTTTGTCATAGATAGCTTCAATCAGTTTTAGAAATGTGCCACCTATGCCTATACTCTTCAGTGTTCTAATTAGAAAAGGATGCTGGATTTTATCAAATGCTTTTTCTGCATCTATTGAGAGGATCATGTGATCTTTATTTTTGCCACTGTTAATATGGTGGATAACGTTTATGGACTTGCATATGTTAAACCAGCCTTACATCCCTGGGATGAAGCCTACTTGATCAGGATGAATGACTTTTTTGATGATAAGCTGTAATCTATTGGCTAGGATTTTGTTGAGAATTTTTGCATCTATATTCATGAGTGAGATTGGTCTGAAATTCTCCTTTTTGTTTGGGTCATTTCCTGGTTTTGGTATCAGGGTGATGTTTGCTTCATAGAATGTGTTGGGTAAGATTCCTTCTTCCTCAATTTTTTGGTATAATTTCTGCAGTACAGGAATAAGCTCTTCCTTGTAGGTTTGATAGAATTCTGGAGTGAAGCCATCTGGACCAGGGCATTTTTTAGTTGGAAGGTTTTTTATTGTTTCTTTGATCTCAGTGCTTGAAATTGGTCTGTACAGGAGCTCTATTTCTTCCTGGCTAAGTCTAGGGAGAGGGTGTGATTCCAAATATTGATCCATTTCCTTCACATTGTCAAATTTCTGGGCATAGAGTTTCTGGTAGTATTCAGAGATGATCTCTTGTATCTCTGTGGGATCAGTTGTTATTTCCCCTTTATCGTTTCTGATTGAGGTTATTAGAGATTTTACTTTTCTATTTCTAGTTAGTCTGGCCAATGGTTTATCCATTTTGTTTATTTTTTCAAAAATCCAACTCCTTGTTTCATTAATTTTCTGAATGATTCTTTTGTTTTCAATTTCATTGATCTCTGATTTGATGTTGGATATTTCTTTTCTTCTACTGAGTTTAGGCTTAGATTGTTCTTCTTTTTCCAATTCCATAAGATCTCTTGTGAGATTGTTGATGTGCTCTCTTTCTGTTTTTCGAATGTAGGCATCTAATGCGATGAATTTTCCTCTCAAAACTGCTTTTGCAGTATCCCACAGGTTTTGGTAGCTTGTGTCTCATTGTTGTTATGCTCAAGGAAGTTAATGATTTCCTGTTTTATTTCTTCCTTCACCCATCTGTTATTCAACAGAAGATTGTTTAATTTCCATGCCTTTGGGTGGGGTTGAGCATTTTTGTTAGAGTTGAGTTCCACCTTTAGTGCCTTATGGTCTGAGAAGATACAAGGTAAAATTTCAATTCTTTTTATTCTGTTGATATTTGTTTTGTGTCCCAGGATATGATCAATTTTGGAGAATGTTCCATGGGGTGATGAGAAGAATGTATATTCTTTATCTTTGGGGTGGAGTGTTCTATATGCGTCTATCAAGCATAGTTGTTCTAGGGTCTCATTTAAATCTCTTACATCTTTGTTTAATTTCTGTTTAGAGGATCTGTCCAGCTCTGTAAGAGGCGTGTTAAAGTCCCCTGTTATGATGGGATTATCAGGTATCATATTGCTCAGACTGAGTAAGGTCTGCTTCAAGAATCTGGGAGCATTTTAATTGGGTGCATAAATATTTAGAATTGAAATGTCTTCTTGTTGTATTTTTCCGTTGACCAATATAAAGTGACCATCTTTGTCTTTTTTGACTTTAGTTGCTTTAAATCCACATGTATCTGAAAATAAGATTGCACTCCTCTTTTCTTCTGAATTCCATTTGCCTGAGAAATTTTCTTCCAACCCTGACTGGGAATTTTAATTTGTCTTTTGAAGCCAGGTGTGTTTCTTGCAGACAGCAAATGGATGGCTTGTGTTTTTTAATCTAGTCAACCAATCTATGTCTCTTCAGTGGGGAATTCAAGCCATTAACATTTATTGAGATAATTGATAAGTGTGGTAGTATTCTATTCGTCTTATTTGGTGAGAGTCCATTGCTTAGTTTTATCTTTTGCATCAGTGTGGAGGTTTGGTTCTGTCCTTTAATTTCTGAGTTCTTACTTTGCTGCTGATCTATTGTGGTGGTCAGTGTGCAGAGCAGGTTGAAGTATTTCCTGTAGAGCTGGTCTGGTTGTGGCGAATTTCCTCAATGTTTGTATATCCATAAATGATTTGATTTCTCCGTCAATTTTGAAGCTTCGCTTAGCAGGGTACAGAATTCTGGGCTGAAAATTGTTCTGTTTAAGTAGATTAAAGGTCGATGACCATTGTCTTCTTGCTTGGAAAGTTTCATTAGAGAAGTCTGCGGACACTCTGATGGATTTGCCCCTGTAGGTCAACTGGCACTTACTCCTGGCAGCTTGCAGAATCTTTTCTTTTGTCTTGACTTTGGGCAGGTTCATCACAATGTGTCTCGGAGAAGCTCGGTTAGAGTTGAGGAGACCCGGTGTCCGATATCACTCTGAAAGCACTGTGTCAGAATCTTTGGTGATGTTTGGAAATTTTCTTTTATAATATTCTCTAGTATGGCTTCCATTCCTCTGGGGCATTCTTCTTCCCCTTCTGGAATTCGTATAACTCGTATGTTGAAATGCTTCATAAAGTCCCATAATTCTGACTGTGAACGTTCTGCTTTCTCTCTCTTCTTTTCTGCCTCTTTTACTGTCTGAGTTATCTCAAGAACTTTGTCTTCAACCTCTGAAATTCTTTCTTCTGCATGGTCTAACCTGTTGCTGATACTTTCCATTGCGTCTTTAAGTTCCCTAATTGACTGTTTCAGTTCCTTCAGCTCTGCTATATCCTTTTTATATTCTTCATATCGTTCGTCTCTGATTTGATTCTGTTTTTGGATTTCCTTTTGGTTATTTTCCACTTTATTAGCAATTTCCTTCATTGTTTCCATCATTTCTTTCATTGTTTTCAACATGTGTATTCTAAATTCCCTTTCATTCATTCCTAACATTTCTATACTGGTGGAATCATCTGCAGCAGCTACCTCATGGTCCCTTGGTGGGGTTGTTCTAGACTGGTTCTTCATTTTGCCTGGAGTTTTCTGCTGATTCTTCCTCATGAGTGATTTCTTTTATCTGTTTCCTTGCCCTAATTTTCCTTTCACTTCCTCTTGCTCTTTAAGTTCTTGTGCCTGTGGACTAAGGCTTACAGGACCAGAAGTGTGAGAAGGTTGAAGAGCAAAAAATGGGGATGAAAGAAAGGAGGATCGAGTGATAAGAAAAAAAGAAAGATAGAGAAAGGAGAGGGGTTGGGTATAAGGAATATTGACAAAAAGAAGAGAGGCACAGGAAGAGGGAGACAGGGCAATATAGGTGTACAGTAGGGTAGTTTGACACAACCTTAAAAAAACCCACCTTCTGGGGGTGCCCAGTTGCGTGGTTCCCTTGAGGTCAGCAGCTCTTTGCTAACCTGATCAGACACAGTACCCCACCTCCACCAAGTAAACAGGAAAGACAAAAATGCTATAAATCAAACCAAAACAAGCAAACAGAAAACTTTACGGGGATAAAGTTGGGTGAAAAACCAAATGATATCGGTAGAAACACTAGCAAAAATGAAGTTGTAGTTATTAAAAAAGGCAGCAATGGGAAATTATAATTAAACTAGGAAAACTGAGAAAGAAAAAGGGATCTGTATGGAAAAGATTGAAATTAAAAAAACAAAAGAACATCAGCAACGTCAAAATAAACAAACAAAAAAAACAATGAAACAAAAAAATAGAAAAAAATACACAACCAAAAACAAAGCAGTTTGTATATGTTATTGAATATTGTCTGGGCAACACGTGGTCTTCTGGGGTATGAGATGTTAGTCACAGTTCTGATACGACTGGAGGCTGCTGATTTCTCAAACCCCAGCAGGTAGACACCCTAAATCTCTCTTCAGCCTACTTAAAAGGCACTTTGAACTTGTAAACTTGCTGAGCAGAAGCTTTCCCAGCTTTCTCGCTGGAATCACTGCTGAAGTGGCTATCCACTTACCCAGTGTGCCAAAACCGGTCTCACTCTGCCCCTGAGGGTTAGGGCTGCAAGGCGGCTCAGACTCCACCCTTAGGCTACTTGGTTGCTGGGTTACAATCTCCCACCCATTTCTAGCTCTGCGACCCTGAGGGTGGAGCTTGCAGGGGCAGATCACTGACAATGGATCCGTGTGACCCACCGCCAAATACTATTAGCTCCGTCTGGCTCAGCGGCTCAGACTGGGGCCCTAGACAACGGCCAAAGTTCTCCGCACTCCCGCTCAGGCCTTCCCCAAGGCAGTTCAACTCAGTGCCAAGTCCAAGGACATCAAAACAGTTCACAGGTAAGGCCTTTCTGGTTTGCAGTCTTGCTGCTACTGAACTTACAGTTGTGCGCGGGTTTAGACGGATTGAACACACGCCACCACTTGCTGGTTTTCCACTGTTTTAGTCCTCCTCTTGGGGTCCAGAAGTCTCTTGCTGACTCCCTGTATCCTCATAGGAGTGATGCTAGGCAGTTCCCACCAGCCAGAGATGCCTGGAGTCCTATCTCCCCAGACTCACGGTGCCCAGATGCAAGGAAGCTGTTACTCGGCTGCCATCTTGCTCCGCTGTCTATAATTTTCCTTTCTTGTTGGGTCTGTTCCTGGTTTGGGGATCAGGATGATGTTTGCTTCATAGAATGTGTTGGGTAGTCTTCCTTCTTTTTCTACCTTTTGGAACAGGTTGAGTAGTATAGGTACTAATTCTTCTTTAAAGGTTTGGTAGAATTCCGACGTGAAACGATCTGGTCCCGGGCTTTTCTTTTTGGTGAGATTTTGTATGGTTGATGATATTTCTGAACTTGATATAGGCCTGTTCAACATTTCCACTTGTTTTTGATTAAGTCTTGGAAGGTGATGTGTTTCCAAGTAACTGTCGATTTCCTTCAGATTTTCGTATTTCTGAAAGTATAGTCTTTTGTAATATTCATTAAGGATTTTTTGGATTTCTGAGGAGTCTGTTGTTATTTCGTCTTTGTTATTTCTTATTGATGAGATTAGAGATTTTACTCTTTTTTTCCTGATTAGGTTGGCCAAACGTTTATCTATTTTGTTGACCTTTTCAAAAAACCAGCTTTTTGATTTATTAATCTGTTGTATTATTCTTTTGTTTTCAATTTCATTTAGTTCTGCTCTGATTTTGGTTATTTCTTTTCTTTTACTGGATTTGGGGTTGGATTGTTCTTCCATTACAGTCTCTTGAGATGTCCCATTAAGTTGCTTACTTCCTCTTTTTCTGTTCTCCTGAGGAAAGCTTGCAGTGCTATAAATTTCCCTCTTAGAACTGCCTTTGCTGTGTCCCAGAAGTTCTGATCGTTCATGTCTTCCTTGTCGTTTTGTTCCAGAAATTTAGCAATTTCCTTCTTGATCTCATCTCTGACCCAGCTATCATTCAGCGTAAGGTTATTTAATTTCCATGTTTTTGTATGAGTATGCAGATTCCTGTTGTTACTCATCTCAAGTTTTATTCCATGATGGTCTGAGAAGATGCATGGAATAATTTCTATTCCTTTAAATTTGCTGAGGTTAGACTTGTGACCTAAGATGTGATCGATTCTGGAGTAAGTTCCATGGGCTGATGAGAAGTATGTGTATTCAGTTTTGTTGGGATGAAATGTTCTGTAGATGTCTGCTAAATCTAAATGCTGGATGGTTAGATTTAAATCTAGAATTTCTTTACTCAGCTTTTTGTTGGAGGATTGATCCATCACTGCCAAAGGAGTGTTAAAATCTCTAACTATTATAGAGTTGGAGGAAATCAAGTTGCTCATGTCTGTTAGAGTTTCTCTTATAAATTGAGGTGCATTCTGGTTGGGTGCATAGATATTAATAATTGAAATCTCATCATATTCAGTCTTACCCTTAACAAATATGAAGTGACCATTTTTGTCCTTCCTTCCTTTTGTTGTTTTAAAGCCTATTGTGTCCACAAATAAAATTGCAACACCTGCTTTTTTCTGATTACCATTTGCCTGAAATATGGATGACCATCCTTTCACCCTGAGTTGTATTTGTCTTTTAAGTTAAGATGTGACTCTTGTATGCAACAAATGTCTGGCCTGAGTTTTTGTATCCAGTCAGCTAACCTATGTCTCTTTAGAGGGCAGTTTGAGCCATTCACATTAATGGGGAGCATTGATAAGTTTGGTGAAATTTGGGGTATTGAGTTCTTTGAAAGTCCAGTGGGCATTTTTAATCCTTTTGCCATTGTGGAAGTTAGAGTTTGATCAGAAGTTTCTGAGTGAGTTTACTTTTGTAGTAGAGGATTGGGTTGGTTATTATGGAGGATAGGTCTGAGAATATCCTGAAGAGCTGGTTTAGTTATGGCAAATTTCTTTAGCATATGTATGTCATTAAAGTATTTAATTTCTCCGTTGTAAATGAAACTCAGTTTAGCTGGATACAAGATCAGTGGTTGAAAGTTATTTTGCTTGAGGAAATTAAACGTTGATTACCACCCTCTTCTGGCTTGAAAAGTTTCAGCAGAGAGATCTGCAGTCATTCTAATGTTCTTTCCTTTGAAGGTAATAGATTTCTTTCTCCTGGCAGCTTTGAGAATTTTCTCCTTCATATTAACTTTAGTGAAGTTAATTATGATATGCCTGGGGGATGTCTTATTGGGGTTGAGTTGTGCTGGGGTTTTGAAGCTATCTGCTATCTGAATTTCAGATTCTCTAGGTATGTCTGGAAAATTCTCTTTCATAATTTCATGCAGAAGGGCCTCTGTGCCCAGTGAGGCCACTTCATCTGTTTCAGGAATTCCTATGAGATGGATATTTGCCTTCTTCGAGTTATCCCAGAGCTCTCTGAGTGAGTGATCCATTTTTGCTCTCCATTTCTCTTCCTCTTTGAGAGTTTGGGAGTGTTCAAAGGCTTTATCTTCGATGTTGGAGATCCTTTCTTCTGCTTGCTCCATTCTGTTGCTAAGGGATTCCACTGTATTTTTCATATCTTTGAGGGCGCCAAATTCTTGTTTCAGTGTGTCTAAGTCTTTCATGGTTTTGTCTTTAAATTCGTTAAATTCTTGAGACAGCTTTTGAATTTCTCCACGAATTCCTAATTCCATTTTCTTAATCTTGTTTGCCATCCAAATTCTGAATTTAATTTCTGACATCTCAGCCAGTTGTTTGTGAATGGGATCTTCAATTACATCTGCCGTATCTTTCCTTGGGGGGGTTGAGCTATTCTGGTTATTCATGTTACCAGAGTTTTTCCACTGATTCCACCCCATGATTGTTTTACTCTCTTTGATTTTCCTCTGGTGTTTTGTCGAGGACCCATACAGTGCTGTGGCCTGAGAAACTGGGGCCCTGTTTGGTGTAGAGGTCCTAAGTGGTTCTGACTTGTTTTCAGCTGGTTTCTATGTGACCCTAGTGAAACAGTTACTCTGGGTTGAAGTCTCAGCTGTGGAGAAATACCAGCAATTAAGTCACCCCACCCACCACAGGCAACAAATGGAAAAGGAAAATCAAACCTTCCTACAACCACACACCCAGGGCACCACCTGGATAGTCCCCAGGTGAGTGACTCAGTTCAAAAGGTCCAAGTCAATTGTCTCAGTCAGCAGCTGCCTTGGGTTGGAGATTTCAAGAGGTCCCTGGGAACTGGGTCACAGGGGTCTGGTGCATGCTCTAAAATGGCTTGCTCCAATGCTGCGTGGAGTCAAGAAGAGCCACCAGTAAATAGATCAGTCTGGTAAGAATGATGCCTCCTTCCCCACCTTGCAGCTCTGTCACACCTGGTCTCTGCTAGCCCCACAGGGCAGTGACCCAGTCAGTTGTCTGCAGTAAGCAGATACTCCAGGGGTTTGCACCTGCCTAAGTCACAGGGTAGTCTGTGTCTGCTCAACTAGGCCGCTATTCTCTGTCTTTATCCAGCAGGGAGTGGTGTGGCCTGTCAACCTGGGGCACTTGATGGAGGCTTGAGATGTTCAGTCAGTTCCAGCCCCACCCTTAGTTTATGTTACTGAATGAAGGGAACAACCCTGTGGAAGTTTGTTTCTGACCTTGCCAGATTCCTCTGCAGAGGAGAGGCTGATTTCAGTTCCCAGAGCCTGTGTCTCAGGCCCTGTCTTTAGTCCTGCGGGTTTGTATTTGCAGCGCGATCAGTTGTTGGCTGTAGCCTCTTGGCCTCCTTTGTCTATAGGCTGGTGATCCCCTAAGGGCCAGGTGCGTCTTAGGCTCAGTAGAGCGGTTCTCTGGATCAGCCCCACCCTAGGAGTTTCCCAGCTCTGCGGGTGTGTTTTCTAGTCCCCGTGTTCCACCCAGGTGGGTACTGTCTCAGGAAAACCCTTTACTCATGGGTCCTGTGTTTCAGTCCCAGGTCTGTTCCATGGTGGTTGCCATCTGAGAAGATGCTTGCCCTCATCTGGTTGCCCAGGAAGACAGGAGGAGAGGCTATGGGATATCTGGGGGTGGGCCTTGTTATTGCTGAAGATGGCTGTTGCTCTGCACCTCGGGGCACCACCGCTCCAGTGTAATTCCCTCTCAGCCTACCGTTGTCTTCTCACTCCTTTTCTACAGAGTCAGCACTGGTCAGCTGCAGTCCAGGTCCTGTCTATACCTCTTGAGTGTTCAGCCAAGAATCTGGACTCCAGAGGGGGCAGGTCTCCAGATCACGGAGTGAGAGTGGAGGGGGGTGTTAGGAGCTCAGGGTTACAGGTCGTAACACCAAGCTCATTGAGACCAAATGAACAAATAAACATATGCAAAGGTTACCAGGCACATGGGCCCATAGATACAGAGATTGACGGAAACACATAAACATACAAGCAATAGCCACGACAACAGCAATATAAGAACACTGCAATAAAAATAGTGATAATCGTGAAATAATTGAAAGAAAGAAAAAAAAAGAAAAAAGTGGTGTTAGAAGGAATGTTAAGTGAGAAGAAGAAATTAAAATTAGAAGACATAGAAATAAAAATATATCTATATAAAATTTAATAATAAAAAATTATCGAAATCTCCTCTAAGAAAATGGTGAGGAAAAATCAGACAAAAAGAAAACAACAGCAAATAAAAACAAAAGAAAAACCCACAAAAACAAAACAAAACAAAACAAAACAAAAAAAAGGGCACCAACTGCAAAAATATTCTTGTGGTAGAAATATACCTGTAAATGTCTATATGTCTGCTGTAGGGATCAACTTTTGTAGGAATATATTCATACTTCAATATACTTTCTGGACACCAGTTGGCGCTGTGAGTCGTTTTGAGACTTATACCTGGTTTGCAGTTTATACTGTTACCATGGTAACCACCTTCCATGGCCGATGGCCATTTTGGAGTTTCTGTAAAAGTTTGTCGCCTAAGAATTGTGCAACCTCGTCTGTTCTCCTCCAGACAGCACTTGCGACCAACCCTCCCACTCAGTGCAGGTGTCCACGCTTCCTAAGTCCCTCCACTCTGCTCCCAGGTTCCCCCGCAAACTGGCGACTGCAATTGGCCATAAGGGGAGTGGTGCTGAGTTCACGCGGTATCTCCTGTAGCTGGTTCCCGGGGCTTCAGCAGCCAAAGCCCGTCCGCGGCTTCAGTTGCTCCGCGGCCCCAGAAGCCAAAGCCGGGTCCTAGGCTTCAAGCCGTTCCCGTGGTTGGAGGGCTTGGGGGATTTATTCTGAATTTTATGGTTCAGAGTTTTGGATGGGCCTCCGCCAGTTCGCTGCGCAGCCTGAACCGCCAGCCCCCTCCAACACCTGGGGGAAAGGTGCCCGCCCTTTTGGGTAGTTCAAAATGTCTGTTTGTTTCCCGGGCAAGATCCCTTCCCTTCAATTGTCCAACAGTTTGCCCAGCTCCCTGTGGTTTTGAGTGGCTCTCCTTTCAGATGCCTCCCTTAGTTCAGGATTAACTACTTTTCAATTGGATTTTGTCAACATTTACAAGCTGCTGACCTCCGTGAGGGAGGGGCCTGCTGGCTGGCACAGCCGAGCAGGGATGAATCTCTACAACAAAGTCTGTGATTTTTAAATTACCCCTCAGATATAGCAATCCGCCAGTTCACTGGGCGTCTCCAGCTGTCTGTCCACTCCAATAATCCACACACAGGTAAGGTCCAGACCGCCTTTCCTCTCACCTGGTGGCTTGGGAGAGGTGGGCTACACGTCCGTCCTGTCCGCCATCATGCTCCGCCTCCCATTGTTATCACTTTAAAGTAATGTATTTATATCCTTGTCTTCCTAACACTTTATGATTTATGTTATTATTAATGACTAATGAATTTTATTTGATTATTTTTCTGAATTTAATGAAAAAATCATATAGCATTTTTTTCCCTGTACTTGGTTTATGTGTGAATTATATCAATATCCTTCCTATGGTGAAACATATTTTCTATTCCTAAGATAAATCACGCTTAGTTATGATAAACTATTCTTTAGTACAAGCTATTAAAGCACCATTGTCATACATTAAAGAGTTTGAAAAAATAGTACTTCATTTTATATGGAATCAGGAAAAACCTTGAATAGCCAGGACATTACTCAGAAATAAAAATAAATCAGGAGGTATCATGTTATATACTATAAATCTATAGTGATCAAAACAGCATGGTACTGGCGCAAAAACAGAGGTAGATTTATGAAACATAATAGAGAACCAAGAGATGAACCCAGCCACTTATCATCCTTCAATCTTTGATAAGCCTGTCAAAAACATTCAGTGGGGGAAAGACTCCCTATTTAACAAATGGTGCTGGGTGAGCTGGCTGGCAACCTGTAGAAGACTGAAACTGGACCGCCACCTTTCACCATTAAGAAAAATTGATTCTCACTGGATAGAAGATTTAAACTTAAAACATGAAAGTATAAAAATACTGAAATAGAGTTCAGGGAAAATGCTTGAGGAAATTGGCCTGGGAGAATGTTTTATGAGGAGGAACCCTGGGCAATTGAAGCAACACCAAAAATATATTACTGGGGTCTGATCCAACTAAAAAGCTTCTGCATAGCCAATAGCACAGTAAGTAAAGCAAACAGACAACCTTCAGAATGGGAGAAGATTTTTGCAGGTTATGCTTCTGACAAAGGTCTGATAATTAGAATCCGCAGAAAACTTAAATTAGTCAATAAGTAAAGAACAAATAACCCCATTTCTATGTGGGAAAGAGACTTGAACAGAAACTTCACTAAGAAGTCAGGTTCATGGCCTACAAACACATGAAAAAATGCTCATCATCTTTAATCATCAGAGAAATGCAAATCAAAACCGCTTTGAGATATCGTCTAACTCCAGTAAGATTAGCCCACATCACAATCCCCAAACTACAGATGTTGGTGTGGTTGAAGAGAAAAGGGAACACTTCTACAGTGCTTGCGGGAATGCAAGCTAATAGGGCCTTTTTGGAAAGAAGTTCGGAGAATCCTCAAGGAACTAAAAGTAGACCTACTGTTCGATCCTGTAATTCCTCTACTAGGTATATATGCAGATGATAAAAAATCATTTTACAAAATAGACATTTACACCAGAATGTATATTGCAGGCCAATTCATAATTTCCAAATCATGGAAATAGCCCACGTCCTCATCAACTCGTGAATGGATTAACAACCTGTGGTATATGTACACCACAGAATACTATGCAGCCATAAAAAAACATGGAGATGTCACATCTTTATGTTTACCTGGATGGAGCTGGAACATATTTTTCTTAGTTAAGTGTCTCAAAAATGGAAAAAGTTATCCAATGTACTCAATACTACTATGAAATCAATATATGATCACCTACACATTCATATGAATGGTAAAACATACCGTGTTTCCCCGAACATAAAACATCCTCCAAAAATAAGACCTACTTACAGGTTTCCTTCTGGGTGAAATATAAGGCATCCCCAAGAATATAAGCTCCCCCCCCAGGCTCTGTCTCAGAATGAAAATTAATTTATGGTTAACTGGTTCCTAGGTCACCCTGACTGGCGTCTAGCAACCAGTGACGTTCGCGGAGTCCTGACATCACTCCTGTGTGGAGGCGGAGTGGAGGTCGGAGTGAGCAGTGAGTGGGGGCGGGAGAGAGGAGGAGACTTTCTTAGATGCGTGTAGAAGAACAGGAGGATCAGAGCAGACAGGCTGTGGGGAAGGTGGTGAGTGCTGGTCTGTCTCTGGTGACACTGTCTGATCCTCACGGCTGCCCTTATGATGACTGAAGGTAGGATTCACAGTTTGTCTGGTTTGTGTTGACAGCTACCCTACTACCTTACCCTATACAGGTAATAAATTTCCTTTATTCTCATTTAACAATAAATATGTACCATATTCTTCTTCATGGAAAAATAAGACATCCCCTGAAACTAAGACCTAGAGCATCTTTGGGAGCAAAAATTAATATAAGACACTGTCTTATTTTGGGGGAAACAGGGTAACTATAGTCCAGAAAGTAGGAGGAAAGAAGGGAGAGGGAAGGTGGAGGTCAGGAGGAGGAAGGGTTTTTATTGGGACCTCCCCTAATGTGCATGATGCAATGGTACATTTCAAAACTATTAAGAAAAGATTATAATTGTCTTACCACAACAAATAAGTAAGTGAGGTGGTGGATGTGTTAATCAATTTGATGTTAACATTTCACATTGTATATTAAATCAGTACACTATATCTTATAAATGCATCAATGTACAGTGATGATTTAATAAAGAAAAAATAAAAACTAAATTCTCATTCTTTATAAATTAAAAAAACAAACAAACTAAATGCAGTGTACTAATATATTATTTATTATTTTTGTATCTTTGTTTTTGGATTATGTTGGCCTATGACTTCTATTTTTATGAAGTCCTCGTTTGGTTTCAGTATCAAATTTATGCTTGGTTATAAAATGAGTTTGGTAGTTTCTCATCTTTTCCTATTATCTGAATCTAAAAATTTTGAGTTATCGAAGTCTTGGTTGAACTCACCTGGAAAAACTCACTTACTTGGTGCCCTTTTGGGAACAATTGATCTGTGAGAAGCATTTCAATTTCTTTAGTTTTTCTATTATCAAGATTTTCAATTTCTTCTTAGATCTACTTAAATAATTAAGATCTTCCTAGAAAAGTTTGCCATTTATATTTAGGCCAGGGTTTTTGAATCTCAGCATTACTGACAGTTTGAGCTGTATGATTGTTGGCTGTGTGCAGCTGTCCTGTGCACTGTAGAAAAATCGCAACATCCCTGATTTTGACCAACTAGATGTCAGTATCACCCTGTCTCCCATTTGTAACAACAAAATTGTTTCCAGACATGGCACAATATCCTTTCGAGGTCAAATTTATCAGTTTGAAGTTGTATAAAATTTTTATTTTAAGTCTTCTCTAAATGTTAATCACACCTGCTTTGGGTTCCTGATGTATCAATATCTGTGCCTTCTTTTTTTGTAAGATAAACTTGCCAAGAAATTTATCTGTTTCATTAGTAAATTTCCAGACCAACTCTTAGTTTTTCTGATCAACTATCTCTTTATGTTTGTAGTTCATTATGGCCTGACTGGACAAATTTTAAAATTTAAAATTATTTCATTATAAAAAAATATAAAATACAATGAACCCTACCACCTAACTTCAATAATTATCAACTCACAGCCAATCTCATTTTATTTTATTTTATTGTATTTCTTTTGAGACATAGTCTCATTTTGTCACCCTTGGTAGAGTGCCATGGAGTCATACCTCTCAGCAAACTCAAACTCTTGGGCTCAAAAACTCCTCTTGCATTGGCCTCCTGAGTAGATGGGACTACAGCTGCCCACCACAATGATTGGTTATTATTATTATTATTTAGAGATGGAATGTAGCTCTTGCTCAGTCTGATCTTGAACTCTTTTCCTTAAGCAATCTACCCACCTGGGCCTTCTAGAGGGCTAGGATTACAGGTGTGAGCCACTGCATCCAGCCTCATTTCTTTCACCTATATATTTTCACCTCCCTTTCCCCATATTATTCTGAAACAAATTCCAGATTTAATATTCTCCCATCCATAAATATTGGGTACCTATAACAGTTAAGAAAGGAGAGGGGTGGAGCAAGATGGCCAACTAGAGGCAGCTTTCATCAGAAGCTCCTGTGAAGAGAAAGAAAGTGGAGAAGCTGAAGGTGGGGAGTTGAGCACAAGAAGAATGCGAGGTGTGTGCCATCCCTACTGAGACAAATTTGAGGTTAAAAAGAAGAAGAAAGTTAATAGAATACAGGTACTGAGTGACTACTTGGAAAGATCTTATCAAAGGAATGAAGACCATCTCCCCTAACTTGGAAGCCTGTGTTCTGGGCTTTCCATAACCAAGAAAGAAAAAAAAAAGACCTCTCATCTCAGTCCATGGGAAAGAGTTACAAGGGCAATCTGATGCCAAGAAAGAACCAGACTGTGCTGACTTGACAGGCTGGCACTTGGAGACTCTGGTTGCAGCCCTGAAAATGAGTTTTGCAGGGCTGTTGGGGGAATGGCCATAAGCACAAGCTCCAGCTAATTTGGGAAGGTATATTTAGTTTTAGTTCCTGGGGCCTTCCAATCTTATCTCATCCCGTAAGTTCTAATTGCCAATTAAATCAGTACAGTGTTTCCTAAGGGTCCCCAAATAAATTATCTCTCGATGTATATTCAGGGACAACCTACCATTCCAAGTAAAAAAGTATAACTGAAAATACCCATGGGGCGGAGCCAGCAGAAGAAGTCTTGCAAAATGAAAAATCGGAGCAGAGCAACTCCCATAAGAGGTTACAAGGAAGATGCAGCAGAGAATACCATCCATAAGGAAATTGCTGAAAAGTCAGAAATAGAATTTAGAATATGGATAGCAAATAAGACGGTTTGAATGGAAAATAAGATGACATAGAAATTCAAAAAATAGTCCGAAAGTTATCTCAAGAAATTAGCATCTTTAAAGAGACAGTCATTAAGGGTATGGACATAATTAGGAAAGATGTAGCAGACCTTAGGGACAGAAATAGGCAATTGAGGAGCTTAAAAACTCATTAGAGATCCTCAGTAATAGAGATGAACATGGAGAAGAGAGACTCTCATTAACTGAAGAGAAAACCTTTGAACTATTTCAAGCGTTCAATGAGGCCAAAAGGATAACAAAAACAGAATGTTCACTGAGAGAATTATGGAATTATTACCAAAGTTCATGCATCTGAATTATAGGGATTCCTAAAGGAGAATCTAAAGGCACTGATGCTCTAGTCTGAGACATTATGGTGGAGAATTTCCCAAGAATTGTGAGAGAAACAGAAATTAAGATAGTAGATATTTTCAGAACTCCAGCATGACTCAATCCAAACAAAGAATCTCCTAGACACGTTGTAATCAACTTTTCCAAAGCTAACAAGAAGAAAAAATCCTGCAAGCAGCCAGGCATAGGAAAAGTTTTACCTTCAAAGAGAAAAATATTAGATGACCACAGATCTGTTTTTTTTATTATTAAATCATAGTTGTGTACATTAATGCAACCATGGGGCACCATACACTGGTTTTATAGACCGTTTGACACATTTTCATCACTCTGGTTAACATAGCCTTCCTGGCATTTTCTTAGTTATTATGTTAAGACATTTATATTCTACTATACTAAGTTTCACATGTACCCTTGTAAGATGCACCACAGATGTAATCCCACCAATCACCCTCCTTCCACCCATGCTCCCGCTCCCTGGCCTCCCTTAACCACTTTCCCCATATTCTTAGGTTATAACTGGGTATAGCTTTCATGTGAAAGCCAGAAATTAGTTTTATAGTAGGGCCAAGTACATTGGATACTTTTTCTTCCATTTTTGAGATACTTTACTAAGAAGAATATGTTCCAGCTCCATCCATGTAAACATGAAAGTGGTAAAGTCTCCATCTTTCTTTAAGGCTGCATGGTATTCCATGGTGTACATATACCACAATTTATTAATCCATTCGTGGATCAATGGGCACTTGGGCTGTCTCAATGACTTAGCAATTATGAATAGGGCTGCAATAAACATTTTGGTACAAATATCTTTGTTATGATGTGATTTTTGTTCTTCTGGGTGTATACCTAGTAGAGGAATTATAGGATTGAATGGCAGATCTATTTTTAGATCTCTAAGTGTTCTCCAAACATCTTTCCAAAAGGAATGTATTAATTTGCATTCCCACCAGCAGTGTAGAAGTGTTCCCTTTTCTCCACATCCACGCCAACATCTCTGGTCTTGGGATTTTTGATATGGGCTAATCTCACTGGAGTTAGATGATATCTCAAAGTAGTTTTGATTTGCATTTCTCTGATGATTAAAGAGGATGAGCATTTTTTCATAAGTCTGTAGGCCGTGTGCCTGTCTTCTTCAGAAAAGTTTCTCTTCAAGTCCCTTGCCCAGCCTGAGATGGGATAACTTGTCCTTTTCTTGCTTATACATTTGAGTTCTCTGTGGATTCTTGTTATTAAACCTTTGTCGGAGACATAACCTGAAAATATCTTCTCCCATTCTGAGGGCTGTTTGCTTGCTTTGCTTACTTGTTCTTGGCTGTGCGGAAGCTTTTTAGTTTGATCACGTCCCATTAGTGTATTTGTGAAGCTGTTTCAATTGCCCAGGGGGTCCTCCTCATAAAATATCCTCCCAGACCGATTTCCTCAAGAGTTTTCCCTGCACTTTCTTCTAGTTTTTTTTATAGTTTCATGTCTTAAGTTTAAATCTTCAATCCAGTGAGAGTCTATCTTAGTTAATGGTGAAAGGTGTGGGTCCAGTTTCAGTCTTCTACAGGTTGCCAGCCAGTTCTCCCAGCACCATTTGTTTAATAGGGAATCTTTTCCCCACTGAATGTTTTAATTGGCTTGTCAAAGATCAAATAACGGTAAGTAGCTGGATTCATCTCTTGGTTCTCTATTCTGTTCCAGACATCTACTTCTCTGTTTTTGTGCCAGTACCATGCTGTTTTGATCACTATTAATTTATAGTATAATCTGAGGTTTGGTAGCGTGATTCCTCCTGCTTTGTTTTTATTTCTGAGTAATGTCTTGGCTATTCGAGGTTTTTTCTGATTCCGTATAAAACGAAGTATTATTTTTTCAAGATCTTTAAAGTATGACAGTCGAGCTTTAATAGGGATTGCATTAAAATTGTATATTGCTTTGGGTGGTATGTATATTTTAACCACATTGATTCTTCCCAGCCATGAGCATGGTATGTTTTTCCATTTGTTAACATTTTCAGCTATTTCTTTTCTTAGAGTTTCATAGTTCTCTGTGTAGAGATCTTTCATGTCCTTACCACAGATCTTTTACCAGAATCTTTTCAATCAGAAGAGGGTGGTCATTGGCTTTTAACCTTTTTTTATTTTTAGACAGAGTCTCAAGCGGTTGCCCTGGGTAGAGTGGGCTGTGGCATCATAGCTCACAGAAACCTCCAACTGGGGCTGAAGCAATCCTCTTGCCTCAGTTTTTCTATTTTTAGTATAGTTGGTGCCTTGCTTTTGCTTAGGCTGGTCTTGAACTTGTAAGCTCAAGCAATACACCCTCCTCATCCTCCTAGAGTGCTGTGATTGCAGGCATGAGCCACTTCACCTGGTCAGCTTTTAAACTTCTTAAACAAAATAACTTACAGCCTAGGATACTATGTCTAGCTAAACTGAGTTTCATTTGTGATGGAGAAATCAAATATATTATTGACATGCAAATACTGAGAATATGTGCTACACCTAGACAGGCTCTGCAGGAAATACTCAGACCTGTTTTTCTTAATGACCAACATAATGGCCCATCACCAAAGTAAGCTTATCCAGAAGTTAAAGAATAATGCCTAGCTTACGCAATGGCACTAGGAAAAAAATAAGCTCCAGACCTCTAAAAAATGAGATGACCAAAATACAACCATACCTATAAATTGTCTAAAGAAATGTATATGGCTTGAATTTTTCTCTTAGAAAGCACAGATGACAAATGCTAACACCTGAAATCTGTTGTCTGCAAGAAACACATCTAACTTCAAAATAAAAATAAAAAAAGACTCAAGGTAAAGGGATGGAATACAATAATCCAGGCACATGGAAATCAGAAAAAGCAGGGGTTACAATCTTATTTGCAGATCCAATTGGATTTAAACCAGCTAAAACAAGAAAAGACAAGGATGGACATTACATACTTGTCAAAGGAAGTATACAGCATCAACAGATTTCAATAATTAACATTTATGCAGCAAATTTGAATTCTTCCTGATTCATTAAACAAACTCCAAATAATCTAAGGAATATGATATCTTCCTGCACTACAGTAGTTGGAGATGTTAGTACCCTCTTGACAGTACTGGATTGGTCCTTTTAGCATAAACTAAACAAAAAAATAATGGACTTAAATGTGACCCCAGAACAAATGGACTTAACAGACATATACAGAACTTTACATCCCAACAAAACGTAATATGCAATCTTTATTCAGTCCATGTATCATACTCCAAAATTTTTCCTATCTTAGGACACAAATCTAACCTCAAAAAGTTAAAAATATATAGAAATTATTCCTTGCATCTTTTTGGACCATTACAGAATAAAAGTTGAACTCAACAATAATAGAAAACTTCATACCCAAATAAAGTCATGGAGACGAAATAACCTTATGCTGAATGACAGCTCATCTCAAAGATGAGATGAAGAATGGAATCATTAGACTTCTTGAACAAAATGATAATGAAGCCACAAGCTATCAAAACCTGTGGGATACTGCAAAGGCAGTTCTAAGAGGCAAATTTATAACATTAGATGCCTTCATTAAGAAAATAGAAATTCAATAACCTAATGAGCCATCTAAAGCAGCTGGAAAAGGAAGAACAATCTAGCTCCAAACCCAGCAGAAGAAAAGTAATAACTAAAATTAGAGCAGAATTATATGAAATTGAAAGTAAAAGAATCATTTGGAAAATCAGTGAAACAAAAGCTGATTGCTTGAAAAGATTAATAAAATTTATAAACCCTTAGCTAGACTAACTAAAAACAGAAAAGTGAGATCTTTAATAATTTCAATCATAAATGATAAAGGGCAAATAAGAACAGATACCATTAGAAATACAAAAGACCCTCAATGATTACTACAAAAAAAACTATGCCCCAAAATATGTCAATGCAGAGGAAATGGTCCAATACCTGGAATCACAACACCTTCCTAAACTCAACCAGAAAGAATTAGAAATTTTGAATAGGCACTGAAATAGCACTGAAATAGCATCAACTGTACAAAATCTTCCAAAAAACAAAGCCCTGGACCAGATGGATTCACAACAGAATTCTATTAAACCTTCAAAGAGTAACTAATTGCTATATTATACAAGCTATTCCAAAACATAGAGAAGGAAGGAATCCTCCCCAGCATGTTCTATGAAGCAAATATCACCTTGATTTACAAACCAGGAAAGAACTCAACAACAAAAAAAGAAAATTATAGGCCAATATCAGTAACGAATAATTGATGCAAAAATATTCAACAACATCTTAGCAAGCAGAATTTTACACAGACATATTTTTAAAATTTATGCACCATGATCGAGTCAGTTTTATCTCAGAGATGGAAAGTTGGTTCAACATATGTAAATCCACAAATATAAATCATCACATACATGAAATCAAAAACGAAGATCATGTGACTTTCTCAATGCAGAAAGGGCTTTTGACAGTATCCAGCATCCTTTTTTGATAAGAATGCTTAAGAAAATAGACTTAAGTGGGACATTTTTTAAACTGATAGAGGCCATCTACAACAAATCCACAGCCAATATCATATTGAATGGAGTAAAATTGAAAGCATTTCCACTTTGAACTGAAACCAGATAAGAATACCCAGTCGCCACTGCTATAGTTCTGGAAGTCATAGCCATTGCAATCAAGAAAGAGAAAGAAAACAAGGGTATTCAAATGGGGTCAGAGGAGGTCAAACTCTTGCTCTTTGTGGATGACGTGGTGCTATACCTGGAAATCCCCAGACACTCAACCACAAAGGTCTTATTAGTGAGCAGGGAATATAGCAACATCTCAGGATACAGAATCAACACCCACAGATCAGTATTCTTCATATATGCCAATAACAGTCAAGCTGAGAATAAAATCAAAGTCTCTATACCTTTTAAAATATCTCCAAAAAAATGATATACCTGGGAATTAATCTAACAGAGGATATAAAAGATCTCTATAAAGAAAATGATGAAACCCTGAGAAAAGAAATAGTGGAAGATGTTAACAAATGGAAAGACATACTGTGCTCATGGCCAGAAAAGATCAATATCATTAAAATGTCTATTCTATCCAAAGCAATCTACAGATTTTATGTAATCCCCATCAAAGTACCAACTTTATACTTGGAAGAACTTGAAAATAGTACTTCACTTCAGATGGAAGTAGAAAAACACCCAAATAGCAAATATAATTCTTAGAAATAAAAACAAATCTGGAGACATTGTATTTCCAGACCTCAGGCTATACTAAAATCTATAGTGATCAAAGCAGCATGATACTGAAACGGAAATAGAGAGACAGACATATATAATAGAATAGAGAATCTATAGATGAATCCACACACGTATTGCTATTTGATCTTTGATAAACCAAAAACAAAAATTCACTGGGAAAAAGAATTCCTGTTTAATAAATTTTGCTGGGAGAACTGGTTAGCCACCTATAGAAGACTAAAACTGAACCCACACTTCTCACCAATGAGAAAAATTAATAGTAATTGGATAAAAGATTGACATTTAAGACGCAAAACTATAACAATCCTAGAAGATAGTATGGGGAAAATACTAGAAGATATTAGCCTGGGAAAGGGCTTTATGAGGAAGAACCCCCTGGCAATTAGAGCAACACCAAAAATAAATAAGTGGGATTTGATCAAGCTAAAAAGCTTCTGAACAGCTAAAATATCACAACCAGGCAAACAGACAGCCTTCAGAATGGGAGAAAATTTTTGCATGTTACAAATATGACAAAGGCCTGGTAAGTAGAGTCTACAGAGAATCAAATTAATCAACAAGAGTAAACAATTCCATTTGTATGTAGTCAAGAGATTTGATCAAAAAGTTCTCTGACAGAGAATTCATGACAGACAAATGGTCACAGATGAAAAAATGCTCATCATCATTAATCATCAGAGAAATGCATACAAAACCACTATGAGATATCACTTAACTCTGGTAAGATTAGCCCACATCACAAAGTCCCCAAACTGTAATGGGTGTGGAGACAAAGGAACACTTTTGCACTGCTGATGGGATTGCAAACTGATACAACATTTTTGGAAATAATTATGAAGAATTCTTAAAGAACTAAAAGTCAACATTCCATTTGAGTACACAATTGCATTACTAGGTATATACCCAGAACAAAAATCATTTTACCACAAATACATTCACACCAGAATGCATATTGCAGGTCAATTCATAATTGCTAAGTCATGAAACAAACCTAAGTTCCCATCATCCCTTGAAAGGATCAATGAACTGTGGCATATGTATGCCATGGAGTACCATACAGCCATAAGAAAAGTAGAAGACTTTGCATTTTTATGTTTACCTGGATAGAGTTTAAATATGCTCATCTTAATAAAGTATCTCGAGAATGTGAAAATAAATCCAATGTTCTCAACACCACTATGAAACTAGTATATAAACAATTGCATGTCCACATGAACAATAAAACGCAAATATACTTTGGTGAAGGTGAGGGAAGAAGAGGAACAGGAGTTAGGGGAGGAATAAGTTGATTGGAGAGAGGAGCAGGGCAAATAGCAGGATTTCACCTAATGTACACATTGTGAGGGTGTTCAGCATGTCCCCTGGGTGAAGGGCTCAACTACAACTTGAACTTTACCTTGGAAGTGAGAGAAATGTAACCTAATAATTTGTGCCCTCATATTAAGTTAAAATTTTAAAAAAGTTAAGAAAACTTTATTGAAGACAGCATATATGTTAAAATGGTGCCTTGGGAATTCAATTAGAAAAGTTGAATTCACTTTACAGTCTCTATTAGATATATGTTCAACTTCCTTTGCAAGACTGCTCATAGGTTACATCATGAGTGGGAAATGCAAAATTCAAAAGAATTGAAATTTTAACTTGTATCTTTTCAGACCACAAGGCAATAATGGTGGAACTCAGTTTCAACAAAAACTATCATTGCCAACAAAGGCATGGAAACTAAACAATCTTATACTAAATGAGAGTTGGGTCAAGGAAGAGATAAAAAAGAAAACCATTAACTTCCTTGAGCATAACAACAATAAAGACACAAGCTACAAAAACCTGAGGGACACTGCAAAACAGTCCTAAGAGGAAAATTTATTACATTAGATGCCTATATCTGAAAAACAGAAAGAGGGCATATCAATAACCTAATGAATAATTTTAAAGAAATGGAAAAAGGAGAGAAATTCAATCCAAAATCTACCAGAAGAAAAGAAAGAACCAATATTAAATCAGAAAAAATAAAATTGAAAAGAAAAGAATCATTCAAAAAATTAATCAAACAAAAAGTTGGTTCTTTGAAAAGATAAATAAAATCAATAAACCATTGGCCAGATTAACCAGAAGTAGAAAAGTAAAATCTTTAATAACTTCAATCAGAAATGAAAATTGGGAAATAACAACTGATACCACAGAGATACAAGAGACTATTTCTGACTAGTACCAAAAACTTTATGCCAGAAATTTGACAATGTGAAGAAAATGGACAAATACCTGGAATCACACCATCTTCCTAGACTTAACCAGGAAGAAATATATCTCATGAATAGGCCAATATCAGGCATCGACATTGCAGAAACAACAAAAAGTTTCCAGCAAAAGCCCAGGGCCAGATGGCTTTACATCAGAATTCTATAACACCTTCAAGGATGAGCTTGTACCTATACTGCAAAACCTATTTCAAAATATTGAGAAAGAAGAAGCCTTGCCCAACATTGTCTATAAAGCAAACATCACTTGATTACAAAACCAGGAGAGGACCCAACTAAAAAGAAAAACTATACACCAATTTCACTAATGTCTATTGATGGAAAAATATGCAAGGAAATGTTAGGTAATAGATTTCAGCTACTCATTAAGAAAATTATACATAAGCAGCCAGACATAAGAAAAGCATTACCTACAAAGGGTTAAATATTAGAACGACTGCAGATTTCTCAGCCAAAATCTTTCAAGCCAGAAGAGGATGTTCATCAACCTTCAAACTCCTAAAACAGCAGTTCTCAACCTGTCGGTCATGACCTCCTTGGGCTATAATAAAAGTTTGTGGCATTAGGTAGGTTGAGAACCACTGTCCTAAAACAAAACAATTTTCAACCCAGGATTCTGTATCCAGGTAAACTGAGTTTCATTTGTGATGGAGAAATCAAATACTTCACTGACATACACATGTTGAGGAAATTTGCCATAACGAAACCAGTTCTCCAGGATATTCTCAGACCCATTTCCCCTAATGACCAGCACAGTGCTCTACCACCCAAGTAATCTCACCCAAAAATTATTGAACAAAACTGAACTCTGACAATGGTGAAAGGATTAAAAATGTTTGGTAAAACCTTGAAAAACATGACACCAAAAATGTTACCATGTCTATCAACCCTCTCAAGTAAAGTGAATGCTTTAAATTGTCCTCTAAAGAGGCACACGTTGGCTGACTGGATACATAAACCTAGACCAGATATATGCTGAATACAAGAATCTCATCTTACCTGAAAGGATAAAAATGGACCAAGGGTGAAGGTATGGACATCAATAATACAGACAAATGGAAATCATAAAAAATCAGGGGTTGCAATTTTATTTGCACATACAATTGGCTTCAGACCAATGAAGATAAGAAAAGATACGGGTGGTCACTACATATTTGTCAAGGGGAACACCCAACATGAAGAGATTTCCATAATTAACATTTATGCACCCTACCAGAATGTTCCTCAATTTATAAAGAAAACCCTAATGGATATGAACAACTTGATATCTTCTAGCACTATAGTAGTTGGAGATTTTAACACCCCTTTGAAAGTTTTGGATAGATCCTCCAAGAAGAAACTAAACAAAGAAATACTAGACTTAAACCTGACCCTAGAAAAAAATGGACTTTGCAGACCTTTACAGAACATTTCATCCTAATAAAAGTGAATATACATTCTTCTCATCAGCCCATGGTTAATCCTCCAAAGTTGATCGTATCTTAGGACACAAGACTAACCTTAGCATATTTAAAAGAATAGAAATTATTCCTTGTATCTTCTCAGACCACCATGGAATAAAAGTTGAACTCAACAGCAACAGGAATCTTCATACTCAAACAATGTCATGGAAACTGAATAATCTTACACTGAATGACAGCTGGGTCAAAGACGAGATTAAGAAGGAAATGACCAAGTTTTTGTAACAAGATGATAATGAAGACACAAATTATCCAAACCCGTGGGATATTGCAAAGGCAGTCCTAAGAGGGAAATTTATAGCATTGGAAGCCTTCATCAAGAAAACAGAAAGAAGTGTAGTCCCAGCTACTCGGGAGGCTGAGGCAGGAGAATCGCCTAACCCCAGGAGTTGGAGGTTGCTGTGAGCTGTGTGACACCACGGCACTCTACCGAGGGCCATAAAGTGAGACTCTGTCTCTACAAAAAAAAAAAAAAAAAAAAGAAAGAAAACAGAAAGAAGAAGGCAATAATTTAATGGTCATCTCAAGCAAGCACCTGGAAAGGGAAGAATATTCCAACCCCAAACCCAGCATGAGAAAATAAATAACCAAAATTAGAATCATTCAGAAGATCAATGAAGCAAAAAGTTGTTTTTTTAAAAATATTAACAAAATTGATAAACCTTTGGTCAACTAACCAGAAACATAAAAGTAAAATCTCTAATATCATCTATCAGAAATGATAAAGGAGAAATAACAACAGAAACCTCAGAAATTTAAACAATCCTCAATGATTATTACAAAAAACTCCATTCCCCAAAATATGAAAATCTGAAGGCAATACCTGGAAAGCACACCACCTTCCTAGACTCACGCAGAAAGAATTAGAAATCTTGAATAGATCTATATCAATTAATGAAATACCATTAACAATATGAAATCTCCCAAAGAAGAAAAGTCCGGGACGAGATGGCTTCACATACAAATTCTATCATCCTTTAAAGATGAACTAGTACCTACATTATACAACATTTTCCAAAGCATAGAAAAAAAAGGAAAACTTCTCACATTCTGGGAAGCAATGAAGCAAATATCACCCTGATCCCAAAACCAGGAAAGGATCCAACAAAGAATGAATATTATACACCAATATCATTAATGACTATTGATGCAAAAATATTCAATAATATCTTAGCAAACAGAATTCGACAACACATCAAAAAAATTATGCACCATGAGCAAGTTGGTTTTATTCCAGGGTTGGTTCAATATATGGAAATCTATAAATATAATACATCACATAAAAAATTTTGAAAACACTGTATGATTCTGTCAATTGGTGCAGAAAAGAATTTTTATAATATCCAGCATCCTTTCATGATCAGAACACCAGGGAAAATAGGCATAGAAGGGACATTTCTTTTCTTTTCTTTCTTTCTTTTTTTTTTTTTTTTTGTAGAGACGGAGTTTCACTTTATTGCCCTTGGTAGAAGGGCATCACACAGCTCTCAGCAACCTCCAGCTCCTGGGCTTAGGCGATTCTCCTGCCTCAGCCTCCCAAGTAGCGGGGACTGCAGGCGCCTGCCACAACGCCCGGCTAAGAAGGGACATTTCTTAAAACGATAGAGGGTATCTACAGCAAACCCGCAGCCAGTGGCATATTGAATGGAATAACTATCCACTCAGATCAGGAACAGGGCAAAGATGCCCACTGTCTTCACTGCTATTCAACATAGTAATAGAAGTCTTAGCTATCATAATCTTGCAAGAGAAGGTAATCAAGGATATCCAAATGGGGTCAGAGGAGAACAAACTCTCCCTTTTCACAGTTGATGTGATCCTATATGTGGAAAATCCCAGGGATTCAACTAGAAAACACTGAGAAGCAATCAAGGAACACAGCAGCATCTCAGGACACAAAATCAATACTTACAAATCAGTAGCTTTTATATATGCCAACAAGAGTCAAGGTGAAAATATAGTCATGGACTCTATTCCTTTTACAGTAGTGCCAAAGAAGATAAAATATCTGGGAATTTACCTATCAAAGGACATGAATGACCTCTATAAAGAGAATTATGAAACTCTGATAAAAGGAATAGATAAGGATGTTAACAAATTGAAAAACATACCATGCTCATGACTGGGAAGAATCAACATTGTTAAAATGTCCATACTATCCAAAGCAATCTACAGATTTAATGCAATAGCTATTAAAGCACCATTTTCATACTTTAAATAACTTGAAAAAATAGTACTTCATCTTATATGGAATCAGAAAGAAACTTGAATAGCAAATACATTACTCAGAAATAAGAACCAATCAGTAGGTATCATGTTACCAGACTTCAGGCTATATGAGAAATCTATAGTGATCCAAACAGCATGGTACTGATACAAAAACTGGGAGGTAGTTATATGGAACAGAATAGAGAACAAAGAGATGAACACAGCTACTTATTATCATTTGATCTTTGATAAGGCTATCAAAAACTTCCAATGGGGGAAAGACTCCATATTTAACAGATGGTGCTGGGTGAACCGGCTGCTGACCCATAGAAGAGTGAAACTGGACCCACACCTTTCACCATTAATAAAAATTGATTCTCACTGGATAAAAGATTTAAACTTAGGATATGAAACTATAAAAATACTAGAAGAGAGTTCAGGGAAAACACGTGAAGAAGTCAGCCTGGGAGAATATTTTATGAGGAGGGCCCCCACAGGCAATTGAAGCAACACTGAAAATATATTACTGGGATCTTATCAAACTAAAAAGATTTTTCACAGCCAAGAGCTCAGTAAGCAAATAAACAGACAACCTTCAGAATGGGATAAGATTTTTGCAGGTTATTTTTCCAAAAATGATCTGATAACTAGAATCTACAGAGAATTGAAACTAATCAATAAAAAAAGAACAAATCAAGAAGAAAAGAACAAATAGGGTGGTGCCTGTGGCTCAGTGAGTGGGGCGGCTGTCCCATATACCAAGGGTGGTGGGTTCAAACTCAGCCCCAGTCAAACTGCAACAAAAAAATAGCTGGGAACTGTGGCGGGAACCTGTGGTTCCAGCTACTCAGGAGGCTGGGCAGGAGAATTGCCTAAACCCAGGAGCTGAAGGTTGCTGTGAGCTGTGACACTATGGCACTCTACCGAGGGTGATAAAGTGAGACTGTGTCTCTAAAAATAATAATAACAATAATAAATAATAATAATAATGTAAAGAAAAGAACAAATAACCCCATTTCTATGTGGGCAAGAGACTTGAACAGAAACTTCTCTGAAGGAGACAGTTGCACGGCCTATAAACACATGAAGAAAATCCTCCTTATCTTAATCATCAGAGAAATGCAAATCAAAACCACTTTGAGATATCATCTAACTCCAGTAAAATTAGCCCAGATAACAAAATCACAAACCTACAGATATTAGCATGGATGCAGAAAGAAGGAAACACTTCTGCACTACTGGTGGGAATGCAAGCTAATATGACCTTTTTGGAAAGAAGTTTGGAGACTACTCAAGGAACTAAAAGTAGACCCATTTGGTCCTCCAATTCTTCTATTAGGTATATACTGATATGATCAAAAATCATTTTACAAGCAAGGCATTTGCACCAGAATGTTTATTGCAGCCCAATTCATAACCGCCAAGACATGTGGAAACAGCCCATTTGCCCCTCAACCCATGAATGGATTAACAAATTGTGATTATGTATACCATGGTATTTAGGCAGCCATAAAAAAAGGATGGAGCCTTCACATCTTTTATGTTTCCTAGATGGAGATGGAACATATTCTTCTTAGTAAAGTATCTCAAGAATCGAAAAAAAAAAGTATCGAATGTACTCAATACTACTATGAAATCAATGTATAGTCACCTACACATTCATATGAATGGTAGAACATAACTATAGTCCAGAAAGTAGAATGGAAGAGGAGCGAGAGGGGAGGCTAGGGGGTAGACGGGAGGAGGAAGAATATTTGAGAGGGACCTCACCTAATGTGCATGATGTAATTGAGCATTTCAAAATTATTAAGAAAATAATATGGGTGGTGCCTGTGGCTCAGTGAGTAGGGCACCAGTCCCATATACCAGAGGTAGTGGGTTGAAACCCAACCTGGGCCAAAAACTGCAAAAAAAAAAAAAGTCCACGTTAAAAAAAATGATAAAAAATAAATTAAAAAAAAAGAAAATAATATAATTGTGATGGATGTGTTAATCAGTTCAATGTAAGCATTTCACATTGTATATCAAATCAGTACCCTGAGACCCATAGATGCATCAATGTACACAGTTATGATTTAATAAAAACAAACAAACAAAAAAATAAAATAGATTGTTCTTGGAGGGTCAGCTCCCCGGGACGGTCCTCAGTCACCGGTTCCTCTCAGTGGCGTGTGACACCAAATGTCCTCTCAAAGGATTGCCTCTAAAAAATCCAGTTACATGAAGAAGCCCAGAAGAGGAAAGAAAAGGATTCAGAAATGGCAGTGCCTCAGAGGCCTTTGACATTCAGGGATGTGGCCATAGAGTTCTCTCAGGAGGAGTGGACGTGCCTGGACCCTGCTCAGAGGACTTTATACAGGGACGTGATGTTGGAGAACTATAGGAACCTGGTCTCCCTGGGTATTTCCTTTTGGGTCCCACTGAGAGCATACCTGCATATAATTTCCCAGAATCTTTCACCCAAGTACCAACCAGGCCTGAAGCACCTTAGCTTCTGAGATGAGAGAAGATTGGATACATTCAGGGTGGTATCTCTTCTATATGTGTGATAAATGAATTGCCACCTACGGAGAGCAGTAATATAGAAGAAATATCCCCCAGAGCGATGTTGGAAAGGAAAGAAAACCATGACATTGAAGGCTTTTGCTTTAGGGAAGTTCAGAAGGATATACATAACCTTGCATGTCAGTGGAGAGATGATGAAAGACATTGCAGTGGAGTCCGTGTGACCCCTCAAGGAAATCTCACTGGTAGGAGAGATGAGCATGATAGGAAGGATTCATGAAACAAGATTGTTAATAATCAGCTGGGATTGAACACCCAGTCAGATCTCCCAGAACTGCAGGTATTTAAGATTGAGGAGAAAATTTATGAATGTAATCCCATGGATCTGTCTATCAACAGTGATTTCTTGGTTTCCCCACCCCACAGAATTACTTCTACTATGAAACCCCACTTTTCTCATGAACGTGAGTATGATCTTATGGATTCATTATTCCCACAAAGAGACAAACCACACATAGTGACAGACCATTACAGATGTACTGAGTGGGACAAATCCTTTAATCAAGGCACACATATCACCATTCATCAAATAATGCATGAGGAAGAAAATTGATTTAAATCTGATATATGTGCTAAAATTTTCAATAAAAAATCAAGCCTTAGAAGTCATCAGAGAGTCCATGCTGTAAAGAAAACTCACAAGTGTAATGAATGTGGCAAGGTCTTCAATTACATTTCACAGCTTGCCCAGCATCAGAGAATCCATACTGGAGAGAAACCTTACAAATGTAATGAATGTGGAAAGCTATTCCGTGAAAGTTCAGCCCATGCACAGCATCAGAGAATCCACATTGGAGAGAAACCTTGCAAATGTAATGAATGTGGAAAGCTATTCCGTGTAAGTTCAATCCTTGCACAGCATCGGAGAATTCATACAGGAGAGAAACCTTACAAATGTAATGAATGTGGAAAGGTATTCCGTACAAGTTCAATCCTTGGACAACATTGGAAAATTCATACTAGAGAGAGACCTTACAAATGTAATGAATGTGGAAAGGTATTTCATAGTATTTCACACCTTGCAGAACATCAGAGAATTCACACAGGAGAAAAACCTTACAAATGTAACGAATGTGGCAAAATGTTCACTCAGAAATCATCCCTACAAATGCACTGGAGGATTCATACTGGAGAGAAGCCTTACAAATGTAAGGAATGTGGAAAGGTATTTAATCACAAGTCACATCTTGCAAAAGATCAGAGAATTCACACGGGAGAAAAACCTTACAAATGTAATGAATGTGGCAAAATATTCAGTAGCAGGTCATCCCTAGGACAGCATTGGAAGATTCATGCTGAAAGAAACCTTACAAATGTAAAGAATGTGACAAGGTCTTAAGTCATAATTCACACCTTGCATGACATCTAATAATTCATACTGGTGAGAAACCTTGTAAATGTAATAAATAGGGGAAAGTGTTTGGTCAGAATTCACACCTTGCAAATCATTGGAGAGAAACCTTATAGGTATGATGAATATGGCAGTCTTTAGTGAAATTGGTGTCTTGTTTATTATTGGAGACTTCTTTTTTTGCAGGGGGGAGGTTAATCTTTTTTGTTTGTTTTTTACTTTTTTTGTTTTTATTAAATCATTTCCGTGTACACTGATGCATTTATGTGATTCAGGGCAGTGATTTGCTATACAATGTGAAATGCTTACATGGAACTGATTAACACATCCATCACAATTATACTCTTTTCTTAGTTGTTTTGAAATATACCATTGCATCATGCACATTATGTGGGATTCCCCCAAATATCCTCCCTCTGCCTGCCTTCCTCCCCTCTGTCTCCTCTTCCCTTCTATTTTCTGAACTATAGGTTTTACCATTCGTATGATTGGTGATTATATACTGATTTCATAGTAGTATTGAGTATATTGGATACTTTTTTTTCCATCTTGAGACACGTTACTAAGAAGAATATGTTCCAGCTTCATCCAGGTGAAGATGAAAGATGTAAAGTCTCCATCTTTTTATGGTTGCATGGTATTCCATGGTGTACATATACCATAGTTTGTTAATCCATTCATGGGTCGATGGGCACTTGGGCTGTTTCCATGTCTTGGCAATTATGAATTGGGCTGCAATAAACATTCTGGTGCAAAAAAAAAAATAAAAATAAAAATAAAATAAAAAAATTTATACATCATGATCAAGTCACCTTCATCCAAGGAATGCAAGGTTGATTTAAGATATGCAAATCTTTTTTATATTATTATTAAATCATAGTTGTGTACATTAAAGCATTTATGGGGTACAATGTGATGGTTTTATATACATTTTGAAATACTTAGAACAAACTGGTTAACATAGCCTTCACTGCACTTTCTTAATTATTTTTTTAAGACATTTATACTCCACACTTAGTAGATTTGACATGTACACTTGTAAAATGCACCGTAAGTGTGATCTGACCAATTACCCTCCCTCCAGCCATCCTCCCTCCATGCCTCCTCTCTCCCTCCACTTCCCCTTCTATCTTGGGCAATAGTTGGGTTATAGCTTTCATATGGAAGTGTGGGTGATTATATACTGGTGTCATAGTAGAGCTGAGTACATTGGCTACTTTTTCTTCCATTCTTGAGATACTTTACTAAGAAGAATATGTTCCAGCTCCATCCTTGTAAATATAAAAGAGGTAAAGTCTCCATCATTTTTTAAGGCTGCATAATATTCCATGGTGTACATATACCACAATTTATTAATCCATTAGATGGGCACTTGGACTTCTTCCATGACTTAGCAATTATGAATTGGGCTGCAATAAACATTCTGGTACAAATATCTTTGTTATAAAGTGATTTTTGGTCTTCTGGATATATATCTAGTAGAGGGATTGCAGGTTCAAACAGTAGGTCTATTTTTAGATCCCTAAGTGATCTCCAAACTTCTTTTTTTTTTTTGGCCGGGGCTGGGTTTGAACCCGCCACCTCCGGCATATGGGACCGGCGCCCTACCCGCTGAGCCACAGGCGCCGCCCGATCTCCAAACTTCTTTCCAAAAGGAACATATTAGTTGCATTCTCACCAGCAGTGCAGAAGAGTTCCCTTTTTTCCACATCCATGCCAATATCTATAGTTTGAAAATGTATATATGTATCTTGTATCAATAGAAGCAACACCAAAGACCATATGATCCTCTGAATACATGAAGGATAAGCATTTGACAATTTTCAAATCATTTTCTAACAAAAATCATTTTCTAACAAAAATGCTTAAGAATATAGGTATAGGTGTTACATTTCTTAAGCCCTTTGAAGCCATCTATGAGAAACCTACAGCTGACATCATACTGAATGGAGTAAAACTGAAAGCTTTTCCACTTAGAACTGAAACAAGACAAGGATGTCCACTATCACCAGTATTAGTCAAAATAGTTCTGGAAGTTATACCTAGTGCAATCAGGCAAAAGAAGGATGTAACGGACATCCTAATGGGGCAGAGTAGGTTAAACTCTCCCTCTTTGCTGATGATATGTCTTATACTTAGAAAACCCCAGAGACTCAACCACAAAGCTCCCAGAAGTGATCAGGAAATACAGTAATGTCTCAGGCTATAAAATCAATGTCCACAAATCAGTACCCTTTGTATACACCAATAACAGTGAAGTTGAGATGCAAATCAAAGACACAATTTCCTTTACAGTAGCTTCAAAGAAAATGAAATACTTAGGAATATACCTAACAAAGGAGGTGATAGATCATTTCAAAGAGAATTGTGAAACCCTAAGAAAAGAAATTGCAGAAGGTATCAAAAAATAGAAGATTACACCTTCTATCTTACCCAAATCAATCTACAGATTCAATGCAATTCCTGTTAAAATACCAACATCTTACTTTAAAAAAAAACTGAAAAAAAATAGTTCATATTGTATGGAAGCAGACTAAAACCCATATAACTAAGGCTATGCTTAATAATGAAAACAAAGTAGGAGGCATCACCCTACCAGACTTCAGGCTATATTATAATTCCACAGTAATCAAAACCGCATGGTTGGGCGGCGCCTGTGGCTCAGCGGGTAGGGCACCGGTCCCATATGCCAGAGGTGGCGGGTTCAAACCCAGCCCCGGCCAAATTAAAAAAAAAAAAAAAACCGCATGGTATTCTCATAGAAATAGAGATATAGACATATGGAACAGAATAGAAAACCAAGAGATGGAATAAGTCTCTACTTGTATCTGATCTTTGATAAACCAAACAAAAGCATACAGTGTGAAAAAGAATCCCTATTCAACAAATGGTGCTGGGAGAACTGGATAACCACATGTAAAAGACTGAAACTTGACCCACACCTTTCACTCCTTTCAAAAATTGACGCAAGCTGCATAAAAATCTTAAATACAAGATACTAAATTGCAAAAAACTTATAGAAAGTGTATAGAAAATCTTTATGTTGGACTGGGGAAAGATTTTGTGAAAAGGACTTCAGCAGCCAGTGCAACAACAACAAAAATTAACACATGGGAATTAATTAAACTGAAAAGCTTCTGCACAGCTAAGGGCACAAAAAGTAAAGCAAAAAGACAATCTTCAGAATGGGAAATGATATTTGCATGGTATCAATATGACAAAATGTTGATAGCTAGAATCTACAGAGAACTCAAGTTAATCACCAAAACAAGAGTAAACAATCCCATCTACCTCTGGACAAGAGATATAAACAGAACCTTCTCTGGAAAAGACAGATTAATGGCTAAGAAACATTTGAAATAATGCTCATGATCCCTGATCATCAGAGAAATGCAAATCAAAATCACCCTGAGAATATCACCTAACACCAGTGAGAATAGCCCACATCACACACTCTCAAAGCTATAGATGCTGGCATGTATGTGGAGAGAAGAGAACAGTTTTACACTGCCACTAGGACTGCAAAATAATACAGCCTTTTTGGAAGGAAGTATGGAAAACCCTCAAAGAACTCAAATTAGACCTCCCATTTGATCCTGCAATTCCATTACTAGGCATCTTCCCAGAAGAAAAAAATAATTTTTATCATAAGGACATTTGCACAAGCCTGTTTATGGCAGCTCAATTTACAATCACTAAAATGTGAGAACAAGCTAAATGCCCACCAACCCAGGAATGGATTAACAAGCTGTGCCATATGTATACCTGAAAATACTATTCAGCCATTAGAAAGATGAAGATGTTGCATCATTTTTATTAGCCTGGATCAAGTTACAACACATTCTTCTCAGTAAATTATTCTAAGAATTGAGAATCAATACAATGTGTTCAATTTTATCATAAAGGCCGTAGATGACCTAATATAAGGTGGTGGGTAGGGAAATGAGGGATCTAGGAGAGGGGAGGAGGGAGGCGGATGCAGGGTCAGAGTGTATGGCACACCTCTTCTGAGAGGAGCACAATTACAACAGAGACTTTATCTAACAAATGCAATCAGTGTAACCTAATTCTTTGTACCCTCAATTAATCCCAAACAATATAAAAGGAAAAATAATGAAACAAATATAAAAGATGAACAAAAATGCATTAATAAAACTAAAACTTGGATTCTGTCAAAGGGACACATATAGAAGGACACATTTCACGTTAAGGTCATAGGCTCCCCTCCTCTGGGTTACATGGAGTTCTCCTATCAGGAGGCACAACATGTGTAGTTGTCTTTCAGTGGCTGGACCCCTTTTCATTTAAAGTTGTAAAATAGGGCGGTGCCTGTGGCTCAAAGGGGTAGGGCACTGGCCCCATATGCTGGAGGTGGTGGGTTCAAACCCAGCCCCGGCCAAAAAAAAAAAAAAGTAAAATAATGACAATCTATCATTTAATATTTATTTATTACCTAAAATTATTTTAGAAACAAACCTTCACTTCATCTATCATTTTGTATCTCCTGGTACACTTTGCATAGGAAAGGTAGGGTGAATATTTAATTCTTTTTATTTATGTGCTGGTTTTCAAAATAGTGAGTTGGTTTCCCATCACCTTTCAAATTTTACCATTTTTCAACATTATCATAAACATATGGATTTAAACATTTGATGTATAGGATAATATTTTGAAATAAACATATCCTACATCAAGTACTCAAAGTGAACACGGTGTGAGTTTAAAATGGCTTGCTATTCTTGCAGAGGCTTACGGGACCTGGGCCCCCCGGGACACGCACAGAGTTAGCTTGCCTGGAGTTAAAATTCCACAAGCCAATTCACTGAAGTTGTGCACCCCATTAAGCCTGAGGCCAAAGGGCATGCCGCCCTTCCTCAGAGATATGGACCAAAGGGTTGACATATGTTAAAAACATATTTTCAGACACAGTTGTTACTTCATGATGAGTAAACTGAGTGAACGCTTGAAGGTACTCTTACATTAAATCTGTTCCTCTGTGGCTGCTTTTTTCTTTGTGATTATTATTATTATTATTATTTTTTTATTGTTGGGGATTCATTGACGGTACAATAAGCCAGGTTACACTGATTGCAATTGCTAGGTAAAGTCCCTCTTGCAATCATGTCTTGCCCACATAAAGTGTGACACACACCAAGGCCCCACCCACCTCGCTCCTTCCCTCTTTCTGTTCCCCCCCCATAACCATAATTGTCATTAATTGTCCTCATATCAAAATTGAGTACACAGGATTCATGCTTCTCCATTCTTGTGATGCTTTACTAAGAATAATGTCTTCCACGTCCATCCAGGTTAATACGAAGGATGTAAAGTCTCCATTTTTTTAATGGCTGAATAGTATTCCATGGTATACATATACCAAAGCTTGTTAATCCATTCCTGGGTTGGTGGGCATTTAGGCTGTTTCCACATTTTGGCGATTGTAAATTGAGCTGCAATAAACAGTCTAGTACAAGTGTCCTTATGATAAAAGGATTTTTTTCCTTCTGGGTAGATGCCCAGTAATGGGATTGCAGGATCAAATAGGAGGTCTAGATTGAGTGCTTTGAGATTTCTCCATACTACCTTCCAGAAAGGATGTACTAGTTTGCAGTCCCACCAGCAGTGTAAAAGTGTTCCCTTCTCTCCACATCGACGTCAGCATCTGCAGTTTTGAGATTTAGTGATGTGGGCCATTCTCACTGGGGTTAGATGATATCTCAGGGTTGTTTTGATTTGCATTTCTCTAATATATAGAGATGATGAACATTTTTTCATGTGTTTGTTAGCCATTTGTCTGTCGTCTTTAGAGAAAGTTCTATTCATGTCTCTTGCCCATTGATATAAGGGATTGATGGCTTTTTTCATGTGGATTAATTTGAGTTCTCTATAGATCCTAGTTATCAAGCTTTTGTCTGATTGAAAATATGCAAATATCCTTTCCCACTGTGTAGGTTGTCTCTTTGCTTTGGTTATTGTCTCCTTAGCTGTACAGAAGCTTTTCAGTTTAATGAAGTCCCATTTGTTTATTTTTGTTGTTGTTGCAATTGCCATGGCAGTCTTCTTCATGAAGTCTTTCCCCAGGCCAATATCTTCCAGTGTTTTTCCTATGCTTTCTTTGAGGATTTTTATTGTTTCATGCCTTAAATTTAAGTCCTTTATCCATCTTGAATCAATTTTTGTGAGTGGGGAATGGCGTGGGTAGAGTTTCAGTCTTTTACATGTAGACATCCAGTTCTCCCAACACCATTTATTGAATAGGGAGTCTTTCCCCCAAGGTATGTTCTTGTTTGGTTTGTCAAAGATTAGGAGGTTGTAAAATGTTAGTTTCATTTCTTGGTTTTCAATTCGATTCCAAGTGTCTATGTCTCTGTTTTTGTGCCAGTACCATGCTGTCTTGAGCACTATGGCTTTGTAGTACAGACTGAAATCTGGTATGCTGATGCCCCCAGCTTTATTTTTGTTGCAGAGAACGGCCTTAGCTATACAGGTTATTTTCCGGTTCCATACAAAACAGAGAATCATTTTTTCCAAATCTTGAAAGTACGATGTTGGTATTTTGATAGGAATAGCATTGAATAGGTAGATTGTTTTGGGAAGTATAGACATTTTCACAATGTTGATTCTTCCCATCCATGAGCATGGTATGTTCTTCCATTTGTTAATATCCTCTGCTATTTCCTCTCTGAGGATTTCATAGTTTTCTTTATAGAGGTCCTTCACCTCCTTCGTTAGGTATATTCCTAGGTATTTCATTTTCTTTGAGACTATGGTGAAGGGAGTTGTGTCCTTAATTAGCTTCTCATCTTGACGGTTATTGGTGTACACAAAGGCTACTGACTTGTGGACAGTGATTTTATATCCTGAAGCATTACTGTATTTTTTGATGACTTCTAGGAGTCTTGTGGTTGAGTCTTTGGGGTTCTATAAGTATAAGATCATGTCGTCAGCAAAGAGGGAGAGTTTGACCTCCTCTGCTCCCATTTGGATTCCCTTTATTTCTTTGTCTTGCCTAATTGTATTGGCTAGAACTTCCAGCACTACGTTGAATAGTAAAGGTGACAGTGGACAACCTTGTCTGGTTCCAGCTCTAAGAGGAAAAGCTTTCAGTTTTACTCCATTAAGTAAAATATTGGCTGTGTGTTTGTAAATCAGTTTTAGAAATGTGCCACCTATGCCTATACTCTTCAGTTTTCTAATTAGAAAAGGATGCTGGATTTTATCAAATGCTTTTTCTGCATCTATTGAGAGGATCATGTGATCTTTATTTTTGCCTCTGTTAATATGGTGGATAACGTTTATGGACTTGCGTATGTTAAACCAGCCTTGCATCCCTGGGATGAAGCCTACTTGATCAGGATGAATGACTTTTTTGATGATAAGCTGTAATCTATTGGCTAGGATTTTGTTGAGAATTTTTGCGTCTATGTTCATGAGTGAGATTGGTCTGAAATTCTCCTTTTTGTTTGGGTCTTTTCCTGGTTTTGGTATCAGGGTGATGTTTGCTTCATAGAATGTGTTGGGGAAGACTCCTTCTTCCTCAATTTTTTGGAATAATTTCTGCAGTACAGGAATAAGCTCTTCCTTGAAGGTTTGATACAATTCTGGAGTGAAGCCATCTGGACCAGGGCATTTTTTGGTTGGAAGATTTTTTATTTTTTCCTTGATCTCAGTGCTTGAAATTGGTCTGTTCAGGAGCTCTATTTCTTCCTGGCTAAGTCTTCGGAGAGGGTGTGAGTCCAAATATTGATCCATTTCTTTCACATTGTCAAATTTCTGGGCATAGAGTTTGTGGTAGTATTCAGAGATGATCTCTTGTATCTCTGTGGGATCAGTTGTTATTTCCCCTTTATCATTTCTGATTGAGGTTACTAGAGATTTTACTTTTCTATTCCTCGTTAGTCTGGCCAATGGTTTATCTATTTTTTCAAAAAACCAACTCCTTGTTTCATTAATTTTCTGAATGATTCTTTTGTTTTCAATTTCATTGATCTCTGATTTGATTTTGGATATTTCTTTTCTTCTACTGAGTTTAGGCTTAGAATGTTCTTCTTTTTCCTATTCCAAAAGATCTCTTGTGAGATTGTTGATGTGCTCTTTTTCTGTTTTTCGAATGTAGGCATCTAAAGCGATGAATTTTCCTCTCAAAACTGCTTTTGCAGTATCCCACAGGTTTTGGTAGCTTGTGTCTTCATTGTTGTTATGCTCAAGGAAGTTAATGATTTCCTGTTTTATTTCTTCCTTCACCCATCTGTTATTCAACAGAAGATTGTTTAATTTCCATGCCTTTGGGTGGGGTCGAGCATTTTTCTTAGAGTTGAGTTCCACCTTTAGTGCCTTATGGTCTGAGAAGATACAAGGTAAAATTTCAATTCTTTTGATTCTGTTGATATTTGTTTTGTGTCCCAGGATATGATCAATTTTGGAGAATGTTCCATGGGGTGATGAGAAGAATGTATATTCTTTATCTTTGGGATGCAGTGTTCTATATGCGTCTATCAAGCACAGTTGTTCTAGGGTCTCATTTAAGTCTCTTATATCCTTGTTTAATTTCTGTTTAGAGGATCTGTCCAGCTCTGTAAGAGGAGTGTTAAGGTCCCCTGTTATTATGGTATTATCAGATATCATATTGCTCAGAATGAGTAAGGTCTGTTTCAAGAATCTGGGAGCATTTAAATTGGGTGCATAGATATTTAGAATTGAAATGTCTTCTTGTTGTAGTTTTCCCTTGACCAATATAAAGTGACCACCTTTGTCTTTTTTGACTTTAGTTGCTTTAAATCTACATGTATCTGAAAATAAGATTGCAACTCCTCTTTTCTTCTGAATTCCATTTGCCTGAAAAATTGTCTTCCAACCCTTGACTCGGAGCTTTAATTTGTCTTTTGAAGCCAGGTGTGTTTCTTGCAGACAGCAAATGGATGGCTTGTGTTTTTTAATCCAGTCAACCAATGTATGTCTCTTCAGTGGGGAATTCAAGCCATTAACATTTATTGAGGTAATTGATAAGTGTGATAGTATTCTATTTTTCTTATTTTGTGAGATTCCATTGCTTAGTTTTATCTTTTGCATCAGTGTGGAGGTTAGGTTCCGTCCTTTAATTTCTGAGTTCTTACTTTGCTGCTGATCTATTGTGGTGGTCAGTGTGCAGAACAGGTTGAAGTATTTCCTGTCGAGCTCGTCTTGTTGTGGCGAATTTCCTCAATGTTTGTATATCCGTAAATGATTTGATTTCTCCATCAATTTTGAAGCTTAGCTTAGCAGGGTACAGAATTCTGGGCTGGAAATGGTTCTGTTTAAGTAGATTAAATGTAGATGACCATTGTCTTCTTGCTTGGAAAGTTTCATTAGAGAAGTCTGCGGTGACTCTGATGGATTTGCCCCTGTAGGTCAACTGGCGCTTACTCCTGGCTGCTTGCAGAATCTTTTGTTTTGTCTTGACTTTGGACAGGTTCATCACAATGTGTCTTGGTGAAGCTCGGTTAGAGTTGAGGCGACCTGGGGTCCAATAGCCCTCTGAAAGCAGTGTGTCAGAATCTTTGGTGATATTTTGGAAATTTTCTTTTATAATATTCTCTAGAATGGCTTCCATTCCTCTGGGGCATTCTTCTTCCCCTTCTGGAATTCCTATAACTCGTATGTTGGAACGCTTCATAAAGTCCCATAATTCTGACAGTGAACGTTCTGCTTTCTCTCTCTTCTTTTCTGCCTCTTTTACTATCTGAGTTATCTCAAAAACTTTGTCTTCTATCTCTGAAATTCTTTCTTCTGCATGGTCTAACCTGTTGCTGATACTTTCCATTGCATCTTTAAGTTCCCTGATTGACTGTTTCATTTCCTTCAGCTGTAGTATATCCTTTTTATATTCTTCATATCGTTCATCTCTGATTTGATTCTGTTTTTGTATTTCCTTTTGGTTATTTTCCACTTTATTAGCAGTTTCCTTCATTGTTTCCATCATTTCTTTCATTGTTTTCAACATATGTATTCTAAATTCCCTTTCTGTCATTACTAGCATTTCTGTATAGGTGGAATCCTCTGCAGTAGCTACCTCATGGTCCCTTGGTGGGGTTGTTCTGGACTGGTTCTTCTTGTTGCCTGGAGTTTTCTTCTGATTCTTCCTCATGGGTGATTTCTTTTATCTGTTTCCTTGCCCTAATTTTCCTTTCAGTTCCTCTTGCTCTTTAAGTTCTCGTACCTGTGGACTAAGGGTTACAGGACCAGAAGGGTGAGAAGGTTTAAGATCAAAAAAAGGGAATGAATAAAGGAGGACCGAGTGTTAAGAAAAAAAAAAAGATAAAAATAGAGAAAGGAGAGGGGGTGGGTAAAAGGGATATTGACAAAAGGAAGAGAGGCACAGAAAGAGGGAGACAGAGCAATGTAGGTGTACGGTAGGGTATTTTGATAGAACCTTACGAAAAAACCACCTTCTGGGTGTGCCCAGTTGGGTGGTTCCCTTGAGGTCAGCAGCTCTTTGCTAACCTGATCAGACACAGTACCGCACCTCCACCAAGTAGAGTGGAAAGACAAAAATGCTATAAATCAAACCAAAACAAGCAAACAGAAAACTTTACGGGATAAAATTGGCTGGAAAAACCAAATAATAGTGGTAGAAACACTGACAAAAATGAAGTTCTAATAATTGAAATAGGCAGCAATGGGAAATTATAGTTAAACTAGAAAAATTGAGAAAGAAAAAGGATCTGTATGGAAAAGGTTGAACTTAAAAAACAAAATAACAATCCACAACATCAAAATAAACAAAAAAAACAACCAAACCAAAAAAAAAAAAAACACACAAAAAAACCACAACCAAAAACAAAGCAGTATGTATATATTATTGAATATTGTATGGGCAACACGTGGTCTTCTGGGGTATGAGATGTTAATCACAGGTCTGATACGACTGGAGGCTGCTAGTTTCTCAAACCCCAGCAGGTAGACACCCTAAATCTCTCTTCAGCCCACTTAAAAGGCACTTTGAACTTGTAAACTTACTGAGCAGAAGCTTTCTCAGGGAAGTGCTTGTCGCTGGAATCACTGCTGAAGTGGCTATCCACTTACCCTGTGTGCCAAAACTGGTCTCACTCTGCCCCCGAGGGTTAGGGCTGCAAGGCGGCTCGGACCCGCCCTTAGGCTACTTGGTCGCTGGGTTACCAGCTCCCACCCAATTCTAGCTCTGAGACCCTGAGGGCGGAGCTTGCCGGGGCAGATCGCTCACAATGTCTGCCTTTGACCCAGAGCCAAACACTATTAGCTCCATCTGGCTCAGCAGCTCAGACTGGGGCCTTGGACAAAGGCCAAAGTTCTCTGCACTCCCGCTCAGGCTCTCCCCAAAGCAGTTCAGCTGAGTGCCATGTCCAAAGACACCAAAACAGTTCACAGGTAAGGACTTTCTGGTTTGCAGTCTTGCTGCTACTGAACTTACAGTTGCGGGTGGGTTTAGACGGATTGAACACACGCGACCACTTGCCGGTTTTCCACTGTTTTAGTCCTCCTCTTGGGGTCTAGAAGTCTCTCGCTGACTCCCTGTATCCTCTCAGTGGTGATGATAGGCAGATCCCACCAGCCAGAGATGCCTGGAGTCCTATCTCTCCAGACTCACCAGTGCCCAGATGCAAGGAAGCTGTTACTCGGCTGCCATCTTGCTCCGCCTCCTAAAACATTTCCAGCTTCTGGCGGTTCCCAGCCGTCCTTGGTGTCCCTTGTCTTGCAGGTTCTTCACTCCTGTTGCTGCCGCTTCCTTCTTTGTGATTTTTATTTAGATACCTGCCCAAGAGATTAGTCAGTGTCTAGAAGGTGCTTACTGCAGAAGTGATTGTGTTGATGTGGTAACAGGATATTTCCTTACAAATTAATTTCAGATAGGTAAAATGAAGTAATGGTGAAACTAACAGATGATAAATTAAATGTGTATGTGACTAGAAGTGCATAAAATCAAATCCCTAAATAAAGAACTTTGCTACACACCATCCCATACTGTGTAGTCTGTTTCTTGTTCACCCTTAATAATTGCAGGAGAGAGCTTATACCCATGGCAAAGCTGCTGTTCTTTCGTATCTCTGGTTACACAACATATTGGAGTAGTTGGCAGGAGGAAGGGATCGTAAAGGAGCAGAAAGCCTTTCTGGACTCCAGGCTGGAAGACAGCCACCTCTGCCAGGACGCCTTGGAGAGATCTTCGCTGAAGCCGCTTGAGGTAAGCTTGAGAACCCTGTAACTGGGACAGTGCAATTGCCATGCAGAATATGTGGGACATATCCAGTATAGCAAGAAACATGGGAGAAAATAATATGAGTCTTCAGATCTCTTCATTTTTGGAGGACCAGTATAATGCCATTTTAAAAACTCTGATTTCTACCACTAAAATTCCGGTAAAAACCAGTAACCAGTGGAAACTTTTCTGTGTGGTTGTTAAGCATTGCCACTGGTTCACGCCTGACTGGAGAGTCCAGCTTAATTTGAAAGTCTGGAATAAAGTGGGTCAGACTCTGCATCGTGCCCACCACAAAGGCAATTTTATAAACAGCGAAATATGGGCAATGTATCAGCTGGTTCATATCGCGTTGGAACCGTTTCAGACATGTTCTGAGCAAACCTCCGAGACTGAGGAGATTGGGGCTGACGAGTTGCCACCCCCGCCTCCTTTGCCCAAGCTGGGTCAGTTAGACAAGCCAGAGCAGGCTGCGGAAAGTCCCAGAGAACCCGAACATGAATATGATATGCCAGAGTCTCATTCTGAACTCAAGTCTAATAGGCTAGCTAAGCCTACCAAGAATATATATATAGTAGGTGACTTAATTAGTCTAGAGAATGACGCAGAGAGCTGTCTGGAATTAGTGGAAGTGGCTGAGGAATAAGCTCAAAAAGAGTCTGAGTTTGAATATCTTAAAAAGGTTATGGCTGAAAATTTTCAAACAATGAATCAAAGAATTGCCTTCTTAGAAAAGAAGGGAGCTGAAATACTCTCCTCTAGAGCAAGCTCTAAAGCAGGTTCTTGTAAAGATGTGCTTCCACCTTACAAGCCTTTAACTCCTTCTGCACCAGCAGGTCCTATGGTCTGGGGGGAAGGAGCCTCACATTGTAATGCTCCACCAAGAATCTAACCTTTGTGGCCTAATCCCCTGGATATTTGCTTCATTACACGGTATCACTTTCCTTTAGGTGTTTCTGAATTGGCTATATATAATAAGAACTCAGTTCAAATTACAGAATTACATAATAAAGAGCCTGTTGTACAAGCATAATCCTGTTTTCAGGGAAATTTAAGAGAATGGTCAATTAAGAACCACTCAACATGCTCCTATAGAAGTAAAATTTTTAAGAACAATAAAAGAAGCCATTTATGCTTATGGAACTACTTGTTTTGTGATTGACATTTTAAATTCATATTGCACAAATCATATTTTTATTCCCACTGACTGGGAAACTTTAGCTCGTACTACCTTGAGCCCTGGTCAATTTTTACAATTCAAGGCTTGATGGCTGGAAGAAGCAACTTTGCAAAACTGAGCTCGGGGAACTCCAGTTAACTAATGAGTACTAGCCCTGAGGCTGACATTAACCAACAGCTGCAATTAACACAAGACTTATTAATGCAGGTTAAAGTTGTTTGCATTAGAGCTTGGCAAAGACTAGAGGAAAAAGATGAGATTAAAGAGTTTTTTACAAGAATCATGCAAGCAAACAATGAACCATATTCTGAATTTGTAGCTAGACTTCAAATAGCTATTAAAAGTCTGTGCCTGGAGAACGGGCCAGGCAGACGCTTTTATTACAATTAGCATTCGAGAATGCTAATTCAGATTGTAAGTTGGCCCTGACACCTGTCAAAAGTCAGAACAATGTTTTGAAGGAACAATATCTCCGCACTTGACGAGATATTGGCTCTGGAACATTTCAGGCAAAGCTTAATGCTGCAGCCTTGGCAGAGGCACTTAATGGAACTAAAAAGAAAGCAAAATGTTTTAATTGTGGAAAAAAGGGGCATCTGTGTCATAAATATCTCAAGGCTAAAACTGAAAGTGCTCCAACTGCTGCAGCTCAGGATACTAAGCCGCAAGCACCTGGCCTCTGCCGCTGCTGCAGAAAGGGCAAACATTAGACTAATGAATGTAGATCTGTTAAGGATAAAGATGGCAAACTCCTGCCACCCAAGTTAAAATTCGTAACCATTTAAACCTGAAGAAGAGAGAATGAAGCTTGTTAATTATACTTCTGGGGTCACTGGCCCTCCTATTTGTTTTGATCAACAGTATCAGTGTGTAAATATGACTGTACAGTACTGGCTAAGTCATTATGACTGGGGAGCTTCTGGGAATGACGTCAAAAGTGAGATGTTTATGCTAACTGATAATGCCATCTCTCGTTTTATCCCGAATTTTACTCCTATAGATGTGGAAGCTCCTTCTTATAAGGAGCACAGTTTTATATTACAAAAGGAATGAATGCATTGGACTTGATCTAAAGAGGATCAAACTTTTTTCTTTTTTTATTTTATTTATTTCTTTTTTATTGTTGGGGATTCACTGAGGGTACAATAAGCCAGATTACACTGATTGCAATTGTTAGGTAAAGTCCCTCTTGCAATCGTGTCTTACCCCCATAAAGTTTGACACACACCAAGGCCCCACCCCCTTCCCTCAGTCCCTCTTTCTCCTTGTCCTCCCACCCCCCATAACCTTAATTGTCAGTAATTGTCCTCATAACAAAATTGAGTACATAGGATACATGCATCTCCATTCTTGTGATGCTTTACTAAGAATAATGTCTTCCATTTCCATCCAGGTTGATACGAAGGATGTAAAGTCTCCATTTTTTTTTAATAGCTGAATAGTATTCAATGGTATACATATACCACAGCTTGTTAATCCATTCCTCGGTTGGTGGGCATTTAGGCTGTTTCCACATTTTGGCGATTGTAAATTGAGCTGAAATAAATAGTCTAGTACAAGTGTCCTTATGATAAAAGGATGTTTTTCCTTCTGGGTAGATGCCCAGTAATGGGATTGCAGGATCAAATGGGAGGTCTAGCTTGAGTGCTTTGAGGTTTCTCTAGACTTCCTTCCAGAAAGGTTGTACTAGTTTGCAGTCCCACCAGCAGTGTAAAAGTGTTCCCTTCTCTCCACATCCACGCCAGCATCTGCAGTTTTGAGATTTAGTGATGTGGGCCATTCTCACTGGGGTTAGATGATATCTCAGGGTGGTTTTGATTTGCATTTCTCTAATATATAGAGATGATGAACATTTTTTCATGTGTTTGTTAGCCATTCGTCTGTCATCTTTAGAGAAGGTTCTATTCATGTCTCTTGCCCATTGATATATGGGATTGTTGGCTTTTTTCATGTGGATTAATTTGAGTGCTCTATAGATCCTAGTTATCAAGCTTTTGTCTGATTGAAAATATGCAAATATCCTTTCCCATTGTGTAGGTTGTCTCTTTGCTTTGGTTGTTGTCTCCTTAGCTGTACAGAAGCTTTTCAGTTTAATGAAGTCCCATTTGTTTATTTTTGTTGTTATTGCATTGCCATGGCAGTCTTCTTCATGAAGTCTTTCCCCAAGCCAATATCTTCCATTATTTTTCCTATATTTTCTTTGAGGGTTTTTATTGTTTCATGCCTTAAATTTAAGTCCTTTATCCATCTTGAATAAACTTTTGTGAGTGGGGAAAGGTGTGGGTCCAGTTTCAGTCTTTTACATGTAGACATCCAGTTCTCCCAATACCATTTATTGAATAGAGGTTCTTTCTCCCAAGGTATGTTCTTGTTTGGTTTATCAAACATTAGGTGGTTGTACGATGTTAGTTTCATTTCTTCGTTTTCAGTTCGATTCCAAGTATCTATGTCTCTATTTTTGTGCCAGTACCATGCTGTCTTGAGCACTATGGCTTTGTAGTACAGACTAAAATCTGGTATGCTGATGCCCCCCGTTTTATTTTTATTAGTAAGAACTGCCTTAGCTATACGAGGTTTTTTCTGGTTCCATACAAAATGCAGAATCATTTTTTGCAAATCTTGAAAGTACGATGTTGGTATTTTGATAGGAATGGCATTGAATAGGTAGATTGCTTTGGGAAGTATAGACATTTTAACAATGTTGATTCTGCCCATCCATGAGCATGGTATTTTTTCCATTTGTTAATGTCCTCTGTTATTTCCTTTCTGAGGATTTCATAATTTTCTTTATAGAGGTCCTTCACCTCCTTCATTAGGTATATTCCTAGGTATTTCATTTTCTTTGAAACTATGGTGAAGGTAGTTGTGTCCTTAATTAGCTTCTCATCTTGACTGTTATTGGCGTATACAGAGGCTACTGACTTATGGACATTGATTTTTATATCCTGAAACATTACTGTATTTTTTGATGACTTCTAGGAGTCTGGTGGTTGAGTCTTTGGGGTTCTCTAAGTATAAGATCATGTCGTCAGCAAAGAGGGAGAGTTTGACCTCCTCTGCTCCCATTTGGATTCCCTTTATTTCCTTGTTTTGCCTAATTGTATTGGCTAGAACTTCCAGCACTACGTTGAATAGTAAAGGCGACAGATGACAACCTTGTCTGGTTCTAGTTCTAGGAGGGAAAGCTTTCAGTTTTACTCCATTCAGTAAAATATTAGCTGTGGGTTTGTCACAGATAGCTTCAATCAGTTTTAGAAATGTGCCACCAATACGTATACTCTTCAGTGTTCTAATTAGAAAAGGATGATGGGAGAGGTGGAGCAAGATGGCAGCCGAGTAACAGCTTCCTTGCATCTGGGCACCGTGAGTCTGGGGAGATAGGACTCCAGGCATCTCTTGCTGGTGGGATCTGCCTATCATCACCCCTGAGAGGATACAGGGAGTCAGCGAGAGACTTCTGGACCCCAAGAGGAGGACTAAAACAGTGGAAAACTGGCAAGTGGTCACGTGTGTTCAATCCGTCTAAACCCGCCCGCAACTGTAAGTTCAGTAGCAGCGAGACTGCAAACCAGAAAGGCCTTACCTGTGAACTGTTTTGGTGTCTTTGGACTTGGCACTCAGCTGAACTGCCTTGGGAGAGCCTGAGCGGGAGTGCGGAGAACTTTGGCCTTTGTCCAAGGCCCCAGTCTGAGCTGCTGAGCCAGATGGAGCTAATAGTGTTTGGCTCTGGGTCACAGGCAGCCATTGTGAGCAATCTGCCCCGGCAAGCTCCGCCCTCAGGGTCTGAGAGCTAGAGTTGGGTGGGAGCTGGTAACCCAGCGACCAAGTTGCCTAAGGACGGGGTCTGAGCCGCCTTGCAGCCCTAACCCTTGGGGGCAGAGTGAGACCAGTTTTGGCACACAGGGTAAGTGGATAGCCACTTCAGCAGTGATTCCAGCGACAAGCACTTCCCTGGGAAAGCTTCTGCTCAGCAAGTGAACAAGTTCAAAGTGCTTTTTAAATGGGCTGAAGAGAGACTTAGGGTGTCTACCTGCTGGGGTTTGAGAAACTAGATACGACAAACTCCAGTCGTATCAGAACTGTCATTAACATCTTATACCGCAGAAGACCACGTGTTGCCCCAGACAATATTCAATGACATGTACAAACTGCTTTTTGGCTGTGCTTTTTTTATTTTTGGTTTGGTTGTTTATTTTGTTGATTTTGATGTTGTTGATTGTTGTTTTGTTTTTTAATTTCAACCTTTTCCATACAGATGCTTTTTCTTTCTCAATTTTTCTACTTTAATTATAATTTCCCATTGATTCCTATTTCAATAATTAGAACTTCATTTTTGTTAGTGTTTCTACCGCTATTATTTTGTTTTCCACCCAATTTTGTCCTGTAAAGTTTTCTGTTCACTTGTTTTGGTTTGATTTATAGCATTTTTGTCTTTACTCTCTACTTGGTGGAGGTGGGGTATGTGTCTGATGAGGTTAGCAAAGAGCTGCTGACCTCAAGGGAACGACACAACTGGGCACCTCCAGAAGGCGTTTTTTTTTTTTTTAAGGTTGTATCAAAGTACCCTACTGTACACCTATATCGTTCTGTGTCCCTCTTTCTGTGTCTCTCTTATTTTTGTCAATATTCCTTTTACCCACCTCCTCTACTTTCTCAATTTTTCTTTTTTTTCTTATCACTTGGTCCTCCTTTCTTTCATCCCATTTTTGCTCTTCAACCTTCTCAACCTTCTGGTCCTATAACCCTTAATCCACAGGTACGAGAACTTAAAGACCAAGAGGAAGTGAAAGGAAAATTATGGCAAGGAAACAGATAAAAGTAATCACTCATGAGGAAGAATCAACAGAAAACTCCAGGCAACATGAAGAACCAGTCCAGAACAACCCCGCCAAGGGACCATGAGGTAGCTACTGAAGAGGATTCCACCTATAAAGACAAGTTATGAATGACAGAAAGGGAATTTAGAATACACATGTTGAAAACAATGAAAGAAATGATGGAAACAGTGAAGGACACTGCTAATAAAGTGGAAAATAACCAAACGGAAATTCAAAAACAGAATCAAATAAGAGATGAACGATATGAAGAATATGAAAAGGATATAGCAGAGCTGAAGGAAATGAAACAGTCAATTAGAGAACTTAAAGATGCACTGGAAAGTATCAGCAACAGGTTAGACCATGCAGAAGAAAGAATTTCAGAGGTAGAAGACAAAGTTTTTGAGATAACTCAGATAGTAAAAGAGGCAGAAAAGAAGAGAGAGAAAGCAGAACGTTCACTGTCAGAATTATGGGACTTTATGTAGTGTTCCAACATAACGAGTTATAGGAATTCCAGAAGGGGAAGGAGAATGCCCCAGAGGAATGGAAGGCATACTAGAGAATATTATAAAAGAAAATTTCCCAAATATCACCAAAGATTCTGACACACTGCTTTCAGAGGGCTATCGGACCCCATGTCGCCTCAATTCTAACTGAGCTTCTCCAAGACATATTGTGATGAACCTGTCCAAAGTCAAGACAAAAGAAAAGATTCTGCAAGCTGCCAGGAGTAAGCGCCAGTAGACCTACAGGGGCAAATCCATTACAGTGACAGCAGAATTCTCTAATGAAACTTTCCAAGTAAGAAGACAATGGTAATCTACCTTTAATCTACTTAAACAGAACAATTTCCAGAGCAGAATTCGGTACCCTGCTAAGCTAAGTTTCAAAATTGACGGAGAAATCAAATCATTTACGGATATACAAACATTGAGGAAATTCGCCACAACAAGACCAGCTCTACAGGAAATACTTCAACCCGTTCTGCACAATGACCACCACAGTGGATCAGCAGCAAAGTAAGAACTCAAAAATTAAAGGACAGAACCTAACCTCCACACTGATTCAAAAGACAAAACAAAGCAATAGACTCTCACAAAATAAGACGAATAGAATACTACCACACTTATAAATTATCTCAATAAATGTTAATGACTTGAATTCCCCACTGAAGACACATAGATTGGCTGACTGGATTAAAAAACACAAGCCATCCATTTGCTGTCTGCAAGAAACACACCTGGCTTCAAAAGACAAATTAAAGCTGCAAGTCAAGGGTTGGAAGACAATTTTTCAGGCAAATGGAATTCAGAAGAAAAGAGGAGTTGCAATCATATTTTCAGATACATGTGGATTTAAAGCAACTAAAGTCAAAAAAGACAAAGGTGGTCACTTTATATTGGTCAAGGGAAAACTACAACAAGAAGACATTTCAATTCTAAATATTTATGCACCCAATTTAAATGCTCCCAGATTCTTGAAACAGACCTTACTCAGTCTAAGCAATATGATATCTGATAATACCATAATAACAGGGGACCTTAACACTCCTCTTACAGAGCTGGACAGATCCTCTAAACAGAAATTAAACAAGGATATAAGAGATTTAAATGAGATCCTAGAACAACTGTGCTTGATAGACGCATATAGAACACTCCATCCCAAAGATAAAGAATATACATTCTTCTCATCACCCCATGGAACATTCTCCAAAATTGATCATATCCTGGGACACAAAACAAATATCAACAGAATCAAAAGAATTGAAATTTTACCTTGTATCTTCTCAGACCATAAGGCACTAAAGGTGGAACTCAACTCTAAGAAAAATGCTCGACCCCACCCAAAGGCATGGAAATTAAACAATCTTCTGTTGAATAACAGATGGGTGCAGGAAGAAATAAAACAGAAAATCATTAACTTCCTTGAGCAAAACAACAATGAAGACACAAGCTACCAAAACGTGTGGGATATTGCAAAAGCAGTTTTGAGAGTAAAATTCATCGCATTAGATGCCTACATTCGAAAAACAGAAAGAGAGCACATCAACAATCTCACAAGAGATCTTATGGAATTGTAAAAAGAAGAACAATCTAAGCCTAAACTCGGTAGAAGAAAAGAAATATCCAAAACAAAATCAGAGATCAATGAAATTGAAAACAAAAGAATCATTCAGAAAATTAGTGAAACAAGGAGTTGGTTTTTTGAAAAAATAAATAAAATAGAGAAACCATTGGCCAGACTAACCAGGAATAGAAAAGTAAAATCTCTAGTAAACTTAATCAAAAATGATAAAGGGGAAATAACAACTGATCCCACAGAGATACAAGAGATAATCTCTGAATACTACCAGGAAATCAATGCCCAGAAATTTGACAATGTGTAAGAAATGGATCAATATTTGGAATCACACCCTCTCCCTAGACTCAGCCAGGAAGAAATAGACCTCCTGAGCAGACCAATCTCAAGCACTGAGATTAAAGAAAGAATAAAAAATCTTCCAACCAAAAAATGCCCTGGTCCAGATGGCTTCACTCCAGAATTCTATCAAACCTTCAAGGAAGAGCTTATTCCTGTACTGCAGAAATTATTCCAAAAACTTTAGGTACAAGGAATCTTCCCCAACACATTCTATGAAGCAAACATCACCCTAATACCAAAACCTGGAAAAGACCCAACCAAGAAGGAGAATTTCCGACCAATCTCACGTATGAATATAGATGCAAAAATTCTCAACAAAATCCTAGCCAATAGATTACAGCTTATCATCAAAAAAGTCATTCATCATGATCAAGTAGGCTTCATCCCAGTGATGCAAGGCTGGTTTAACATACGCAAGTCTATAAACGTTACCCACCATATTAACAGTGGCAAAAATAAAGATCACATGATCCTCTCAATAGATGCAGAAAAAGCATTTGATAAAATCCAGCATTCTTTTCTAATTAGAACACTGAAGAGTATAGGTATAGGTGGCATATTTCTAAAACTGATTGAAGCTATCTATGACAAACACACAGCCAATATTTTACTTAATGGAGTAAAACTGAAAGCTTTTCCTCCTAGAACTGGAACCAGACAATGTTGTCCCCTGTCACCTTTACTATTCAACGTAGTGCTGGAAGTTCTAGCCAATACAATTAGGCAAGACAAGGAAATAAAGGGAATCCAAATGGGAGCAGAGGAGGTCAAACTCTCCCTCTTTGCTGACGACATGATCTTATACTTAGAGAACCCCAAAGACTCAACCACAAGACTCCTTGAAGTAATCAAAAAATACAGTAATGTCTCAGGATATAAAATCAATGTCCAGAAGTGAGTAGCATTTGTGTACACTAATAACAGTCAAGATGAGAAGCTAATTAAGGACACAACTCCCTTCACCATAGTTTCAAAGAAAATGAAATACCTAGGAATATACCTAACGAAGGAGGTGAAGGACCTCTATTTAGAAAACTATGAAATCCTCAGAAAGGAAATAGCAGAGGATATTAACAAACGGAAGAACATACCATGCTCATGGATGGGAAGAATCAACATTGTTAAAATGTCTATACTTCCCAAAGCAATCGACCTATTCAATGCCATTCCTATCAAAATACCAACATCGTACTTTCAAGATTTGGAAAAAATAATTCTGCGTTTTGTATGGAACTGGAAAAAACCCCGTATAGCTAAGGCAGTTCTCTGTAACAAAAATAAAGCTGGGGGCATCAGCATACCAGATTTTAGTCTGTACTGCAAAGCCATAGTGCTCAAGACAGCATGGTACTGGCACAAAAACAGAGACATAGACACTTGGAATCGAATTGAAAACCAAGAAATGAAACTAATATTTTGCAACCACCTAATCTTTGATAAACCAAACAAGAACATACCTTGGGGGAAAGACTCCCTATTCAATAAATGGTGTTGGGAGAACTGGATGTCTACATGTAAAAGACTGAAACTGGACCCACACCTTTCCCCACTCACAAAAATTGATTCAAGATGGATAAAGGACTTAAATTTAAGGCATGAAACAATAAAAATCCTCCAAGAAAGCATAGGAAAAACACTGGAAGATATTGGCCTGGGGAAAGACTTCATGAAGAAGACTGCCATGGCAATTGCAACAACAACAAAAATAAACAAATGGGACTTCATTAAACTGAAAAGCTTCTGTACAGCTAAGGAGACAATAACCAAAGCAAAGAGACAACCTACACAATGGGAAAGGATATTTGCATATTTTCAATCAGACAAAAGCTTGATAACTAGGATCTATAGAGAACTCAAATTAATCCACATGAAAAAAGCCAACAATCCCTTATATCAATGGGCAAGAGACATGAATAGAACTTTCTCTAAAGACGACAGACAAATGGCTAACAAACACATGAAAAAATGTTCATCATCTCTATATATTAGAGAAATGCAAATCAAAACAACCCTGAGATATCATCTAACCCCAGGGAGAATGGCCCACATCACAAAATCTCAAAACTGCAGATGCTGGCGTGGATGTGGAGAGAAGGGAACACTTTTACACTGCTGGTGGGACTGCAAACTAGTGCAACCTTTCTGGAAGGATGTATGGAGAAACCTCAAAGCACTCAAGCTAGTCCGCCCATTTGATCCTGCAATACCATTACCGGGCATCTACCCAGAAGGAAAAAAATCCTTTTATCATAAGGACACTTGTACTAGACTGTTTATTGCAGCTCCATTTACAATCGCCAAAATGTGGAAACAGCCTAAATGCCCACCAACCGAGGAATGGATTAACAAGCTGTGGTATATGTATACCATGGAATACTATTGAGCCATTAAAAAAAATGGAGAGTTTACATCCTTCGTATTAACCTGGATGGACGTGGAAGACATTATTCTTAGTAAAGCATCACAAGAATGGAGAAGTATGAATCCTCTGTACTCAATTTTGATATGAGGCAATTAATGACAATTATGGTTATGGGGGGAAAAGAAGGAGGGAAGGAGGGAGGTGGGTGGGGCCTTGGTGTGTGTCACACTTGATGGGGGCAAGACATGATTGTAAGAGGGACTTTAACTAACAATTGCAATCAGATTAACCTGGCTTATTGTACCCTCAATGAATCCCCAACAATAAAAAAAATAAAGAAAGAAAGAAAGAAAGAAAAGGATGCTGGATTTTATCAAATGCTTTTTCTGCATCTATTGAGAGGATCATATGATCTTTACTTTTGCCTCTGTTAATATGGTGGATAATATTTATGGACGTATGTTAAACATTTATGCATTTACATAATGCATATGTTAAAGCAGCCTTGCATCCCTGGGATGAAGCCTACTTGATCATGATGAATGACTTTTTTTTTTTTTATTAAATCATAACTGTATACATTGATATGATCATGGGGCATCATACACTCACTTCATAGACCATAAGCTGTAATCTATTGGCTAGGATTTTGTTGAGAATTTTTGCATCTATATTCATGAGTGGGCTTGGTCTGAAATTCTCCTTTTTGGTTGGGTCTTTTACTGGTTTTGGTATCAGGTTGATGTTTCCGTCATAGAATGTGTTGGGGAAGATTCCTTCTTCCTCAGTTTTTTGGAATGATTTCTGCAGTACAGGAGTAAGCTCTTCCTTGACGGTTTGATAGAATTCTGGAGTGAAGCCATCTGGACCAGGGCATTTTTTGGTTGGAATATTATTTATTGTTTCTTTAATCTCAGTGCTTGAAATTGGTCTGCTCAGGAGGTCTATTTCTTCCTGGCTGAGTCCTGGGAGATTGTGTGATTCCAAATATTGATCCATTTCCTTCCTATTGTCCCATTTCTAGGCATAGGGTTTCTGGTAGTATTCAGAGATGATCTCTTGTATTTCTGTGGGATCAATTGTTATTTCCCCTTTATCATTTTTGATAGAGGTTACCAGAGATTTTACTTTTCTATTCCTCGTTAGTCTGGCCAATGGTTTATCTATTTTATTTATTTTTTCTAAAAACCAACTCCTTGTTTCATTAATTTTCTGAATAATTCTTTTGTTTTCAATTTCATTGATCTCTGATTTGGTTTTGGATATTTCTTTTCTTCTACTGAGTTTAGGCTTAGATTGTTCTTCTTTTTCCAATTCCATAAGATCTCTTGTGAGATTGTTGATGTGCTCTCTTTCTGTTTTTCGAATGTAGGCATGTAAAGCGTTAAATTTTCTTCTCAAAAGTGCTTTTGCAGTATCCCACACGTTTTGGTTGCTTGTGTCTTTATTGTTGTTATGCTCAAGGAATTTGATGATTTCCTGTTTTATTTCTTCCTGCACCCATCTGTTATTCAACAGAAGATTGTTTAATTTCCATGCCTTTGGGTGGGGTCGAGCATTTTTGTTAGAGTTGAGTTCCACCTTTAGTGCCTTATAGTCTGAGAAGATACAAGGTAAAATTTCAATTCTTTTGATTCTGTTGATATTTGTTTTGTGTCCCAGGATATGATCAATTTTGGAGAATGTTCCATGGGGCGATGAGAAGAAGGTATATTCTTTATCTCTGGGGTGGAGTGTTCTATATGCGTCTATTAGGCACAGTTGTTCTAACGTCTCATTTAAATCTCTTATATCTTTGTTTAATTTCTGTTTAGATGATCTGTCCACCTCTGTATGAGGAGTGTTAAAGTCCCCTGTTATTATGGTATTATCAGATGTCATATTGCTCAGACTGAGTAAGGTCTTTTTCAAGAATATGGGAGCATTTAAATTGGGTGCATAGATATTTAGAATTGAAATGTCTTCTTGTTGTATTTTTCCCTTGACCAATATAATGTGACCATCTTTGTCTTTTTTGACTTTAGTTGCTTTAAATCCACATGTATCTGAAAATAGGATCGCAACTCCTCTTTTCTACTGAATGCTATTTACCTGAAAAATTGTCTTCCAACCCTTGACTCTGAGCTTTAATTTGTCTTTTGAAGCCAGGTGTGTTTCTTGCAGACAGCAAATGGATGGCTTGTGTTTTTTTTTTTTTTTAATTTTTTTATTAAATCATAACTGTATATAATGATATGATTATGGGGCATCATACACTCACTACATAAACCATTTGACACATTTTTATCACAGTGGTTAACATAGCCTTTCTGGCGTTATGTCAGTTACTGTGCCAAAACATTTACATTCTACATTTACCAAGTTTCGCAAATACCCCTGTAAGATGCACCACAGGTGTGATCCCACCGATTCCCCTCCCTCCACCCACCCCCCCTTCCCACTTCCCCCTATTGTTAAGTTGTAGCTGGGTTATAGCTTTCATGTGAGAGTCCCAAATTAGTTTCATAGTAGGGCTGTGTACATTGGGTATTTTTTCTTCCATTCTTGGGATACTTTACTAAGAAGAATATGTTCCAGCTCCATCCATGTAAACATGAAAGAGGTAAAGTCTCCATCTTTCTTTAAGGCTGCATAGTATTCCATGGTATACATATACCACAATTTATTAATCCATTCGTGGATCGATGGGCACTTGGGCTTTTTCCATGACTTAGCTATTATGAATTGGGCTGCAATAAACATTCTGGTACAAATATCTTTGTTATGTTGTGATTTTTGGTCTTCTGGGTATATGCCCAGCAGAGGAATTACAGGATTGAATGGCAGATCTATTTTTAGATCTCTGAGTGTTCTCCATATATCTTTCCAAAAGGAATGTATTAATTTGCATTCCCACCAGCAGTGCAGAAGTGTTCCCTTTTCTCCGCATCCACGCCAACATCTCTGGTCTTGAGATTTTGTGATATAGGCTAGTCTCATTGGAGTTAGATGATATCTCAAAGTAGTTTTGATTTGCATTTCTCTGATGATTAAAGATGATGAGCATTTTTTCATATGTCTGAAGGCCGTGCGCCTGTCTTCTTCAGAGAAGTTTCTCTTCAAATCCCTTGCCCAGCCTGCGATGGGATCCCTTGTTTTTTTCTTGCTGATGCGTTTGAGTTCTCTGTGGATTCTGGTTATTAAACCTTTGTCAGAGTTATACCCTGCAAATATCTTCTCCCATTCTGAGGGCTGTCTGCTTGCTCTGCTTACTGTGTTCTTAGCTGTGCAGAAGCTTTTTAGTTTGATCAAGTCCCAGTAGTGTATTTTTGAAGCTGCTTCAATTGCCCGGGGGGTACTCCTCATGAAATGCTCACCCAGACCAATTTCTTCAAGGGTTTTCCCTGCATTCTCCTCTAGTATTTTTATAGTTTCATGTTTTAAGTTTAAATCTTTAATCCAATGAGAGTCTATCTTAGTTAATGGTGAAAGGTGTGGGTCCAATTTCAGTCTTCTGCAGGTTGCCAGCCAGTTCACCCAGCACCATTTGTTAAATAGGGAATCTTTTCCCCACTGAATGTTTTTAATTGGCTTGTCAAAAATCAAATAGCGGTAAGTAGCTGGATTCATCTCTTGGTTCTCTATTCTATTCCAGATATCTACTTCTCTGTTTTTGTGCCAATACCATGCTGTTTTGATCACTATCGATTTGTAGTAAAGTCTGAGGTCTGGTAGTGTGATTCCTCCTGTTTCGTTTTTATTTCTGAGTAATGTCTTGGCTATTCGAGGTTTTTTCTGATTCCATATAAAACGAAGTAATGTTTTTTCAAGATCTTTAAAATATGACAGTGGAGCTTTAATAGGGAGTGCGTTGAAATTATATATTGCTTTGGGTAGTATGGACATTTTGATAATGTTGATTCTTCCTAGCCATGAGCATGGTATGTTTTTCCATTTGTTAACATTTTCAGCTATTTCTTTTCTTAGAGTTTCATAGTTCTCTTTATAGAGATCTTTCACGTCTTTTGTTAGGTAAATTCCCAAATATTTCATCTTCTTTGGCACTACTGTGAATGGGATAGAGTCCTTAACTGTTTTTTCAATTTGACTGTTGTTGGTGTATAAAAAAGGCTACCGATTTATGAATGTTGATTTTGTAACCTGAGACGCTGCTGTATTCCTTGATCACTTCTAGGAGTTTTGTAGTAGAGTCCCTAGTGTTTTCCAGATACACAATCATATCATCTGCGAAGAGCGAGAGTTTGATCTCTTCTGACCCTATACGGATACCCTTGATCGCCTTTTCTTCCCTAATTGCGGTGGCTAAAACTTCCATTACAATGTTGAAAAGCAATGGAGACAATGGGCAGCCTTGTCTGGTTCCTGATCTCAGTGGAAATGATTCCAATTTAATTCCATTCAATATGATATTGGCTGTGGGTTTGCTGTAGATAGCCTCTATCAGTTTAAGAAAAGTCCCTTCTAGACCAATTTTCTTGAGTGTTCTGATCATGAAGGGATGCTGGATATTATCAAAAGCTTTTTCTGCATCAATTGAGAGAATCATATGGTCTTTGTTTTTTAATTTGTTTATGTGCTGAATTACATTTATAGATTTACGTATATTGAACCAGCCTTGAGACCCTGGGATAAAACCAACTTGGTCATGATGTATAATTTGTTTGATGTGTTGCTGGATTCTGTTTGTTAGGATCTTGTTGAATATTTTTGCATCTATATTCATTAGTGATATTGGTCTATAATTTTCTTTTCTTGTTGGGTCTTTTCCTGGTTTGGGGATCAGGGTGATATTTGCTTCATAGAACGTGTTGGGTAGTCTTCCTTCTTTTTCTACATTTTGGAACAGGTTGAGTAATATAGGTACTAATTCCTCTTTAAAGGTTTGGTAGAATTCTGACGTGAAACCATCTGGTCCCGGGCTTTTCTTTTTAGGGAGGTTTTGTATAGTTGATGCTATTTCTGAACTTGATATGGGTCTGTTCAACATATCCACTTGATTCTGGTTACGTCTTGGAAGGTGGCGTGCTTCCAAGTATCTGTCTATTTCCTTCAGATTTTCATATTTCTGAGAATAAAGTTTCTTGTAATATTCATTAAGGATTTTTTGGATTTCTGATGAGTCTGTGATTATTTCGTCTTTGTTGTTTCTGATTGATGATATTAGAGATTTTACTCTTTTTTTCCTGATTAGGTTGGCCAGAGGTTTATCTATTTTATTGACCTTTTCAAAAAACCAGCTTTTTGATTTATTGATCTGTTGTATTATTCTTTTGTTTTCAATTTCATTTAATTCTGCTCTAATTTTGGTTATTTCTTTTCTTCTACTGGGTTTGGGGTTGGAATGTTCTTCCTTTTCCAGTTGCGTGAGATGTCCCATTAAGTTGTTAACTTCCTCTCTTTCCGTTCTCTTGAGGAAGGCTTGCAGTGCTATAAATTTCCCTCTTAGAACTGCCTTTGCAGTGTCCCAGAGGTTCTGATAGTTTGTGTCTTCATTGTCATTTTGTTCCAAAAAATTGGTGATTTCTTTCTTAATCTCATCTCTGACCCAACTATCATTCAGCATAAGGTTACTTAACTTCCATGTTTTTGTATGGGTATGCAGATCCCTGTTGTTACTCAATTCAAGTTTTATTCCATGATGGTCCGAGAAGATGCATGGAATAATTTCTATTCCTTTAAATTTACTGAGGTTAGACTTGTGAACTAAAATGTGATCAATTTTGGAGTAAGTTCCGTGGGCTGATGAGAAGTATGTGTATTCAGTTTTGTTGGGATGAAATGTTCTGTAGATGTCTGCTAAATCTAAATATTGGATGGTTAGGTTTAAATCTAAGATTTCTTTGCTCAGCTTCTTTCTGGAGGATCGATCCAACACTGCCAAGGGAGTGTTGAAATCTCCAACGATTATGGAGCTGGAGGAAATCAAGTTACTCATGTCTGTTAGAGTATCTCTTATAAATTGAGGTGCATTCTGGTTGGGTGCATAGATATTAATAATTGAGATCTCGTCATATTGAGTATTACCCTTAACAAATATGAAGTGACCATTCTTGTCCTTCCTTACTTTTGATGGTTTAAAGCCTACTGTATCTGCAAATAAAATTGCAACACCTGCTTTTTTCTGATTACCATTTGCCTGAAATATGGATGACCATCCTTTCACCCTGAGTCTGTATTTGTCTTTTAAGTTGAGATGTGACTCTTGTATGCAACAAATATCTGGCTTGAGTTTTTGTATCCAGTCAGCTAACCTATGCCTCTTTAGAGGACAGTTTAAGCCATTCACATTGATGGAGAGTATTGATAAGTCTGGTGGAATTTTGGGTATCGAGTTTTTGAAAGGTCCAGTGGACATTTTTAGTCCTTTCGCCAGTGTGGAAGTTGGAGTTTGATCCGAAGTTTCTGAGTGAGTTTACTTTTGTGGTATAGGATTGGGTTGGTCATTGTGGAGGATAGGTCTGAGAACATCCTGAAGAGCTGGTTTACTTATGGCAAATTTTTTCAACATATGAATGTCATTGAAGTATTTAATTTCTCCATCATAGATGAAACTCAGTTTAGCTGGATACAAGATCCTGGGTTGAAAGTTTTTTTGCTTTAGGAGATTAAAAGTTGATGACCAGCCTCTTCTTGCTTGAAAAGTTTCAGCAGAGAGATCTGCAGTTATTCTAATATTCTTACCTTTGTACGTTATAGTTTTCTTTCGCCGGGCTGCTTTGAGAATCTTCTCTTTCATGTTAACTTTAGTGAAGCTAATTATGATATGTCTGGGAGATGGCTTGTTGGGGTTGAATCGTGTTGGGGTTCTGAAGCTGTCTGCTATCTGAATTTCAGATTCTCTAGGCATGTCTGGAAAATTTTCTTTCATAATTTCATGTAGAAGGGCCTCTGTGCCCTTGGCAGCCACTTCATCAGTCTCCGAAATTCCTATAACCCTTATGTTGCTTTTTTCGAATTATCTGAGAGCTCTCTGAGTGAGTGATCTGTTTTTGCTCTCCATTTCTCTTCCTCTTTGAGAGATTGGGAGCGTTCAAAGACTTTATCTTCAATGTCAGAAATCCTTTCTTCTGCTTGCTCCATTCTGTTACTGAGGGATTCTACTGTATTTTTCATATCTTTGAGGGCTGTAAGTTCTTGTTTCAGTGTGTCTAAGTCTTTGGTGGTTTTGTCTTTAAATTCGTTAAATTCTTGAGACAGTTTTTGAATTTCTCCTCGAATTCCTAATTCCATTTTATTAATCTTGTCTGCAAACCAAATTCTGAATTTGACTTCTGACATCTCAGCCAGTTGTTTATGAATGGGATCTTCAATCACATCTGCCGTATCTTTTCTTGGGGGGGTTGATCTATTCTGGTTATTCATGTTACCAGAGTTTTTCCGCTGATTCCGCCCCATGGTTTACTCCCTTTGGTTTTTCCCCTGGGGTTTTATGGAGGGCCCGTACAGTGTTGTGGCCTGAGAAACTGTTGCCCTGTCTGGTGTGGTGGAGCAAATTGGTTCTGTCTTGTTTTCAGCTGGTTTCTGTTCGATCCTATTGCAACTTCTACTCTGGCTTGAAGTCTCAGCTATGTGGAAAAATCAGCAATTAAGTCACCCCGCCTGCCCACCTCTGGCCCCTTGGAAAAGGAGAATCAAACCTTCCTACAATCGCACACCCAGGGCACCGCCTGAAAAGTCCTCAGTCTATTAGCCCAGTTCAAAAGGTCCGAATCAACTGTCTCAATCGGCACTTGTCTCGGGTGGAAGGGTTCACGAGGTCTCTGGGAACTGGATCACAGGGGCCTGGTGACTCCTCTGACACAGCTCACCCCAGTGCAGCGTGGAGTGAGGAGGAGCCACCCAGCAAACAGAGCAGTCTGGGAAGGTTGACGTCTCCTTCCCCACTTTGCCCCTCCGTCGGACCCAGTCACTGGTATCTCTGCAGATGGCTAACCCAGTTGCCTGCAGTGAACAGACACTCCAGGGGTTTGCACCTGCCTGAATCGCAAGGAAGTCTGCCAGGCCCCCGCAGACTGCCGCTATCTAGCAGGAGGAGATGGGGCCTGACATCTTTGAGTGTTTGATGCAGGTAATGGGAAGGATGTGTTCACTCAGGCTTAGCCCCGTCCCTGATGGATGCTGCTAACAGAACAGAACAGAACAGACAACTTTGTGACGTTCTGTCTCTGTTCCTGTCGTCGCCTACAGGAGACGGGCTGTTTTGAGTTCAAACGTCTTTGCTGCTGGAGAATTGCGTCTGAACACCTCTCTGGGTCGGCCCCGCCCTGGAGGCTTCCGGGTTTGTGAGCCGTGTCACCGGTGGCCTCCTCTGGTTGCCCAGGGAGACAGGGGGTGTGGCCTCAGAATATCCAGAAGTGAGCGTTCTGCCGTTAAAGAAAAAACGGCTGTTGATCTACCTCCAGGGAACTGCTGCTCTGGTGTGGGCACTCAGGCGACCCTTTTCTCCTCTGTCCCGCGCCCCAGAGTCAGCACTGAGCGGCCGCAGTTTGTGCTGGGTCCACACCCCTTAAGAGATCCCCCAAGAATCAGAACTCTTGGGGGATGGGCCCCCAGACCCCGATTGGGAATGGGGCGGGGGGAAGCTAGAGTTTCATTCAGTTTCACGCAATACTACGGTCCGGGGAGGGCTCCTGCACTGCACCACAGGGAAGTGCCGCCAAGGCTTGATTTCCCCTCAGCAGAGTGCCCTCTCCTCGCTCACGTGTCCCAGAGTCAGCGCTGACCTGACGCAGCTCAGGCACTGTGCACTCCCCTCGAGAAATCACCCAAGGATCCGAACTCCGGGGGGATAGGCCCTCAGACCCCGAGTGAGAGTAGGGGTTCTCAGCTCTCAGCGGGGAGGCCAGAGTCTTATTCAGTCTTGGGCCCCCTATGCCCGGGGAGGGTTGGTGCACTGCACCGCAGGGAAGTGCCGCCAAGGCTTGATTTCCCCTCAGCAGAGTGCCCTCTCCTCGGTCACGTGTCCCAGAGTCAGCGCTGACCTGACGCAGCTCAGGCACTGTGCACTCCCCTCGAGAAATCACCCAAGGAGCCGAACTCCTGGGCGATAGGCCCTCAGACCCCGAGTGAGAGTAGGGGTTCTCAGCTCTCAGCGGGGAGGCCAGAATCTTATTCAGTCTTGGGCCCCGTATGCCCGGGGAGGGTTGGTGCACTGCACCGCAGGGAAGTGCCACGAGGCGTGACTCCCCCTCAGCCCGGTGCCCTCTCCTCACTCGGCGCGCCTCAGAGTCAATGCTGACCAGTCGCAACTCGGGGACTGTCCACTCCCCTTGAGAAATCACCCAAGGATCCGAAGTCCTGGGGGACAGGCCTCCAGACCTCAGTGGGCGGGAGGGGAGCGCCGGGGATTCAGGGTTGCCGGCAAAGGATTCCCAAAGTTTTATTCAGCCCTATGTCCGGCAGGAGAACGCCACGGCACCCCAGTAGGGGAGGTAGGTCCAGTTTTTAGAAGGTCTCTCGCATGGAGTGTAGTGGGAGGGCCTTTAATTTCTGCCCGCTTGTTCAATTTTGGGGCTCCAGAGCCAGTCTCATGGGGGAGGGGGACTCCTGTCCGCTTGGTGGTGGATTTTGTACCTTTTGTTTGCGTTCTTCTGATCACAACTTGCCTCAGCGGTGTTGATGTGCGTTCTTCAGCCTTCTCTCGTGGTGAGGCTCAAGTCCACCAGGATACTTACTAAATTCCTATCCCTTAACTCTCCTTCTGGACGGGAGCCTTTGTTGAAAGCTGGCTTCAGTCCGCCATCTTGTCTCTCGCTTGTGCTTTTTAATCCAGTCAACCAATCTATGTCTCTTCAGTGGGGAATTCAAGCCATTAACATTTATTAAGATAATTGATAAGTGTGGTAGTATTCTATTCGTCTTATTTTGTGAGAGTACATTGCTTAGTTTTGTATTTTGCATCAGTATGGGGGTTAGGTTCTCTCCTTTAATATCTGAGTTCTTACTTTGCTCCTGATCCATTGTGATGTTCAGTATGTAGAACAGGTTGAAGTATTTCCTGTAGAGCTGGTCTTGCTGTTTTGAATTTCCTCAATGTTTGTATACCAATAAATGATTTGATTTCTCCGTCAATTTTAAAGCTTAACTTTAAGGTAAGGTTACAAAATTCTGTGCTGGAAATTGTTCCGTTTAAGTAGATTAAAGGTAGATGACCATTTTCTTCTTGCTTGGAAAGTTTCATTAGAGAAGTCTGATGTCACTCTGATGGATTTGCCCCTGTAGGTCAACTGGCGCTTACTCCTGGCAGCTTGCAGAATCTTTTCTTTTGTCTTGACTTTGGACAGGTTCATCACAATGTGTCTTGGAGAAGCTCGGTTAGAGTTGAGGTGACCTGGGTTCCGATATTCCTCTGAAAGCAGTGTGGCAGAATTTTTGGTGATATTTGGGAAATTTTCTTGTATACTATTCTCTATTATGGCTTCCATTCCTCTGTGGCATTCTTCTTCCCCTTCTGGGATTCCTATAACTCATATGTTGGAACTCTTCATAAAGTCCCATAATTCTGACAGAGAATGTTCTGCTTTCTCTCTCTTCTTTTCTGCCTCTTTTACTATCTGAGTTATCTCAAGAACTTTGTCTTCTACCTCTGAAATTCTTTCTTCTGTATGGTCTAACCTGTTGCTGATACTTTCCGTTGCATCTTTAAGTTCCCTAATTGACTGTTTCAGTTCCTTCAGCTCTGCTATATCCTTTCTATATTCTTCATATCATTCATCTCTTATTTGATTCTGTTTTTGTATTTCCTTTTGGTTATTTTCCACTTTATTAGCAGTTTCCTTCATTGTTTCCATCATTTCTTTCATTGTTTTCAACATGTGTATTCTAAATTCCCTTTCTGTCATTCCTAACATTTCTTTATAGATGGACTCCTCTGTAGTAGCTACCACATGGTCCGTTGGCGGGGTTGTTCTGGACTGGTTCTTCATGTTGCCTGGAGTTTTCTCCTGATTCTTCCTCATGAGTGATTTCTTTTATCTGTTTCCTTGTCCTAATTTTCCTTTCTCTTCCTCTTGCTCTTTAAGTTCTCGTGCCTGTTGGCTAAGGTTTCGATGAGTGCTTTTGGTACAGGGCCAGAAGGATGAGAATGTTGAAGAGCAAGAAAGGGATGAAAGAAAGGAGGAACGAGCAAAAAGAAAAAAAAAATGAAGAAAGGAGGGGGGTGGGTAAAAGGAATATTGACAAAAAGAAGAGAGGCACAGAAAGAGGGAGACAGAGCAATATAGGTGTACAGTAGGGTACTTTGACACAATCTTAAAAAAAACCCCACCTTCCGGGGGTGCCCAGTTTGGTGTTTCCCTTGAGGTCAGCTGCTCTTTGCTAACCTGGTCAGACACAGTACCCTACCTCCACCAAGTAGAGAGGAAAGACAAAAATGCTATAAATCAAACCAAAACAAGCAAACAGAAAACTTTATGGGATAAAATTGGGTGAAAAACCAAATAATAGGGTAGAAACACTAGCAAAAATGAAGTTCTAGTTATTGAAAAAGGCAGCAATGGGAAATTATAATTACACTGGAAAAATTGATAAAGAAAATATCTGTACGGAAAAGGTTGAAATTAAAAAACAAAACAACATCAAAATAAACAGAAAAACAACCAAAACAAAAAAGAGACAAAAAAGCACAACCAAAAACATAGCAGTATGTATATGTTGTTGAATATTTTCTGGGCATCACGTAGTCTTCTGGGGTATGAGCGTCAATCACAGTGCTGATATGACTGGAGGCTGCAGATTTCTCCAACCCCTGCAGGTAAACACTCTAAATCTCTCTTCAGCCCTCTTAAAAGGCACTTTGAACTTGTAAACTCACTGATTAGAAGCTTTCCCATGAAAATGCTTGTCACTGGAATCACTATTGAAGTGGTAATCCAGTTACCCAGTGTGCCAAAACCTGTCTCACTCTGCCCCCGAGGGTTAGGGCTGCAAGGTGGCTCAGACCCCGCCCTTAGGCTACTCAGTCGCTGGGTTACCAGCTCCCACCCAATTCTTGCTCTGCGACCCTGAGGGCGGAGCTTGCCGGGGCAGATCACTCACAATGGCTTCCTGTGGCCCACAGCCAAACACTATTAGCTCCATCTGGCTCAGCGGCTCAGACTGGGGCCCTAGACAACGGCCAAAGTTCTCTGCACTCCTGCTCAGGCTCTCCCCAAGGCAGTTCACTGAGTGCCAAGTCCAAAGACACCAATACAGTTCACAGGTAGGGCCTTTCCAGTTTGCAGTCTCGCTGCTACTGTACTTACTTACAGTTGCTGGTGGGTTTAGACCGTTTAAGCGCATGCGACCACTTGCCAGTTTTCCACTGTTTTAGTCCTCCTCTTGGGGTCCAGAAGTCTCTTGCTGACTCCCTGTATCCTCACAAGGATGATTATGGGCAGATCCCACCAGCCAGAGATTCCTGGATTCCTATCTCCCTAAACTCACAGTTCCCAGATGTAAGGAAGCTGTTACTCGGCCGCCATCTTGCTCCAAAGCCCAAACTTTTTTCTTAACTAATACTTCTAAAGGTCTTATAATGGACTGGAGTCCAAAGGCAACTTTACATGACAGTAATAAAATACCTATTAACGTTGAGTTACCAAGAGATGAGACTACCTATCCTATAAATACAAATAAAATTGATATTAATATGGTAACACCTATGAGTTAGACAGATATTGGGTTTGCACCCCCTGCACCTAGAATTTATGGCTTTCCTAAACAAAATCATTTGTGGAAAGTAGCAGCAGCCCTAAAACCTATGAAAGGTTGGACTGGTGGATTAGTATATCCTCAGACCACCACACACCATACTTATGGTACGGAATTTACTGTCCATGATGAAAGATACATTCAAGCTTGTGTTCAATTACCCTTTATGTGGCTTAAGGGCAACATAAAGTGGAATGAAAAAAAACAGGAGAATTATTTTATCCTGTGTGTCAACTTTTTACTTGTACTAATAGTTCTCCTAGTTTTGATCCTCAAAAGGAACAACTATATTTATTAAGAACCAGGACAGGTGTATGGATGCCAGTAAATTTAACCAGGCCATGGCAAGAATCACCGGCTCTGACAGTCCTTCAACTTCTGATTGATTGAGTCTTAAAAAGAACCAAAAGATTTATTGGACGTTTCATTGCTGCCATTCTGGGAATTATTGCAGTGACAGCTTCTGCTGCCACCTCTGGGGTGGCTTTAAATCAAGAAATTAGAACACATAATTGTGTGGCTAATTAGCATAAGAACTCTGAAAAATTATAGACTGCTCAAAAACAGATTAACACTAAATTATATAATTGAATTACTGACTTAGGACAAGCTGTGATTATGTTTGGGAATAAGTTAGCTTAAAGAAACAATTGAAGTTAAAATGTATTTGGAATGTAACTACTTTTTGTATAACCCCTGTTAAATATAATGAGAGTAAATTTCCTTGAGAGAATGTTAAAAAGCATTTGTTAAAACATGATAATTTGACTAAGGAAATTGTAAATTTACAACATGAGATATATTCCACTTTTGGAAATGAGTTACAAAAAATAGATGGAGATCAGATTTTACAAGGCATAACTGATGAAATTAAACAAATCCTATTCTAAAAGTACTGGGACTTATAGGAAGTTCATTAGGTTCATTAACATTACTTTTAATTATTTGGTTCATTTTGTGTTTGATTTATAAGAAAATGAAACATATCTAAAGAGAAAATGAAAGTTATGTGCAAGTGTTTACTTTAATGATGACGGATATGAATAATACACGTCAGAAAACAGAAAGGAAAAATGCAGGATAATATTTAGAAATAAACATATCCTACATCAAGCGCACAAAGTGAACTCATTGTGAGTTTAAAACAGCTTGCTATTCTTGCAGAGGCTTAAGGGACCTGGGCCCCCCTGGGACTTGCGCAAAATTAGCTTGCCTGTAGTTAAAATTCCACAAGCCAATTCTCTGAAGTTGTGCACTCTGTTAGGCCTGAGGCCAAAAGGCATGCCGCCTTCCTCAGAGATACGGGCCAGAGGATTGACGTATGTTAAAAACATATTTTCAGAGGTATATAGGTGCTCTATCCTGAGGAGAGACACAGTTGTTACTTCATGCTGACTAAACTGAGTGAACGCTTGAAGGTACTCTTCCATTAACTGTGTTCCCCTGTGGCTGCTTTCTTCTTTGTGATCATTATTTAGATACCTGCCCAAGATATTAGTCAGTGTCTAGAAGAAGATATTTACTGCAGAAGTGGTTGTGTTGATGTGGTAACAGGATATTTCCTTACAAGTTAATTTCAGAATGGTAAAATGAAATAATAATGAAACTAACAGATGATAAATTAAATATGTATGTGACTAAAAGTGCGTAAAATCAAATCCCTAAATAAAGAACTTCGCCACTAAACTTCGTGTAGTCTGTTTCTTATTTACCCTTAACAATTACAAGAGCGAGCTTATACCCAGGGAAAAGCTGCTGTTCTTTCGCATCTCCAGTCATGCAACAATGTATTTTAATCCATTATGGTTATTCTCCCTATTGCTGATTTAATTGACTTATCTTTGGCCAGTGGGAGCCTCTCCAGGGGTCCTCAAACTGTGGCCCATGGGCCACATGAGGTGGTGTGATTGTATTTGTTCCCATGTTTTTTTTTTTTTTTTTTTACTTCAAAATAAGATATGTGCAGTGCACAAAGGAATTTGTTCATAGTTTTTTAAAAAAAAAAACTACAGTCAGGCCTTCCAACAGTCTGAGGGACAGTGAACTGGTCCCCTGTTTAAAAAGTTTGAGGATGCCTGCAACACTGGCTCCTGTGTCCTTTTGACACACTCCTAATTTTATGTGATAGTTTCTTTGATTTCCGTGAATTCAAGTTGTTGTACAATCTACTTTTCCATTTCATTCCCTGGACTAGAAGTCACCCATTTCTCCTAATAGCCTTGGTTCCTGTTAGTGCAAAATTATGTTTGGAAATAAAAATTTGGACTCTGGGCAGTATGATCCCTCCAAATTAAATTGTAGCTATAGGATTTCTATTTAGCCTCAACAATGTTTAGCTCCTTTAACACACAATTAAAATCCTTGTTCTCAAGACAGCAACACTCATTATCTTTATCTGACAACGTATAGACATTAGCTTCAGATTAACTATATAAGTGCTATACCAACAAAAGTATAATTATTATGAAGCATTGAAGATTCTTTTCAAATATTTTAATCCTTACCTTAGGATATATCCTATTAGAATGTAAATTAATGTTGCTGTGTTTTAAAGTTATTTGTGTGTGATTATTTCAGCATCTGGATACACAGGTTAATTTGTTTTGTTTTGCTTTTTACTCGTAAGGATTTATGTTTTTAAAAAATTATTTTATAATCGTGTCATATATTTACATGGTTCCTAAGTCAAATCTGTAAAACAAAGTATACTTAAAGAAGTCTAGCTTTTCTCCCTGCTTCTTTGTGCTATTTCTTTTCACCCCAATAGGTGATTGTCACTTAATTTTTTTTCTTTTAAATATAAACAAGTAAGTATATATGTGTGTCTGTCTCTTCTTTTATGTAGGTAGTATCATATTATATACCCTGTTTCATATTTTTTTTATTTATTTTTATTAAACCATAGCTGTGTACATTAGTATGATTGTGGGGCACCATACACTTGGTTCATAGATTGTTTGACACATTTTCATCACATTAGTTAACATAGCTTTTGTAGTATTTTCTTAGTTATTTTGCTAAGACCTTTATGAGCAGCATACACTTGGCTTAGTCCATTTGTTGCTAGGAAGGAATACCTGAGGCTGGATAATTTATAAAGAAAAGAGTCATGGTTCTACTGGTTGGAAGGTTCAAGACTGGGCATTTGGTGAGGTGTTCAGGCTGCTTCCACTCATGGTGAAAGGCAAGGGGCAGTTGGCATGTGCAGATATCACATGGTGAGCCAGAAGCAAGAGAGAAAAGGTGGAGATTCCATACACTGTTTAACACCCAGCACTTTCAGGAACTAAAGGAGCGATAATGTATTCACTCACTCCTCCCCAGGGGGAGCATTAATCTTTTCATGAGTAATCTGCTCCCATGATCCAAACACCTCCCAAGAGACCCCAGTCCCAACCTTGGGGATCACATTTTAACATGACGTCTTGGGAGCTGAATACACAAATTATAGCAGTCCTGATGATCCCTCCATCTGAGAATATAGATGTATTCTTTATTGCCTTTCAAAGCTTCACAGTATTTTATTTTGTGTATATCCAGGAACTTTACTGATGGAACATTTGAATTGTTTCTGGTCTTTTGCTATTATATATAAATCTGCAAAACATAGCCTTGTGAATGTATCATCTATTCTGAGAAAAACATTTTTTACATAAAACTATAAAATTTTATTGATATAAAAGATTGAATGGATTAATCTACAGTTATCAATATGAAGACATTGTAAAATATAGCAGTGCTACCCAAATTGATATATATATATATATATATATATATATATATATATATATTTTTATCAAATCATAGCTGTGTACATCAATATGATCATGGGGAACCTACACTTGTTTCATAGAATATTTGACATATTTTCATCTCATTAGTTGACATAGCCCTCCTGGCATTTCCGTAGTTACTTTGCCAAGACATTTACATTCCACATTTGCCAAAACTCACATGTACCCTTGTAAAATGCACTACAGGTGTGATCCTCTCAATCTCCCTCCCTCTACCCACATCCCCCTCCCTCCGCACACTTTCCCCCTTCCCCCTGTTCTTAGGTCGTAACTTGGTTATAGCTTTCATGTGAAGGTCCTAAGTTAGTTTCATAGTAGGGGTGAATACATTGGATATTTTTTCTCCCATTCTTGAGACACTTTACTGAGAAGAATGTGTTCCAGCTCTATCCATGTAAACATGAAAGAGGTAAAGTCTCCATCTTTCTTCAAGGCTGCATAGTATTCCAGGCTGTACATATACCACAATTTGTTAATCCATTCGTGGATCGATGGGCACTTGGGTTTTTTCCATGACTTAGCAATTATGAATAGGGCTGCAATAAACATTCTGGTACAAATATCTTTGTTATGATGTCGTTTTTGGTCTTCTGGGTATATGCCCAGCAGAGGCATTACAGGATTAAATGGCAGATCTATTTTTAGATCTCTAAGTGTTCTTTCTCCATACATCTTACCAAAAGGAATGTATTAGTTTGCATTCCCACCAGCAGTGCAAAAGTGTTCCCTTTTCTCCACATCCACGACAACATCTCTAGTCTTGAGATTTTGTGATATAGGCTAGTCTCACTGGAGTTAGATGATATCTCAAAGTAGTTTTGATTTGCATTTCTCTGATGATTAAAGATGATGAGCATTTTTTCATATGTCTGAAGGCCGCACACCTGTCTTCTTCAGAGAAGTTTCTTTTCAATTCTCTTGCCCAGCCTATGATGGTTTCCCTTGTTCTTTTCTTGCTAATGCGTTTGAGTTCTCTGTGGATTCTGGCTATTAAACCTTTGTCAGAGACATAACCAGCAAATAACTTCTCCCATTCTGTGGGCTGTTTGCTTGCTTTACTTACTGTGTTCATGGCTGTGCAGAAGCTTTTCAGTTTGATCAAGTCCGAAAAGTGTATTTTTGAAACTGCTTCAGGTGCCCGGGGGGTCCTTCTCATAAAAAACTCACCGAATCCAATTTCTTCAAGGGTTTTCCCTGTACTCTCCTCTAGTATTTTTATACTTTCATGTCTTAAGTTTAGGTCTTTAATCCAGTAAGAGTCTATCTTGGTTAGTGGTGAAAGGTGTCGATCCAGTTTCAGTCTTCTACAGGTTGCCAGCCAGTTCACCCAGCACCATTTGTTAAATAGGGAATCTTTTCCCCACTGGATGTTTTTAATTGTCTTGTCAAAGATTAAATAACAGTAAGTAGCTGGTTTCATCTCTTGGTTCTCTATTCTGTTCCAGACATCTACTTCTCTGTTTTTGTGCCAATACCATGCTGTTTTGATCACTATCGATTTGTAGTATAGTCTGAGGTCTGGTAGCGTAATTCCTCCTGCTTTGTTTTTATTTTTCAGTAATGTCTTGGCTATTCGAGGTTTTTTCTGATTCCATATAAAACGAAGTATTGTTTTTTCAAGATCTTTAAAGTATGACAGTGGAACTTTAATAGGGATTGCTTTGAAAGTATATATTGCTTTGGGTAGTATGGACATTTTAACAATGTTGATTCTTCCCAGCCATGAGCATGGTATGTTTTTCCATTTGTTATCATTTTCAGCTATCTCTTTTCTTAGAGTTTCATAGTTCTCCTTATAGAGATCTTTCACATCCTTTGTTAGATAAACTCCCAAATATTTCATCTTCTTTGGCATTACTGTGAATGGGGTAGAGTCCTTAATTGTTTTTCCAACTTGACTATTGTTGGTATATAAGAAGGCTACTGATTTATGAATGTTGAGTTTGTAATCCGAGATGTTGCTGTATTCCTTGATCACTTCTAAGAGTTTTGTAGTAGAGTCCCTAGTGTTTTCCACATATACAATCATATCATCTGTGAAGAGTGAAAGTTTGATCTCTTCTGACCCTATGTGGATACCCTTGATCGCCTTTTCTTCCCTACTTGTGGTGGCTAAAACTTCCATTACAATGTTAAAAAGCAAAGGAGACAATGGGCAGCCTTGTCTGGTTCCTGATCTAAGTGGAAATGATTCCAATTTAACTCCGTTCAATATGACATTGGCTGTCGGTTTGCCTTAGATTGCCTCTATCAGTTTAAGAAATGTCCCTTCTATACCGATTTTCTTAAGTGTTCTGATCATGAAGGGATGTTGGATGTTATCAAAAGCTTTTTCTGCATCGATTGAGAGGATCATATGATCTTTGTTTTTTACTTTGTTTATGTGGTGAATTACATTTATACATTTACGTATATTGAACCAGCCTTGAGACTCTGGGATAAAGCCAACTTGATCATGATGTATGATTTGTTTGATGTGTTGCTGGATTCTGTTTGTTAGGATCTTGTTGAATATTTTTACATCTATATTCATTAGTGATATTGGTCTATAATTTTCTTTTTTTGGGGGGGTCTTTTCCTGGTTTGGGGATCAGGGTGATGTTTGCTTCATAGAATGTGTTGGGTAGTCTTCGTTCTTTTTCTACATTTTGGAACAGGTTGAGTAATATAGGTACTAATTCCTCTTGAAAGGTTTCGTAGAATTCTGATGTGAAACCATCTGGTCCCGGACTTTTCTTTTTGGGGAGGTTTTGTATGGTTGATGTTATTTCCGAACTTGAAATGGGCCTGTTCAACATTTCCACTTGATTCTGGTTAAGACTTGGAAGGTGACGATTTCCAAGTATAGGTCCATTTCCTTCAGATTTTCATATTTCTGAGAGTAAAGTTCCTTCTAATATTCATTAAGGATTTTTTGGATTTCTGAGGAGTCTGTTGTTATTTCGTCTTTGTCATTTCTGATTGATGAGATTAGAGATTTTACTCTTTTCTTCCTGATTAGGTTGGCCAATGGTTTATCTATTTTGTTGACCTTTTCAAAAAACCAGCTTTTTGATTTATTGATCTGTTGTATTATTCTTTTGTTTTTAATTTCATTTAGTTCTGCTCTGATTTTGGTTATTTCTTTTCTTCTACTGGGTTTGGGGTTGGAATGTTCTTCCTTTTCCATTTGATTGAGATGTCCCATTAAGTTGCTTACTTCCTCTCTTTCTGTTCTCCTGAGGAAAGCTTGCAGTGCTATAAATTTCCCTCTGAGAACTGCCTTTGCAGTGTCCCAGTGGTTCTGATAGTTCGTGTCTTCATTGTCGTTTTGTTCCAAAAACTTGGCAATTTCCTTCTTGATCTCATCTCTGACCCAGCTGTCGTTCAGTATGAGGTTATTTAACTTCCATGTTTTTGTATGAGTATGTAGATTCCTGTTGTTACTCAGCTCAAGTTTTATTCCATGATGGTCTTAGAAGATGCATGGAATAATTTCTATTCCTTTAAATTTACTGAGGTTAGATTTTTGACCTAAGATGTGATCGATTTTGGAGTAAGTTCCATGGGCTTAGGAGAAGTATGTGTATTCAGTTTTGTCAGGATGAAATGTTCTGTAGATGTCTGTTAGATCCAAATGCTGGATGGTTAGATTTAAATCTAAAATTTCTTTACTGAGCTTTTTGTTGGAGGATCGATTCCTCACTGCCAAAGGAGTGTTAAAATCTCTGACTATTATGGAGCTGGAGGAAATCAAGTTGCTCATGTCTGTTAGAGTTTCTCTTATGAATTGAGGCGCATTCTGATTGGGTGCATAGATATTAATAATTGAAATCTCATCATATTGAGCATTACCCTTAACAAATATGAAGTGACCATTCTTGTCCTTCCTTAGTTTTGTTGGTTTAAAGGTATTGTGTCTTCAAATAAAATTGGAGTGCCTGCTTTTTTCTGGTTACCATTTGCCTGAAATATGGATGAGCATCCTTTCACCCTAAGTCTGTATTTGTCTTTTAAGTTAAGATGTGACTCTTGTAAGCAACAGATATCTGTTCTGAGTTTTTGAATCCAGTCGGCTAACCTATGTCTCTTTAGAGGACAGTTTAAGCCATTCACATTAATGGAGATTATTGATAAGTTTGGTGAAATTTTGGGTATCGAGTTTTTCAAAAGTCCAGTGGACAACTTTAATCTTTTTGCCATTGTTGAAGTTGGAGTTTGATCAGGAGTTTCTGAGTGAGTTTACGTTTGTAGTAGAGGATTGGGTTGGTCATTATGGAGGATAGGTCTGAGAATATCCTGAAGAGCTGGTTTTGTTGTGGCAAATTTCTTCAACATATGAATGTCATTAAAGTATTTAATTTCTCCATCATAGATGAAAATCAGTTTAGCTGGGTACAAGATCCGGGGTTGAAAGTTATTTTGCTTTAGGAGGTTAAAAGTTGATGACCACCCTCTTCTGGCTTGAAAAGTTTTAGCAGAGAGATCTGCAATCATTCTAATGTTCTTACCTTTGTAGGTAATGGCTTTCTTTCGCCTGATAACCTTGAGAATTTTCTCCTTCTTGTTGACTTTAGTGAAGCTAATTATGATATGTCTGGGGGATGACTTATTGGGGTTGAATCGTGCTGGAGTTCTGAAACTGTCTGCTATCTGAATTTCAGAATCTCTAGGCATGTCTGGAAAATTCTCTTTCATAATTTCATGCAGAAGGGCCTCTGTGCCCATGGATGCCACTTCTTTGTTTTCTGGAACTCCTATTATTCGTATATTTGCCTTCTTCGAATTATCCCAGAGCTCTCTAAGAGAAAGATCTCGTTTTGCTCTCCATTTCTCTTCCTCTTTGAGAGTTTGGGAGCATTCGAAGGCTTTATCTTCAATGTCAGAAATCCTTTCTTCTGCTTGCTCCATTCTGTTGCTGAGGGATTGTACTGTATTTTTCATATCTTTAAGGGCTGCAAATTCTTGCTTCAGTGTCTAAGTCTTTGGTGGTTTTGTCTTTAAATTCGTTAAATTCTTGAGACAACTGTTGAATTTCTCCTCGGATTCCTAATTCCATTTTATCAATCTTGTATGCAATCCAAATTCTGAATTCGATTTCTGACATGTCTGCCAGTTGTTTATGAATGGGATCTTCAATTACATCTGCCATTTGTTTCCTTGGGGGGGTTGATCTATTCTGGTTATTCATGTTACCGAAGATTTTTCGCTGATTCCACACCATGGTTGTTTTACTCCTTTTGATTTTTCCTCTAGGGTTTTGTTGAGGGCCCATTCAGTGTTGTAGCCCGAGAGACTGGGGCCCTGTCTGGTGTTCTGGGGCTGAGTGGTTCTGACTTATTTTCAGCTGGATTCTATTTGACCTCAGTGAAGCACTTACTCTGGGTTGAAGTCTCAGTTCTCTGAGTCAGCCCTACCTTGGATGTTTCCTTAGTGTGTGAGTCACCTCAGGCAAATCCTATACTCAGGGTTGGCCTCCTCTGGTTCCCCACGGAGGCAGCGTATATGGCTTCAGCCGCCTCAGAGAACTGCCGCTCTGATGTGGGTCTCCTCCAGCCTCACTCCTGTGTCCCAGAGTCAGGACTGACCAGCCGCAGTTAGGGCACTGTCCACGCCCCGACAAATCCTTCAAGAATCTGGACTCCTGGGGGACAGGCTTCCAGATCCCAGAGTGAGGGTGGGGTGGGGTACTGGGAGCTCAGAGCCACCAGTAGCAAGCTCACTCAATTCCTCCCAATCTTTGGCTCCACTGCACTGCTGCAGCCCGAGACTCCAGGCTGCAGGGTGAGGGCGGGGTCGGGGCAGTGGCTGGAGCCCAGAACCGTGGGGCAGCGAACAGACTCAGCTCCACCCAGTTCCTTGTCCAGCCACGTGGCATGCGCTCAGGTCTCCAGACCACAGAGCGAGGGCAGGGAGGAGCGCTGGGAGCTCAGAGCCAGTAGGGGCTCCAAGCCGCATGGAGCCTGGTCAACAGCAAGCAAATTCAGTTCCTCCCAGTCTCTTACCCGATTGTTCTGCCGCAGCTCAAGCATTCAGGCTTCAGAGTGGGGGCAGGGTGTGGGGGGCGGCTGGAGCCCAGAACCACCGGGCAGCGAACAGACTCAGCTCCCCCCAGTTCCCTGCCTGGCCACACGGCAGGCGCTCAGGTCTCTGGACCACAGAATGAGGGCGGGGGGAGTGCTGGGAGCCCAGAGCCAGCAAGGGCTCATAGCTGCAGACAGCCCAGTCGGTAGTGAGCAAATTCAGTTTCTCCCCGTCTCTCACCTGGTTGTACTGCCGCAGCTCAAGCCTTCAGGCTTCAGAGTGGGGGCGGGGTGGGGGGAGCGGCTGGAGCCCAGAACTGCCGGGCAGTGAACAGACTCGGCTCCCCCCAGTTCTCTGCCCGGCCATATGGCAGGTGCTCAGGTCTCCAGAGCACAGAGTGAGGGTGGGGGAGCGCCTGGAGCCCAGAGCCAGCAAGGGCTCTGAGCCATAGGGAGCCTGGTCGACAGTGAGCAAATTCAGTTCCTCCCAGTCTCTCTCCCAGTTGTACCGTTGCAGCACAAACCTTCAGGCTTCAGAGTGGGGGTGGGTTGGAGGGAGTGGCTGGAGCCCAGAACTGCCGGGCCGCGAACAGACTCGGCTCCACCCAGTTCCCTGCCTGGCCACATGTCAGGCACTCAGGTCTCTGGACCACAGAGCGAGGGTGGGGCAAGCGCCGGGAGCCCAGAGCCAGCAAGGGCTCAGAACTGCAGGTAGCCCAGTTGGCAGCCAGCAAATTCAGTTTCTCCCAGTCTCTCGCCCAGTTGTACCGCTGTAGCTCAAGCCTTCAGGCTTCAGAGTGGGGGCGGGGTGGCGGGGAGTGGCTGGAGCCCAGAACTGCCAGGCAGCAAACAGACTCAGCTCCCCCCAGTTCCCTGCCCAGCTACACGGCAGGCACTCAGGTCTCCGGACCACAGAGTGAGGGCGGGGGAGCGCCTGGAGCCCAGAGCCAGCAGGGGCTCTGAGCCGTAGGGAGCCCCGTCGACAGCAAGCAAATTCAGTTCCTTCCAGCCTCTCGCCTGGTTGTAACGTCACAGCACAAACTTTCAGGCTTTAGAGTGGGTGCGGGTCAGAGGGAGCAGCTGGAGCCCAGAACCGCTGGGCAGCGAAAAACAGACTCAGCTCCACCTGACTCCCTGCCTGGTCACATGGCAGGTGCTCAGGTCTCTGGACCACAGAGCGAGGGCAGGGGGAGTGCCAGGAGCTCAGAGCAGCAGGAAGCTCAGAGCAGCTGGTAGCGAGTTCGACTCAGTTATATACCTGGTTGTATTGTTGCCCAAGGAGGGCTGCTGCACCTCTACTTGGGGAAGCGCCGCCCTGGTAAGGGTCTCCCTCCGCTGACTGTCCTCACCTCTCTCCAGTGCCCCAGAATCAGCGCTGACCAGCCACAGCTCGGGGACTGTCCTCTCCCCTTTAGGAGTCACCCAAGAATCCGAACTCCTGGGGGACAGGCTTTCAGACCTCAGAGAGAGTGAAGGGAAGTGCTGGGTGCTCAGAGTTGCCGGCAAAGGATATTTACAGATTTATACGGTTTTATGCCTGGCAGGAGAACGCCTAGGCATACTAGTAAGGGAGGTAGGTCCAGTTTGTAGTAGGTCTCTCCCGTGAAGTGTAGTGGGATGGCGTTTGATTTCTGCCCTTTTGTTTGTGGGGCCCTTAAGCCGATCAGATGGGGGAGGGGGGACTCCCGTCCACTTGGTGATGGGTTTTGTACCTTTTGTTTGCTTCCTTGTGGTCGCAGTTCTCCTCAGCGGGGTTGATGTGTGTTCTTCAACTTTCTTGCTTGGTGTTGCTCGAATCCATCAGGTTACTTGCTAAATTTTTGTCCCCTAACTCTCCTTCAGGACAGGAGCTTCTGTGGAAAGCTGGCTTCAGGCCGCTATCTTCCAATCATCCAGAATATTTCTTTTAAATGATGGATTCTACCTGTTTTATATGTATTAATGTTGCCTCATTTGGGGAGCTGTTTCTACTATCTCATTTTGTATTTTCTTTTTTATAATATTTGTATAAAATTATAAGGTACAAGTGTAAATTTTTTACATTGCTTTTAGTGTCATCTGAATAACATACATGGTGCCCATTAAGTAATTTCTCCTCTTCTATCCCAAACCCTTATGTGTCTCCTTTGTCTATTATTATACACTCTGTGTCCATGAGTGTATGTTATTTAGTTCTCTCTTATAAATGAGAACATGCAATATTTGTCTTTCTGTTTCAGAGTTGTTTTGCTTACGGTAAAGGCCTCCAAATCTACCCATGCTGCTGGAAAAGATATGATTTCCTTCCCTTATATGGCTGAATATTTCATTGTGAATATATGCTATATTTTCTTTATCCAATTATCTGTTTATAGACACTTAGGCTCGTCTTTCACATTTTCTATTGTGAATAGTGCTGCAATAAACATACTAATAAAGGCATTTTATTTTTTTCACTTTGTTTTTCCTTCTTCCTCCATGGGATCGATAATTCTTCCTATATTCCCTTTTCTTCCCTATATGTAGCTCTAGCTTAGAAACAATTTGCACTCTTGAACATTTGTTGCTTGCCCTTAGTTTCTAACATGTACAGTTAACTATAAAATGTTTTAATATTTTTAAAATGATCCAATGTCTGAGATACAAGATAGTGGGCTAGAGACATCTCATTAGCCCTCTTGGTAAGATCAGGGGAAGGGGACTCTAGACACAACTTACTAGATTGTTCCACCCAGAAATTTCCTTACAAGGACATAGTGAGACAATGAAGGACTCTAGGAGCCAAGAAGCCCAAGAGGTCTGGAAAAACTGTATGGAAAGTGGTTGCCTGGGTGTGTACAAAGGTCAGCCCTTTGGGAAAGTGATAGAGACATGGAAGTTTTGTCCTGTTGTTTTCTAAACGTAGGAGATCACTATAGCAATGTTGGAATGACCTGTGCCAGTGAGCAAACTTAAACAGTTCCTGGAAGATGGTCTTAGACTGCTTGGGTGGGTTTGGAATCAGGAACTGCTTGGCTGACAGCAGCCAGGGCACTGCCATTGTGGGAGGACCTCAGGGGTGGGACAGCCCACAGGGTCCCAGCACATGGCAGGCTCTGACATTGCCTGGTGAGCTTAGGTAGTCCACCTTGATGTGTGTTGGACAGATTTTGGTCACCTAGGCAGACCCCTTTGCCCCTCTGTGGCACCAGGGAACTGTTTGGAGGGTCAATTCACATCTTCCATAAAATCTGGCATAAGCTTCAGGCTCCCAATTCTATGAGGACTGAGTGCCAGTGAAGCAAACCACAACCAAATTAAAATTAAATAAATGAGGAAAATCAGACCGGGTCTCCATGGAAACTAGTCAGTAATTTCCTGCTCCTCTCATACACAACAGAAGCACCTATGTACTTGCTATTCATTTCCCAACCCCAGAGTGCCAGCTGGTATACAGGCAATATGTAGATATGGATATAGATTTCTCTCTCTCTCCCTCTCTCCTTCTTTCCTTTCCTTCCATTCTTCACTTTCTTCCTCTCCTCTCTTTTCTTTCTTTCTCTTTCTTTCTTTTTTCTTTCTTTCTTTCTTTCTTTCTTTCTTTCTTTCTTTCTTTCTTTCTTTCTTTCTTTCTTTCTTTCTTTCTTTCTTTCTTTCTTTCTTTCTTTCTTTCTTTCCTTCCTTCCTTCCTTCCCTCCCTCCTCTTTCTTTCCTTCTTTTTTTCTTTTTCTTTCATCTTTTACTTCTTTCTTTCTGGAGCGCCACCTGGTGCCAAAGCAATATATTGCTATGTACAAATATTTTTCTTTTTTAAATTTTTGTTCTGTTCTGTTTGTGTTTTTTCACTTTTTTACCAATATCAAGGTTCCTATTTTTGATATGGTTTTCCTAATTTTTGGTATTTTTCTTCTCTTTTTGGCTTCTCTTTCATTTCTCTTCACAGATATATTTAAACTTTTCTCAACTTTCCTTCATAAATGTCTCAAAATATCCTCCCCCTTCTTTTTTTGCTCTTTTTTTTTATATTTAATTCTGATGTATTTCTGAAACACATCCTTGCTCTGAGGTCTGGGGTATCATGGCATTGGCCTGACTAATGGAGGTTTTGAGCAGCTGGCTGAGGCATCCCTCTAGATTTGGCCTTCTGAATGAACATATTGGTAGGCCCCAGACATGACATGCTGCTGATTTTTTTGCTGTAATTGCTGAAGGCAGGATCTTAAAATTGATCAGGCTGGTAAAGAGCTCATGACCTCATAGGACCCACCTTCCCTGGACCCCAAGAACCATGCAATTGTGGGTGTGGGTCACAATGCCTTAGCCAACTCCACTATTATTCCTGTCTCTCTACCATCCTTCTCCTCTCCTTTTAATTTTTTCTTCATTTCTTTTCCTTTTCCTTTACTTTTTTTCTCTGGTGCTCTCTTCTCTTCCTGTGAACTTGTACCAAAAGGCCACTCCAAAACCCAAACACAGAGACAAGGATAATTAAAGAGAAGTACAAAATAAGAGGAGAAAGTAGGGAAATGATGTGAACAAGAAGAAAACAAACATAAGGAGGAACACAAAAATATTCTGACAACATGAAAAACCAGAACAGATTAACAAACTGCACCCCAAGGGATTGTGAGGTGGCTACCACAGATTCCAAACTATAAAGAGTTTATGGAAATAACAGAAACGGAATTTAGAGTATGGATGGCAAAACTTATGAAGGGAATTGAAAGGAAAGTGGAAAACTACCAAAACGAAATTCACAAATTGATCTGAGAAATGAATGGAAGGCATGTTGAAATTAGAAAGGATATATCAGAACTTAAGGAATTGAAGGAGTCATTAAGGAAACTTAAATATGGGAGAAGAGGAGACAAGATGGCTGAGTGCACCCAGATTTCCACAGAGGCTCCCGTCTAGAAGGAGAGTTAAAGGACAGAAATTTAGCAAGTAACCTGGTGGATTAGAGCTGCACCAAGAGAGAAGGTTGAAGAATGCACATCAACCCTGGTGAAGTGAGCTGCGACCCCAAGGATACAAACAAAAGGTACAAAATACATCACCAAGCGGATGGGAGTCCCCTCCCCCATGAGAATGGCTCAGAGTACCCCATAAACAAACCTGCAGAGTTCAAAAATCCTCCAATTATACTCCACGGGAGAGACCATCTAAAAAGTGGACCTACTTCCTACACTAGGGTGCCATGGCGCTCTCCTGTGAGGCATAAAACTATATAAAACTGCATATATTCTCTACCTGCAAGTATGAGCTCCCCAAACTCCCCTCCATTCTCACTCTGAGGTATAGAGGCCTGCCCCCCAGGACTCCAGATTCTTGGTGTTTTCTAGAGAGGTGTAGACAGGGCCTGCACTGCTGCTGGTCAGTGCTGATTCTGTGGCACAGGAGTGAGGAGAGGATTGTTAGCTGAGAGGTAACCATACAGGACAACCGGTGCCCCGAGGCACAGAGTAGCTGCCATTTGGGGCAACAATAGAGCTCACACCTGCATATTCCAAAGTCACACACCCTATCTCTCTGGGCAACCAGAGGCTGAGCATCTTCTCAGGTGGCAACCATAGGTGGAACAGATCTGTGATGGAAATGTAGGCCCCATGACTAAAGGATTTGCCTGAGGTGGTGCCAGCCTGGGTGGAGCATGGGGACTAGAAAATGCAGATGCAGAGCTGGCTGATTCCCAGGGCAGGGCTGATTCAGAGGACTGATTTACTGAGCTTAAGAAGCAACTAGCCCCCAGGGGATCATCAGCCTAGACAAAGGAGGTCAGGCAGAGGCTGCAACTGACAGGTAATCATGCTACAAATACAAACTACAGCTGAGACCGGTCACCGGCCCAGAAAGGGTGTGAGGCACAGGTTCTGTGAACTCAAAACAGCTTCTCTTCTGCAGGGGAATTTAGCAGGGACAGAAACAAATTCCACTAAGTTGTTCTGTACTGTCAATAAACATCAATCAGGGGCAGGGCTGGAACTGAGTGAACAGTCCCAGCCTCCATTAAACACCCGAGGTTGTCAGGCCTCACCTCTCCCTGCCAGATATGGCAGAGAGCAGCAACCTGACTGAGGAGACATAGATGTCCCTGTGATTCAGGTAGGTGCAAACCCCTGGAGTATCTGCTCATTGGAGGCAATTGGGTCACAGCCCTGTGGGGTTATCAGTGACTGGGTGTGACAGACGTGCAAGGTGGGGAAGGAGGCATCAACCTTCCCAGACTAATCTATTTGCTGGGTGGGAACTCCTGACCTCACGGAGCACCGGAGCAAGTCATATCTGAGTTGTCAGCAAACCCTGCAATCTAGTTGCCAGAGACCTTTTAAACTCTCCCACCTGAGACAGGTGCTGACTGAGAAAATTGATTTGGACATTTTAAACTGAGCCAATCGCCTGAGGACAATCCAAGTGGTACCCTGGGTGTGTGGTTGTAGGAAGGTTTGATTTTCCTTTTCCAATAGTTGCCTGTGTGGTGGGGGGTGACTTAATTGCTGGTATTTCTCCACAGATGAGACTTCAACCCAGAGTAACTGTTTCACTAGGGTCAGACAGAGACCAGCTAAAAACAAGACAACCACTTAGCCCCACCACACTAAACAGGGCCCCAGTTTCTCAGGCCATAGTACTGTATGGATCCTCGACAAAGCTCCGGGGGAAAAATCAACAGTGTAAAATAATCATGGGGTGAAATCAGTGGAAAAACTCTGGTAACATGAAAACCAGAATAAATCAACACTCCAAAAAAAGATATGGCAGATGTAACTGAAGATTCTACTCATAAACAGCTGGCCAAGATGTCAGAAATTGAATTCAGAATTTGGATTGCAAACAAGGTTAATAGAATGAAGGAAAAGTTGGAATTAGAAAATCGAGGAGCAATTAAATGTTGGAATTAGAAATTCGAGGAGAAATACAAAAGTTGTCTCAAGAATTTAATGAATTTAAAGACAAAACCATTAAAGATTTTGACGCACTGAAGCAAGAATTTGCAGCCTTCAAATATCTGAAAAATACAGTAGAATCCCTCAGTAACAGAGTGGAGCAAGCAGAAGGAAGGATTTCTGACATTGAAGACAAAGCTTTTGAATGCTCTCAAACTCTCAAAGAAGAAGAGAAATGGAGAGCAAAAATGGATCTTTCTCTCAGAAAGCTCTGGGATAATTCGAGGAAGGCTAACATCAGCCTCATTGGAATCCCTGAATGTGATGAAGTGGCTTCACAAGGCACAGATGTTCTTCTCCATGAAATTATGATAGAAAATTTTCCAGACATGCCAAGAGATTCTGAAATTCAGATAGCAGACATTTCAGAACCCCAGCATGACTCAACCCGAATAAGACATCCCCCAGGCACATCATAATTAACTTCACTAACGTTATACGAAGGAAAAAAATCTGAAAGAAGTCAGACGTAAGAAAACCATAACCTACAAAGGGAAGTATATTAGAATGACAGCAGATCTCTGTGCTGAAACTTTTCAAGCCAGAAGAGGGTGGCCATCGACTTTTAATCTCCCTAAACAAAATAACATTCAACCCTGGATGCAGTATCCAGCTAAACTGAGTTTCTTTTATAATGGAGAAATTAAATACTTTAATGACATTCACATGTTGAAGAAATTTGGCATAACCAAACCAGCTCTTCAGGATATTCTCAGACCTATCCTCCATAATGACCAGCCCAATCCTCCACCACAAGCATAAACTCAATCAGAAACTTTTGATCAAACTCAAAATTCCACAGTGGGGAAAGGATTAAAAACATACACTGGACTTTTGAAAAACTTGATACCCCCAATTTTTCCAGACGTATCAATATTCTCCTTTAATGTGAATGTGTTAAACTGTCCTCTAAAGAGGCACAGGTTGGCTGACTGGATAAAAAGCTAAATATAGACGCAGGGTGAAAGGATGGTCATCCATATTTCCATAAAATGGAAATCAGAAAAAAGCAGGTGTTGCAATGCTATTTGCAGATACAATAGGCTTTAAACCAACAAAAGTAAGGAAGGATAAGAATGGTCACTTCATATTTGTTAAGGGTAATACTCAATATGATGAGATTTCAAATATTAATATTTATGCACCCAACCTGAATGCACCTCAATTTATAAGAGAAACTCTAACAGACATGAGCAACTTGATTTCCTCCAGCTCCATAATAGTTGGAGATTTCAACACTCCTTTGGTAGTGTTGGATAGATCCTCCAATAAGAAGCTGAGCAAAGAAATTTTAGATTTAAACCTAACCATCCAACATTTGGATTTAGCAGACATCTACAGAACATTTTATACCAACAAAAATGAATACACGTCCTTCTCATCAGCCCACGGAACATACTCACAAATTGATCACATCTTAAGTCACAAGTCTAACCTCACTAAATTTAAAGGAATAGACATTATTCCTTGCATCTTCTCGGACCACCATGGAATAAAAGTTGAACTCAGAAACAAAATGAATCTGCATACTCACAGAAACATGGAAGTTAAATAACCTTATGCTGAATTATAGCTGAGTCATAGATGAGATAAAGAAGGAAATTGCCAAATTTTTGGAACAAAATGAAAATGAAGACACAAATTATCAGAACGTTTGGGATACCATAAAGGCAATCTTATGAGGGAAATTTATAGCACTGTAAGCCTTCCTCAAGAGAACGGAAATAGAGGAAGTTAACAACTTAATGGGACATCTCAAGGAACTGGAAAAGGAAGAACATTCCAACCCCAACCCCAGTAGAAGAAAAGAAATAACCAAAATTAGAGCAGAATTAAATGAAATTGAAAAGTATTATACAACAGTTTAATAAATCAAAAAGTTGTTTTTTGAAAAGGTCAATAAAATGGATAAACCTTTGGATAACCTAAAAGGAAAAAAAGAGTAAAATATCTAATTTCATCAATCAGAAACGACAAAGATGAAATAACAACAGACTCCTCAAAAATTAAAAAAAGTCCTTAATGTATATTACAAGAAACTTTATTCTCAGAAATATGAAAATCTGAAGGAAATTGACCAATAGTTGGAAGCACATCCCTTCCAAGACTTAGCCAGAATCAAGTGGAAATGTTGAACAGGCACATATCAAGTTCTGAAATAGCATCAACCATACAAAACCTCCCTAAAAAGAAAATCCCAGGACCAGATGGCTTCACATCAGAATTCTACCAAACCTTTAAAGAGGAACTAGTACCTATATTACTCCACCTGTTCCAAAATGTAGAAAAGGAAGGAAGACTACCCAACACATTCTATGAAGCAAACATCACCCTGATCCCCAAACAAGGAAAAGACCCAACAAGAAAAGAAAATTATACACCAATATCACTAGTGAATATAGATGCAAAAATATTCAACAAGATCCTAACAAACAGAATCCAGCAACACATCAAACAAATTATACATCATGACCAAGTCGGTTTTATCCCAGGGTCTCAAGGCTGGTTCAATAAATGTAAATCTATAAATAGAATTCAGCACATAAACAAATTAAAAAACAAAGACCCCATGATTTTCTCAAGTGATGCGGAAAAAGCTTTTGATAATATCCAGCATCCCTTCATGATCAGAACACTTAAGAAAACTGGTTTAAAAGGGACTTTTCTTGAACTGATAGAGGTCATCTACAGCAAACCCACAGCCAATATCGTCTTGAATGGTGTTAAATTGAAATCATTTCCACTCAGATCAGGAACTAGGCAAGGTTGCCCATTGTCTCCACTGCTTTTTTACATTGTAATGGAAGTTTTAGCCATTGCAATTATGGAGGAAAAGGTGATCAAGTGTACCCATATAGCGTCAGAAGAGATCAAAGTTTCGCTCTTCACAGATGATATGATTGTATATCTGGAAAACACCAGGGATTCTACTCCAAAGCTCTTAGAAGTGATCAAGGAATACAGCAGAATTTCAGGTCACCAAATCATCATCCATAAATCAGTAGACTTTATTTTATTTTTTATTAAGTTTTTTACATAGATCATAAATACATTTATGCCCATTTCAGTGTGTTGATTATTACTACAAATTGGAGTGCTTACATCATACTAATCAGCATAGCATTCATCTCATTTACCCAATTATAGCATTAGGACATTTGTGTTCTACACATGATAGAACCAACTTCTACTTGCAATGTGCTCCATAGTTGTGGTCCCCCTACTATCCCCTCCTATCCCTCCCACTTCCTTCCCATCCCTCGCCCTCACCTTCTGTCCTTAATCATAGACTAAAGTTGTGTTTCATTTTTCATATGCAAGGGTGAGTGATTATAAATTGGTTTCACAGTAGTACTGAGTACATTGAATACATTTTTTTCCATTCCTGAGATACTTTACTAAGAAGAATATTTTCCAGCTCCTCCATGTAAACATAAAGGAGGTAAAGTCTCCATTTTTTTTACTGCTGCGTAATATTCCATGGTATACATATACCACAATTTATTAATGTATTCATGGGTTGATGGGCATTTGGGCTTCTTCCATGACTTGGCAATTATGAATTGAGCTGCAATGAACAATATGGTGCAAATATCTTATTGCCAAATGATTTGGAGTCCTTTGGTTATACACCTAGAAGAGAAATTGTAGGATCAAACAGCGGGTCTGCATTTAGATCCCTGAGTGTTCTCCAAACTTCCTTCTAAAAGGAATGTACTAGCTTGCATTCCCACCAACAGTGCAGAAGTGTTCCCTTTTCTCCACATCCATGCCAACATCTGTTGTTTTGAGATTTTGTGATGTGGGCTACTCTTACTGGAATTGGATGGTATGTCAGTAGTTTTTGTTTGCATTTCTCTGATGATTAAAGATGATGAGCATTTTTTAATGTGTCTGTAGGCCGTGTGCCTGTCTTCTTCAGAGAAGCTTCTTCGTGTCTCTTGCCCACAATGAAATGGGATCACTTGTGTTTTGCTTAGTAAGAAGTTTAAGTTCTTTGTGGATTCTGGTTATTAGACCTTTGTTGGTAGTATAACTTGCAAAAATTCTCTCCCATACTGAGGGCTGTCTATTTGCTTTACTTACTGTGTTCTTTGCTGTGCAGAAGCTTTTCAATTTGATCAGATCCCAGTAATGTATTTTTTGATGTTGTTTCAATTACCCGGGGTGTCTTCCTCATGAAATATTCTCCCAGGCCAATTTTCTCAAGTGTTTCCCCTGCACTCTCCCTAAGAATATTTATAGTTTCATGTCTTAAGTTTAAGTCCTTTAACCAGTGTGAGTCAATTTTTGTTAGAGGAGAAAGGTGTGGGTCCAGTTTCAGTCTTCTGCAAGAAGCCAGCCAATTCATTCAGCACCATTTGTTGAATAGGGAATTTTTCTCCCAATTTATATATTTAAAAAGCTTATCAAAAATCAAATGAAGATAAGTGTCTCGTTCACCTCTTGGTTTTCAATTCTGTTCCATACATCTACCTCTCTGTTTTTGTGCCAGTACCATGCTGTTTTGATCACTATAGATTTATAATATAGTCTGAAGTTTGGAAGTGTAATTCCTCCCGATTTGTTTTTATTTCTGAGTAATGTCTTGGCATTCGAGGTTTTTTCTGTTTCCATATAAAACGAAGTGCTAATTTTTCCAGGTCTTTAAAATATGAGAGAGGTGCTTTAATAAGGATTGTGTTAAATCTGTACATTGCTTAAGGTAATATAGACATTTTAACAATGTTGATTCTTCCCAGCTATGAGCATGGTATATTTTTCCATTTGTTAACATCTTCAGCTATTTCTGTTCTCATACTTTCATAGTTCTGTTTTCCTTTTTATAAATCATAACTGTGTACATTAATGTGATCATGGGAGTTAGATACACTCCCAGATATTTCATTTTCTTTGGCACTATTGTAAAGGGAATAGAATCTTTGATTTTTATTTCCCCTTGACTATTGTTTGTGTATATAAAGCCTACATATGTCTGAGTGTTAATTTTGTATCCTGAGACGTTACTATATTCCTTGATCACTTCTAGGACTTTTGTAGTTGATTCCATGGGGTTTTCCAGATATATAATCATGTTGTCTTCGAAGAGTGACAATTTGATCTCCTCTGGTCCTATTTGGATTCCCTTGATTGCCTTCCCTTGCCTGATTGCGGTGGCTAAGACTTCCATTAGAATGTTAAAAAGCAGTGGAGACAGTGGGCATTTTTGCCTGGTTCCTGATCTGAGTGGAAATGATTTCAATTTTACTCCATTCACTATGATATTGGCTGTGGGTTTGCTATAGATGGCCTTTATCAGTTTAATAAATGTTCCTTCTATACCTATTTTCTTAAGTAAGTGTTCTGATCAAGAAAGGGTGCAGAAAAAGCTTTTTCTGCGTTAATTGAGAGAATCATATGGTCTTTCTTTTTTAATTTGTTTATGTGATGTATTATATTTATGGATTTACGTATATTGAACCATGCTTGGGACTCTGAGATGAAACCCACCTGGTCGTGGTGTATAATTTGTTTGATATGTTGTTGGATTCTGTTTGCTGGGATCTTGCTGAATATTTTTGCATCAATATTCATTAGAGATATTGGTTTATAATTTTCTTTTCATGTTGGGTCTTTTCTTGGTTTGAGTATCAGTGTGATATTTGCTTCATAGAATGAGTTGAAAAGTATTCCTTCTTTTCCTATGTTTTGGAAAAGAGTAAGTAATGTAGGTACTAGTTCCTCTTTAAAATTTTCGTAGAATTCTGATATGAAGCCATCTGGTCCCAGCCTTTTTTTTTTTTTTTTTTTTGGTGGTGGGGGAGATATTTCTTATAGTTGGTGCTATTTCAGAGCTTGTTATAGGCTTGTTCAACATTCCCACTTCTTTCTGGCTAAGTCTGGGAGGGTGACATGTTTCCAAGTATTGATCTAGTTTCTTCAGATTTTCATACTTCTGAGTGTAGTGTTTTATGTAGTATTCATTAAAGATTTGCTTAATTTCTGAGGAGTCCATTGTTATTTGGACTTATCATTTCTGAAGGATGAAATTAGGCATTTCACACTTCTACTTCTGGTTAGGTTAGCCAACAATTTATCTATTTTTTGACCATTTCAAAAAACCAACTGATTGGTTGATCTGTTGTATGATTGTTTTGTTTTCAATTTCATTATGTTCTGCTCTAATTTTAGTTATTTCTTTTCTTCTGCTGGGTTTAGGGTTGGAAAGTTCATCCTTTTCCAGTTGCTTGGGATGACCCATTAAGTTATTGAGTTCCTTTTTTCCCATTCTCTTGAGCAAGAATTCCAATGCTATAAATTTTCCTCTTAGGACTGCCTTTGCTGTATCCCAGAGGTTCTGATAGTTCATTTCTTCACTATTGTATTGTTCCAAAAATTTGGTAATTTCCTTCTTAATCTTGTCTATAACCCAGCTACCATTCAGCATGAGGTTATTTAGTTTCCATGTTTTTGTATGTGTGTGGAGGCTCCTCTTGTTACTGAGTTCAACTTTTATTCCATGGTGGTCTGAGAAAATACAAGGAATGATTTCTGTTCTTTTAAATTTGCTGAGGTTAGACTTGTGACCTAAGATGTGATCAATTTTGGAGGATGATCCATCAGCTGATGAGAAGAATGTGTATTCGATTTTGTTAGGATGAAATGTTCTGTAGATGTCTATTAGATACAAATATTGAATGGTTAAGTTTAATTCTAAAATTTCTTTGCTTAGCTTCTTTTTTGAGGATCTATCCAACACTGCCAGAAGAGTGTTATAGTCTCCAACAATTATGGTGCTGGGGAAAATCAAACTGCTTATGTCAGTTAAGAGTTTCTCTTATAAAATGAGGTGCATTCTGGTTGGGTGCATAGATGTTGATAATTGAAATCTCATCATGTTGAGTGTTGCCCTTAAGAAATAAGAAGTGACCATCATTGTCTTTTCTTACTTTGATTGGTTTAAAGCCTATTTTATCTGTGGATAAAATTGCAACACCTGCTTATTTCTGATTTCCACTTGCCTGAATTATAGATGACCATCCCTTCACTATGAGTGTATGTTTTTCTTTTAAGGTAAGGTGAGATTATTGAATGCAGAAGATGTCTGGCCTGAGTTTTTGTATCCAGTCAGACAACCTGTGTCTCTTTAGAGGGCAATTTAAGCCATTCACATTTATTGAGAATAATGATAAACCCAACAGAGTTTCAGGTATCTTATTTTTCAAAAGTCTAGTGGACATTTTTAATCCCTTCACCACTATGGAAGTTAGAATTTGATCAAAAGTTTCTGAGTGATTTTACTTTGGTGATGGAGGATTGTGTTGTTCATTATGGAGGATAGGTCTGAGAATTTCCTGCAGAGATGGTTTAGTTATGGCAAATTTCTTCAACATGTGAATGTCATTAAAGTATTTCATTTCTCCATCATAAATGAAACTCAGTTTAGCTGAATACAGGATCCTAGGTTGAAAGTTATTTTGTTTAAGGAGATTAAAGTTTGATGACCACTCTCTTCTAGCTTGAAAGGTTTCAGTGGAGAGATCTGCAGTCATTCTAATGCTCTTCTCCTTGTATGTAATGCTTTTCTTACGTCTTACAGCTTTCAGAATTTTCTCCTTCATATTAATTTTAGTGAAATTAATTATAATGTGTCTATGAGAATTTTTATTTGGGTTGAGTTGTGTTGGTGTTCTAAAATTGTCTGCTATCTGAATTTCAGAATCTCTGGGCATGTCTGGAAAATTCTCTTTAATTATTTGATGAAGCAAAGCATCTGTATCCTTCGCAGCAAGCTCATCACCTTCAGGTATTCCTATGAGGCAAATATTAGACCTCTTCGAATTATCCCAGAGCTCTCTGAGAGAATGATCCGTTTTTGTTCTCCACTTTGAGTGTTTGGGAGCGTTCAAAAGCTTTGTCTTCAATATTGGAGATCCTTTCTTTTGCCTGCTCCAAACTGTTACTGCGGAATGCTACCGTATTTTTTAGATGTTTGAGGGCTGCAAATTCTTGCTTTAATATGTCAAAATCTTTGGTCATTTTGTCTTTAAATTCCTTGAATTCTTGAGACATCTTTTGAATTTCTGCTTTAAATTCTAATTTCATTATTTCCTCCATGTTGTTGATCCTATTTGCTAGTCAAATTCTGAACTCGATTTCTGACATCTCAGCCTTTGTTTGTGAATAGAATCTTGTGCTGTATCTGCTTGATCATTTCTTGGGGACGTATATCTACTCTCATTGTTCATGTTGCCAGAGTTTTTCTGCTAATTTCACCTCATGATTGTTTTTCACTGTTGGCTAGGTGGTCTGGTAAGGTGAGATTGGATTGGAGTTTGCTGGGGTTGTGGTTAACCAGCCCTTTGTTAAGGATCTGGGACTGATGAGTGCAGGTTTTTCCCCTTTAGCTTCACAAAGGACCTGTACAGTAAGTATTACAGTCTGAGGGTGGGGAAACCTGCTTGGTGTGGTGGGGTTAGGTGGCTCAGTCTTGTATTCAACTGGTTCTTGTCTGATCCTGTTGGATCAGTGAATCTGGCAATGTCTTAGCAGTGAAGAAATACAAGTAATTAAGAAACCCCACCTCCCCAGACAAAAACTGGAATGGGAAAATCGACCCTTCCTGTTACTACACAACCAGGATATCACCCTAATTTGTTGTCCCAAATTAGAGGTTTCTAACAAATTGTCACTGTCAGTACCAACTCTCGGGTCGAAAAGTGTGAAAGGTCTCAGGAAGCTAGATAGCAGAGGTCTACTGGCTGCTCAGATTTGGCTCTCTCTGGTGCTCTACAGAGTCAGAAAGGCCCACCCTGTAGCACAGTAGCACTAGGGGGCTGAGTCTCTTTCTCCACTTTGTTCCTTGTTTACACCCAATCACTGGTGACCCCACAGGGCTGTGGTCCACTTTCCTCCAATAATGCGAAGTGCCAGGGCTTAGTGCCTGTCAGAATCAAAGGAAGATCAATGCCCCCAGTGCCTGGGCACTGTCCTCCATCACCAGCCAGTGGGAGGAGCTGAGGCCTGCCTGCCTCGGGTGTTCAATTTCCACTGGCAAGTGATCCTCTTGGGCTCAGTCTTATGCTGGGGGTACCAGGTCTGCAAATGCTTATCTCCCTCAGCCACTGCGCCTTTACCCCTGCCACTCTGCAGCAACAGTATCCCTATAGAGTGACTTCTGGTTTCCTCTGGCAGTGCACAGAGTTGGGAGGGTGGGTGAATCTCCAAGATTAGACCACGATGTGATCACTCTATTGTTGCTGGATCTTTGTGGGAAGTGCCCCTGCACAGTTCCACTGCTACTGCCAAAGGCAGAGAATTCTGGCTGTAGGATAATGTCTAGGACCGTGCTGCCCACTGATCTGGCAGCAGGGCTGGGTACACTGCACACAATTCTGGCAGTATCTAGCACCAGTGACTTCAGCAAGAACAGTATTCCACTGGTGATTCCGGTTGAGTGTGGGCCTGGAGCGGAGGCAGGGCAGGCGCAGTGCACAGCTTCAGTGGTCTCTGGATGGGCAGGGTGTGGCACATTGCCTCTGCAGCCTCTCAGTGGGCAGGGCGCAGCATGCAGCCTTGGATACCCCGGCAGGTGGGGCACAGTGCAGAGGTAGGAAGGGAGCTGGGGAACCACCGGCAGGGAGCGGGGTACTCTGTCAGGCTGGCTGGGGGTGGGGGGGTGCTGCTCATGAGCCTCCTCCCTCTGCAGGGGTTAGGGATCTGGTTTATCTGGTTAGGGGGGAAGGGTGGACTGAAAGTTGAGAATGGCAGGGAAAATGTAAATTCAATTTTTCTGCCAGGTAAGAGAATGTTCAGAGTCACTGCAGGATCTCTCTGGAGGAAGTAGTCCCCACTTCTTACTGATATCACCCGTGGATTGAGACAAGAGATATTCAGTTCACTACTTGCCTGTAGAAATCCCATGGGAGCAAACAAAGAGAAAAAGGAAAAGGAAAAAAGAACCTGCAGCTATCTTGGGGGAGGGGTCGGGCATTTTTTGTTTTGGTTGAGTTTTGTACCGGAAGATTGTTGTCTTGGAATTGCAGCTTGCCTGAGGAAGGGTGACCTATAGTTATCTATCTTCTCTCTTGGCTGGGTTTCCTGTCTTCAGCTCAATTGGATACCCTCTGGACATTATCCTTCTCTTTGGACAGGAGCCCGTGTAGGAGGCTACATCCAGCAGGCCATCTTCACCCTTAATCAGTAGCCTTTATATATACTATCAATAGTCAAGCTGAAAAAAACAGTCAAAAACTCTATTCCATTTACAATAGTCCCAACGAAGATGAAATACTTGGGAGTTTATCTAACAAAGGACGTGAAATATCTCTATAAAGAGAACTATGAAACTCTAAGAAAAGAAATAGCTGAAAATGTTAACAAATGGAAAAACATACCATGCTCATGGCTGGGAGGAATCAACATTGTTAAAATGCCCATATTACCCAAAGCAATATACAATTTTAACGCAATCCCTATTAAAGCTCCACTATCATACTTTAAATATCTTGAAAAAATAATACTGCATTCTGTATAGAATCAGAAAAAAACCTAGAATAGCCAAGACATTACTCAGTAATAAAAACAAAACAGGAGGAATCAAGCTACCGGACTTCAGACTATACTATAAATCGATAGTGATCAAAACAGCATGGTACTGGCACAAAAACAGAGAGGTAGATGTCTGGAACAGAATAGAGAACCAAGAGATGAACCCAGCTCCTTATGGTTATTTGATCTTTGACAAGCCAAATAAAAACATTCAGTGGGGAAAAGATTCCCTATTTAACAAATGGTGCTGGGTGAACTGGCTGGTAACCTGTAGAAGACTGAAACTGGACCCATACCTTTCACCATTAACTAAGATAGACTCCTACTGGATTAAAGATTTAAACTTAAGACGTGAAACTAGAAAAATACTAGAAGAGAGTGCAGGGAAAACTCTTGAAGAAATCGGTCTGGGTGAGTATTTTATGAGGAGGAACCCCCCAGGGCAAATGAAGCAGCTTCCAAAATACACTACTGGGACCTGATCAAACTAAAAAGCTTTTGCACAGCCAAGAACACAGTAGGTAAAGCAAGCAGACAGCCCTCAGAATAGGAGAAGATATTTGTGTGTTATGTCTCCAACAAAGGTTTAATAGCCAGAATCCACAGAGAACTCAAATGTATAAGCAGGAAAAGAACAAGTGATCCCATCGCAGGCTGGGCAAGGGTCTTGAAGAGAAACTTCTGTGAAGAAGGCAGGCGCACGGTCTACAGACATATGAAAAAATGCTCATCATCTTTAATCATTAGAGAAATGCAAATCAAAACTACTTTGAGATATCATCTAACTCCAGTAAGATTAGCCCATATCACAAAATCCCAAGACTAGAGATGGTGGCGTGGATGTGGAGAAAAGGGAACACTTCTACATTGCTGGTGGGATTGCAAATTAATACATGCATTTGGAAAGATGTTTGGAGATCACTTAGAGATCTAAAAATAGATCTGCCATTTAATCCTATAATTCCTCTGCTAGGTATATACCCAGAAGGCCAAAAATCACATTATATCAAAGATATTAGTACCAGAATGTTTATTGCATCCCAATTCACAATTGCTAAGTCATGGAAAAGCCCAAGTGCCCATCGATCCACGAATGGATTATTAATTGTTATATATGTACACCATGGAATATTATGCAGCCTTGAAGAAAGATGAAGACTTTACCTCTTTCAAGTTTACATGGATGGAGCTGGAACATATTCTTCATAGTAAAGGATCTCATGAATGGAAAAAAAAGTATCCAATGTACTCAGCCCTACTATGAAACTAATTTATGGCTGTCATATGAAAGCTATCACCCAGTTATAACCTAAGAATATGAGGAAGAGGGAGAGGGAGAGGAGGGAATGGAGGAGGACAGTCTGTGGGAGGTTGATTGGTGGGCTCACCCCTACAGTGCATCGTACAAGGGTACATGCGAAACTTACTAAATGTAGAATATAAATGTCTTAACACAATAACTAAGAAAATGCCAGGAAGGCTATGTTAACCAGTGTGATGAAAATATGTCAACTGGTATATAAAAGCAGTGTATGGTGCTCCATGATTACATTAATGTACACAGCAATGATTTAATAATAATAATAATAAAAACATAAAAAGTGAATTGCAGACCAATATCCCTCATGCACATAGGTAGAAATTCCTCAAGAAAATACCAGGAAACAAAATTAAATAGCACATCAAAATAATAATTCACTATGAGTAAGTGAGCTTCAACCCAGGGATGCAAGATGGTTCAACATATGAAAATCAATAAATGCAATTCACCACGTAAATAGAATTAGAAGGAAAAACTATATAATTACCTTAACATATACAGAAAAAGCATTTGATAAATCTAGAACCACTTTATGATAAAAACCATCAACAAGCTATGCATAGAAGGAACATACCTCACAATGACAAAAGTCATATATGAAAGACCCACAGATGGCATCATACTAAATGAGGACAATTTGAAGCATTCCCCCATAAATAGTGGAAGAAGACAAGGATGTCCATGTCATAACTTCTACCCAACATACTGTTTGAAGTCCCAGCCAGATCAGTCAGGCAACAGAAAGAAATAAAGGTCATCAAATTAGAAAAAAAGATATGAAAATATCCCTGATTGCCAATGATATGATTTATTTATTTATTTATTTATTTATTTTTGCAGTTTTTGGCTGGGCCTGGGTTTGAACCCACCACCTCCACCATATAGGGCCAGCATCCTACTCCTTTGAGCCACAGGTGCCACCAACCAATGATATGATCTTATACCAACAAAACCCAAAAGACTCCCAGAGTTTATAAATAAATTCACCAAAGTCACAGGTTGCAAAATTAATGTACCTAAATCTGTAGCATTTCTGTACACTAATAAAAATCAAGTTGAGATCCAAATCAAGAACTCAATACCATTTAAAATACTTCAAGGAAAATAAAATATGTACAAATACACTGAACCATGGAAGTGAAAGATCTCTCCAAGTACAGCTAGAAAACATTAGAGAAAGAAATCATACACAACACAAACAAATGGAAAAATGTCCCATGCTCTTGGATGAGAAGAATCAATGTTGTTAAAATGTCCATGCTTCCCAAAGTGTTTTACAGATTCAATGTAATTCCATTGAAATACCAACTTCATTTTTCACAGTACCAGAAAAAATTAATCCTAAATATCACATGGAATAGCCAAAGCAATCCTATGTAAAAGGAAAAAATCAGGAGGTATCCTATGTTGCCAGACCTCAAATTATACAACATCACTATACTAATCAAAGTAATGTGATGATAGTAAAAGGACAGACACACAGGTCAATGGAACAGAATAGAGAAGCCAAAAATAAAATGATATAGCTACAACCATCTAATTTTTGACAAAGCAAACCAAAACATATGCTGGAAAAAGGATACCCTTGTCAATATCTGGCGCTGGGAAAATTTGGATAGCTGTATGCAGGAGAATGAAACTAAATTCCTACCTCTCATCATATACAAAAATTAATTCAAGATGGACTAAAGACTTAAATGTAAGATCTGAAACCACAAAAATGTTGAAAGAAAAAAGCATAGGAAAAATTCTTCTATATATTGGCTTATGCAAAGCATTTAGGACTAAGATCTCAAAGGCAAATACAGCATCAACAAAAATAAATAAATAACACTTAATTAAACTGAAACATTTCTGGACAGCAAAGGAAACTCCACAGAGTAAATAGACAACCTACAGAATGTCAGGAAATATTAGCAAACTATGTATTTGATAAAAGGACTAATATCCAGAATTTAGAAAGAACTCAGATCAATAAGAAATAAAAATAACACCATTAAGGATCAGGCAAGAGACATGAACAGATTGTTTTCGAAATAACATGTACAAATGGCCAAGAAAAATTAAAAAAATTGTCAGCATCACTAACAGTCTGGAAAATGCAAAGTAATACCACAAAGAGATAACACCTAATCCTGGTCAGAATGGCTGACTTACTAATAAGTCAAAAGAAATAGATATTGGCACAGATGTGGTGCAAAAAGGAATGCTTATACACTCTTGGTAGGAATGTAAATGAAGCAGTTTGGCTCACTATTCGGGAGCTGCCCATGCCTTATAAGTGTCACCTGGAGGTACCTCCTCTAGCCCCATTTCACCCAGCTTGGAGAAGGCAAGTCTGATCCTCGGGGACCCTCACATGCTGCAGCCTGAAAAGGAGCTTTGGGAGGTTGTGTGCAGGAAGGGCCAGAAGTATAAGCAGTAGCTCATTTGAACAGACAGCGGTGAAGGAGGGTGGTGAACTCCATATCCTGGGGACTCTGGGTCTGATTTCAGCCCACCAGTTGTAGTTTCCAAACAGCCTTAAAAGCTTCCTGAGTTTATTGTCATAAGAAGAACCAGCTATTGAAGGGGAGTGGCAAGATGGCTGACTGAAAACAGCCTCCGACAGAAGCTCCTATCCAGAGAGAAGGATAACATTCAGAAAATATCCAATTAAGCTGAAGACAGAGAGCCCAGCCAAGAGAGAAGTGAGATAACTCCAGGTCACCTGTACTGAGACAAGCTGCAACTCCAAGACAACAATCTTCAGGTACAAAACTCAACCAAAAGGAAAAGTGCCCAACCCCTCCCCCAAGAAAGCTGCAGGTTCTTTTGTCCTTTTCCTTTCACTCCTCTTTTGCTCCTGTGGATTTTCTACAGGTGAGCAGTGAACTGAGGATTTCTTGTCTTAATGCACAGGTGTGAGCAGTAGGAAGTGGGGACTACTTTCTCCAGAGGGACCCAGAGGTGATTCTGAAAATTCTGGGCAGAAACAATTGAACTAACATTATCCCTGCCATTCTGAACTTCCAGTCCACCCTTCCCCCCTCACAAGATAAACCAGATCCCTAACCATTGCAGAGACAGAGGGAGGAGGCTCATGAGCAGTGCCTCCCCCTTTCAGCCTGCCTGACCAAGTGCCCAGCCCTCTGCCCAGACTCACATGGTGTCCTGCGCCTGCGCCCTCCCCTACCCTCCCCGTCTCCAAGCCTCACCTAGAGTCCGAAGCCACATGCTGTGCTCCGTCTGGCAGAAGACCCGCTGAGGCTGTGCACCACACTCCACCTGGAAGGAGACTGGCTGAGGATGCGCGCTGGGCCCGCCCTGCCTCTGTGCCATGCCCCAGCCTGACCAGAATCACCAGTGGAGTAGTGTTCTTCCTGACGTCACTGGACACTGGACACTGGACACTGCCAGAATCATGTGCAGCGTATAGCTGCTGCCAGATCTGTGTGCAGCACGCTCCTAGAGCTGCTCCTACAGCCAGAATTCTCTGGCTTTGACAGTGGCAGAGGAGCTGTGCAGGGGCACTTCCCACAAAGATCCAGCAACAATAGAGTGATCATGCCAGGGTCTAATCTTAGAGAAACACCCCCCCCAACTCTGTGCAATACCAGAGGAAACCAGAACCCACTCTAAAGGTATACTGGTGCTACAAGCGGCAGGGGAAAAGGCATGGTGGCTGAGAGAGTAAGCATTTGCTGGCATTGTACCCCCAGGATTAGACTGAGCCCAAGTAGAACACTCACTAGTGGCTATTGAACACCCGAGGCAGGCAGGCCTTAGCTCCCCCAGCTGACTAGTAGCTGAGGGCAGTGGCCGGGCCTCAGGGGTATTGATCTTCCTTTGATTGACAGGCTCTAAGCCCTGGCACTTCAAGTTACTGGAGGGAGCAGGACTTCAGCCCTGCAGGGCCATCAGTGATTAGGCATGAAAAAGGAAGAAAGTGGAGAAAGATAATCAGCCCCTGGTCCTACTGTGCTACCAGGTGGGCATTTCTGACTCTATAGAGCATCGGAGAGAGCCATATCTGAACAGCCAGTAGACCTCTGCAATCTAGCTGTTTGAGACCATTCAAACTCTCCCACCTGATAGTTTGCACTGACAGGGTCAATTGGTTTGGAAGCCCTAACTTGGGACAATCACTCAAGGACCCTCTCATTTGATACCCTGCTTGTGTAGTAACAGGAAGGGTCGATTTTCCCATTCCAGTTTTTGTCTGGGGAGGTTGGGTTTCTTAACTGCTTGTATTTCTTCACAGCTAAGATTTCACCAGAGTCACTGATCCAATAGGATCGAATGAGAACCAGTTGAATATAAGACTGAGCCACCTAACCCCACCAGACCAAGCAGGTTTCCCCAGCCTCAGACTGTAGTACTATACAGGTCCTTTGTAAAACTAAAAGGGAAAAAGTTGATGTTATCAGTCCCAGATCCTTAACAAAGGACTGGTTAACCCCAACTCCAGGAAACCCCATTCCAAACTCATTTTACCAGACCACCTAGCCAACTTTAAAAAACAATCATGAGGCGGAATCAGTGGAAAAACTCTGGCAACATGAAAAATCAGAGTAGATCAACTTCCCAGAGAAATGATCAAGCAGACACAGCACAGGATCCTATTCACAAACATATGGCTGAGATGTCAGAAATCGAGTTCAGAATTGGGGCCTCTGAATTTGACATCAGCCATTTGAATTAGGCACCTAATCAGGCCTAAAACAGCAGCCAAATGGCCTTAATGCTCCCTGAACAGTTGGAGGAGCAAGAAACTGCTGCTTGGCACTGGCAAGTTTTAAAAGCAGTATGGAGAGCTCTGCATTTCAAGACCGCTGGTGTCACTTACTACCAGCCCACCTGAATTGACATCCAGAATTTTCCAGAGCCAGTTGAATGGCACTATTGCCAGCAGATAGGTGGTGCACTCCATCAGTCCAGACAATGCCTTTTGGGTACCAGTGGTCTCCTGAGTGCTGCCTAAGAAATTCTAATTGGACTATCTCTCAATAAAAATTCAGGGACAATCTAACATTCCAGCTGGAAAACTATAATAAATATACAAATAAATTAAAAACAACCATCAGGAGGAATCAGCTGAAATACCCTGGCACATGAAAAATCAGACCAGATCAACTCCCCTAAGAGATTGCAAGGGAGATAAAGCTGAAAATTCCATCCATGGAGAAATTCTTCAAATTACAGAAATAGAAGACAGAATTTGGATGTCAAATAAGATGAATGGAATTGAGAAAAAGATGGAAAAAGAAATCCAAAAGGAAGTCCAAAAACTGTCTCAATAAATGAATGAAATTAAAGACAAAGTCACCAAAGTTCTGGAAGTAATCAGGAAGAAAATAGTAGAGCTTAAGTAATTGAAAGAGGCATTTAAGTAGTTTCAAAACACAGTAGAGAGTCTCAGCAGCAGAGTAGAATATGGAGAAGAAAGAATGTCATAAATCAAAGACACAACTTTTGAACTAACCCAAGCATTAAAAAAGAGGCAGAAAAGAAAAGAGAAAAATCATAACAATCTCTTAGAGACATATGGGACTATGCGAAATGCAGGAACATATGAATCATAGGGATTTCTGAAGGAGAAGAGAGTCCTAAAAGCATGGAAGCTCTAGTTCAAGACATCATGGTGGAGAATTTCCAAAGTATATTGAGAGATACAGAAATTCACACACTAGATAGTTTCAGAACCCCTGAATGACTCAATTTAAGCAAAGCACCTCCTAGACACATTGTAATTAACCCAACCAAAATTCTGCAAGCACCCAGGCTCAAGCAACTTCTTCCCTACAAAGGGAAAAATCATCAGGTTGACAGTGAACTTTTCAGAAGAAACTTTTCAAGTCAGAAGAGAGTGGTCATCTGTCTTTAACCTTATAAAACAAAACAATTTTCAGCCCTGGATTCTGTATCCTGCTACACTAGGGTTCATATTTGATGGAAAAATCAATTCTTTTACTAACAAGCAAACATTGAGGAAGTTTGCCACAAAAGACCAGTTCTGCAGGAAGTACTCAGACCAGTTCTTAACACTGACCATCACAATGGACCACAACCAAAGTGAAAACATCCAGAAACTAAAGGACAAATCCTGATTTCTACAATGGCTTAAGCAATAACATGAAGAAGAGAAAATCACCTTACTTATCAATTCTCTCAGTAAATGTGATTGGCTTGACTCCCCACTGATGAGGCACAGACTGGTGAACTGGATAATCAGACACAAGCCACATATATGTTAACTTCAGGAAACACATCTAACCTACAAGGACAAAACAAGACTTGGGGTGAAAGGTTGAAAAACCATAATTCAGGCAAATAGAAATCAGAAATAGGCAGGAATTGCCATCTTACTTGTAGATTCCTTGTGATTCAAACCTACAAAAGTAAAGATAAATGTGGGGAGAATGGGAACCAAACACTCCATTCTTGGCAAGTGAATGCACCCCCAGTAAAAGCAAAAAACAAGAGAAATAAGCTAAGAAATGAGGAATAAAAATAGGTCAGCTAAAACAGCCACTAAATTTCTTATCTGAGCAGTTTCTTGCTTTTTACAGAAGCCTATCACGTAGGGGATACAGCTCACAAACACCTCTGATGGGTCTGTGAACACTCTGAAGAAACAATGGCCAAAGAGGAAGCTGTGTACAAGGCCTGAGTTGAAAGATTAACCAGGTCACCCCCTGCACAATTAACAGTCAAATCAAATACCCATTGTGGAGATTTGTATTTGGCCAAGGCAGAGATCAAGGGAACAGCTCAAACCCTGAAATATAAGCAGGAGGGCTTGTAGCCCCTTATCACAGAAGAAGATGCCTCTGGGTGGAGATCAGAAGAAAATTCTTCTAACCCACCCCCTATTCTTCAGAGGAGACTGATGCCAGTGGTGTTTTTCTCTGCAGTGAACTAGTTGGGATTAATTTCCCCCAAGGAATCTGTTTGAGTGACCACAGACAGGAGGCTACTCCACATAAGGCTCAGGTTTTGGAGTTCTCAAGGCTTCTCAGACCCTTAATGTTAATGAGTATAGAAATAATAGAAGCTGACATGCTTATTCAGAGAAACTGCTATTTTTGTACCCTTCCTCTGCTTACCCTATGAACTAAATGAGCAAATGCCTTTCAATAAAAGCTAAGTAGAACAAACACTTGGGGCCATCCACTGAATCCCACACACTAGCAATGGTCCCTTGTGTTTCTCACCTTTGAAAACTCTATTCTGTGTGTCCTTTCTTTATCTCTGACTGCTTCTAACTTTACTTGTCTTTAGTCGATTGCTGCCAGTTCCAAAGGTCTTAAAGGACACTGCCCTCAGGGTAGGACCCCGGCAGATAAAGATGGACATTATAAAGTGGTGAAGGGAAAAATACAACAACAATTTTCATTCTAAATATCTATGCACCCATCTTAAATACTCCCAAATATATAAAATGAACACTAACTGATCTGAACAGTATGATATCCTGCAACACCATAGTAACTGGAGACTTTAACACTCCTCAGACAGAGCTGAACAGATCCTCTAAGCAGAAATTAAACAAAGAAATAATGGATTTAAACACAGCCTTAGAGCAAACAGGCTTAATAGGCATGTGTGTAACACTCAACCCCAATAAAGTTGAGCATAAATTCTCATTAGCCCATGTATCATTTTCCAAAATTGATCATATCTTAGGGCAGAAATAAAGCCTCACCAAATTTAAAAGAACATAAATTGTACTTTGTATTTTTTGGTACCATCATAGAATAAAAGCTGAACTTAACTCCAACAAAAACCATTATCCCCAAACAAAGTTATGGAAACTAAACAACCTTGTACTGAATGACACCTGGGTCAAGGAGATAAAGAAGAAAACCATTGGATTTCTCAAACAAAATGGCAATGAAGCAACAAGGTATGAAGACATGAGGGATATTACAAATGCAGTCCTAAGAGAGAAATGTATCACTTTAAATACCCATCACCACATAAATAGAAGCAATAACAAAAATTAGAAAGTGTGCAGATCAACAACCTTTTGAGCCCTCTCATGGAACTGCAAAAGGAAGAGCAATCCAATCGCAAAACTAGCAGAAGAAAAGTTATAACCAGTATTAGACAAGAAGTAAATGAAATTGAAAACATAAGAACCATTTATAGATCAGTGATAGGAAAAGTTAATTCTTTGAAAGATTAATAAAATTGATGAACTCTTAGCCAGAATGACTATAAACAAAAAAGTTAAGGTCTTTAATAACCTCAGTCAGAGATAAAAAAAGAGAAAGTAACAACAGACACCATAGAGAAGCTACAGGTCATTTCTGAGTACTACAAAAAGCTCTATGCCCAGAAATTTGAATTTGTGGAGGAAATGGACCAATACATGGAATCACACCACCTCCCTAGACTTAACCAGAAAGAATTAGAACTCTGGAACAGACCAACAACAAGCACTGAAATTGCAAAAAACAATAAAAAGTCTTTCAACTAAGAAAATTCCTGGTCCTCAGGACTTTATACCAGAATTCTACCAAAGCTTCAAAGAGGAGCTCATATTTATATTGTAAAATCTATTCAAAATCATTAAGAAGAAAGGTGCCCTCTCAACTTCTTCCATAAAGCAAATATCACCTTGACACCAAAACTAGGAAAGGATCCAACAACAACAACAAAAAAGATAACCAGGCTAGTATCATTATTGAATATCAAAATAAAAATATTCAATAAAAGCCTAGCAAATAGAATACAGCTACACATTAAAAAATTATTCATCACTTTCAGGGTTTTATCTAAGGGGTGTAATGTTGGTTCAACATATATAAATCCATAAATGTAATTCACCACAAAAATAGAAGCAATAACAAAGACCCAGTGATCCTCTAATAGACGCAGGAAAAGCATTCAACAAAATTCAGCATCTTTTCTGTCAAGAACACTTAAGAAAATACACATAGATGGGACATTTTAAAAACTAATAGAAGCCACTTACAACTAACTCACAGTCAATATCAGACTGAAAGAACTAAGTCTGACAGCTTTTACATGTAGAACTGGAACTAGAAAGGATGTCCACTACAGCCACTGTCATTCACCATAGTGATAGAAGCTCTAGCTAATGCCACCAGGCAAGAAAATGATATCAAGGGTACTCAAACGGGGTGAGAGGAAGTTAAACCCTTGCTCTTTGTGAATGATATAATCTTACACTTAGAAAACCCCAAAGACTCAACCATCAGGCGCCTTGAGGTGTATAAGTAATAGTAATGTCTTGGAATATAAATTCAATATACACAAAGCAGTAGCCTTCATATACTCCAATGACTGTCAAGCTGAGAATCAAATCAAAGACACAATATCCTTCAAGGTAGATTCAAAGAAAATGAAATACCTTGGAATGTACCTAAAAAAGGAAGTGAAAGATCTCTACAGAGAAAACTATAATTTACCCTCAATGAAACACACACAATTAAAAGAATGAGAAACAGCAGAAGATGTTAACAAATAAATGAGCATATCTTGCTCATGCCTTGGAAAAATCAGCATTGTTAAAATGTCCATACTACCCAAAACAATCTACAGATTTAATCTCATCTTCATCAAAATATAAATGTTATATTTTGAAAAAAAATCTTTTAAAAATATACTTCATTTCATATGGAATCCAAAAAAAACCAAAACCTGAATAGATAATGTCATTCCAAGAAATGAAAACAAATCCAGAGGCATCACGTTGCCAGACTTCACAAATCTTCAGTAGTCAAAACAGCATGATACCGTCACAAAAATAGAGACACAGATCTATGGAATGGAGTAGAGAACCTACAGATGAAAGAGCCACTTATCACTATGTCAATTTTGCTACAGGAAACAAAAGCACACACTGGAGAAAAGAATCCCTGTTTAAAAAATGATGCTTGAAGAACTGGTTAGCCACATGTTGAAGAGTGAAACTGGTCTTGCACATCTCACCAGTTAAAAAAAATGACTCTTGCTGGATTAAAGATTTAAATTTAAGACATGAAATGATAAAAACTCCAGAATAATGTGTGGGGAAAACTCTTAACTACATTGACCTGGGAAAAAATTTTATGAAGTAGATCATTTGACAATTGCAACAATACCAAAAATAAAAAAATGGTACATGATCAACCTAAAAGGCTTCTTCACAGCTAATGGCACAACAATAAAAGCCAATAGACAGCCACCAGAATGAGAGAAATTTTCATGCTTCAAATATGACAAAGGCCAATAACTGGAATATATGGAAAACTCAAACTAATCAACAAGAAAAGAGCAAACAATCCCATTATAAGTGGACAAACATTGAACAGAACCTTCTCTGAAGAAGAGTGATGAATGGGCAACAGACACATGAAAAAAATGCCCATTGTCTCCAATCATCAGAGAAATGCAGAACAAAACCACCCTGAGACATCATTTAACCTCACTGAAAATAGCCCACATCACAAGATCCCAACGTTATAGATGCTGGCATGGATGTGGAAAAAAGAACTTTTATACTGCTGGTGGGTTTCTAATAATGCAGGCTATTTGGAAAGAAGTTTGGAGAATCCTCAAAGAGCTAAAAGTAAACCTTCCATTTAATCTCACAATCTATTACTAGGTACCTATCCTGAAAGGGGAAAAAAAAAAAAAAACAAACTAAATTTACCACAAGGATATTTTTACTAGAATATTTATAAAAGATCAATTCATAATCATCAAGATGAGGAATCAATCCAAGTGCCAATAAACTCATGAATGGATTAATAAACTGTGGTATATGTATAGCATGGGTTCTATGCAGCCATAAAAAGTTGGAGACTTCATATCTTTTGTGTTAACCTCAATGAAATTGAAGAACATTCTCCATAAAGTGTCACAAGAATGGAGGGTACTGAGCCCCAACCCAAGCATTCTGATCTCTTGTGGGAGGGAAGTTCTAGCAGCCTGTGACCCCTCCAGGTAGGGGCTGCCACATGGGACCACTGGGGCTTCTTGGGACCAGCAAAGTGTTCACAGTGTGATAGAACTACTATTTTCATGAAAATTATTGAACTTCAAACCTTCTTACCTAGTTGCTGAAGGGTCTCTGGCCACATGGTTAATCTAGTTGAGATTTGTGTGTAATTTGAAGCAAAGGAGGAACTTAAAAGGAAAAAGGTGCACAAAGAGGTGAACAAGAAGAAAGTGCACATGAGGAGGAACCAACAGAAAAATTCGATCACCATGAAAAACCAAAGCAACTCCTCCAAAGGGCCATGAGGCAGTTACTACAGAATACTGCACCTATAAAGAGTTAATGGATTTGACAGAAATGGAATTTAAAATATGGACTATAAAGACAATAAAGGGAATGGACAAGAAAATGGAAAGACAGAACCAAAAGTTGGATGAGAGATATGTAGAATATAGAAAGGGTATGGCAGAGCTTGAGAGAAATGAAGGATACAAACAAGGAATGTAAAGATTCAGTAGAAAGTATCAAAAATAGATTAGACAATGGAGAAGAAAGAACCTCAGAGCTAAAGGATAAAGTTTTTGAGTTAAACCACATAGTTAAAGTGGCAGAAAAGAAGAGAGAAAAAGCAGAACAGTTGCTTAGAGAACTATGAGATTTCATGAAGTGCTCAAACATACAAATAACAGAGATCACTGAAAGGGAAGAAAATTGCCCAAAAAGAATAGAAGATCTACTGGAGATCATAAATGAAAAATTTCCAAGTTTTACTAAAGATCCTGACACATTTTTCTCAGGTGGGTATTGAACCCCGGATCATCTCAACTTAAATAAGCATCTCCAAGACACATTATAATGAACCTGTCCAAAGTCAAGATGAAGGAAAAAATTCTGCATGCAGCCAGGAGTAAGCACCAACTGACCTACAGGGGCACAGACATTAGGATGACAGCCGACTTTTCAACTGAAACTTTCCAAGCCAGAAGAGAATGATCATCCACCTTCAACATTCTTAAACAAAACCATTTTCAGCCCAGAATTCCGTATCTTGCTAAACTTAGCTTTAAAATTGATTGAGAAATCAAATCTGTTGTGATGTAAAAACATCAAGGAATTTCACCTCAATAAGACGAGCTCTACAGTAAATCCTTAGATCTATTCTCAATACTGACCATGAAAATGGATGGCCATGAAACTAAAGACCCAGAAACTGTAAGTCAAAACTTAGTTTCTACAATGATGCAAATGATAAAACTACACAACAGACTTTCACAAAATATAATGAATAGAATTCCATCACATTTATCAATTCTCTCAATAAATGTCAATGGATTGAATTCCCCACTGAAGAGGCACAGGCTGCCTGATTGGATATAAAAGCACAATCCATCCATATGCTGTCTCCAGGAGAAACAGCTAGCCTTGAAGAACAAATCAAGACTCAAAGTTAAGGGATGGAAAACAGTACTTCAAGCAAATGGAAATAAGAAGGAAGTTGTTGCAATCTTATTTTCAGATACATGTGGATTTAAAGCAACTAAAGAAAGACAAACATGGACACTTCACACTGGTGAAGGGAACAGTACAACAAGAGGACATTTCAATTTTAAATATTTATGCACCCACCTTAAATGCTCCCAGATTTATGAAACAGACCTTGAGTGATATGAGCAATATAATATCCCATAAGACTATAATAACCAAGGATGTTAACACCTTTTTGACAGAACTGGACAGATCCTTTAAACAGAAACTAAACAAGGATACAAAGAACATACATAAATGTGACCCTAAAATAAATGGGTTTAATAGACACACAGAAGACACCATTCTAAAGCTAAAAAACATACACTTTTCTCATCAGCCCATGGAATATACTCCAAAATAGATCACATCCTAGGACACAAGTCAAACCTCAGCAAAATTACATGAATAGAAATTGGATCTTGAGTGATGCCTGTGGCTCAGTCGGTAAGGCGCCGGCCCCATATACCAAGGGTGGCGGGTTCAAACCCGGCCCCGGCCGAACTGCAACAAAAAAAATAGCCGGGCGTTGTGGCGGGCTCCTGTAGTCCCAGGTACTCGGGAGGCTGAGGCAAGAGAATCGCTTAAGCCCAGGAGTTGGAGGTTGCTGTGAGCTGTGTGATGCCACGGCACTCTACCGAGGGCCATAAAGTGAGACTCTGTCTCTACAAAAAAAAAAAAAAAAAGAAATTGGATCTTGTCTCTTATCAGACCACAAGGCAATAAAGGTGGAACTCAACTCCAACAAAAGTGTTCATCCCCACACAAAGGAATGAAAATTAAACCATCTTAAGCTGAATAATAGTTGGGTTCAGGAAGTGAAAAAAGAGGAAATTGTTAACTTCCTCAAACATTACAACAATTAAGATACAAGTTACCAAAACCTGTGAGAAATAGCAAAAGCAGTCCTAAGAGGCATATTTATATCTTTAGATGCTTAAATTTTTAAACCAGAAAGAGAACACATCTACAAACTCACCAACCATCGTATGGAATTGGAAAAATAAGAAAAATCCAATCTTAAACCCAGTAGAAGAAAAACAACCAAAATTAAATCAGAGATTAATGAAATTGAAAACAAATAAAAATCATTCAGAAAATTAATGAATCAGAAAGTTGGTTTTGAAAAAATAAATAAAATCAATACATCCTTAGCCAGATTAGCCAGAAATAGAAAAGTAATATCTCTAATAAACTCAATCAAAAATAATAAAAAAAAATAATAATAAAGGGGAAATAACAACAGATGCCACGGAGATACAAAAGATTATCTCTGAATACTAGAAGCAACTCCTTGCCCCAAAATTTGACAATGTGGAGGAAAAGGATCAATAACTAGAATCGCATGCTCTCCCTAGACTTAATCAAGAAGAAATAGATCTTCTGAACAGACCTATTTCAAGCACTGAGATCAAAGAAACAATAAAATATCTCCCAACCAAAAAAAGCCCTGGTCCAGATGGCTTCACAGCAAAATTCTCTCAAACCTTCAAAGGAGAGCTTATTCCCATACTGGAGAAATTATTACAAAAAATTGAGGAGGAAGGAATTTCCCCCAACACACTCTATGCAGCAAACAAACCAAAACCAGGAAAAAAACCAACTAAAAAGGAGAACTTCAAACCAATTTCACTAATGAATATAGATTCAAAAATACCCATTAAAATCCTAGTTAATAGATTACAGCTTCCCATTTAAAAAAAAAGCATAAAGATAAAGTAGTTTTCATCTCAGGGATGCAAGGTTGATTTAACATATGAAAATCCATAAATGTAATTCATCACATTGACAGAAGCAAAAACAAAGATCATATGATCTTCTTAATAGATGCAGAAAAAGCATTTGATAAAATTCAATATCCTTTCCTAATTAGAACGCTGAAGAATATAGGCATTGGTGTCACATTCCTTAAACTGACCGAAGCCAACTATGACAAATCCACAGCTAATAATATACTAAATAGAGTAAAACTGAAAGCTTTTCCACTCAGAACTGGAATCAAACAAGCTTGTCCTCTATCGCCACTACTATTTACCATGTTTCTGGAAGTTCCAGCCAATACAATCAGGCAAAAAGAGAAGGAAATTAAAGGCATCCAAATGGGGGCAGAGGAAGTGAAAATCTCCCTATTTGCCAATGATATGATTTTGTACTTAGAGAACCAATGATGCAACCACAAAACTCCTGGAAGTGATAAAAAAAAAAATACAGTAAAGTTTCAGGCTATAAAATCAATGTCCACAAATAAGTAGCTTTTGTATATGCTAATAACAACCAAGATGAGAAAGAAATCAAGGACACAATTCCCTTCTCAGTCGCTCCAAAGAAAATGAAATACCTATAAATACACCTCACAAAATAAGTGAAGAAACTTTATAAAGAGAACTGTGAACCCCTAAGAAAAGAATTAGTAGAGGATATTAACAAATGGAAGAACATACCATGCTCATGGATGGGAAGAATCAACATTGTTAAAATGTCTATACTTCCCAAAGAAATCTACAGATTCAATGCTATCTCTATTAAAATACCCACATCATACTTTCAAGACTTGGAAAAAATAATTCGTCATTTTGTATAGAACCAAAAAACCCTGTGCAGGCACGGCAATTCTTAGTAATAAAAACAAGACTTTAGGCTTCCAGACTTTAGGCTGTTTGACCAGGCCAGACTGATCAAAACAGCACATGATTGGCACAAAAATAGAGACATAGTAGTCTTGAACCGAGTACAGAACCAGGAGATCAAACTAACATCTTCCAGCCACCTAATCTTTGGTAAACCTAACAAGAACACACACTGGGGGAAAGAATCCCTATTCAATAAATGGTGTTGGAAGAACTGAATATACACATGTAAAAGACAGAAATTGGACCCGCACCTTTCTCCACTCACAAAAATTGATTCATACCTTAATCTAAGGCATGAAACTATTTAAATCCTCAAAGAAAGTGTGGGAAAAACACTGAAAGGTATTGACCTGTAGAAGGACTTTATGAAGAAGACTTCAACAGCATTTGCAACAACAAAAATAAACAAATGGGATATAATGAAACTGAAAAGCTTCTGGACAGCTAAGGCAGCAATAACCAATGCAAACAGACAACCTACACATTGGGAAAGGATATTTACATGTTTTGATTCAGACAAATTTTTGATAACTAGGATCTATAGAGAACTCAAATTAATAAACATAAAAAAGAGCCAACAGTCCCTTAGATCACTGGGCAAGAGAGATGAATAGAACCTTGTCACGTTTCAAAGAAAACAGATTGTAAGACAAATGAATGGATAACAAACATATAGAAAAAGTGCACATCATACCTAATTATTAGAGAAATGCAAATCAAAACCACTTGGAGATATACTCTAACCCCAGTGAGAATGGTCCACATCAGAATATCTCAAAACTGCAGATGCTAGCATGGATGTGAAGAGAAGGGAACACTTTTACACTGCTGGTGGGACTGAAAACTAATAGAACCTTTTTGGAAGGAAGTATGAAGAACTCTCAAAGAACTCAAGCTAGTCCTCCCATTTAATCCTGCAATCCCATTACTTGGCATATATACAGAAGCAAAAAAAATCCTTTTACCACAGGGACACTTGCACTGGACTGTTTATTGCAGCTCAATTTACAATCGCCTAATTGTGGAAACAGCCTAAATCCCCACCAACACAGGAATGAATTAACAAGCTGTGGTATATATATACCATGGAATACTATTCAGCCACTAAAAAAGATGGAGACTTTACATCCTTTGTAGTAACCTGGATGGAAGGGGAACACAATATTCTTAGTAAAGCATCACAAGAATGGAGAAGCAAGAATCCTATGTACCCAATTTTGATATGAGGACAATTAATGACCTAGTATATGATGAGGGGGGGAGGGAAAGGGAAAAGCAGAGAGAGAGAGAAGGAGGCAGTGTTATGGGGGAAAGGAGAGAGGGAAAGAGGGAGGGGTGGGCATCTATGTGTGTGACACACCTTTTGGGGGCAAGACACAATTGAAAAGGGACTTTACCTAACAAATGCAATCAAAGTAACCTGGCTTCTTGTACCCTCAATGAGACCCCAACAATAAAAATAGTTGGGTGTTGTGGCAGGCACCTTTAGTCCCAGCTACTTTGGAGGCTGAGACAAGAGAATTGCTTGAGCACAAGAGTTTGAGATTGCTATGAGCTGTGATGCCATGGCACTCTTCCAGGGGCAAGAAAGTGAGACTCTGTCTCAAAAAAAAAAAAAATTGCTTTATTAAATCCAGTCTACCTGGTTTAAAAACCAGGCTTACCCATATTAACTAATATCCTCCAGCAAGTTACTTAATCTCTCTCTACAGCACAGCTTTCCCATCTGTAAAATGGAGGAAATAACAGTTCACATTTCTAGGTGTCATAAGGATTGAATGATTTTACATTTGTAAAGCAGTTAAAGATGCCTAGCACAAAGTGATACATTAATGTTTATTTATTTTTTTTATTTTTCCAATATTTATTAAGGTTAATAATTGAAAGTTTCAGTTATCATCCAGGGTTTTTTTTCTTAGACACAGGAAGATTGTAAAATTTAAATCAACATAATTGATTGGCTTATTTTCTTAAAACAGGGAAACAAACAAAAATCCCATGGCCAACATTTTGTCAATAAGAAAGACCATTAATGTTTAATAAAATATTGGCCTGTTTCTCTAAAAAAAATTCCATCAGATATTTTACATAGAAATAAAGGCCATTTTGTGAAAAAAAAAAAGAAATTTACCTGTTGATTACAATACAATGAACATTATTCTGGTGGTGGGCACACAAAAAGACATTGATTTAAGCATGATATAAGATATCCAAAATAAAAAATAATTAATATTTTAAAATTTAAAAAATGAAAATATAACTATTAAGATTTGTAACCACTCCCAAAATTGATAACACCTTATATTAGCAAGAATATGAGAAATCAAACACTTTTATACATATATTGCTGGTGAGAACACAAATTTGTACTACCCTGATAAAGGGCAATTTACCAGAATCTACCAAAATTATAAACACATTCTCCATTGAACTAGCAATCTAATTTCTGGGTGTTTACCAGAATATCTGAACACATAATACATATACAAGGTTTTTAGTTTCAATTTTGTTTATAATACCAAGATATTAGAAACAATGGAAATATCTGTCAACTGGTTACTGGTTAGATGAATTAAAGATCATCCATACAAGGGAATATTATGATATATAAGTAAGTTTTATTTGTACTGATAGGACAGATCTCCGAGATGTATTTCTAAGTATAAGAAATCAAGGTTCCAATATAGTCTGCTACATTACGTAAGAAAGGTTGTAAAATGAGAGGGCATTTCAAGGTTGTATAAAACCCTAGAATAACATACATTTATTTGAATTAACTGGTAGAGTGAATGGAAAATAATAAAGAGAAGAAGGAGGAAGACTTTTCACTATATACCTTTCGTTGTTTAAATTACCCATTTAAGAACAAATAAACTAAAACAAAAGATGAAACTAAAATTCCAGGCAATGACAAGATGAAAAAGAGGGGTTGTTCAATGAATTAATAAAGTATTCTGCAAACCTTGCCATTTTTTTATTATTAAATCATAGCTATGTACATTAACGCGATCATGGGACACCATACACTGGTTTTATAGACTATTTGACACATTTTCATCACACTGGTTAACATAGCCTTCCTGGCATTTTCTTAGTTATTGTGTTAAGACATTTATATTCTACATTTACCAAGTTTCACATATACCCTTGCAAGATGCACCGCAGGTGTAATGTCACCAATCACCCTCCCTCTAACCCCCTACCCACTCCCTCCCCTCCTTTTCCCCCTTCCCCCAATTCTTAGGTTATAACTGGGTTATAGCTTTCATATGAAAGCCATAAATTAGGTCCCCGATTTCTTCACGGTTTCCCTGCAATCTCCTCTAGTATTTTCATAGTAGGGCTGAGAACATTGGATACTTTTTCTTTCATTCTTGAGATACTTTCCTAAGAAGAATATGTTCCAGCTCCATCCATGTACGCATGAAAGAGGTAATGTCTCCATCTTTCTTTAAGGCTGCATAATATTTTATGGTGTACATATACCATAATTTATTAATCCATTTGTGGATAGATGGGCACTTGGGCTTTTTCCATGACTTAGCAATTATGAATTGGGCTGCAATAAACATTCTGGTACAAATACCTTTGTGGTGATGTGAATTTTTATTATTAAATCATAGTTGTGTACATTAATGTGATCATGGGGCATCATACACTAGTTTCATAGACCGTTTGACACATTTTCATAACTCTGGTTAACATAGCCTACCTGGCATTTTCTTATTTATTGTGCTAAGACATTTACATTCCACATTTACTAAGTTTCACATATACCCTTGTAAGATGCACTGCACCTGTAATCCCACCAATCCCCTTCCCTCTGCCCACCTACCCCCTCCCTCCCCTCCCTTTCCCCCTTCTCCCTATTCTTAGGTTGTAACTGGGTTATAGCTTTCATGTGAAAGCCATAAATTAGTTTCATAGTAGAGCTGAGTACATTGGGTACTTTTTCTTCCATTCTTGAGATATTTTACTAAGAAGAATATGTTCCAGCTCCATCCATGTACACATGAAAGAGGTAATGTCTCCATCTTTCTTTAAGGCTGCATAATATTCCATGGTGTACATATACCACCATTTATTAATCCATTCGTGGATCAATGGGCACTTGGTTTTTTTCCATGATTTAGCAATTATGAATAGGGCTGCAATAAACATTCTGGTACAAATATCTTTGTTGCGATGAGATTTTTGGTCTTCTGGGTGTATGCCTAGTAGAGGAATTATAGGATTGAATGGCAGATCTATTTCTAGATCTCTAAGTGTTCTCCAAAAATCTTTCCAAAAGGAATGTATTAATTTGCATTCCCACCAGCAGTGTAGAAGTGTTCCCTTTTCTCCACATCCACGCCAACATCTCTGGTCTTGGGATTTAGTGATATGGGCTAATCTTACTGGAGTTAGATGATATCTCAAAGTAGTTTTGATTTGCATTTCTCTGATGATTAAAGATGATGAGCATTTTTTGATATGTCTGTAGGCCGTGCACCTGTCTTCTTTAGAGAAGTTTCTCTTCAAGTACCTTGCCCAGCCTGCGATGCAATCACTTGTTCTTTTCTTGCTTATACTTTTGAGTTCTCTGTGGATTCCGGTTATTAAACCTGTGTCGGAGACATAACCTGTAATATCTTCTCCCATTCTGATGGCTGTTTGTGTGCTTTACTTAATGTGTTCTTGGCTGTGCAGAAGCTTTTTAGTTTGATCAGGTCCCAGTAGTGTATTTTTGAAGCTGCTTCAATTGCCCGGGGGTCCTTCTCATAAAATACTTGCCCAGATCGATTTCTTCATGGTTTCCCTGCAATCTCCTCTAGTATTTTTATAGTTTCACATCTTAAGTTTAAATCTTTAATCCAGTGAGAGTCTATCTTAGTTAATGGTGAAAGGTGTGGGTCCAGTTTCAGTCTTCTGCAGGTTGCCAGCCAGTTCACCCAGCACCATTTGTTGAATAGGGAATTTTTTCCCCACTGACTGTTTTTAATTAGCTTGTAAAAGATCAAATAATGGTAAGTAGCTGTATTAATCTCTTGGTTCTCTATTCTGTTCCAGACATCTACTTCTCTGTTTTTGTGCCAGTACCATGCTGTTTTGATCACTATCGATTTATAGTACAGTCTGAGGTCCAGTAGGGTGATTCCTCCTGCTTTGTTTTTATTTCTGAGTAATGTCTTGGCTATTCGAGTTTTTTTCTGATTCCATATAAAACAAAGTATATTTTTTCAAGATCTTTAAAGTATGACAGTGGAGCTTTAATAGGGATTGCATTAAAATTTTATATTGCTTTGGGTAGTATGGACATTTTAACAATGTTGATTCTTCCCAGCCATGAGCATGGTATATTTTTCCATTTGTTAACATCTTCAGCTATTTCTTTTCTTAGAGTTTCATAGTTCTCTTTATAGAGATCTTTCACGTCCTTTGTTAGATAAACTCCAAAATATTTTATCTTCTTTGTCACTACTGTTAATGAAATAGAGTCCTTAAATGTTTTTTCAGCTTGAGTATTGTTGGTATATATAAAGGCTACTGATTTATGAGTGTTGATTTTGTAACCTGAGATGCTGCTGTATTCCTTGATCACTTCCAGGAGTTATGTAGTAGAATCCCTGGTGTTTTCCAGATATACAACAATATCATCTGTGAATAGAGAAATTTTGATCTCTTCTGACCCTATATGTATACCCTTGATCGCCTTTTATTCCCTATTGCAGTGGCTAAAACTTCCATTACAATGTTAATGAGCAGTGAGACAATGGGCAGCCTTGTCTGGTTCCTGATCTGAGTGGAAATGATTTCAATTTAAATGCATTCAATACGATATTGGCTGTGGGTTTGCTGCAGATAGCCTCTATCAGTTTAAGAAATGTCCCTTGTATACCAATTTTTTAAAACTTCTTATCAAAAGCTTTTTCTGCATCAATTGAGAGAATCATATGGTCTTTGTTTTTTATTTTATTTATGTGCTGAATTATACTTACAGATTTATGTATATTGAACCAGCCTTGAGACCCTGGGATAAAACGACTTGGTCATGATGTATAATTTGTTTGATGTGTTGCTGGATTCTGTTTGTTAGGATCTTGTTGAATATTTTGCATCTATATTCATTAGTGATATTGTTTTATAATTTTCTTTTCTTGCTGGGTCTTTTCCTGTTTTGGGGATCAGGGTGATGTTTGCTTCATAGAACATATTGGGTAGTCTTCCTTCTTTTTCTACATTTTGGAACAGGTTGAGTAATATAGGTACTAGTTCCTCTTTAGAGGTTTGGTAGAATTCTGACGTGAAGCCATCTGGTCCTGGGATTTTCTTTTTAGGGAGGTTTTGTATGATTGATGCTATTTCTGAATTTGATATGGGCCTGTTCAACATTTCCACTTGATTCTGGGTAAGTCTTGAAAGGTGACATCCTTCCAACTATTGGTCAATTTCCTTCAGATTTTCCTATTTCTGAGAATAAAGTTTCTTGTAATAGTCATTAAAGATTTTTTGAATTTCTAAGGAGTCTGTTGTTAGTTTGTCTTTGTCGTTTCTGATTGATGAGATCAGGGAATTTACTCTTTTTTTCCTTTTTAGGTTAGCCAAAGGTTTATATATTTTATTGACCTTTTCAAAAAACTAACTTTTTGGTTTATTGATCTGTTGTATAATTCTTTTGTTTTCAATTTCATTTAATTCTGCTCTAATTTTGATTATTTCTTTTCTTCTAGTGGGTTTGGGGTTGGAATGTTCTTCCTTTTCCAGTTCCTTGAGATGTCCCATTAAGTTGTTAACTTCCTCTCTTTCCCATCTCTTGAGGAAGGCTTGCAGTGCTATAAATTTCCCTCATAAGACTGCCTTTGTGGTATCCCAGAGTTTCTGATAATTCATGTCTTCATTGTCGTTTTGTTCCAAAAATTTGGCAATTTCCTTCTTAATCTCATCTATGACTCAGCTATAATTCAGCATAAGGTTATTTAACTTCCATGTTTTTGTATGAATATGCAGATTTCCCTTGTTACTGAGTTCAACTTTTATTCCATGGTGGTCCGAGTAGATGCAAGGAATAGTTTCTATTCCTTTAAATTTAGTGGGGTTAGACTTGTAACCTAAGATGTGATCGATTTTGGAGTATTTTCCGTGGGCTTATGAGAAGGATGTGTATTCAGTTTTGTTGGGATGAAATGTTCTGTAGATGTCTGCGAAATACAAATGTGGGATGGTTAGGTTTAAATCTAAAATTTCTTTGCTCAACTTCTTATTGGAGGATCTATCTAACACTGCCAAAGGAGTGTTGAAATCTCCATGTATTATGGAGCTGAAGGAAATCAAGTTGCTCATGTCTGTTAGAGTTTCTCTTATAAATTGAGGTGCATTCTGGTTGGGTGCATAGATATTAATAATTAAAATATCTTAATATTGAGTATTACCCTTAACAAATATGAAGTGAACATTCTCATTCTTCCTTACTTTTGTTGTTTTAAAGCCTATTTTATCTGCAATTAGAGATGCAACACCTGCTTTTTTCTGATTACCATTTACCTGAAATATGGACGACCATCCTTTCACCCTGAGTCTATTTTTGTCTTTTAAGGTAAGATGTGACTCTTGTATGCAGCAAATATCTGGCCTGAGTTTTGGAATCCAGTCAGCTATCCTGTGCCTCTTAGGAGGACAGTTTAAACCGTTCACATTAATGGAGAATATTGATAAGTCTGGTAAATTTTGGGTATCGAGTTTTTCGAAAGTCCAGTGGACATGTTTAATCCTTTCACCACTGTGGAAGTTGGAGTTTGATCAAAAGTTTCTGAGTGAGTTTACTTTTGTGGTAGAAGATTGGGTTGGGCATCATGAAGGATAGGTCTGAGAATACCCTGAAGATCTGGTTTCGTTATGGCAAATTTCTTCAACATTTCAATCTTATTAAAGTATTTAATTTCTCCATCATAAATGAAACTCAGTTTAGCTGTATACAGGATCTGGGGTTGAAAGTTATTTTGCTTTAGGAGATTAAAAGTCGATGTCCACCCTCTTCTGGCTTGAAAAGTTTCAGCAGTGAGATCTGCAGTCATTCTAATATTCTTCCCTTTGTAGCTAATGGATTTCTTACATCTGGCTGCTTTCAGAATTTTCTCCTTCCTATTAACTTTATTGAAGTTAAGTATGATATACCTGGGGGATGTCTTCTTTGGATTGAGTCATGCTTGGTTTCTGAAACTGTCTACTGTCTGAATTTCACAATCTCTTGGCATGTCTGAAAAATTCTCTTTTGTAATTTAATGGAGAAGGGCCTCTGTGCCTTGCAAGGCCATTTCATCACTTTCAGGGATTCCAAGGAGGCAGATATTAGCCTTCTTCGAATTATCCCAGAGCTCTCTGAGAGAATGATCCATTTTTGCTCTCCATTTCTCTTCCTCTTTGAGAGTTTGGGAGCATTCAAAGGTTTTGTCTTCAATGTCAGAAATCCTTTCATCTGCTTGCTCCACTCTGTGACTGAGGGATTCTACTGTATTTTTTAGATCTTTGAGGGCTACAAATTGTTGCTTCAGTGCGTCAAAATCTTTGGTGGTTTTATCTTTAAATATGTTCAATTCTTGAGACAACTTTTGAATTGCTCCTCAAATTTCTAATTCCGACTTTTGAATTGCAGCTTGAATTTCTAATTCCACATTTTCCTCCATTTTATTAATCTTGTTTGCAATCCAAATTCTGAGTTAGATTTCTGACATCTTGGCCAGCTGTTTATGAATGGGATTTTCTGTTACATCTGCCATATCTTTCCACGGGTGGTGAGGGAGGGTAATCTATTCTGGTTATTCGTGTTACCAGAGTTTTTCCACTGATTCTGCCCCATTATTGTTTTACACCATTTGATTTTTCCTTGGGAGCTTTGTCGAGGACCCGTACAGTGGTACAGCCTGAGAAACTGGGGACCTGTTTGGTGTGATGGGACTAAGTGGTTCTGTCTTGCTTTCAGGTGGTCTCTGTTCGACCCTAGTGAAACAGTTACTCTGGGTTGAAGTCTCAGCTGTGGAGAAATACCAGCAATTAAGTCACCCCATCCACCACAGGCAACAATTGGAAAAGGAAAATCAAAACTTCCTACAACCACACACCCAGGGCACCACCTGAATAGTCCTCGGGCTATTTGCTCTGTTCAAAATGTCCAAATCAATTGATATAGTCAGCACCTGTCTCAGGTGGGAGAGTTTAAAAGTTCTCTGGCTACTGGATCACAGGTGTCTGGTGACTACTCAGATATGGCTTGCTCCAGTTCTCCATGGAGTCAGGAGGACCCACCCAGCAAATAGATCAGTCTGGGAAGGTTGATGCCTCCTTCTCCACCTTGCACCTCTGTCACACCCAGTCACTGATAGTCCTGCAGGGCTTTGATGCAGTTGCCTGTAGTGAACAGATACTCCAGGGGTTTGCACCTGCCTGAATCACAAGGAAATTTATTTCTGCTCAGCCAGGCTGCTGTGCTCTGCCTCTATCTAGCGGGGGGGGGAGTGTGAGGCCTAACAACCTTGTGTGCTTGATGGAGACTGGGGGGTGTTCGCTCATTTCCAGCCCCGCCCCTACTTGATGTTACTGACAGAACAGAAGAGAACAACTTTGCGGGACTTTGTTTCTGTACCTGCTAAACAGAGCCTGTGCCTCAGGCCCTGTCTTTGCTCCTGCAGGTTTATATTCAGTTACCTGTAAGTTCTAGCCTCCTGTCTTCCTTTGCTATAGGCTGATGATCCCCTGAGTGCCGAGTGCATCTTAGGCTCAGTAAAGTGGTCCTCTGGGTCATCTCTGACCTGGGAACTTCCCGGATCTGCGCGTGTGTTTCTAGTTTCCACACTCCATGCAGGCTTGTACCACCTCAGGCAAACCCTTTATTCACAGGGCCTTTGTTTCTGTCCCAGATATGTTCCATTGTGGTTGCCACCTGAGTAGATGCCCAGCCTCCTCTGGTTGCCCAGGGAGACAGGGGGTGTGGCTTCAGAATATCCAGTAGTGAGTCCTATAGTTGCCAAAAGATGGCTGCTGTTCTGTGCCTCGGGGCACCGCTGCTCCAGTGTGGTTCCCTCTCAGCCGACCATTCTCTCCTCACTCCTGTGACCCAGAGTCAGCACTGACCAGCTGCAGGTTAGGCCCTGTCCACACCCCTCAAAAGTTACCCAAGAATCTGGACTCCTGGGGGACAGGCCTCCAGACCTCTGAGTGAGAGTGGAGGGGAGTGCTGGGAGCTCAGAGTTGCAGGTAGAGAATATATGCAGTTTTATACAGTTTTATGCCTGGCAGGAGAATGCCGTGGCACCCTAGTAGGAGAGGTAGGTCTAGTTTTTAGATGGTCTCTCCCCTGTAGTGTAGTGGGAGGACCTTTGACCTTGCCATGTTTGAGAGAAAAACAGAAACACTGGATTACTTTTTTTATTTCAGAATAATATGAGCATACAGATGATTAGGATGCATTGTTTGCATTTGTTAGGTAGAGTCCAAGTTGTAGTGTCCCTTACCCTGGAGGTGTACTCTATACCCTTGAATTATGCCTATTAGGTAAGAGAACACCAATTTCCATCCCTCCTCTCCTCTCCCCCTTCCTCCACCTCCTGCTCCCACTTGAGTTTACTTGTGTTCTTTTGTTCATCTAGTGGTTCTATATTATTATTGAGTACACTGGATACTTACTTTTCCATTCTTGTGATACTTTATTAAGGAGAATGTTCTCCCACTCCTTCCAGGTAAATACAGAAGATATAACATCTCCATCTATTTTATGGCTGAATAGTATTCCATGGTGTACATATACCACAGTTTATTAATCCTTTCACGTGTACATGGGCACTTGGGTTGTTTCCAAATCTTGGTAATTATTAAATGAGCTGCAATGAACATTCTAGTGCAAATGTCCTTATGGTAAAATGGTTTATTTCTTATGAGAATATACCTAGTAATGTGATTTCAGGATCAAATGGGAGGTAAACTTTTAGTTGTTTGAGGATTCTCCATACTTCTTCCCAAAGGAGCCATAGTAGTTTGCAATCTAACCAACAGTATAAAAGTATACCCTTTTCTCCACACCCTTTCAGCATCAGCAGCTCTGGGACTTTGTGATGTGGGCTATTTTCCCTAGGGTTATCTGATAACTCTAGGTGGTTTGATTTGCATTTCTCTGACAACTAGGGATGATGAGCCTTATGTCATGTGATTGTTGGCCATTCGTCTTTTTTGAAGGTTCAGTTCATACCTCTTGCCCAGGGATAAATGGGATTATTTGCTCTTTTTTGTTGATTAATTTGAGTTCTCCATAGATCCTGTTTATCAACCATTTGTCAGATTTGTAACATGCAAATATTTTTTCCCATTATGAAGGTTGTCTGTTTGCTTTAATGGCTATGTCATTAGCAGTGCAGAAGCTTTTTAGCTAAACCAAGTCTCATTTATTTTTTTGTTGTTGCTATTGCCAATGGATTCCCAAAACAACTTTCCCCAGGCAGATGTCATCAAGATGTGAAACTTAGTAAATGTAGAATATAAATGTCTTAACACAATAATAAGAAAATACCAGGAAGGCTATGTTAACCAGTGTGATGAAAAAATATCAAATGGTCTATAAAACCAGTATATGATGTCCCATTATCACATTAATGTACACAGCTATGATTTAATAAAAAGAAAGAAAGAAAAAAAGTTTTTCCCACACTTTCATCTAAGATTTTGATCATTTTGTGCCTTAGATTTGCATCTTTTATCCATCATGAGTCAATTTTGTAAGTGGTGAGAGGTGTGGGTCCAGTTTCAGTCTTTTACCTGTGTCATCTAGTTCTCCAAGAACCTTTTATTGAATAGGAATTCCTTTCTCAGTGTACACTTTTCTTTTGTTCCCTAAAATAAATGGCAAGATGAGGCTAATTTGTAACTTTAGGTTTTCTATTCTGTTCTGTAGATCTATGTTTTACTTTTGTGCAAATACTCTGCTGTTTTGATCGCTATGGACCTGCAGAACAGCCTAAAGTCTGATAATGTGATGCCTCCAGATTTGTTTTTATTTCTTAGAATTGCCTTGGCTATAGAGGTTTTTTTCTGCTTCCATAGAAATTGAAGAAATATTTTTTTGAGTTCTTCCAAGTATAATATTGGTATTTTAATGGAGATTGCATTAAATCTGTCTCTTTCTTTGGGTAGTATAGACATTTTAAAATGTTGATTCTTCCTGTCCAAGAGCATGATATGTTCTTCCATTTGTCAGTGCCTTCTGCTATTTCTTCTCTCAATATTTGATAGTTCTCTCAATAGAGATCCTTTACCTCCTTTGTTAGATATAATCCCAGGTATTTAATTTTCTTTGAAGTTATTATGAAGGTTATTGTATCCTTGATTTCCTTCTTGGCTTGATTGTTATTGGCATATACGAAGGTGACTTATTTGTGGACATTGATTTTCTATCCCAAGATGTTACTGTATTTGTTGATCACATCCAGGAGTCTGGTGGTTGAGTACCTTGGGCTTTCTAAGTATGTGATCATATCATCAGCAAAGAGCAAGAGTTTGACTTCCTCAGCCAACATTTGAGTGCCCTTAATATACTTCTATTGCTTGATTTCATTGACTAGATCTTCTAGCACTATGTTTAGTAGTAGTGATAATAGAAGACATCCTTGTCTGGTTCCAGTTCTAAGAGGAAATGTTTTCCGTTTTACTCCATTCAGTATGATTCTGGTTGCGGTTTTGTCCTAGATGCCTTCTATCAGCTTAGAAAGTGTCCCATCTATGCCTGTTTCTTAAGTGTTCTTATCAGAAAAGGATGCTGAATTTTGTCAAATGCTTTTTCTGCCTCTATTAATAGGATGATAAGTCTTTGTATTTCCTTCTGTTTATGTTGTGAATTATATTTATAAATTCGTGTATGTTAAACCACCCTTGTATCCCTAAGATAAAGCTACTTGATCATGATGTATGATTTTTGAAATTTGTAGCTCTATTCTATTTCCTAAAATTCTATTTTTGCATAGATATTTATTAGTGAAATTAGTCTGCAGTTTTCATTTTTTTTTTTTTTGGTTGGGTCCTTTCTTTGGTATTGGGGTGATGTTCACTTCATCGAACGTGTTGGAGTGGACTTTCTATTTCTCAATGTTTTGAAATAGGTTCCACAGTACTGATAGAAACTCATCTTTGAAGGTTTGATATAATTTTTGTGAAGCTATCTGGTAAAGAGCATTTGTTTGTTTGGGGAAGAATTTTTATTGTTGCTTCAATTTTGGTGTTTGATATTAGTTTGTTCAAGAGATCTATTTCTTCCTGGATAAGTCTAGAGAGGTGATGTGTTCTTGGTATTGGTCCATTTCCTCCACACTTTCAAATTTCTAGGCATAGATTTTTGTTAGTAATCAGAGATGATCTTTTGTATCTATGTGCTATCCATTGTTATTTCCCCTTTGCCATTTCTTCCTGAGACTATTAGAGATCTTACTTTTCTGTTTCTATTTAATCTGACAAAAGCTTTATCAATTTTGTTTATCTTTTCAATGAACCAACTTTTTGTCTCATTAATTTTCTGAATAATTCTTTACATTTTCATTTATTTCTTATTTAATTTTAGTGATTTTCTTTCTTATGCTAGGTTTAGAATTGGATTGCTCTTCCATTTCCTGTTCCTTAATGTGATTCATTAGGTTTTTTATGTGTAATCTTTCTGTTTTTGAATATGGACATCTAATGTAATAAATTTCCTTTGCAGTATCTCAAAGTTTTTGATAGTTTTGACTTCATAGTCATTATGTTTGAGGAATCTAATTATTTCCTTCTTTAACTCCTCCTTGATCCAGTTGTCATCAAACATAAGGTTGTTTAGTTTCCATGACTTTGTGTGGGGGTTAGGGTTTTTGTTGGAGTTGAGTTCTAACTTTATTCCCTTGTATTCTGAAAAGTAAAATTTTTGTTCTTTTACTTTTCTTGAGATTTTATTTGTGCCCAAGAATATTGTCGATTTTGGAGTATGATCCATTAGCTCATAAAAATGTACACTCAATAGTTTGGGGGTGGTATGTTCTGTATATGTCTATTAAGCCTAATTGTGTTACGGTTGCATTTAAGTCCCTTGCTACATTGTTTAGTTTCTGTTTGGAGGATATGTCTAGTGATGTCAGGGTGGTATTGATGTCCTCAGCTATTATGCGGGATACCATATTTTTCAGTCAGTTAGGGATCATTTCATAAATCTGTGAAAATTTAAGTTCAGTGAATACATATTTAGAATTGATATGTCTTCTTGTTGTATTGTTCTGTTGACCAGTATATAGTATTCATTTTTGACTTTCTTCCACTTTGTTGGTTTAAATACATTTATATCTGCAAATAAGATTGTGATACTGCCTTTCTTCTGATCTCCATTTGCCTTCAATACTGTTTTCCAACCCTTCATCCTAAGTCTTATTTTGTACTTAGAAGTTAAATGTGTCTCCTAATGACATCATATAGTTGGCTTGTGCTTTTTTATCCAGTCAGCCAACCAGGGTCTGTTCAGTGGGGAATTTAAGTCATTCACATTTATTGAGAGAATTGAAAAGTATGGTCAAGTACGGTTCATCTAATTTTGTGAAGGCTCATTGCCAATTTTTATCCTTTGCATCATTGTGGAAGTTGGATTTTGTACCTTAGTTTCTGGGTGTCTACTTTGCTGGTGGTCCAATGTAATGATTAGAGTGAAGAATAGGACATAGTACTTCCTGCAGAGCTTGTCTTGTGGCAAATTTCATCAATGTTTGCATGTTAGCAAAAGATTTTATTTTTCAATTCAGTATGAAACTTAGTTTAGCAGGTTACAGAATCCCAGGGTGAATACCATTTTGTTTCAAAAGGTTAAAGGTAGATGTCCATGCTCTTCTGCCTTGAAAAGTTTCAGCTGAAAAGTTCATTGAAACCCTGATGGATCTCCACCTGTAGGTCAGTTGGTGCTTAATCCAGGCTGCTTGCAAAATTTACTCTTTCATTTTGACCTTGGCCAGTTTCATTACATTATGTCTGAAAGATGTTCTGTTAGTATTGATATGAACCAGGGTTCAATATCCAACTAAAAGGAATGCGTCTAAATCTTTGATGATGCTTGGAAATTTTTATTTTTTATATCCTCCAGTAGGGCTTCCATACATTCGGTTCATTCTTTTCTCCTTCATGAATACTTATAATTCATATGTTTGCATGCTTCATGAAGTCCCATAATTTTCTAAGAGATTGCTCTGTTTTTATTCTATTTTTCACTGCCTCTCTAAATGCCTGAATTAGCTCAAGAGCCTTTTCCTCTATCTCTGAGATTCCTTCATTGCATGTTCAAAATCATTATTGATACTTTCTACTACATCTTTGTTTCCTTTTTTTAAATTAAATCATAGCTGTGTACATTAATGCAATCATGAGGCACCATACACTGGTTTTATATACCATTTGACATATATTAATCACACTGGTTAGCATGGCCTTCCTGACATTTTCTTAGTTATTGTGTTAAGACATTTATATTCTACATTTAGTAAGTTTTACATGTACCCTTGTAAGATGCATTGTAGGTATAAAACCCACCAATCATCCTCCCTTGTCCCACCCTTCCCCTCGCTCCCCTTCCTCTCTCCCTTCCCCATATAATGAGGTTATAAATGGGTTATATCTTTCTAAGAAAGCCATAAATTAGTTTCATAGTAGGGCTGAGTACAATGGATACTTTTTCTTCCATTCTTTTTTTTCTTTTCTTTTCTTTTTTTTTTATTAAATCATACCAGTGTACATTAATGCAACCATGGGACTTGTTTTATTTTTTTCTTCCATTCTTGAGATACTTCACTAAGAAGAATGTGTTCCAGCTCCATCCACATAAACATGAAAGAGGTAAAGTCTCTATCTTTCTTTAAGGCTGAATAATATTCCATGGTGTATATATATAACAATTTATTAATCCATTCGTGGCACTCAGGCTTTTTCCATAACTTAGCAATTATGAATTGGGCTGCAATAAATATTCTGGTACAAATATCTTTGTTATAATATGATTTTTGGGCTGCTGGGTATATACCTAGTAGAGGAATTATAGGATTGAATGGCAGGTCTATTTTTAGATCTCTAAGTGTTCTCCAAAAATCTTTCCAAAAGGAATGTGTTAATTTGCATTCCCACCAGCAGTGTAGAAGTGTTCCCTTTTCTCCACATCCACGCCAACATCTCTGGTCTTGGGATTTTGTGATATGGGCTAATCTTACTGGAGTTAGATGATATCTCAAAGTAGTTTTGATTTGCATTTCTCTGATGATTAAGAATGATGAGCAGTTTTTCATATGTCTGTAGGCCGTGCGCCTGTCTTCTTCAGAGAAATTTCTCTTCAAGTTCCTTGCCCACCCTGAGATGGGATCACTTGTTCTTTTCTTGCTTATACGTTTGAGTTCTCTGTGGATTCTGGTTATTAAACCTTTGTCGGAGACATAACTTGCAAATATCATTTCCCATTCTGAGGGCTACCTGCTTGATTTACTTACTTTGTTCTTGGCTGTGTAGAAGGCTTTTAGTTTGATCAGGTCCCAGTAGTATATTTTTGAAGCTGCTTCAATTGCCCGGAGGGTCCTCCTCATAAAATATTTGCCCAGACCGATTTCTTCAAGAATTTTCCCTGAACTTTCTTCTAGTATTTTTATAGTTTCACGTCTTAAGTTTAAATCTTTAATCCAGTGAGAGTCTATCTTAGTTAATGGTGAAAGATATGGGTCCAGTTTCAGTCTTCTACAAGTAGGCAGCAAGTTCACCCAGCACCATTTGTTAAATGGGGAATCTTTTCCCCACTGAATTTTTTTAATTGGCTTGTCAAAGATCAAATAACAGTAAGTAGCTGGGTTTATCTCTTGGTTCTCTATTCTGTTCCATACATCTACCTCTCTATTTTTGTGCCAGTACCATGCTGCTTTAACCACTATTGATTTATAGTATAGTCTGAGGTCTGGTAGCATGATTCCTCCTGCTTTGTTTTTATTTCTGAGTAATGTCTTGGCTATTTGAGGTTTTTCTGATTCCATATGAAATGAAGTATTATTTTTTCAGGATCTTTAAAATATGACAGTAGAGTTTTAATGGGGATTGCATTAAAAATGTATATTGCTTTGGGTAGTATGGACATTTTAACAAGGTTGATTCTTCTCAGCTTCCCAGCCATGAGCATGGTATGTTTTTCCATTTGTTAACATTTTCAGTTATTCAGCTATTTCTTTTCTTAGAGTTTCATAGTTCTCTTTATAGAGCTCCTTCACGTCCTTTGTTAGTTAAAATCCCAAATATTTCATCTTCTTTGGCACGACTGTGAATGGAAGACTCCTTAAGTGTTTTTTCAGCTTGACTGTTGTTGGTATACATAAAGGCTACCAATTTATGAATGTTGATTTTGTAACCTGAGATGCTTCTGTATTCCTTGATCACTTCTAAGAGCTTTGTAGTAGAATCTCTGGTGCTTTCCAGGTATACAATCATATCATCTGTGAAGAACGAAATTTTGATCTCTTCTGACCCTATATGGATACCATTGATCGCCTTTTCTTCCCTAATTGCGATGGCTAAAACTTCTATTATAATGTTAAAAAGCAGTGGAGACAATGTGGAACCATGCCTGGTTCCTGATCTGAGTGGAAATGATTTTAATTTAACTCCATTCAATATAATATTGACTGTGGGTTTGCTGTAGATGGCCTCTATCAGTTCAAGAAATGTCCCTTATATACCAATTTTCTTAAGTGTTCTGATCATGAAGTGATGCTGAATATTATCAAAAGATTTTTCTGCATCAAGTGAGAGAATCATATGGTCTTTGTTTTTTAATTTGTTTATGTGCTGTTTATACTTATAGATTTATCTATATTGAAGAAGGCTTGAGACCTTGGGATAAAAACGACTTAGTTATGATGTATAATTTGTTTGATGTGTTTCTGGATTCTGTTTGTTAGGATCTCGTTGAATATTTTTGCATCTATATTCATTAGTGATATTGGTCTATAATTTTCTTTTCTTGTTGGGTCTTATCCTTGTGTGAGGATCAGGGTGATGTTTGCTTCATAGCACGTGTTTGGTTGTCTTCCTTCTTTTTCTATATTTTGTAACAGGTTGAGTAATATAGGTACTAGTTCCTCTTTAAACTTGGTAGAATTCTGAAGTGAAGCCATCTGGCCCCGGGCTTTTCTTTCTAAGGACATTTCGTATGGTTGATGCTATTTCGGACTTTATATAGGCCTGTTCAACATTTCCACTTGATTTTGGCTAAGTCTTGGAAGGTGACGTGCTTCCAAATATTGGTCCATTTCCTTCAGATTTTCATATTTCTGAGAATAAATTTTCTTATAATATTCATTAAGGATTTATTGAATTTTTGAGAAGTCTTGTTATTTCATCTTTGTCATTTCTGATTGATGAAATTAGAGATTTTACTCTTTTTTTCTTGTTAGATTAGCCAAAGTTTTATCTATTTTATTGACCTTTTCAAAAAACCAACTTTTTGATTTATTGATCTGTTGTATAATTGTTCTGTTTTCAATTTCATTTAATTCTGCTCTAATTTTGGTTATTTCTTTTCTCTACTGGGGTTGGGGTTGGAATGTACTTCCTTTTCCAGTTGCTTGAGATGTCCCATTAAGTTGTTAACTTCCTCTATTTCCGTTCTCTTGAGGAAGGCTTGTAGTGCTATAAATTTTCCTTATAAGACTGCTTTTGCGGTATCCCAGAGGTTCTGATAATTCGTGTCTTCATTGTCGTTTTGTTCCAAAAATTTGGCAATTTCCTTCTTAATCTCATCTATGACTCAGCTATCATTCAGCATAAGGTTATTTAATTTCCATGTTTTTGTATGAATATGCAGATTCCCCTTGTTACTGAGTTCAACTTTTATTCCATGGTGGTCCGAGAAGATGCAAAGAATAATTTCTATTCCTTTAAATTTAGTGAGGTTAGACTTGTGACCTAAGCTGTGATCAATTTTGGAGTATGTTCCGTGGGCTGATGAGAAGCATGTATATTCGGTTTTGTTGGGATGAAATGTTCTGTAGATATCTGCTAAATCCAAATGTTGGATGGTTAGGTTTAAATCTAAAATTTCTTTTCTCAGCTTCTTATTGGAGGATCTATCCAACACTGCCAGAGGAGTGTTAAAATCTCCTTGTATTATGGAGCTGGAGGAAATCAAGTTGCTCATGTCTGTTAGAGTTTTTCTTATTAATTGAGGAATATTCTGGTTGGGTGCATAAATATTAATAATTGAAATCTCATCGTATTGAGTATTACCCTTAACCAATATTAAGTGACCATTCTTATCGTTCATTATTTTTGTTGGTTTAAAGCCTATTGTATCTGCAAATAGAATTGCAACACCTTTTTTCTGATTTCCATTTAATGGAAATATGGACGATCATCCTTTAACCCTGCATCTATATTTAGCTTTTAAAATAAGATGAGATTGTTGTATGCAGCAAATATCTGGCCCGAGTTTTTGTATCCAGTCAGCCAACTGTACCTCTTTAGAGGACATTTTAAGCCATTCACAGTAATGGAGAATATTGGTAAGTCTGGAAAAATTTTTTGTATCCAGTTTTTCGAAAGTCCAGTGGACATTTTTAATCCTTTCACCACTGTGGAAGTTGGAGTTGATCCAAAGTTTCTGAGTGAGTTTAATTTTGTGGTAGAGGATTGGGCTGGTCATTATGGACTATAGGTCTGAGAATATCCTGAAGAGCTGGTTTGGTTATGCCAAATTTCTTCAACATGTGAATGTTATTAAAGTATTTAATTTCTCCATCATAAATGAAACTCAGTTTAGCTGGATACAGGATCCAGGGTTGAATGTTAGTTTGTTTAGGGAGATTAAAAGTCGATGAACACCCTCTTCTGGCTTGAAAGGTTTCAGCAGAGATATCTGCAGTCATTCTAATATACTTTTCTTTGTAGGTTATGGTTTTCTTACATTTGACTTCTTTCAGAATTTTTTCCTTCATATTAACGTTAGTGAAGTTAATTCTGATGTGCTTGGGTGATGTCTTATTCGGGTTGAGTCATGCTGGGTTTCTGAAACTGTCTGCTATCTGAATTCCAGAATCTCTTGGCATGTCTGGAAAATTCTCTTTCATAATTTCATGGAGAAGAGCCTCTGTGCCTTGCAAAGCCATTTCATCACTTTCAGGGATTCCAATGAGGCAGATATTAGCCTTCTTCAAATTATCCCAGACCTCTCTCAGAGAATGATCCATTTTTTCCCTCCCCATTCCTCTTCCTCTTTGAGTATTTGGGAGCATTCAAAAGCTTTGTCTTCAATGTCAGAAATCCTTTCTTTTGCTTGCTGCACTCTGTCACTGAGGGATTCTACAGTATTTTTCAGATCTTTGAGGCCTGCAAATTCTTGCTTCAATGTGTCAAAATCTTTGTTGGTTTTGTCTTTAAGTTCATTGAATGCTGAGACAACTTTTGAATTGCTCCTCAAATTTCTAATTCCAACTTTTGAATTGGTTCTCGAATTTCTAATTCCAACTTTTCCTCCATTCTATTAATCTTGCTTGCAATCCAAATTCTGAATTCGATTTCTGACAGCTCGGCCATCTGTTTATGAATGAGATCTTCAGTTACAGCTGCCATATCTTTCCTTGGGAGGGTTGATCTACTCTGGCTATTCATGTTACCAGAGTTCTTCCACTGATTTCATCCCATGATTATTTTACAGCATTTGACTAGATGAGTCGATAAAGAAAAGTTGGGTTCTGGGCTCCAGGAGTAGTGATTAAACAGCCCTTTGCCCCAAAGCTGGGACTGGTGTCAGTACCTTTTCCCTGGAGCTTTGCCGAGAACCTGTACAGTGCTATGGCCTGAGAAACTGGGCACCTGCTTGGTGTGGTGGGGATAAGTGGCTCTGTTTTCTTTTCAGCTGGTTCTGTCTGACTCTATTGAAACAGTTACTCTGGGTTAAAGTCTCAGCTATGGAGAAATACCAGCTATTAAATCACCCCACCCCCCATCCCAACAATTGGAAAAGGAAAATCAAACCTTCCTACAACCACACACCCAGGGTGCCACTTGGATAGTCCTCAGATGATTTGCTCCATTCAAAAGGTCCAAATCAATTGTATCAGTCAGCACCTGTCCCAGGTGGGAGAGTTTAAAAGGTCTCTGGCAACTAGATTGCAGGGGTCTGCGGACAACTCAAATATGACTTGCTCTGGTGCTCCGTGAGGTCAGGAGTTCCCATCCTGCAAATAGATTAGTCTGGGAAGGTTGGTGCCTCCTTCCTCACCATGCACGTCTGTCACACCCAGTCACTGATAACCCCACAGGGCTGTGACCCAATTGCCTCTAATGAGAAGATGCTCCAGGTGTTTGCATCTGCCTGAATCTCAGGGAGATCTATGTCTCCTCAGGCAGTCTGCTGCTCTCTGCCACTATCTGGCAAGCAGAGGTGAGGCCTGACAACCTCGGGTGTTTAATGGAGGCTGGGGCTGTTCACTCAGTTCCAGCCCTGCCCCTGATTGATGTTACTGACAGAACAGAACAACTTCGCAGAATTTGTTTCTGTCCCTGCTAAATTCTCCTGCAGAAGAGAAGCTGTTTTGTGTTCACAGAACCTGCACTCAGGCCCTGTCTGTGTTGCTACCCTGTAGTTTGCATTCACAGCATGGTTAGGTGTCAGTTCTAGCCTCCTGCCCTTATTGGTCTGGGCTAATAATCCTCTGGGGGCTGGGTGCATCTTAGGCTCAGTAAAGTGATCCTCTGGGTCAGCCATGCTGTGAGAATCAGCCAGCTCTACATGTGCGTTTTCTAGTCTCTACGCTCCACCCAGGCCGGTAGTGCCTCAGGCAAACCGTTTAGTCATGGGGCCTGTGTTTCCATGCCAGATCTTTTCTGCCAGTGGCTACCACCATAGAAGATGCTCATCCCCCTCTGCTTGCCGAGAGAGACAGGGGGTGTGACTCTGGAATATCCAGGGGTGAGCTCTATTGTTACCAAAAACAGCTGCTGCTCTGTGCCTCAGGGCACCACCACTCCTTGTGTGGTTCCCTGCCAGCCAACTGTCCTCTCTTCACTCCTGTGCCACAGAATCATCACTGACCAGCAGCAGTCCATGCCCTGTCCACACCTATCAAAATACTCAAGAATCTGGACTCCTGTGGGAGAGGCTTCCAGGCCTGAGAGTGAGAGTGGAGGGGAGTCCTTGGAATTCAGAATTGCAGGTAGAGAATATATACAGTTTTATGCCTGGTAGGAGAGTGTCATGGCACCTTAGTAGGGGAAGTAGGTCCAGTTCTTAGAGTGTATCTCCCATGCGATATAATGGGAGGACTTTTGAACTCTGCTGGTTTGTTTATGGGGTACTCCGAGAAATTCTCATGGGGGAGGGGACTCCCGTCTGCTTGGTGATGTATTTTGTACCTTTTGTTTGTATCCTAAGGGTCACAGCTCACCTCAGCAGGGTTGATGTGCGTTCTTCAACCTTCTGTCTTGGTGCAGCTCTAATCTGCCAGGTTACTTGTTAAATTTCTGTCCTAACCCTAACCCTCACCCTAACTCTCCTTCTGGATGGAAATCTTTCTCTTGGCATCCAAGCCCCATGCACCACCTTGGACCTGCACCTCAGGACGTCAAGTCCGGTCCTGGGCTCCATGACAGACCTGTGGCACCTTTGGTTCAGGAATTGCCTCTACTTTTTCTGTTCTGTCCTTTCCTAGTTTTGATATCAGGTTGATACTGGCTTCATAGAATGAGTTAGGGACTGTTATTGTTTTTATCCTTCTGTTTCCAATATCCTTTTCTACATATAGATAATTTATTTTGGATTTTGACCTCAGACCCTCTGGTCTTGCTACACTCATTTATTAATTCTATAGATTTTATGTTGGGTTTCTTGCAATTATATACATAAATAATCATTCCATCTACAAATATGAAAAGTGTTCTTCTTGGCTTTCCAATCTGTAAGCCTTTTTTATTTTTTTCCCTTGACTTATTACACTATCTCAGATATACAGTATAATGGTCAATAGAAGTGGTGACAGTGGACATCTCTGCCTTGTCCCTATTTTTTTAGGAGGAGAGCCCTCGGTCTTTTATCAAGTATTTTTCTGGTTTCTTTTTTATAGATTATCTTTATTGTCTGTAGGTTTTTGAGACTTTTTATTCATATATAGATATTAAACTTTGTCAAATGTTTTCCTTACATCAATTGATAGGATCTCTAGGTTTTACTTCTCCAGTTTGTCAATTTGATGGATTACATTCATTGATTTACACGATAATCTCCCACAAAACCATGACTTAGAGACAAGAAATACAGTATCTTACTCAATTGGAAATTAAAATTTTAATTAATGATTGTCTGCACTCAGATGATGGAAAGCAAGATGTTTGGATACTATGTTTCTTCAACACTAATTCTTAGTTACACTTGTCCCATCTCGATGTCCACCAAATTGTATTTTATGTTACCTCTTTTTTAAAAAAAAAATTTTTTATTTCAAAATATTAATGGGTTCAAGTGCCCTTGTTATATGGATGAATGAGTAATGCTGAGTTCAGAGCTTTTAGTGTTCCCAACATCAGAATAGTGTATGCTATAGGTAAGATTTTATTATTCTCACACTCACACTTCTTAGTTTCTAATGCATGGTATATGTTAGTTAACAACTTATTGAGGGTCCTAACTTAACTTTGGAAAGGGATCTCCTAAAATATAATATTCCCTAAAGAAGGATCCTATATTTTCCCTCCTCTATTGAGGTTTAAATTGCCTAGTGGACAACCTGCTCTATCACTGCCATACTTATTGTTAAGATCCTTACCAGCTGGGCCTTAGTCGAAGAAGACAGAGAGTGGTTGTGCAAAATTTTATAGTCCACTGGATCTTCTACTTAAGTGAACATCTGGAAGGCAAGAATGCCCTTCCTAGCCTCAGGCATGCTCCTTTAGATAAAAATTCTCAGCAGCTACTTCCTAGAGACATTCCTTCTATTGCAGGGCATCCCTATTGGCCCTATTTGGACTAATCAGTTAATAATAATAATAAAAAAACTTGGGTGGATTAAAATTATCAGCCAACCACAAGGATGTACTGAATGCCATTTTCTACCAAAGTCAGACAAAAAAAATAAATGTTTTCAACAAAGGGAGGCCCATAAGGGTGATGATATGGGTCCCTGAAACCCCAACTATCAAGATCCCAAGTGGACTTTCTGGTACTAGGAACACTGAGATGTAGGCTTTCCAAACCGCTTAAGGTCAGAGAACACTGTCTCAGAACTATAGAACATCTAATAATTTCAAATGGTCCAGCAGTACCCTTTTCTCAGGCAAACCCCAGGCCATTAATTTCCAGGGGCTCTGCCACTAAATAGTTTCCCTAGCTCCCTCAGACTTTGTCAGTGGTAATCTCTGGCTTTATATACTAAAGACTTGGCATTCCTTTGGTGCCCCAGGCATCTTCCAGGTCACATGGCCATAAACAATCCCAGTGGTCCACTGTTATCTTCATAATACTCAACACTTCACAATACTGAACAGCAACAGAGGTCTTAAATGATATGGAGTCTCAGGCCTCTTGAATTCCTGGGGGTATTTCCAATATGTAGCAGGTGTGATATCGGAAATACCCCCGGTAACTGAATGATTCTAATATCATTGTGTGATTTTGCTATGGTCATAACCTCCATTTTATTGGCCACCCTGATAATTGGCACTTGGTGACCTGGCTCAAAGGGCAATAAGCTGGCTCAAAATAAAAATGGTTGGGTTAATTATTGGGAAAGCCAAAAGGACCCTATTAATATTTCTGATGTGGGAAAAAGTTGCTAATCCCCTCCATATGGATACATTTGAATTCTAAGTCATGGACTCCCTACTCTGACTCCCCATTCCAGAGCTCCTCCCTATACTTCATTTATCCATCCTTTTCTTTTTTTTAATTTATTTTTATTAAATCATAGCTGTGTACATTAGTATGATCATGGGGCACCATACACTTGGTTCATAGATCGTTTGACACATTTTCATCACACTAGTGAACATAGCTTTTGTAGCATTTTCTTAGTTATTTTGCTAAGACCTTTACATTCGACATTTACTAGGATCCTTTTCTGACCCAAGAACAACTAACAAAAAATTGACACCCAGGGCCACAGTGTATAATACACTGGGACCCACTGGCAATAGACATAACAGTGAAATAGCCAACATTACTTTTCTACTTTTCTGGAAAGCATGCATTACCACTCCCTAAAGCTTTCCCCCATTGTGATAGATTTAAGGGTTAGCTAATTTCAAGCCCTTCCTGACAGGAAATAAAAGTATTGGCATGCAGATCAATGCCCACCACCATGTAGAACTTGCAGAAAGGCCAAAAAGATCCCAAGATGGCCCTTGATGCCAATATCCTACAACAGTATGCCTGAGGCTATGTATTTCCCACCACAGGAAGCTGGCCTCTGGGACAGCCCCAGGACACATATGGCCCCTATTGTTATAAACATACAGCCTCTGAAGTCCACAGACTACCCCTAAAAACTTGAAAATGTTACTGTAGAACTTTTTGGTTATCAGTGGCCTGGCTATGCTTGATGTGGCTGATGGCTCGGATCTGGACACAGTTTCCCCTGCTCAATGCTAGACCACCTGGGCAAAATTGCATCCATGGTATCATCCCTATATTTAGTATACCACTCTTCCTCTACAAAATTATACACTAGGCATGTTACATTGCCCTGAACAGCCATTAAAATGAACAAAAAAATAATGTAGACTCAGAATCTGTAGCACAGTGGTTATGGCACCAGCTAATTCAAACCTGGCCCAGGCCAGCTAAACAACTGCAACAAAAAAATAGCCAGGCATCATGGCAGGCACCTGTAGTCCCAGCTGCTTGGGAGGCTGAGGCAAGAGAATTGCTTAAGCCCAAGAGTTTGAAGTTGCTGTGAGCTGTGATGCCACGATACTCTACCGAGGGTGACATAGGGAGACTCTGTCTCAAAAAAAAAAAAATATGGTCCTACATTTGTAGTGATTCCCTGAGCTATCTTTAGCAGTTATGATGATAAACTTTCTGACCTTAACTTGTGGCTCCATGTCCTAGATTTGGCTCAAGAGTCATACTGGCCCTAGGAGCCCATCCTGGAGAGTGACTATAGTCCAGCCAGCCACAGCATCACAAAGGATGACCAGAACCCTGACAATAACCACATTCTAGACTCCTGGATTGCAAGCCTTTCTTACCCCATCCTCCACATTGTGTGCAATAAACCCCACTTTCATAACCACTCTGACTTAGAGTCCTCACACTCACCCTGGGAGAACAAACACCATTCCCACCAGGGCTAAAACTTTGCCCTCTTTTGTATCCTAATTCAAGGCTACTGCTTAAGGCTAGGCCCTGGGCTAATTTGTGTCCACACATGGCTGAAGTTATATCCCAGTAGCTGGACTCCACACAATGTCAGGCTTACTATCTATCTGCTCCCACAGATAGGACACCCACTTACTTGCCACATGCCTGCTGAATCTTAAGTTTATGAAACAAATCTGTAAAAGCATTCATCCCAAATATTATTATGTTAAGCCCGTAGGATTTTCTCTGTGCTCTCCAGGGCCAGATTAATGGGACACTGATGTTACCAGGTATGGTGCCAGGCCAGTGAGTCCTGGTCATGCACCTATCCAGATGTATTTGTTTTCCTATGCTCACATAACATAACTGGATACCACTCTTCCTCTTGCCCTAAGTACTAAAGGACACTGAGCCTAGAGAGAAAGGGTGGTTCACATGTGCCACTCTCTGAGATAACGCCTGCCTGATGTCCTGCCTCCCTAAACTCACTCTTAGAAACCTCCCCTGCACACCACTAAGGATTCTATTTCTCACTCTAACCCCCTGCTGCCCCCACACTTTCCACATGGGATATAAGAAATTAGTGCCCCCTCACTTGCAGGCACTATTCAAAAATCCCACAGGCATTTCCTGACCTGTATATACTTGTGTTTCCTGTATACATTTTCAGGTGTTCCCTTCAGACCACCATCTTCCTCTCCCTTCCTCAGAGACTCTCATCACTTCACTTTTTCTTTTGGGACAGAGTCTCTCTCTGTAACCCAGGCTAGACTGACCTGGCATTGGCCTAGTTCACAATAGCCTCAAACTCCTGGGCTCAATCCTCCTGAGTGGCTGGGACTACAGGCATGCCACCATCAGGCCTGGCTAATGTTTTCTATTTTTAATAAGACACGAGGACTTGCTCTTGCTGAGGCTGGTCTCCAACTCTGGAGCTCAAAAGCTTCTCCAATCTCAGCCTACCAGAGTGCAAGGATGATAGGTGTGAGCCATTCAGCCCAGTCTCCCTTCACTTTATGTATGCCTGAGGGAGTAAGAAACCTGTGAATTCCCTGAGTTCAATTGCTTGCACTGGTGTGGACTGTTCTGAGATTGATTTCTTTAAAGCACTGAGAGGTGTTCCAGGAGAGGTTCTTAGGTGTGCCACAAACAGTTTTAAAGATCATGAATTAAATTATTTTTGAAGGAAGATCAAAGCATAGTGAGTATGTTCTTTTTTTCCAAACTTTTTTTGATCAGCATAATTTAAGTGTGCCACTGAAGTTTAACTATAGGTTCAAGTGTGCTGTGAGATTAAAAAGGTTTAAAAACATTGCTTTAAAGAAAAGGAAGTGACAGACCAGGCAGCTGGCTATGTAGAGTAGATAATAACACCACAAAGACAAGAACACATCAACTGCAATGTTCATACAATAGAATATCATTCAGCCATAAAAAAGAATACACTACTGATAAACAGACTCTGACAATGTCAGTAGGAGAATAGATAAACAAACTGTGATGTATTCTTACCACAAAATACCTCTAAGCAACAACATGAACAAACTATTGATACACACAACAACATGAATGAATCTCAAAAACACATGAGAGTGAACGAAAGAAGCCAGAAAAAAAATGAGCACATACTGTGTTCCAATTTATATAATGTTCCAGAATAAGCAAAACTAGTCTACAGTGATAGAGATCAGAAAAATGGTTTGGGGGTGTAGGGATAAAGGGAGGGAATGGGCAGATATTAACTGGAGAGGAACACAAAGGAACATTCTGCCGTAATTAGAGTCATCTACATTCTCATCTGTCTCATGGTTACGGAGGTGTGTGTACTTGACAAGAGTCACTAATCTTTATGCTTATCATCTGGATATGTGCATTTTCATGTATGTAATTTGCACCTCAATTTAAGGTGCTCTCAGTATAAGCAAAGAAACAAAGACAGATAAATATTGCTATCCCAGCTTTCTTTTTGTTGTTATATTTTTCCCACCCTTATTCTCAATTTTTCTGTGTCTTTTTAACATAAATGTATTTCTTAGTTTTTATTTTTGAAATTCCACTTGAGAGTATCTTTTAAATGATGAGTTTAGCAGATTTACATTATTACATTTACTATAATTATTTCACATTTGCACTTACTCATGACATATTTCATCTTCTGTGGACAAGCCATTGATCAACAGTACTGGATATTTAGAAACTTCACTGGACAGAGGCTGGTGGGTATGAACATCTGTGGGTGGAGGCATATGGGGGATGACTGTGGCCTGAAAAAGGTGAAACTGAACTAGCCAACTGATAATTTTCTTATGGATTGAACAGCAATGGACATACAGCCCCACTTATGCAATTTTGAAAAATAAGAATTCAAAGGAGAACTTGACATAATATAACATTAAGCATATGGTAAGGATACCTTAATTAGGACAAAGTCGAGTCGACTTGAGACAAGATCAACAGAGAAGAACATGAGTTCCAGAGATATACGAAATATACAGATACTTTTAAATTTTGTTGGCACTTAAAGTCCAGGTTGAGGTGATGGACACATAAAAAGTATATACTCTAAATCTTCAAAATTAAAAGCCTCACTCTTTTTTTTTAATTATTCCTGGGGATTCATTGAGGGTACAATAAGCCAGGTTACAATGATTGCATTTGTTAGGTACAGTCTCTCTTGCAATCATGTCTTGCCCCCAAAAGGTGTGGCACACACCAAGACCCCACCCCCCTCAATCCTTCCCTCTCTCTGCTCTTCCTTTCCCCAACCCTCCCTCCTTCTTTCTCTCTCTGCTCTCCCCAAGAATAATAATAATAATAAAAAGAGCTTTCTGGGCTTGGCACCTAGCTCAGTGGCTAGGACATCAGCCACTTACAATGGAGCTGGGGAGTTTAAATCCAGCCCCGATCTGCCAAACAACAATGACAACTACAACCTAAACTTAGCCTGGTGTTGTGGTAGGCGCCTGTATTACTGGCGACTTGGGAAGCTGAGGCAGGAGAATCACTTAAGCCCAAGAGTTTGAGGTTGCTGTGAGTTGTTATGCCATGGCACTATACCCTCAGGGCGAGATCTTAAGACTCTGTCTTCAAAAAACAAAAAATTGGGTGGCACCTGTGGCTCAGTGGGTAGGGCGCTGGTCCCATATACAGAGGGTGGTGGGTTCAAACCCGGCCCTGGCCAAACTACAAAGAACAAATAGCCGGGAGTTGTGGCGGGGGCCTGTAGTCCCAGCTACTCGGGAGGCTGAGGCAAAGAGAATCGCCTAACCCCAGGAACTGGAGGTTGCTGTGAACTGTGCGACACCACGGCACTCTACCGAGGGCAATAATGTGAGACTCTGTCTCTACAAAAAAAAAAAAAAAAAAAGAAAGCCTCACTCTTAAAAGGTTGGTGATTATCTTTTTAGATCCAGTTCTAGTCTATACTAATGTATTTGTACCTACAGAAGTGTAGTTTAGTTTTACTTGTCTTAATAAATGACATCAAATTCTAAATATTGTTCCATGACATTTTAAAAATCAAGGTCGATTTTTTTTACAGGCATATATTTAAATTTTCTTTAATCTTTTTAACTTATGCACGACATTTAATCACAGGGTAGATTTGTAAATCATTCCCTTATGGATGAATATCACTATTCTTTTCACTTTTGTTCATTATTATAAAAAATGGCAATGGCAATTATTGTGTACATCTTCTTGTGCACACGCTTGAGTGGGTCTCTAGGATTAGGGTAGCCAGAGTTAGCAAATCATAGAACAGGAAACTCATTTAAATAGGAATTGCACATGCACAATGAACAACTGCTTAACACACGGCAATTGCTTTAGAATAGGTATATCTCAAATACCAGAGAAGACACACTCACACGTAAAAAAGTACTTGCTTTGTTGTTGATCTGAAATTCAAGTTTAACTGGGCATCCTGTATTTTTTTTTTTTATTGTTGAGGATTCATTGAGGGTACAAGAAACCAGGTTACACTTATTGCATTTGTTAGGTACAGTCCCTCTTACAATTGTGTCTTGCCCCAAAAAGTTGTGGCACACACCAAGACCCCACCACCTCCCTCCTTCCCTCTGTCTGCTCTTTCTTTCCCCCACGCGCTCCCTCCTTCTCTCTCTCTCTGCTGTCCCGTTCCCCCACCCCCACCATTAATGGTCCTCATATCAAAATTGAATACATAGGATTCATGCTTCTCCATTCTTGTGATGCTTTACTAAGAATAATGTGTTCCACTTCCATCCAGGTTAATACAAAGGCCGTAAAGTCTCCATTTTTCTTAATGGCTGAATAGTATTCTATGGTATACATATACCACAGCTTGTTACTCCATTCCTTGGTGGACATTTAGGCTGTTTCCACATTTTGGGGATTGTAAATTGAGCTGCAATAAACAGTCCAGTGCAAGTGTCCTTATGATAAAAGGATTTTTTTTTCCTTCTGGATAGATGCCCAGTAATGGGATTGCAGGATCAAATGGGTGGTCTAGCTTGTGTTCTTGGAGGGTTCTCCATAATTCCTTCCAAAAGGATTGTACTAGTTTGTGGTCCCACCAGCAGTGTTAAAGTTCTCCTTTCTCTCCACATCCAGGCCAGCATGTGCAGTTTTGAGATTTTGTGATGTGGGCCATTCTCACTGGGGTTAGATGATATCTCAGGTTAGTTTTCATTTGCATTTCTCTAATATTTAGGGACAATGAGCATTTTTTTCATATGTCTGTTAGCCATTCATCTGTCTTCTTTAGAGAAGGTTCTATTCATCTCTCTTCCCCATTGATATATGGGGTCGTTGGCTTTTTTTATATGGATTACTTTGAGCTCTCTATAGATCCTAGTTATCAAGCGTTTGTCTGATTCAAAATATGCAAATATCCTTTCCCATTGTGTAGGTTGTCTGTTTGCTTTGGTTGTTTTCTCATTAGCTCTACAGAAGCTTTTTGGTTTAATTAAATCTCATTTGTTTATTTTTGTTGTTGTTGAAATTGCCACGGCAGTCTTCTTCATAAAGTCTTTCCCCAGGCCAAATACCCTGTTTCCCAGAAAATAAGTGTCTTATTTTAAGGTGTGCTCCCAAAGATGCGCTAGGTCTTATTTTCAGGGGACGTCTTATGTTTCCTGTAAGTAGGTCTTATTTTCGGAGGATATCTTATTTTCAGGGAAACAGGGTACCTTCCAGTGTTTTTTATATGCTCTCTTTCAGGATTTTTCTTCTTTGATGCCTTAAATTTAAATCCTTTATCCATCTTAAATCAATTTTTTGTGAGTGGAGAAAGGTGTGGCTCCAGTTTTAGTCTTTCACATGTGGATATCCAGTTCTGCCAGCACTATTTATTGAATAGGGGGTCTTCCCCCCCAGTGTATGTTCTTCTTTGGTTTATCGAAGATTAGGTGGCTGTAAGATGTTAGTTTAATTTCCTGGTTTTCTATTAGATTCCAAATGTGTACGTCTCTATTTTTGTGCCAGTAGCATGCTGTCTTGACCACTATTTCCTTTTAGTACAGCCTATACTCTGGTATGCTGATGCCCCCAGCTTTGATTTTATTACTAAGCACTGCCTTAGCTATATGGGTTTTTTTCTGGTTCCACACAAAATGCAGAATCATTTTTTCCAAGTCTTGAAAGTACAATGTTGGTATTTTAATAGGGATGGCAATGAATCTGTAGATTGCTTTGGGAAGTATAGACATTTTAGCAATGTTGATTCTTCCCAGCCATGAGCATGATATGTTCTGCCATTTGATAATATCCTCTGCTATTTCCTTTCTTAGAGTTTCATTATTTTTGTTGCAGAGGTCCTTCTCCTCTTTTGTTAGGTATTTTCCTAGAAAATTCTCCAAAGAAAATTTTTCATTTTCTTTGAAGCTATGGTAAAAGGAGTTGTGTCTTTAATTAGCCTCTCATCTTGGCCATTATTGGTGTATACAAAGGCTACTGACCCGTGGACATTGATTATATATTCTGAGACATTACTGTATTTTTTTCATGACTCCCAGGAGTCTTGTGGTTGAGTCATTGGGGTTCTCTAAGTATAAGATCATATCTTCATCAAAGAGGGAGAGTTTGACCTCCTCTGCTCCCATTTGGATGCCCTTTATTTCTTTCTCTTGCCTAATTGAATTGGCTAGAACTTCCAGCACTATGTTGAATAGTAATGGGGACAGAGGACAACCTTGTCTGGTTCCAGTTCTAAGTAAAAAAGCTTTCAGTTTTAGTCCATTCAGTAAAATATTAGCTGTTGGTTTGTCATAGATACCTTCAACCAGTTTAAGAAATGTGCCACCTATATTCTTCATTGTTCTAATTAGAAAAGGATGCTGTATTTTATTGAATGTGTTTTCTACATCTATTGTGAGAATCGAATCATCTTTCTTTTTGCTTCTGTTGATATGATGAATAAAGTTTATGGACTTGCATATGTGAAACCAGCCTTGCATCCCTGGGATAAAACTTACTTTATCATGACATATGATTTTTTTGATGATAATTTGTAATCTTTTGGCTAGGATTTTGTTGAGAATTTTTCATCTATATTTATTAGTGAAATTGGTCTGAAGTTCTCCTTTTCAGTTGGATCTTTTCCTGGTTTTGGTATCAAGGTGATGTTTGCTTCATAGAATGTGTTGGGGAAGATTCCTTCATCCTCAATTTTTGGGAATAATTTATGCAGTATGGGAACAAGCTCTTCCTCGAAGGTTTGATGGAATTCTGGTGTGAAGCCATCAGGGCATTTTTCTGTTGGGAAATTTTATATTATCTCTTTGATCTCAGCGCTTAAAATTGGTCTGTTCAGGAGATCTATTTTTTCCTGGCTAAGCCTAATGATAGGGTGTGATTCCAACCGTTGATCAACTTCCTTCACATTGTCAAATTTCTAGACATAGAGTTTCTGGTAGTATTTGGAGATAATCTCTTGAAAGGTTTATTTATTTTATTTATTTTTATAAGGAACCAACTCCTTGTTTCATTAATTTTTGAATGATTCTTTTGTTTTCAATTTCATTAATCTCTGATTTAATTTTCGATATTTCTTTTCTTCTGCTGGGTTTAGGGTTAGATTGTTCTTCTTTTTCCTATTCCATAAGATGTCTTGTGCGTTTGTTGATGTTTTTTGGATGTAGGCATCTAAAGCAATAAATTTTCCTCTCAGGACTGCTTTTACTGTATCCCACAGGTTTTGGTAGCTTGTGTCTTTATTATTGTTATGCTCAAGAGAGTTAATGATTTCCTCTTTTATTTCTTCCTACACTGAACTGTTATTCAGCATAGGGTTGTTTAATTTCCATGCCTTTGTGTGAGGTTGAACGTTTTTCCTGGAGTTGAGTTCCACCTTTAGTGCCTTGTGGTTTGAGAATATACAAGTTAAAATTTCAATTATTTTGATTCTGTTGAAGTTTGTTTTGTGTCCTAGGATATGATCAATTTTGGAGGATGTTCCCTGGGGCGGTAAGAAGAATGTGTATTCTTTATCTTTGGGATGGAGTGTTCTATATACGTCAACTAAGCGCAGTTGTTCTAGGGTAGTGGTTCTCAACCTTCCTAATGCTGTGACCATTTAATACAGTTTCTCATGTTGTGGTGACCCCCACACGTGAGAAGCAGTGTCTCAGTTCCTAAGATCATCAGAAATAGGTGTTTTCCAATGGTCTTAGGTGAGCCCTGTGGAAGGGAAAAGGGTCATTTGACCCCTAAAGGGATCACGACCCACAGGTTGAGAACCGCTGTTCTAGGGTCTCATTTACATCCCTTATATCTTTCTTTAATTTCTTCTTAGAGGATCTGTCCAGCTCTGTAAGAGGAGTATTGAAGTCCGGTGTTATTATGGTGTTATAGGATATCATATTGCTCAGACTAAGTAAGGCCTGTTTCAAGAATCTGGGAGCATTTAAGTTGGGTGCATAAATATTTAAAATTGAAATGCATTCTTGTATTTTTCCCTTTGCCAATATGAAATGACCATATTTGTCTTTTTTGACATTAGTTGCTATAAATCCACATGTATCTGAAAATAAGATTGTGACCCCTCTCATCTTCTGAGTTTCGTTTACCTGAAGAATTGTCTTCCAACCCTTAACTCTGAGTTTTAATTTGTCTTTTGATGCTAGGTGTAAATAAATGGCTTGTGTTTTTTAATCCAATCAGCCAATCTATGCCTCTTCAGTGGGGAATTCAGGCCATTAACATTTATTGAGATAATTGATACGTGAGGTAGTGTTCTATTCATCTTATTTTGTGAAATTCCATTGCTTAGTTTTGTCTTTTGCATCATTCTAGAAGCTAGGTTATGTCCTTTAATTTCTAGGTGCTTATTTTGCTTGTGGTCCATTGTGGTGGTCAGTGTGTAGAGCAGGTTTAAGTATTTCCTGTAGTGCTGGACATGTTGTGGCAAGTTTCCTCAATGTTTGCATATTGGCAAAAGATTTGATTTCTCTGTCAATTTTAAAGCTTAGCTTAGCAGAAATAGAATTCTGGGCTTGAAATTGTTCTGTTCAAGTAGATTAAAGGTAGATAAGCATCGTCTTCTGGCTTGTAAGGTTACACTAGAGAAGTCTGCGGTCACCCTGATGGATGTGCCCCTGTAGGTTAATTGGCACTTACTCCTGGCTGCTTGCAAAATTTTTTCTTTTTTTCTTTTTTTTTTACTTTGGACAGGTTCATTACAATGTGTCTTGGAGAAGCTCTATTTGAGTTGAGGTGACCTGGGGTCTGATATCCCTCTGAAGGGAGTGTGTCAGAATCTTTGGTGATATTTGGGAAATTTTTGTTTATAATATTCTCTAGAATGGCTTTCATTCCTCTGGGGTATTCTTCTTCCCCTTCTGGGATATCTAGAACTCCTATGGTGGAAAGCTTCATAAAGTCTCATAATTCTGTCAATGAATGTTCTGCTTTCTCTCTCTTCTTTTCTGACTCTTTAACTATTCTGAGTTATCTCAAGAGCTTCGTCCTCTACCTCTGAGATTCTTTCTTCTGCATGGTCTAATCTGTTGTTGATACTTTCAATTTCATCTTTACGTTTCCTAATTTACTCCTTCAATTCCTTCAGCTCTGATATATCATTTCTATATTCTTCGTATCATTCATCTCTTATTTGATTCTGCTTTTGGATTTCCTTTTGGTTATTTTCCACTTTCTCAGCAATTTCCTTCATTGTTTTCATCATCTATAATTTAAAATCCCCTTCTGTCATTTCTAATATTTCTTTATAGGTGGAATTCTCTGCAGTAGATACCTCATGGACCCTTGTGGGGGTTTGCTCTGGGACTGGTTTTTCATGTTGCCAGAATTTTTCTGCTGATTCTTCCTCATGAGTGTTTTCTTTTATCTGTTTCTTTGTACCAATTTTCCTTTCACTTCCTCTTGCTCTTTAAGTTACTGTGCCTCTCACTTAAGGTTCTGGTGAGTCCTTTTGGTACAAGCCCAGAAGTATGAGAATATTGAAGAGCAAGAAGGGAATAAAATATTTTTTAAAAAAGAAAACATTAGATACTTTTTCTTCCATTCTTGAGATAGTTTGCTAAGAAGAATATGTTCCAGCTCCATCCATGTAAACATGTAAGAGGTAAAGTCTCTTTCTTTAAGGCTGCCTAATATTCCATGGTCTAATATGAAACTAATTTATAGCTTTCTTTTGAAAGCTATAACCAAATTATAGCCCAAGAAGAAGGGGAAAGGGAGGGGATGGAAGGGTGAAGATGGATGGAGGGAGGGTAATTGGTGGGACCACACTTACAGTGCATCCTACAAGGGTACATGTCAAATTTACTAGGTGTAGGGTATGAATGTCTTAACACAATAACCAGGAAAATGCCATGAAGGCTACATTAACCAGTGTGATGAAAATATTTCAATTTGTGTGTGGAACCAGCACACTGTACCCCATGACTGCATTAATGTACACAGCTATGATTTAATAAAAAAAAAGTTAAAAAAAGAGAAAAGAGAAAGTAGAGGGGCTGAGTAAAAGGGAATATTGACAGAAAGAAGAGAGGCGCAGAAAGAGGGAGATGGGAGTAATATAAGTGTACAGTGTGGCACTTTGACCCAACCTTAAAAATCCCCAACTTCTGAGGGTGCTGGGTTTGTTGGTTCCCTTGAGGTCAGCAGTTCTTTGACAGCCTGTTCAGACACAGTACCTCAGCCCCACCAAGTAGAGAGGAAAGCCAAAAATACTATAAATCAAACCAAAAAAAACAAACAGAAAACCTTATGGGATAAAATTGGGTGAAAAACCAAGTAATAGGGGGCAGAAACACTAGCAAAAATGAAGTTCTAATTGTTAGAGAAGGCAACGATGGAAAATTATATTTAAACTGGAAAAATGAAGGAAAAAAAGAAAGAAAAAGAGAGAAAAATCTGGAGGGAAAATGTTGAAATAAAAACAAGCAAACAAAACCCAACAACAGCAACAACAACAAAAACCCCAAAATAAAGCACTATATATATATCTTGCTGAATATTGTCTGGGCTGGTCATCTTCTGGGGTACGAGATGTTAATTACAATGCTGGTACAGCTGTATGAGATGGAGACTGGAGACTGGAGGCCTCTGCTGATTTCTCAATCCTCAGAGGTCTGAGAGCCTAAATCTCTCTTCAGTCTGCTTAAAAGAAACTTTAAACTGTTATCCTTGGCTAAGCAGAAGCTTTCCCAAGAAAACATGTCACTGGGATCTCTCCTCAAGTGTCTGCCTGCTTATCCAAATGTGCCAAAACCGATCTCATTCTATGCCCCTGAAGGCCAAGACTGTAAGGAAGCTCTGCTACTCCCAAAAAACACTGGAATCTCTGCTTTTTGCCAGCATCTCAGTCTCTGCCTTTGGGTTGCTCAGTCACTAGATTTCTTGCCCAAGGTCTTCCAGCCCAATCCTTACACTGCAACCCCGAGGGTGGAGCCTTCAGGGTCAGTTCTCCCACAATAGCTATGCACAAGGTCCACAGCCAAACAATATTAGCTCTGTCCTGGATCAGTAGCTCAGTCCAGGGCCCTAGACAATGCTTAATGCATAAAGTCATCCATATTCTTGCCCAAGTTCTCCCAAGGTAGTTCAACCGAGTGCCCAAGTCCAAAAAATCAAAACAGCCCACGGAGAAGGCCTTCCCCATTTGCAATCAAACTGCTGCTGTAGTTACAGGCCCCGTGGGTGGCCTTAGACCAAACTAACTCATGCAACCACTTGCCAGTTCTCCACTGCTCTTGTCCTCCTCTTGGGATCCAGAAGTCTCTCACTGTCTCCCTGTGTCCCCAAGGGGATGTTTCTGGGCAGATACCACCACCTGAAGATGCCTAGAGTCTTCTTGTGCCAATCCGCCTGTGCTCAGTTGCAGAGAAGCTGTTACTTGACAACCATCTTGCTCCACTCTCTCTGGGCATCCTGTATTTTATTTGGCAACCATACCTAGGAGAAACATCTGTAGGTGAATTTTTGTTGTCAATAGCATACCCACTTTAATTTTTAATAGATATTGCTATCAATTTATACTCTTAACACTTATACATATTTTACCATGCTTGAGATTAACTGATTTAATTTTTTTTTTCCTTATATGTTGGATAAAATTCACATCGCTTTGTTGTTTTATGAACATTTCTTTGATTACTAGCGAGGTTGAGCATTTTTTAAAAAAATAATGTGGCTCAATGAGTAGGGTGCCAGCCCCAAATGCCAAGGGTGGTGTGTTTGAACACGGCCCCGGCCAAACTGCAACAAAAAAAAGCCAGGCGTTATGGTGGGCTCCTGTAGTCCCAGCTACTCAGGAGGCTGAGGCAAGAGAATCATCTGAGCCCAGGAGTTGGAGGTTTCTGTGAGCTGTGATGCCAAGGCACAGTATCGAGGGTGATAAAGGGAGACTGTGTCTCAAAAAAAAAAAAAATGTTTATTGGCCAGTTGAATTTCTGATTCTGGGGAGTAAGTACATATGTTTTTCCCATTTTCTTTCTTTTTTTTTTTTTCTTTACATTTTTAAGGCCAGCCAGTATGGGCAGTGTGGTGGGTGGGGGAGGGGGTTGTAGAGGGAGGGAGTGCATAGGCCTACACTGCTGCATAGGTAAGCAGACAATGTGAATGGAAGCTTGACTTCATCACTCACACTGAGTGTGCCTGGCGAGCAGATGGCTCTCAGCGTGACTCATGTTCTGTTGGTCCCTATTTTGAAATGTAAAACATTTTGGACTTTACTTTTTCCCTTTCCTCAGCCTAAAGAGGCCTTCTCTGGTCTGGCGGTGGCCAGAGTAGGGAGTTGGATAGCTTTTTGGTGAGGTTGGGTGACTTTGTCATGGAGAGAACAGAGAATGATAGTGAACAAATTCTACACTAGGGCTCAGGGAGTGTTTTGGGAGCAGAGCTCTCCTCCAACTCACAGGCTAAAGCCTCCACATAGGTTTAGTGGGCAACACAGAGAGGATTCTATAGCACTGGCAGTATCTTTGTGAGAGTCTGCAGCCAAGGAAAGTTTTAAGGAAATTTGTATTATTCCCACAACTTGCAATGATTTCTTTTTTGTTTGTTTGTTTTGTTTTGTTTTTTTTTGTTTTTTTTTTTGCAGTTTTTGGCCTGGGCCTGGGTTTGAACACACCACCTCTGGCATATGGGGCCGGCGCCCCACTCCTTGAGCCACAGGCGCTGTCCCTTGCAATGATTTCTAATGCATATCTCTTTGTGTTTCCTGTATTTTTCTGGGCTTCTTTACAATTACAAGCCATTATGGAAGAAAAATCATGCAAATAATTTGGAGGATGAAAAGTCATTTGATGAAATTTAAAATACATTTCCCAAATAGAAAAAAAAAATAGGAAATTTATTCCAGAGGGAGGTGTCTTTAGGTGGATAAGTGATATGTGAGTCAGTGCTCAATCAGGAGGCAGAAACCATGCTGGTTATTTTGGCCAGAGAACATGGAATACAAAACATGGTTAAGCAAAAGGCGGTTAACTACTAAAAGGAGTAAAAGAGGCATTTAAGGAGTCCAGAAGTAGCAGGTGCAAAATACCAGCTACTACACCTTAAAGATGAGGAAGAACAGAAAATGTAGGAGTAGGAGAGGCCACACGATAATCTTTCCCAAGCCGATAATCAGCCCTCTTTGAAGAGGGTGTGGCTATCAAAAGAACAGGAAGCCTGCCATCCGTGTAGAAACTTGGCAAAGAGTGTGGCCTTTCGCTGGTCTGTAGAAGAGACCACCATTGCAGGAAGGTGATGAATGGTGATCGTGCAGGGAAAGGTTGGAGCAGCTCAGAGGCAGTGGTGATAAGGAAGGCCTGGTCTGAGAGTGCAGTTACACCTTGTCTGTGCTGGACTCTGACCTCTTACAGTGAAATACCATCAAATGGGAGACCTGCAACTAGGAGGGATCTGTTTTCTTGCTGGGATATATAAGATCACTCCAGTGCTCTCTATTGACAAAGGCTGACATTCTGTTAGCTGGTGTAGGAGAAAGTTTCACAGAGATCAGCTCTAGCATCAAAAAGCAAGGCAAAGACAGATTGACCTGGACCTGACAGACAATATGTTGATAACTGGCACAGTTGGTGTCAGAAATCACCATGTGGAGCCTAACATCAATGGAGTCCTTCCTATTAAAAGCCAGAAAAAGGGGGGGGGAGTGTCTCTGTGACAAGAAAAAGGGAAATGAGTACCGTAATTACAATACAGAGAAAAATGTGATTGTCTACCTAGAAAATGAAAAAGAATTCAGTGGATTAAAATTAAGGAGAGGCATTTTGGTTCATACCCAGCCCCAGCTGGGATGGAAAAATATTGTTGTTTATCTGTGGGCTTCCTTAGGTGCTGACTTCACAGCAGGAATTTATTGAGGGTCCCTAAGTCTCAGCAGATGATGGGCGAAATGGGAAGAAACAGTTTATAGAGGAAGAATGAGGCCCGGTGACATGGAAGTGAGAGCAGTAACAAGAAAATGTCATTAAGAATGGTGATTTGGAAAGTTAGATTATAATTAACAATAACTTTCTGGACTGTCTGATAGAGAAATGGTACATAAGCACGCTGGTATCTTTTGCCTCAGACCCACTGATCATAAGAAAAAGAAAATATATCTCTAGTTCTCCGTGGAGCCCACTTGTTCCCCAGGTCCTTCTCCACATCTGGATGACCACAGGGTCTGAGCAATGAAGATGGGAAATATGTATAATAATGAAAGAAATAGAAAGTAACATTCACTAAGAGCTTACTCTGGGCTAGGCATTGAGCAAAGCAGCTTCAGGTAGATTATCTGAAGAGAAAGCTGCAGGGGAAGCTGCTAAATAAATGCCTACAGTCAGGAAATGAGGGATATCCTAGGGAGTCTTCTCCACAAGGGAAAGAGGGGAGACTAAGATAAATAATCCAGAATGATCTGATTCTTCACAATAACAGTTAACAGTTATTAAGCGTTCACTCCGGGCCTGGCCTTGAGTCTTATGGTCCTTTCAAGCCTCACATCAAAGGCTCCACCTCTGGGGAGCAGCGCCCTCGGCATCCATCAGGCCCTAGCCTGCGGTACTGTCCCCTACCAGAAGAGGCATTGCAGGGTGGCACCCCCCCACCCCGCCCCGGTTCCCACAGTTGGGGAAGACCCGGGCGGCGGAGGGTTAGCTTCCTCCCCTCCCGCTTCCCCCTCCTCCGGGTTTGTGGGCGGCAGCCTCAGACTCAAGACCCTGGGGCTCCGGGTTTTCTCCGCAGCCGCCGCGGCTGCCGCGGCTGCCGCGGCGACGTCACCATCCTCGCTGCCTCGCATACAGCGCTGCCGCCGCCGAAGGCCGCTGAATGCCAGTGGATGCGCATCTCTTCCCAGAGTTCCTGCTTTCTGGGCCAGCCAAAGCCGCAGGTGAGAACGTCCGCGGTAGAGGTGACACCCAGGGCCTACGGGGTCCCAGAGGCTCCGTGGCCATCTCCTTCTCTCCTCATTGCCCAAGAATCCCCCACAGGGCAGTCTGCAGCGGGGACACCAAGGGCTCCCCGGAGCCCTGGGAGCACGTCTTCAGAGGCATGGAGCCTCTGCTCAGGTGCTTCTGCAAGTTCCTTTGTGGACCCCAGCAGCCCCTAGGGGTACCCCCCCAATACCCCATGGGCCCCCGACTTCCCCGATGCGCATGCCCAGAGACCCTGTGAGCTAGAAAGTAGCTGAGCTGGTGCAGTACCTGCTGGCTGAGAACCAGAAGACGGTGTCGATCAAAAGGGAAGAAATTCTGGAATATGTCATCAAAAGGTACAGGAGCTTCCTCCCTGATATTTTTCAAGAGAGCCTCTGACCTCCCTGAGTTAGTCTTTGGGTTCTAGATGAAGGAACTTGAACCAACAGAGCACTCCTATATCCTGATCAGAAAAGTTGATCCTGCCCTGGTTTGGGGCCTGACAGGCGACCAGGACGCACCAAAGACTGGGCTCCTGATGATTACTCTGGACTTAGTCTTCATGCAGGCCAGCTGTGTCCCTGAGGAGGTGGTCTGGGAGGTTTTGAGGGTGTTTGTTGGAGGCATATTCATCTAAAAAGTACTTCATCTTTAGGGAGCCCATGAAGCTCGTCACCAAAGCTTGTGTGCACCAGAAAACTATCTGGTGCACAACTAGGCGTCTAGCAGCAATCCATGCTCTAGGTATTCTTGTGGGGCTCTCAAAAGAAACAAGACAGATGGAAGTCCTGGAGTTTGTGACCAAAGTGAATGACACCCACCCCAGATCCTTTCTGTGGCAGTAAATGAGGCATTGAAAGAAGATGAGGAAATACCCAGTGCCCGAGATGCAGCTGCTGTTGGTGACATGACAAGTGCCAGTGTTAGTGCCAGTTCCAGTTCCAGGGCCTATGCCATGGCTGAAGCAAGCAAGTATCAGCACCCATACCAATGCAAGTGCCAGTGCCAGGGCTAGAGCCATGGCTGGAGCAATTGCCAGTACCGGGGACGGTGTCAGTGCTCCTTAGGATCTCAGGCTAGTGTCAGGTGCTCTTCCTGCCACCAGTGAAGCCTGAGTGAATCTGAGTCTTCACTTTGTTTTGTTGTGGGTAGTCGAAAGGGGGCCCTGTAACAGTGGCCACCGGGGCTCTGACTTATGAAGAGTATGAAGGGTAGAGTGGGGTTAGGGAGAACGTACCACCTATGGCATCTGCGCTCCATTTCTCCTTTGTGCTTCTCGGTGACTTAGCTTTCAGTTTGCACATTTTTGGAAAGTTTTGTTTCCTTTAATTGACTTCTCTCTAATGACAAATAATTTGTAGGAAATAAACTGGTTAAAACCACATGATAACAGTATTATATCAAGGTCGAAACAAAAGCCATACCTAACCGTGTTTTCAAAATTGTTGGTTCTATAGACATTTGATTAAGTAATTAAGTTGAGCATCTAGTTTTGTGAATGACATTGGTCAAATGTTTTATTGTTCTTTGTTTTGGTTTTAGAAGGAGAGATTTGCTGTTTCATAAAAGAAATTGGGATGCTATATCATTTCATGTCTGGAACATATTATAGCATTGGAATAAGCTGTTCTTGGAAAGTTTGAAAGAGTTTACCAGTACAATGATTTCCCCCCTTCAAATATATATATAACATTGGTCAGTGCCTGTGGCACTGATATTTTACATGTATTTGCTTAGTTCTCCAGAATGTAGGGAAAAATAAAATATTAATGAATTAGACACCTTGCTCATTGACTCGTTTATTTAACATACATTTATTGACCACCTATTGTATGTGAGGCACTGTGCAGGGCACTAGAGACACAAGAATACACCAGACTCAGTCTCTGCCCCACATCTGGGTGTCTAGATGGGGCTGACATGTAAGTAAATCAGCCAGATGTGGCAGTTGGGTATGTTAATTGCTGGGATGAAGATAAGAACTATGTGGTATGGGAGCCTAGACGAGAGACATCTAACCTTGGGTGGTGGGCATCTGAGAGCAAGGAAGGTTTCCTTGCAGTGAGATGCTACCTGAGTGTGAAACACTGGGGCAGTAGTAGGTGCAAAGGCCCTGAGGCAGGGTAATGTGGGCATCTGGAGAATCCCATGCTCTTTGGTGGAACTGGAAGGTTAGAATTCGGGGAAAATGATGTGGGGGTGGACACAAGTCCAGGAGCCATGATCCTCAGTTGGTGGACTTTACGACTGAGAGCTAAAAACTTAGAGTGTCAAATGACTCTTTGGAAAGCAACTGCTCTTGGATCCTGGATGAGCCAAACAGAAGTCTCCACCTGTGGCAGGTCTGGAAGCTGTCCTGGACTCCTGTCCGTGTGCATCTTCTACAGTGCACACATCAGAGGCTTTATATTCATCACCTCCAAGGAGTGATGGGAGAGGGGCTAAGTGTTGCACTCACCAGAGGTGATTCCCGGAAACCATGAGCAGATGCTTGCCGCAGTAGCCCAGGAGAGCTAGAGCTCAGTGTATTACATAGTAACAGTTTTTTTAAGAAACGAAGGCATGAATGTAAGAATGTGTTAGGTTTTCCCCTTGATGTAGAGGGAAAACTGTTTTCAGGGTTGAGAGATAAGTCTAAACCAACCTGAGGTGAAGCCTAGAAGAGCCTCCATGGCCATCCTCCCAGCTGCCACCTTCTCTCTTGCTTTTCCTCGCTTCTTTCTCATTAAGACCGAAATAAATCTAGAAGTCTTTGGTGGTTTTATGTGTCCGTGTCTTTCTTAACACCTCTTCATAAGGATACTCGTTGGATTATCTTTCCAAGTAATCTGGTTGGAAAGGGGCCCAGACCTAATCTTGTTGGCCTGGGAAGCTATGAAGGGAGGTCCTTCGAGTAGGGAGGGATCCGATGAAACACAACCCTACCAAATTTACAGTGGCCAGCACTAGCATGATAATTAAAGAACCAGTATTTTCCATGACTTAGAATGGTGCTGGTGGGCATATTGGTCATAACAATAACCTAAAATTATCTTCAGGCCATAAATATTGATATACACATATTAAATCCCTGCCTGTTGGCCTTGAGAAGACTTTCTGTGTCCCTATAGGCACACACACACACCTGTGATCCTAGCACTAATTCTTATAGGACCTGATCTAGGATAGTAGGGTCCAGAGAACATTTTGTTGTTAACCCCTCACTCGCTTTCCCTTGCTGGCATGAAGGAAAGCCTGGGGAGGAGGAGAATCATAATATGATAATAAGCAATCTGAGGTGAATGAGAAGTGTTTTTGAAAGGCATGGGCGGTGCCTGTGGCTCAGTGAGTAGGGCGCCAGCCCCATCTGCCGAGGGTGGTGGGTTCAAACCCAGCCCTGGCCAAACTGCAAGAAAAAAATAGCCGGGTGTTATGGTGGGCGCCTTTAGTCTCAGCTGCTCGGGAGGCTGAGGCAAGAGAATCGCGTAAGCCCAAGGGTTAGAGATTGCTGTGAGCCGTGTGAAGTCATGGCACTCTACTGGAGGACAGTACAGTGAGACTCTGTCTCTACAACAAAAAAAAAAAAAAAGAAAGGCTCTGTTTGGGGTAGGGTTGGTTACAGCCAATTATCTAAGACCTTTCCTCAAAATCCAAAGCCACTTGTCCCCCATTCAAAGCCAACACAACTGTCAGATTTGAAGAGTGTGTGTGTTTGGGTAGGTACAGATGATAATTTTTTCCTCATGGTTACTCTGGATTGCCCTCCTCAAGGTCATAACAAGATACCTGTGGAAAAGTCACTTTCTATAGGCCACAGTCATAACAGATACTTAAGGAACAAGCAATACTGTTCCATGAGTAGGGCCAAGTATGTGGATCCAAGTACATGGGTATGTCTTGACTCTTGCCCGCCTCAGCTGCCAACCTGATCCCAAGGAATATCTTTCTGAAGAGGTTTTAAGAAAGACATGGACACATAAAACCACCAAAGACTTCTAGATTTATTTCAGTCTTAATGAGAGAGAAGTGAGGAAAAGCGAGAGGGACAGTGGCAGCTGGGAAGATGGGCCAGCCTCTTGTGGGAGCAGGCCCTCGAGAGTGGTGCTTTCCCCAGGCTGAGACACTAGAGCTGCCCATCCTACAAAGCTGAGGGCCTGATTCTAGGGGACCTAGTGGATTGGCTCCTATTTCTGGAAAGAAGCAGATCAATGTGATTTGATGCAGCCATTAGGAGGTCCCCTCACCCATTATTGCGTGTCTAAAAAGCCCACCACTTCTGCAGTTGCCTGGTGTTGCAGTTTCTAGCAGGGCCTCCTCCATGTTGTTAGGAGAAAGGAGCAAATTATGCTCCAGCACCCCGATAAACTTCTACAACAGATATTATGCTGCACTCTCTATCAAAGTAAACTTAGGAAGGCAAGAGTCCCATATCATATGAGGAGGAACAATGGGCGGTTGGAGACCAGGTAGGCTGTTGGAAGAGCCTCCATCTTGTGGTGGGATAGGGGATGCTTGGGAGCTCTCTATAAGGTTAGGGGTCAAAGACCTTTCTTTAGAATACACAGATTCTTCCTGCACATGACCGTCGCCTCCCCCATATAAACATAGGTTTTCTCAGATATGAAGACTGTGTGCATTGCTGAGAGATGTTATTCCTTCCTTCATCATTCCTGCATGTAAGTGCCCCATCAAGGTCAGAGCTGTCAGCTGTGGGGAATTCACTGCTGATTAGCCACAGCCCATTGCAACCAGGATGGAGGAACTAGCAGCCCAGCCCCAAGGAGGAGGTAGACAGCTCATGAGGGCTAATGAAGATGCCAGCTCCCTTCCTCCACAACCCCACCACCAACCGCTAAAGCTGACCACCCTCAATGCACCTGAGGTCAGTGTTGGGAGTTACATCAAATATCATGAAGCAAAACCAGTCAAGTGTGCCAGCATTTATTTCAGGCCCAAAGACTAAGACACCAGGGAAAGCAGCGGCTTGAAGCAGCAGCATCATTCATGGCTCTGTGTCTGTGGCTCCATGGCCTCAGTTTGCAAGTGTCCGGTATCTTCCCCTAGGGAGGAGAGCAGAATGCTGAGTGGACCTTGTGAAGCCCTGGGGGATTCGGGCTGGGCCTAGGGTTGTCTTAATGGAAGAGGAAGGGGAGCCAGATGGGCTTAGCGGCATAAGGAGTGGGTGGTGGGGAGAGAGAGGAAGAGGCAGGGGGAGACAGAGAGAGAGTGACACACATGGAGGATCGCTCTGAGCGCTCACCTGAAGGACTTGGTGAAACATGCCAGGCCTCTCTGGAACCAGCTCCTCCAAGACCTTTGCAGAAGAGTAGGGTTGCTGGGCGAGCCTGTGCCGCTAGATGGATTCTTCGTGGTGTCAGATAAAAACAGCACATTCCTCAGGGTCATCTTGTGGCCCTTTCACATTCTGCAAAGTAGAGCAAACAGCCTCATCCCAATGGTCCCTCCCAACTCCTGGTCTCCATTAGCTCATTCGGCAACTGGTTTGTGCATCCCGAGTCTGTTCGGGGGATGGGGATGCAGCAGTGACCTGCACAGACCAAATCTCCATGTCCTGAAGGACATTTCATGACAATGGAAGGCTATTGGACTCACCAGATCAGCAAGTGGGAGGAAGGGAGTGAAGATCATACCTGCAGGAGTGTGTGATATACCACTAGTGACCAACAGGACTTCCTTGAAGAGACAAGTGAAGCTCCTCACTCCACTGGGTGCAAAGAGGCCAAGGGCCTGCCTCTTCTATGCCCCTTTCAGCCCCCTTCTTCTCCCGCCCAACTTTCCTCCCTCCCTCAGCCTAGTTCAGTGTGTTCCAGCAGCAGTGGTTACCTTTCTGGTATGTCATATCCCCTCTGTTCTGGTGCCTCTTACCCCCACCCTTCTCATCTCTGTCTCCTTTTGTTCTTTCCCCTGGCCCTCCCAGCAGGATCCAGCTAGCTTTCTGCTTGCTGAGCAGAACAGCTCAGCAAGCTGAAAGTCCACACCGTGGACTGAGAGTCCACACCATGACAACATGATGAACAGATTTCTTTCAGGCATGGCTCATTTTATTTGATAATGAATGATCCACTGCATGCTAGGGTCGCTTGTGGTCCCAGTTTGCCTGGGACCATTTCAGTTTTAAAACTGAAAGTCATATGTCCTGGAAAACACCTCAGTCCCACGCAAACTGGGACGGTTGGTCACCCTCCTTCATTCACGTATACACTATTGTCATATTACTATATGTTTGTTTTCCTACATTTAACAGTTGAACTTTGCAGAGTGATCCTTATATATCAGGTGTATACTTTGATGAGTAGTGTGTGCGTGTTCAAGCTTATTCATACTTTCAGAGTGTGGAGGTATATATAGCATTATTTGTTTGACCCCTGAATACATACCCACTAAAAACCTAGGATTAGACCTCCAGCATCACATGGGATGTCAGCTCATGGGATGTCACACCAGAGGTAGGGATGGAGTGGACCCAGAGTTGTAGAGACAAGGTCAGAGAAAGGAGCTGGGGATGAGGTTAATAAGACCCCTGACTCAGCAGGTAGGATGAACCAGTCGGGTCATCCCTGGCTCTGTAAGGTAATAAGATTAGTAACATCAGAAGTGTTAAAACAGAGCTTGAGTGGTCACTTGTACAGTATGCTGCAGAGGCGAGGGTTCCAATGGTTCCAGACAGCTCTGAGATTCATAGGATTCTTGTGCAAATCAGAGGTAAAGAGCCCTTAGCTTTCATGTACATAGTTACCTCTGATTTTCACAAAAATCCTCAGCAAAATATAGTGACTCTCCAAGCAAGTTTTCCCAAATTCTCAGGAACTCCTCCAAGAAGTGAACAGGTCTCATTGCCTGTCCTCACTGTCTCCCTTTCCTTGAATCCACTGCAGATTCGTTTTCTCCTACACCATTCCACCGAAACTTAGGAGGTAACTGACCATGAACTAAGAAAAACGTGAAAAGAATGTTTCTTATTTGTATGTATGACTAGCTATATGAATGGCTTGTAAGTTGTGGTTAAGTGCTTAATAAAAGCTAGGTTTCAGTTGCTAACATAAATGAATGAATAGAAATGAAGACCCCAGAAACCACACTGTCGTTTCCTTGCACGAATTCCATCATCATATAAAGAAACTAATTTCCTAAGTAGGAAGGTTCTTCCAAACTCCTGGGAAGTTCCCTGGAAATTTCCAGGGAGAAAGGCCCAAGGTTTGTCCAGTATCCATAACCAAACTCCAGGTTTCTGTTTGTGCCGTTGTAGTTTCCAAGACTCGCCACCAGGTGGCAAAACAAAACTAGAAAACTGTCTGCCACAGAGCACCCCCCCACCCCCCGAGCCCCTTCCTGTTGCAGTTTTCCAGTGAGTTTTCTCAGGGGCTGGGATCAATCCTGGGGGACCCTCCCAAGGTACCACCCTCTATCTGAGACGTTCCAGGATGTGTCCAGAGCATGGTCCATGGTTTATGAAGTCTGCAATGATGCTTAAGGCAGTGGCAGGGACATCTTTCGTCAGGTGCCCTAGGCTGGGGGACTCAATCCATCTTCCCATTAGTAACCCTGTGATGTGGTGGTAGGCTTCTTCAGGAAGGATGAGGGGGTGGTTGTATCTGTAAGTATTTCAAGGCAGGAAACACTGACGTCTGTGATTCTGCAGGAACAATTGGACAGCAGGGAATCAGAAACACCAGAAAGGCAGGGTCAGCAACAAAAATCCTTGCCAACTGCCATGGACTGAACTGTGTCCCCCACAAATTCATATGTTGAAGCCATAGCCCCCGAGGTGACTGTATTTGGAGCTAGACGCTTTAGGAGGCAATTAAAATGAAACAGGGTCATAAGGGTGGAGCCCTGATCCAGCAGGGTTAGTGTTCTCCTGAGAAGAGATTCCCCAGCCCCAGGGCTCGTTCTCTTCCTCTCTGCAAGCACACACCCAGCAAAGGCCATGTGTGGGCTTAGCCAAAGGGCAGCTAATCGTGAGGAGAGCCCTTACCAGGAAACGAATTGGCCAGCAACTGGAACTTGGATTTCCCAGCCTGCAGAACTGAGAGAAAATAAATTTGCATTGTTTAAGCTCCCACTCTGTGGTATCCTGCTATAGCAGCCCAAGGAGACTAATACATGAACCTTGAGATTTTTCTGGAAGATGAATCCCAGCTGGTAGGGGAGGCCAGGATGCTCACTCCCCAGAGCCTGATGTGGGGTGGAGCTGACAACCCTGCCTGGCTTGGTAATATTTCTTTTCCTTTCTGGATATCCTTTGAGAAAAATAGGTGCCATCATGCAACTGCCTTGAATGGGCTCAGAGTTTTACAGATGGTGAGAGATGAGCTGGGAGTGATGTTGTCAAGACCCCCCACCCCCACCCCGGCACTGTGGATTTGGATCACATCGAGAAATGCTACCCATGTTGGCCCCCAACTTCCTAAGGTGCTGGAATTAACTACTTTTTTTTAAGGAAAAAGTTGCATTGTTTCTTGTTTGGAGTGGATGTTACAGGGAGGAAGGGTCAACTGGATTCCGGCAGCCCTGAGACTGAACTGGAAAAATTACAGGTAAACTGTATGTGTGAAAGTACTTGGTTTATAGCAGGATGTCAATAAAATTTTGTCAAAGCGCAAACCAGCTTCTCAGAAGCTCCTACAAGAGGGGAAGTGATTCTTACTGTTATGCATAATAACAATTCCTTTTTATGAAACACGTATTAGGTACAGGTATCTTACCTGTTTAAAATATTGTCTCACACAAATAACCCTTGCATACATCCCTGTAATCTAAAATCACATGAACAATATGGCAATCTCCCTAGTCCACCCCACTCCATCACCGGGACCCTCACCAACAACTTAGAGTGTTTCCTCAAGAATTCTTCAATGTATTTGCACACATACACGTGCCCTTAGACAAAGACATGCTTCTCTTTGATGGGACCACAAAATGCATATCGGATCATGATGCACATATTGGTGGCACTTGATATTTTTCATTTTTTTTCAGTGAGTCTTGCTAAACTTCTTCTGTCAGTTCGTGGAGAAACATCTCATCATTGTCACCTTCTGCATAGTGAGTGTTCTAAGTAACACGCTATAACACTTTACCTACTTCCACACGTGAGGACCTTCAGGTTTCCCCCCATTTTTTAATGTCCTCAAATGTTTCCCCAATATCCCTGTTCACAGAGGATCTGTCTACCTAGAAAAGATACACAGAAACAAAATTTGGTGGCAAAATCCTACATGTATTTAAACATCGAATACCCATTGATAAATGGATCTCCAGAGGAGGCACCAATTCATACGCTCAGGAGCACAGTGTGGGATAGTACTCAGTGTCCTTCACCATTGCTCTTGACGGTATTCACCCCTTTAAATATTTGCCAATTGGTGGTTGAAACATGAGAGATGTGTTGAGATAAAGCATTCCTTATGGAAACTGTGAGGATCCAGGGCTCGTCATGCCTGCAAGCCTATGCTCAGAAGTCACTTGCAGGGCGGCGCCTGTGGCTCAGTCGGTAAGGCGCCAGCCCCATATACCGAGGGTGGCGGGTTCAAACCCTGCCCGGGCCAAACTGCAACCAAAAAATAGCCGGGCGTTGTGGCGGGCGCCTGTAGTCCCAGCTACTTGGGAGGCTGAGGCAAGAGAATCGCTTAAGCCCAGGAGTTGGAGGTTGCTGTGAGCTGTGTGAGGCCACGGCACTCTACCAAGGGCCATAAAGTGAGACTCTGTCTCTACAAAAAAAAAAAAAAAAAAAAAAAAGAAGTCACTTGCAGTGGCTCCAGTGGGAAGAGGCCAAGAAAGGCATAGGAAATTTAGGGGGCCATGAGAATGGCCCACCCAGCCTTGAGCATTGTAATGGAGTCAGTGGAGGTTGCCTAGGGGATTAGATGCTGAAATGAGTGAGGAAAGATGTTAGACAGGAAAAAAGCAAGAAGAAGAGCATTTACTGGAAGCACAAGACCAGGCAACTGAGATGATCTTGTGAAACTTCAAATAAGCAGATCCAGGTTTCTATTCTGTGCATTTGTGTAAGTCAAATGGCTACCAGGAGGCAGTGCGGGATTACAAAGTTGTGTCGCACAGAGAGCCTTGGTTCCTCTGCTGCAGTTCCCTAGAGGGAGAGTGCTCAGTCAGGAACTAGCCTGAGTCCCACTGTCTAGTCCTCAAAGATTTCCCAGGTTGTGTCCAGGCCCTGGTTGGAAATTTCTGAAGTCTTTCATGGGACCTAGGGCAGTGATATTTGTCTCCCTAAGGACCTGGCCTAGGAGACCCTAGTCATCCTACCCATCTTGTACCTCTGGGCTGTGAAAGGAGACAACTTTGGGGAGGAGGAGAGGCCAGTGGTGTCAGACAGTGAGTTCCTTAGAAGGTGGAGCCACAGGAGCCCATGGGAGGCCTAGCCCCTTAGGGCAGCAGTGCCCTCAGGGTCCTTGCAACTGGGGGACTGTCTGGTGTAGCAGGTAGCTGTGAGTGTCACAGTTCCCTAAGCCATGGGGTGACTGAATGCATGAGAAGAACAGGAGTTGGCAGGTCACTTAGTCCAGGATTTCATCATGCAGATTAGGAAATAGGAGCCCAGAAATGTATGGCAACTTGCTCAAGGTAACAAACACAGAGAGAAAATGTGTGACTATGGTGAGACAACCAAGTGAGGACACTGTAACTGGGATGGAGAGATGAAATATGTCTTCCCCTGGGGCTGAGAGGGCTCAGGAACCAAGGGCCTGTACAAGTGGGTTATCATAGCAAAGAGAGTCTGAGGAGAGTTAGGGTGGCCAGGATCCAAATCAACAGTGGTGGAATGCCTCTTATCCCATAATGTGTGAGACTGTGTTGGTGTATAAATCAGCCTCTGGTGGGTGGTGAACAGGGGACTGAGGGCCTGGCCTATGATTGCAGGGCGGGTGGGTTTGAGGTCTACAAGTGAGGTCTCCTTTTCACCAAGCTCTACTCTATTAAATCCCATCATTGCGGTTTGGATTTCTACTGCTGTTTGCCAAGTTATGGCTGCTGCTCACCCACCAGATTGGCTAGAGGGTGGCACCATGGCATCCAGGCGTCCTCTCTCTGAGCGCTGTACAGAAGGGAAGGAAGTAGCAAGGTGGCCTCAAGCCTTTGTCCTCTGGTCCTGGGCCTCTTACGCAGTGGCAATAGCTTTGTCCACCTCTGTGTCCCATGCAGTCTCACACCCCTTTCCCTACCTGCCTTTGGCCAGCCCAGAGTCAATTCCAGAATGCAGAAAAGCCATTAGCGCCTCTGAGAAGAGTGCTCCCAGTCCAGATGTTGGAAACATCTAGCTCCTGCTGGGTGAGAGGCTCTGGGCACCAAGCTTGGGGGAATAAAAATGACGCCACTCACCTTTGTCCCAGATCAGAGGGTCTAGGCCCAACAACACCTCAGTAGACACATGTTCATTGATTCATTTTTTTCCATAAATATTTATTGGGGGCATGCTGTGTGTAAAGGCCTGTGTCCAGGCACTGGCTGTTCTAGGACCAACAAGACAGAGCTCCCACCCCAGAGATGAGAGTATGGGTGGGGACAGTCATGCAAATTAACCCACTAGAGTTGACAGCTCAGCATGCAAAATGCTATGGTAGAGAAGAGTACATGGGTATGTCTGTGTGTGCATTGGAGGAAGAACGTGTCACCTGGAGGGATGGATAATAGCATCAGAGCCCCAAAGGACGAGTGAAACGTGAAAGGCTGAAATAGGGAAATGGTGGTTCCGGAGAGAGCTACAAGTGCAAAATCCCTGAGGCAGGGAAGAATCGAAAGGTTTTGGGGGACCAAAGGCATATTTTGGCCATGGTTTGGAGAAAGATGAGGCCATAGTAGAGGAACAGAGCTGTGATGTTCAGGTGCAAGGTCTGAGAGCTGAGAGGAAAAGTCCTGGATAGGTACGGGCCCTTTCAGAATCATATGATTTGGATCTGGGTGGTGCAGGGGGAAGTCTCCATTACTGGTCTGGAATGTGTCCTGGTCTCTTGGCCCTGTGCAGTTATTTTTCTACAGTGCGTACAATGGGCCTTCTAAGTGTGCCCACCTCTCTTGGGCATACTGCTGAGGTGAGAGTGATGCCTGCCTGAGCTGTTACCCAGAAGCCAGCAACCAGACACCAGTCCTCTATGGCATGGGGGAGCTGGTGATCACTACGGAATGAGGACATTGATGTGGGCTTATCTAGTATAAATCCAGGATGACATAAAGAAGGGCTGAATTTCTTGGAGGAGTGAATTTAGGGCAAAGAGGCAGAATTGTGGGGGCAGGAGGAACTTGGAATCAGGCACCTTAGAGAGAGGAAGGCAGGGAAGGGTGGGGAAGGAGGGAGGGAAGGAATCTTAAGGGTAAGGAGGGAGGGATGGAGTAAAGGAGGGAAGGAGGGCTGAGAACATTTAGTCTTTTGTGAAAGGGATATGATCTCTGAACAGCATCCTGCTGGGGCTGCCTCCCTCACAATAGAAGTTTTCAGAAAAGTATCCAATCTGATGTACCTCGCTTCCTAGAGAACAAAATGTTTTTATACTACTTGCTAGGAAGATATTTTGCCTGCACCATTATCTTTTTAAAAAAAAAAAACACTGGAACCATTCCGAGTCACAGGGGAGCTCCCAAGGGGACGATGCAAGGCCCCATATGAACTACATTAATAGTCATGGATGCCATTTACTGAGAGCCCAGGATGTATCAGACACTCTGTCATGTGAGTTACATAAATTGAAGTTTGTCTTCCCAATAGTCCTGCAAGTTGAATGTCAGTCAAGTTTTACAGAAGAATAAATTGAGGCCAGAGACTTCAAGTAAAAACTTGCCCAAGGTCACACAGATGATTAGCGACAAAGCTGGGAGCTGCTCCTAGGACTGACTAAAACGTGGGCACACCCTGCTCCACTCTGGCATCTGAGAAGCCCTCTGGCCCTAGTCGAGGCTCTTGTGTCTTGCACGTGGTCCTCAGCTCCCAGATATTCCTGCTGTTTTAATTATTATTGATTGTTATATAACAAAATACCCCAAACATAGAAGCTTAAATGAGTAAACAGTTTTTCTCTCAGAGTTCTGTGGATCAGGCACCTGGGCATGGCTTAACTGGGTCCTCTACTTCCCAGTCTCACACTAGGCTGTTATTAAGGTGTCAGTCCAGGGACAGCAGGCTCATCTTTAGGCTCAACTGGAGGAGGATTGACTTCCAAGTTCACTCACAGGGTCATTGGCAGGATTCATTTCCTCATGGGTTGTTGGCCTGAGGGCCTCGGTTCCTTTCTGGCTGTTGAGCAAAGACTTCTATCAGCTCTTTACCAATTGGCCTTTCCCATCAGGGCAAGCACACATGCCAGAAGAGCCTGAGAGAGAGAAGGAATGCCAGCAAGTTGGAAGTCACAGACATCGCAGCTTAAGCTTGGAAGTGACACGCCAAAACCTTTGGCAAATTCTGTTGGTTAGAATCAAGTCACTAGGTCCAGCTCACCCTCAAGTGGAGAGAATTCCATATTCCATAGGGACATGAGTGCCAGGACGGGGGATCTTTGGTAGCCATCATCCAAGGCTGTCTGCCACATCTGCTCTGCACCCAGTGAGCCTCTCTGGGTATCAATCACCTTGATATAGCAAATGGGTGATGGGCCACCTTGGACTGTGCTGTGTGGTCTGCTGATCCCACCTCTGTTGCAACAGGATCACTGTTCGGGTCTAACCAGGGCTCAGGTATCCTGCCCCTGTAATCCTCCCCATCCCCACCAACCAGCCATGCCTGACCACTGAGACCATGGGCTTTGACAGCAGCTGACAGGGGAACAGCCCCCTGTGTGAGTGAGATGTTCTCATCACTCGGGCAGGGCTGGGACACAGGCTGGTGCCCCAGGCCTCTCTTGGTAAAAGAGAGATGAAGAGCCCAGCTCTCCAACTGCAGCAGGGCAGCCTTCAGGAGAACAAGGCTACAGGTGGGAGGGGAATGAGTTATCTGAAAAAGCGAATGAGAGGTTTCTGCTTTTACCCTCTGGAAGGCATCATGGGAACATCTCTAAGGCAATGTGGGAGCACCCATGCCAGAGAGGGAGCTTCTCTGAGACTGTATTTAGCCACCTAGGGTAGAGGACCTACTCTGGAGAATAGAGGAGTCAGTATAGATTGCAGATGTTTTCTATGTCTCAAGCAGAATTTAACTCAGAAAGGGGGGGAGAGAGAGACAGAGATCTGAAGCGTTTTCCCACAGGGGTGGTGGCTATTGTATTGTTCTCTCTGTTTTGAAATATTACAGTAGAAAAATACTCTAAAAGTGGAAAACAGAAGAGAAGTAGGGGCTCTCAGGGCCCCTGCAGCCCTAATTTCCCAGATGTGTCTCAGAACCAAATTTGTCAAGTTGAGGGGCTTGGTGGGCTTGGGAGTTTCCTAGGAGCCCAATGGTTCCATTAGGCTATGGGAGGTTGGGCCAGCAGGGATTTGGACACCCCTGGAGGAGTCTTAAACAGGAGCAGACCAGTGAGCGAAGCCCAGGCTTTTCCCATTTTTGAGAAGCACCCACCAGACTCAGCTCTTCCCCCACTGCTATTTTCTTGATGTATCAAGAGCAGCTTACAATGAGACATGGTATCATAATAAAAGATAAACCACCTGAGCTGATGGATGAGGCCATGTGCTGAAGGGGCTCTCTCCAAGGGTGGGGTTGGGATTGTTGTGGTCAGATTGTATTTAATGCCTCTGAAGTTTTTCCTGTGGATTCTGTGACATCTTCCCTCCTTCCGACCTTAATTCCCTGTCCCTCAATGCACAACCCTCCTCCCCAGCCCCACAGCTATCACTCAGTCACTGCCCATCAGCCACCCTATTTGAAGTGTTTGAAACCAGTAGCACACTTGCCATCCATCGACCACAGTGCTACCTCAACAGCAAGTGAAGAACAAACGATACTGCTCCAAGGCACAGGGGTACCTATATGGTAGGTACCATATAGGCCATATGGTACCACATATGGCTAAGTACTGAGGTAACTATCTCTCCACAATGCTCCCCTCTCTGCCACCTCCACCAAAAGAGACAAGCCACGACCATTGGGGATGGATAGTCATGTGGAGAGGGAAAACAATTACCATAAAGCCAAAAGAATCAAGCATGCCTGAATTTGTTTACTGCCCAGTGACAGAAAGCCCAGGGAGAGCCTGGGCATGGGGTAGTAGAGCTTGATCACTGCTCATGGCTCTTTGTCTCCAGCTGTGTGATCTCAGTTTGCAACTGTCCAGTATCTTCTTCTCCCCTAGGGTGGAAAGCAGAACAATGAGTGGACCCCATGGAGCCCTGAGGAATTCAGGCCTGGCCTGGGATTCTCTTGGTAGAAGAGGGAGAGGTAGGTGAGGGTCGTTGGGCACAGAGAGGGGGGAATCAAGAGAGAGAAAGAGAGAGAGAACCACCTGAAGGACGTCGTGAAACATGCCAGGGCTCTCTGGAACCGGATCCTCCAAGATCCTCGCAGAAGAGAAGGCCCCCTGGGTGGGCCTGTGCCACAAGATGGGTTCTCAGTGGCATTGGCAAAATAAAAGAACACAATATTTTCAGCCGGGTCAGTCCTGTTCTGGAAAATGGAGAAAAATCATCCTTGCTAACAGTGGCATTGCTTCCTTCATCAATCAAATGTGTGTTGAAGGCCTATTATGTGCACACCAGGCTCAGTCCTAGGTACTGGAGATTCAGCAGTGAACTCCATAGATCTAGGTCCAAGCCTTCCTGGGGTCAACAATCTGGAACACTGGAGGGAAATCAAGAGTCTGTTCTCCCTTGGGAAGGCTGAAAAGTTGAGCTTCCCACCCTGCAAAATTGATGGCTCTTTCCTCATATAGTTGCATCAGGAGTCAGCCACAGCAGGATGCCACTGAAATTCATGTTTTCTGAAGAGTGTGATGTGCACATGGTGTCGGAAAGGACTTATTGCCAGAGGCCGGCTGGTAGAGCTCCTCATTGTGTTGGGTTTAAAGAAGCTAAGGGCCTGTCCCCTCCATGAAACTCCATTCCCATGTCCTTGGCCTGGATTCCTACTATCCTCTCCTGTGGAGTACACCCTGTTCAAGTGGTTGATACATTCTCATAAATGCCTGGGAGTACTGAGATGCCTTCTTGACTGATATTGTTTCCCCTTCCTCTCCTTAACTCTGCCTTGAACTCACTCGCTACTCAGACTTCCAGCCCCACCTCTCCACTCTAATGTAGATGACTAAATTATTAATTGAAAGTGATGGCTTCTTTTACATTACTCTATTTGCAAATATGTGAGCCTGGAGACTTAAGGAGAGATCTATTTGGCTTTAAGCTTTACTAAAATTCAAGCCAAGGTACTTGCCAGTGGTAACTTCCTCCTCAACAGCTCCATCCTCTTGCCAAGAAACCTGATGGGTAGACAGGGAGGCTCTGACAGATCCCCAAAAGTATTCCTAAATTTCTAATGAGCAGAGCCCCAGCTTTGCTGGGAATCCATAATCAAACTCCAGTTTTCTCTCCCATGCATTGGTGGAAGCCAAGGTAGGGCAGTTGAGGGAAGCACAGGTATAGAAAACTGTGTTTCATGGTGACCTGGAGTCCTTTAGCTGTAATTTCTGAGAGTCAGGCTACTCAGTCAAGGCTCAGGCTTAGCTCTAGGGAACCTCCCAAGGTCCTGACCTTGAGCATTCCCAAGGGTGGGTCCGGGGCTTGAAATAGGCTTTCCAGAACCCTGTGATGGACTTTGAGACAGTGACAACTGAGCCTCCAGGGCTTTGGTCTAGATATCAGTTTTCCCACTTAATTCTGATTGGTGTCAGGAGGAAGAAAGAATTTGGAGATGCGCGGTAGGGTAAATATATTAGAGTGATCCGTGCTAGATGGCACTCCAAAGAATCCACACCGATTTACACCACCAGTGTCAGAACCTCGGTATATGATACCGGATTGGTATCATTCATAGTGTTTGTCAATTTGTGGTTTGAAAGTGGAATTTGACTGTTATTTTATTTCCATTACTATTTGGAACATGGAGCTCCTATTCCTTTCATATTGGCCATTTGTATTTCTATTAACGGCCTGCTCAAATTCTGTGCTGGCTTTGCTACTGTTATTTTTGTTTGTTTGTTTGTTTGTTTTTGCAGTTTTTGGCAGAGACTGGGTTTGAACCCACCATCTCTGGCATATGGGGCCGGCGCCCTACTCCTTTGAGCCACAGGTGCCGCCTTACTACTGTTGTTTTTTCTTGCTCGTGTTTCTTGAATTGTTTCATCGGGGCTCTTCATATATGATTCTTTAGTTTTCTATAATTGAAGAACATGTTTGCTCCCAGTCTCTCACTTCTATTTGCACTTCATTTTCTGTGTCTTCTCATATGGACACTTTTCATTTGGGGTGTACAAGCTGGCTACTTTATTCAATCTTCACCACAATCACATGAGGTTGGTACTATTTACTTATTTTATTTTATTTTATTTTTTAAATTTTTTTAACATTTAACAAATATTTATTGATGTATGGGTCAGAGTTACTCTACACCCTAGAGACAGAAATCACCACAGTTCTATGGGTCAAGAGACCACACTGACAGGTGGAGACACGTTAATGGGCTGTACCCTTACAGGGCTTTCCATCTGTAAGAGTTTCGGCCATGCTCTTGACATTTTTCCTTCTTCATTCATTTAATGTTTCAATTTACAATTTGCACATAATAATCATATATTTATAGGGTAGAGTGTGATGCTTCAAAGCACATATACATTGCATAATGACCAAATCAGGGTAATTATCATAGCCATCACTTTAATCAGTTATCATTTCCTTGCAGTGGCAACATTCAAAAATCTTCTCTTCTAGCTATCTTGACATGTATACTGCATTGTTATTTGCTACAGTCAATCTACAGTATAATGTAATACCTGAACATATTCTTCCTGTCTAACTGTAACTTTGTACCCTTTGACCAACCTCTCACATTTATTTTCCTACCGCCCTACCCTCCCCAGCCCCACTGGTAACCTCTATTATACTCTGTAGTTCCATGAAGTCATTTTTTTATTTTTACATATACGTGTGTTTATTAGGTTTCCATTTTTTGCCTTCACAAAATTAAAGAGGCTTAAAATTTAATAACAATAGCAATGTTTAGCGTGAGGACTAAAAACAAAAACCTCGTAAAGAATAAATGAACATAAATACATTCAGAAAAGAAATCAGAGAATTGCTGCATCGAAATATTAAACAATAATAATAATGATGATAATGCAAAGAAAGTAACATTCACATTGTCAAATAAGAATATGTCTATTATAGAATGCTTTGACTTGGAGATTCAGTATGGAGTCATCAGTTAACTTCTTATTATTTTTTAAAGTCTCAAAAAACAGACAACTAATATTTATAAATAAAAGTAAAAGATAATTTCAAAAAACAGATCATGTCAAATCTTATAGACAATAGAAAAAGAAGAAATACTTCGAAATCATTCTACTTGATCTGGATACACCTGATATTAAAATTGGAGAGAATATATTATTATAAAGGGGAAATTAAAAACACATTTCACTTATAAATGAGGATGGCATATCCCAGACAACGTATTAACAAGTTGAATTAAAAATTAATGTTTAAATAATATACTTTAGTCAAAATTAAATCCAATTTATGTGAGAATTAGTCACTATTTTCTTTTATTGTCTTTTTTTTCTTCTTTTCCTTTCCCTCACTGATTCCCTCCTTCTCTGTCTGGTCTCCCCTTCCCTCATGCCCCACTGTGTCATTAATTGTCATTAATTGTCCTCGTATCAAAGTTGAATACATAGGATTCAACTTCTCCAAAGTTGAACACATAGGATTCATACTTCTTTTTGCAGCATTTATACTAACCTGAATGGAGGTTAGTATAAATGCATTATTGAACATTAATAACTGAACACATTATTCTTAGTGAAGCATCACAGGAATGGAGAATTATGAATTTTTTTTTTTTTAAGATACTGTATCTGAGCGAGATCACGTGGTATTTTTCTTTCTGTGCCTGGCTTGTTTCACTTAACATAATGTCCTCCAGGTTCATCTATGTTGCCACAAATAACAGGATTTCATTTCGTTTTATGGCTGGGCAGTATTCCAGTGTACATGTGTGTACACAAACACATAACTTTTTCTTTTTTTAATTTCAAAATATTATGGGGGTACAAATGTTTTTGGTCACATGGATGAGTTTTGTAATGTTTGAGTGGTTTATTTGTGTGTCTTGTTTTGCAAAATACAGGTCTTTTGCTCATTTTATTTTTTTTATTTATTCATCTTTAAATTTTATTTTCTTATTCCAAATTAGTATGAGGGCACAAATTTTTAGACTACATTGTCCTCACTCGGAAGGTAAAGTTCCAGTTCTAAAAGAGCCCCTCACCTAGGGGGCATGCTGTCCACCCTTACATTGTGCACATTAGGCGAGATCCTGCCAAATGCCCTCCCTCCTTCCGCCAATCATCCTCCCCCTTCATCCCCTTCCCCTACCTCCTTACAAGACTATATTCGTGTCTTTTTCCCCTTTTAAAATCAGTCTATTATTATTGTATTTTTAATTTGCTATTGAATTGTTTGAGTTCCTTATATATTCCGGATATTAATCCCTTGTCAAGTGCATGGTTGGCAAATACTTCCTCTCATCTGGTAGTTCCTTCTTCACTGTATTGATTATTTTCTTTGCTGAGTAGAAGCTTTATACTTGATACAATCTCATTTGTCTATTTGTGCTTTTGTTTCCTATGCTTTTGAGGTCTTATTTTCAAAATCATCGCCCAGTCCAATAACATGAAGCATTTTTCCTATGTTCATTCCAGTAGTTTAATAGTTTCAGGTCTTATGCATAAGTCTTTCATTCATTTTGAGTTTTGATATCTGTGTAGGGTGAGAGGCAAGCATCTACTTTCATCCTTCTGGGTGTGAGTATTCAGTTTTCTCAGCACCATTTATTGAAGAGACTGTCCTTTCCCTAATGTGTGCTCTTGGAGCCTCTGTTGAAAATCAGTTAGCTGCTAATGCATGGATTTGTATCTAGGTTCTCTATTCTGTTTTATTGTTCTATGTTCTGGTGTTATTTCAGCACCATGTTGTTTTTGTTGCCATAGCTTTGAAGTATGTTTTGCCAGTCAGGTAGCCTGGTGTCTCCAGCTTTGTTATTTCTGCTTGGAATTACTTTGGCTATCAGGGTCTTTTGTGGATCCATGCGAGTTTTAGGATTATTATTTTATTTCCTGTGAAGTGTACCATTGGTGTATTAACAGGCATTTCCTTGAACGTGTAGATCACTTTGTGTAATATGGACATTTTAACAATATTAATTCCTCCAATCCATCAGGATGGGATATTTTCCCATTTGTTTGCATCTTCTTCAATTTCTTTCATCAGTGTTTTATAGATTTCACTGTAGAAACTCTTTCACCTCTCTAGTTAAATTTATTCTCAAACATTTAATTTACTTTTTTTGTGGCTATTGCAGATGGAATTGTTATTTTTTTAATTTCTGTTTCGGGGAGTTTTGCTATTGGTGCATAAAAGTGCTACTGATTCACGTTTGTTGATTTGGTATTTTGACACTTCACTGGGATTAATTTTTTAGTTCTAAGAGTTATTTGGTAGAGTCTTTAGGATTTTCTATATGATCATGTCATTTGCAAACAGGGACAATTTGACTCCCCCCTTACCAGTTTTTACCCCTTTATTTATTTCTCTTGACTAATTGCTCTGGCTAGAACTTCCAATACTGTGCTGAATGAAAGTGGTGGAAGTGGGCAACCTTGTCTTGTTACAGATCTTAGAGGGAAAAAGGTTTTAATGTTTTTCTGTTCAGTATAATATTAGCTTTGGGTTTACCATATATGGCCTTTATTTTGTTGAGTTATGTTCCATCTATACTCAATTTGTTGAGAGTTTCTATCATGGAGGGATGTTGAATTTTACTGAAAGTTCTTTCAGCAACTATTAAAATCATCATATGGTTTTTGTCCTTGATTCTCCTAATGCGATGTCTCACATTTACTAACTGGTGAATGACTTACATCCCTGGGATGAATCCCTCTTGATCACGGTGAATGATGTTTTTAATGTGCTGCCACTGTTTTTTTGAAGCTCTTTGCACCTATGTATATTAGGCATATTAGTTTTCTTGTTGTGTCCTTGTCAGGTGGTGGAATTGGGGTAGTGCGGGCTCCAAAAATTGTGTTTAGAAGAATTTTCTTCTCTTCAATTTTTTGAAAGACTTCGAGGAGAATTCACACACATTCTTTATTTTTTTTATTTTTTATTAAGTCATATACACATAGATCATGAATACATTTTTGTATATGTAGGGTACAATGTGTTGTTTTTTTTAATACAATCTGATGTGGTTACATCAAACCAATCAACATAGCTTTCATCTCATTTACTTGATTATTGTGTTAAGAAATTTATGTTCTGCACTTGACAGATTTGACTTGTACCCTTGCAAATGCTCCATAGGTGTGGTCCCGCCTTACCCTCTCTCTATTGAACCTCCCCCTCCAACCCTTCCCACTCCATTTCTCTCCTTCATCCTGGGCTGTAGTTTGTGTTCTATCTTTCATAAGAAACTGTGAGTAAATATAAGTTGGTTTCATAGAAGTACTGAGTACAATGGATCCTTTTCCTTCCATTCTTGAGATACTTTGCTCAGGAGAATATGTTCCGGGTCCTTCCACGTAAACATAAAAGAGGTAAAGCCTCCATCTTGTTTTAAGGCTGCATAGTATTCCATGGCATACATATACCACAATTTATTAATCCAGTCATGGGTCGATGGGCACTTAGGCTTATTCCATGACTTACCTATTACGAATTGAGCTGGAATGAATAATCTGGTGCAAATATCTTTTTGCAAAATGATTTTTGGTCTTTTGGATATACTCCTAGTAGAGGAATTGCAGGATCCAATGGCAGGTCAATTTTTAGATCCCTGAGTGTTCTCCGTGCTTTAAATGTTTGATAGAATTAAGCAGTAAAGCCATCCATTCACTGGGCTTTTCTGTGATTGCCTCAATCTCATTTTGGGTTTTCTATTTCTTCCTGGTGCAATCTTAGGTTGTGTGTGTTCAGAAATTAACCCATTTCATCTAGATTTTGTATTAGTTGGCTTGTAGATGTTCGTGCTTGTCTTTTATGATCTGATCCTTTGTATTCTTGTTGTACCAATTGCAGTGCATCATTTTTCACCCGTGCTTTTGTTTATTTGAGTCTTTTCTTCTCCCCTTACTTTGGCTAAAGATTTTTCATTCTCTTTTTCTTTTCAAAAAGCTAACTCCTTGTTTTGTTGATTTCTTAAATTGTTTCTCTAAACCTCTATTTCATTTATTTCTGCTCTGATCTTTCTTATTTCTTGTTTAAAACTTCATATCAATATAAGGACACATACCATTAGGTTACATTCTTTGTGCTTGTTAGGAAAAGTCCCAGCTGTATTTGAGTCTTTCACCCAGGAGGTGTACCATATATGCCTACATTGTACCCATTAGGCGGGATCTTGCTGAGCATTTTCTCCCCTTTTGCCTTTTCCCAGTCTCCACTTCTTGAATGTAATTGGATTTTTCCTCTTGTGTGGGCCTGTAGTTGTTCATCTACTAGTTTCAAATTAGTATTGAGTACATGGGATGCTTGTTTTTGATTCTTGAGATACTTTACTAAGGAGAATGATCTTCAATTCCATCCAGGAAAATACAAGAGATGTAAAGTCTCCATCTTTTTTCATGGATGAGTAATACTCCATGGTGTACAAACAACACAGTTTATTAATTCGTTCATGGGTTGGTGGGCACTTGGGTTGTTTCCACACCTTTGCAATTGGGAACTGAGCTGCTGTAAACATTTGAGTGCAAATAGCCTTATGGCAAAATGATTCCCCCACCCTACCCCCTTTGGATAGATACCTAGTAACGGGATTGCAGGACCAAATGTAAGGTCTACTTTTAGCTACTTGAAGATGCTCTATACTTTTTTCCAAAGACCCTGTACTAGTCCCTTCTCTCCACACCCACTCCATAATCACTGATTGCTACAAAAATCTCTATGCCCAGAAATCTCACAACGTGAAGGAAATGGAACAATACCTGGAATCATATCACCTCCCGAGACACAACGAGAAAGAATTAGGACACTTGAATAGACCAATATCAAGCATTGAAAATGCAACAACAATAAAATAGCTTCCAACAACAGCAACAAAAAGTCCTGGACCAGACAGTGTTACACCAAAATTCTTCCAAACCTTCAAAGAAGAACTCATACCTATATTGCAGAACATATTCCAAAACATTGAGAAGGAAGGAACCCTCCTCAGCTCTTTCTATGAAGCAAATATCACCCTGATACCAAAACCGGAAAAAGACTCAACAAAAAAAAGAAAACTACAGACCAATGTCATTAATGAGTATTAGTGCAAGAATACTCAGTAAAATCCTAGCAAATAGAATGCAGCTACATATTGAAAAAAATTTGCAACACAATCAGGTGGACTTTATCCCAGTGATGCCAGGCTGGTTTAACATATGCGAACCCTTAAACACAATTCACCACATAAATCAAAGCAAAAGCATAGACCAGGTGATCCTCTCAATAGAAGCAGAAAAAGCATTTGACAAAATTCAGCATCCTTTTCTGATAAGGCATAGATGGGACATTTCTTAAACTGATACAAGCCACATACCTTAAACCCACAGCCAACCATCATACTGAATGGAGAAAAACTGAAAGCATTTACCCACTTTGAACTGGAATGAGACAAGAATGTCCACTTATCACCACTACAATTTAATATAGTGCTGGAAGTCCTAGCCAAGGCAATCAGGCAAGAGAAGGATATCAAGGGTATCCAAATGGGGACAGTGGAGGTCAAAATCACACTCTTTGCTGATGATATGGTCTTATACTTACAAAGAACAAGAGACTCAACTACAAGACTCCTGGAAGTGAGCAAGAAATACAGTAATGCCCTGGGAAATAAAATCAATGTCCACAAATCAGTAACCTTCATATACCCCAACAACAGTCAACAGTCAATCTGAGAATAAGATCAAAGCCACAAGTCCTTCCACAGTAATGTTGAAGAAAATGAAATACCTTAGAATATACCTAACGAAGAATGGAAAGGATATCTACAGAGAAAACTGTGAAACCCTGTGCAAAGAAATAGCAGAAGATGTTTTCAAAAGTGGAAGAACATACCACACTCATGACTGGGAAGAATCAATTGTTAAATGTCTATACTACCCAACGCAATCTACAGATTTAATGATCTTTGTTATTTCTTTCTTTTATTTTTTTATTACGTCATACATGCGTAGATCATAAATACATTTATGCCTTTGTGATTTTCAATGTGGTGGTTATTTGTACAAATTGGAGTGCGTACATCCTACTAATTAACATAGCTTTCACCTCATTGACTTAATCACAGTGTTAGAACACTTGTGTTCTATACTAGACAGATTTAACTTGTACCCTGGCAATATGCTCCATGGGTGTGGTCCCACCATTAAACCTCCTTCTATCAAACCACCCCCCTCCACTCCCATCCCACTGCCCTTCCCTCCTTCATCCTGGACTATAGTTGTGATTCATCTTTCATATGAAAGTGTGAGTGATTATAAATTGGTTTCATAGTAGTACTGAGTACATAGGATACTTTTTTCCATTTCTGAGATACTTTACCAACAAGAATATTTTCCAGTTCCATCCATGTAAACATAAAAGAGGTAAAGTCTCCATATTTTTTTAATGCTGCATAGTATTCCATGGTGTACATATATCATAATTTATTAATCCATTCATGGGTCGTTGGGCACTTATGCTTCTTCCATGACTTGGCAATTATGAGTTGAACTGCAATGAACAATCTGGTGCAAATATCTTTGTTACCAAGTAATTTTTGGTCTTTTGGATATACTCCTAGTAGAGGAATTGCAGGATCAAATGGCAGGTCTACATTTAGATCCCTGGGTGTTCTCCAAACTTCTTTCCAAAAGGAACATACTAGCTTGCATTCCCACCAGCAGTGCAGAAATGTTTCCCTTTCTTCACATCCACGCCAACATCTGTAGTTTTGGGATTTTGTGATGTGGGCTACTCTTACTGGAGTTAGATGATATCCCAAAGTGGTTTTGGTTTGCATTTCACTGATGATTAAAGATGATGAGCATTTTTTCACGGGTCTGTAGACCATGCACCTGTCTTCCTCAGAGAATCTTCTGTTCATGTCTCTTGCCCACCATGAAATGGGATCACTTCTTCTTTTCTTATTCATTAGTTTGAAGTTCTCTGTGGATTCTAGTTATTAGACCTTTGTTGGAAATATGATCTGCAAAAATCCTCTTCCATTCTGGGACTGTCTACTTGTTTTACTTACTGTGTTCTTGGCAGTGCAGAAGCTTTTTAGTTTGATCAGATCCCAGTAATGTATTTTTGATGTTGCTTCAATTGTCCAGGGGTTCCTTCTCATAAAGTATTCTCCCAGGCCAATTTTTTCAAGTGTTTCCCCTGTACTCTCTCAAGGAATTTTTATAGTTTCATGTCTTAAATTTAAGTCCTCTTGCCATTGAGAGTCAATTTTTGTTAGAGGAGAAAGATACGGGTCAAGTTCCAGTCTTCTACAAATCACCAGCCAATTCACCCAGCACTATTTGTTAAATAGGGAATCTTTTCCTCAATTTATACTTTTGATAGTCTTATCAAAGATCAAATGAAACCAAATGGGTTCATCTTTTGGTTTTCAATTCTGTTCTGTACACTTACCTCTCTATTTTTGTGCTAGTACCATGCTGTCTTGATCACTATAGATGTATAGTTTAGTCTGAAGTCTGGTAGCGTGATTCCTCCTGCTGATTTGTTTTTATGTCTGAGTAATGTCTTGGTTATCCAGGGTTTTTTCTGTTTCAATATAAAATGAAGTACTAATTTTTCCAGGTATTTAAAATATGACAGAGGTGCTTTAATAGGGATTGCATTAAATCTGTAGATTGCTTTGGGTAGTTTAGACATTTTAACAATGTTGATTCTTCCCAGCCATGAGCATGGTATATTTTACCATTTGTTAACATCTTCAGCTGTTTCTTTTCTCAGAGTTTCATAGTTCTCTTTATAGAGATCTTTCATGTCCTTTGTTAGGTACACTCCCAGATATTTCATCTTCTTTGGCACTATTGTTAAGGGAATAGAGTTCTTGACTGTTTTTTCACCTCGACTATTGGCATATATAAAGGCTACAGATTTGTGAATATTGATTATGTATCCTGAGACACTGCTGTATTCCTTGATCACTTCCAGGAGTTTTGTAGTTGATCCCCTGGGGTTTTCCGGATATACAATCATATCATCTGTGAAGAGTGATAGTTTGATATCCTCTGATCCTATTTGGATACCTTTCATCACCTTTTCTTGCCTAATTGCGATGGCTAAGAATTCCATTACAATGTTAAAAAGCAGTGGAGACAAGGGGCAACCTTTCCTGTTTTCTGATCTGAGTGGAAATGATTTCAATTTAACTCCATTCAGTACAATATTGGCTGTGGGTTTACTGTAGATGGCTTCTATCAGTTTAAGAAATGTCCCTTCTATACCCATTTTCTTGAGTGTTCTGATCAAGAAAGGATGGTGGATATTATCAAAAGCTTTTTCTGCATCAATTGAGAGAATCATATGGTCTTTGTTTTTTATTTTGTTTATGTGATGAATTATATTTATAGATTTATGTATATCAAATCATTCTTGGGACCCTGGGATAAAATTCACTTGGTCATGGTGTATAATTTGTTTGATTTGTTGCTAGATTCTGTTTGCTAGGATCTTGTTGAATATTTTTGCATCAATATTCATTAGTGATATTGGTCTATAATTTTCTTTTCTTGTTGGGTCTTTTCCTGGTTTGGGGATCAAGGTGATGTTTGCTTCATAGAATGTGTTGGGTAGTATTCCTTCTTTTTTCTATATTTGCAAAAGGTTGAGTAATATAGGGACTAGTTCCTCTTTAAAGGTTTGGTAAAGTTCTGACCTGAAGCCATCTGTTCCTGGGCTTTTCCTTTTAGGGAGATTTTGCATAGTTGATGCTATTTCAGAACTTGATATAGGCCTGTTCAACATTTCCACTTCATTCTGGCTAAGTCTAGTAAGGTGGCGTGCTTCCAAGTATTGGTCTATTTCCTTCAGATTTTCGTATTTCTGAGAATAGACTTCCTTGTAATATTCATTAAAGATTTTTTGAATTCACCTTTATCATTTCTGACTGAAGAAATTAGAGATTTTACTCTTTTATTTCTGGTTAGGTTAGCCAAAGGTTTATCTAGTTTATTCACCTTTTCTTGAAACTTTCTGATTGATTGATCTGTTGTATATTTTTTTGTTTTCAATTTCATTTAATTCTGCTCTAATTTTAGTTATTTATTTTCTTCTGCTTGGTTTGGGATTGGAATGTTCTTCCTTTTCCAGTTGCTTGAGGTGTACCATTAAGTTGTTGACTTCCTCTCTTTTGGTTCTTTTGAGGAAGACTTGCAAACTATTAATTTCTCTCTAAGGATTGCCCTTGCAGTATTCCAGAGGTTATGGTAATCTACGTCTTCATTATAGTTTTGTTCTAAAAATTTGGTAATTTTCTCCTTAATCTCATTTATGAACCAGCTATCATTCACCATGAGGTTACACAGTTTCCATGATTTTGTATGTGTATGCAGATTCCTGTTGTTACTGAGTTCAACTTTCATTAAATGATGGTCTGAGAAAAGACAAGGAATAATTTCTATTCTTTTAAATTTGCTGAGGTTAAGGTTGTGACCTAAGATCTGATCAATTTTGGAAGATGTTCCATGGGCTGAAAAGAACAATGCGTGTTCAGTTTTGTTCTGTAGATCTCTGTTAAATCCAATTGTTGAACGGTTAAGTTTAAGTCTAAAATTTCTTTCCTTAGTTTCTTATTGGAGGATCTATCCAACACTACTAAAGGGGTATTAAAATCTCTGACTATTAATCCATTCCTGGGTTGGTGGGCATTTAGGCTGTTTCCACATTTTGGCGATCGTAAATTGAGCTGCAATAAACAGCCTAGTACAAGTGTCCTTATGATAAAAGGATTTTTTTTTCCTTCTGGGTAGATGCCCACACTTTATGGGGGCAAGACATGATTGCAAGAGGGACTTTGCCTAACAATTGCAATCAATGTAACCTGGCTTATTGTACCCTCAATGAATCCCCAACAATAAAAAAAAAAATGAAGAATAAAACTTAAGAGCATTAAAAAAAAAACTCTGACTATTAATGGTGCTGGAGGAAATCAAGTTGTTCATGTTTGTTAGAGTCTCTCTTATAAATTGGGACACATTCTGGTTGAGTGCATAAATGTTAATTATTGAAATCTCAACATGTTGTGTGTTCCCCTTAATAAATATGAATTGACCATCCTTTTCTTTCTTTACTTTTGTTGGTTTAAAGCCTATTGTATCTGCGAATAAAATTGCAACACCTGCTTTATGCTGATTTCCATTTGCCTGAATTCTAGGTCACCATCCCTTCAACTTGAGTCTATATTTATCTCTTAAGGTAAGATGAAATTCTTTTTTTTTTTTCTTTTCTTTGAGACAGAGCCTCAGCTGTCACCCCAGGTAGAGTGCCATGGCATCACAGCTCACAGCAACCTCCAACTCCTGGGCTAAAGTGATTCTCCTCCCTCTGCCTCCCAAGTACCTGGGACTACAGGCCACAATGCTTGGCTTTTTTTTGGTAGCAGCTGTCATCGTTTTCTGGCGTGGCAGGCTGGATTTGAACCCGCCAGCTCAGGCGTATGTGGCTGGCGCCTTAGCCGCTTGAGCCACAGGCATCGAGCCAAGATGAAATTCTCGTATGCAACAGACATCTGGCCTGGGTTTTTGTTTCCAGTCAGCCAACCTGTACCTCTTTAGAGGACAATTTAAGCCATTCACATTCATCGAGAGTATTGATAACCCTGGTATTATTTTGGGTATCGAGTTTTTCAAATGTCCAGTGCACAGTTTTAATCCTTTTGCCACTGTGGAAGTTGGAGTCTGATCAAAAGTTTCTGAGTGCGTTTACTTTGGTGGTAGAGCATTGTGCTTGTCATTGTGGATGATGGGTCTGTGCTTGTCATTGTGGATGATGGGTCTGAAAATATCCTGGAGAGCTGGTTTAGTTATTTCTTCAACATGTGAATGTCATTAAGGCATTTAATTTTTCCATCATAGATGAAACTCATTTTAGTTGGATACAGGATCTTGGGTTAAAATTTATTTTGTTTTAGGAGGTTAAAGGTCAATGACCATCCTCTTCTAGCTGGAAAAGCTTCAGCAGAGAGATCTGCAGCCATTCTAATATTCTTCTCCTTGTAGGTTATGGTTTGCTTACGTCTGGCTGCTTGCAGAATTTTCTCCTTCATATTAACTTTGGCGAAGTTCATTATAATGTGTCTAGGACATGTTTTATTTGGATTGAGTTGTGCTAGGGTTCTGAAACTGTCTGCTATCTGAATTTCTTATTCTCTTGCCATGTTCTCCTCTATTATCTCTTGGAGTAGAGCATCTGGGCCTTTTGAAGCAACCTCTTCTCCTTCAGGGATTCCTATAAGGCGAATGTTTGCTCTTTTGGAGTGGTCCCACAATTCTCTCAGGGAATGGTCTGTTTTTGCTCTCCACTTCTCTTCCTCTTTGAGCATTTGGGAGAGTTCAAAAGCTTTGTCTTCAATGTCAGAGATCCTTTCTTCTGCCTGCTCCGTTCTGTTACTGAGGGATTCTACTATATTTCTCAGACCTTTGAGGGCGGTAAGTTCTTGCCTCAATGTGTCAAAATCTTCCGTGATTTTGTCTTTGAATTCATCGAATGCTTGAGACAATTTTTGAATTACTCCTTGAAATTCTAATTCCATCTTTACCTCCATTCTATTGATCTTATTTGCCATCCAAATTCTGAACTCGATTTCTGACATCTCAGCCATTTGTTTATGAATGGGATCATCTGGTGTGTCTATTTTGTCATTTCTTGGGGAAGTTGATCTACTCTGATTATTCATGTTGACAGAGTTTTCCCGCTGATTCCATCCCATGATTATTTTTCACTGTTTGGCTACATGGGCAGGTAAGGTGAAATTGGATTGGGGTCTCCTGGAGTTGTGGTTAACCGGCCCTCTGCCGAGTATCTGGGACTAGTGAATGCAGCTTCCCCCTCCGAACAGCTTTGCAAAGGACCCATTCAATATTAAAGTCTGAGGCTTTGGGGACGTGCTTGGTGTGGTGGGTTCAGGTGGCTCTGTCTTGTATTCCTGGTCTTTGTCTGATCCCAGTGGATCAGTGACTCTGGGTTGAAGTCTCAGCTGTGGAGAAATACAAGCAACTAAGACACCCAGCCCTCCACGAGCAACAACTGGAAGAGGAAAATAAACCCTTCCCATTGCGACACAAACAGGTTACCACCCGAGAGACTCCTCAGGTGATTGGCCCAGGTTAGGATTTCCAAACCAATTGACCCCATCAATACCAACTCTCAAGTGGAAGAGTTCAAAAGGTCTTCAAGCAACAAGATAGCAGAGGACTAATGGCTGCTCAAATGTGGCTCACTCTGGTACTCTGTGGAGTCAGAAAGGCCTGACCAATAGAAGAGTTGGACCAGGGTGCTGGTATCTCTTTCTTCACCTTGCAACTCTTTCACACCCAGTCACTGGTAACCCCATGGGGCTGTTGTCCTGCTCCCTCCAATAAGCAGATGTGCCAGGGCTTTGCTCCTGCCAGAGTCAAAGGAAAGCCAATGCCTCCTCGGCCCAGCCACCACCCTCTTCCACCAGCCAGGTTGGGGAGCTGAGGCCTGCCTGCCTCAAGTACTCAATGGTAACTGGGGGAGTGTTCCACCTGAGCTCTGTCCGAACCTGAGGATACCACCGTGCCTTTGCCCCAGCTGCTCTGCAGCGCTGGTATCCCTGTAAGGCAAGGTCTAGCTTCCTCTGTCTGTCTTTAGAGTTGGGGAGGTGTCTCTCCAAGATTAGACCCCGGAGGGATTGCTCTTCTGTTGCTGAATCTTCGTGGGAGGTGTCCCTGCAGATCTCCCAGGCAGCTCCCATGGCCGGGGAGGAGTCTGCAGTGGTAACTCTGGGAGTGCAGGGCAGAGGGCTCCAGCAACTGGGTGGGGTGCACAGTGCGTGGCTATGGCTGGGTGGACTCATGGTGGCTCTGGCCAGGCGAGGTGCCTGTCTGTGGCAGGGTGGGGTGCACACCGGGAGGCTCTGTCAGTGTGGGGTGTGGGGCTGAGGCTCTGGCAGGATGGAGTGCACTTTCTCAGGCCCCCTCCCACAGCTTGTTTGCACTTTTGCAGAGCCAAACCTGACAGCCTCCCCGACTTTGTCTGCACTACTACTGGCTCACTGTTACAGAGAAGCTGTTATACCATGGCCCTTGCAGTACCCAGACCTGGCAATCAACCACAGACATTCCAGTCTCTGCAGGGTTTAGGCTTCTGGACCATCAGGCGAGGGGGGAAGGGTGCACTGGAAGTTCAAAATGGCAGGGAAAACGTTAGTTCAACTTTCATGCCTGGCAAGAGAGTGTTCAGGGTCACAGAAGGGTCCCTCTGGAGAGGTAGTCCCCACGTCCTGCAACTCTCTCCCGTGGGGTGAGACAAAAGGTCCTCAGTTCACCACTTGCCTGTAGAAAACCTACAGCAAGCAAAAAAAAAAAAAGAAACTCTCTTGCGGGAGGGGATGAACACTTTTCTTTTGGGATGGGTTTTGTACCTGAAATTTGCTTCCTTGGAGTTGCAGCTTGCCTCAGCAGAGGTGATGTGCAGTTATCACTGTTCTCTCTGAGCTCAGCTCCCAGTCTTCAGCTTTATTGGGTACTTTCTGGTCATTATCCTTCCCTCTGGATGGGAGCTTCTGTCAAAAGCTGGCTTCAGTCAGCCATCTTGCCCCTCCTCTGATCTTTGTTATTTCTTTCCTTCTACTAACTCTGGGATTTGGGGTCTTCTTTATCTATTTCCTAGGTGTGTAATATTAGGTTGTTAATTTGAGATAGTTTCCCCCTACTTTTCTGATGTAGGAATTTATGGCTCTAAAAGCCCCCCTTAGGGCTGTGTTTGCTGTATCCATACCACTGAGTTTGGTATGTTGTATTTTCATTTTCAGTTGTTTCAAAGGATTTTGAAAAATTTCTTTTCAATTTCTTCATTGATCTGTTTTTTTGTTCAGGAGGATGCTGCTTAGTTTCTGTGAATATGGACCTTTTCTGATGTTCTTCTCTCCTCGATTTCTAGTTTTAGTCCATCGTCGTCAGAAAAGATACTTGATATGATTTTGATATTTTTCAAATTTTTTAAGACTTGGATTGTGACCTAACATGTGGTCTATTCTGGAGAACGTTCCATGATACGTTCAGAAAAGAATGTGTATTCTGTAGCTTTGGGATGGAATGTAATTGTTTCTGTAAATGTGTGATAGGTCCTTTGGGTTTATGGTGCAGTTTGACTCCAATGTTTCTTCATTGATTTTCTGTTGGGATGATCTGTCTATTGTGGAAAGTGGGGTATTGAAATACTCCACTTTTATTGTATTATAGGCAACCTCTCTCTTTAGGTCTATTAATATTTGGTTTACATATTTGGGTGCCCGAGTGTTGAGTGCATATATATTTACAAATGTTACATATATATTTACAAGAGGACCTCAGGTCCTCTTGCTTTATTAACCCTTCTATCATTATATAATGACCTTCTTTATCTCTTTTTTACCATCCTTGACTTAAAGTCTATTTTTATCTGATATAAGCCGAGTGAATTCAGCTCTCATTCTGTTTTCATTTGCATGGGATATTCTCATTCCATCTCTTCACTTTGGGCTGTGTGGGTCTTTGTAGGTGAAGTGAGGTTCTTGTAGACAACATGTAGTTGGGTATTGTTTTCTTTTTATCCACTCTATGTCTTTTAATTAGAGATTTTTAATAGGCAAAGTTTTAATGGTACCATTTTTTTGTTTGTTTGTTTTCTGGTTCTTTTGTAGATCCTTTCTCCTTTTTTCCCCTCAACTATCTTCTTTTGTTATTAAATGTTTTTCTCTGCAGTACCTTTTGATTCCTTGCTATTTATCTTGAGTGGATCTATTATAGGGTTTTTCCCTGTGGCTACCATGAGACTTACTGAAATCATCTGTAGTTGTAATAAGTTATTTTAAACTAATAACAATTCAACTTTGATCACAAGAGAAAGTAACACAAACAAACTCAGGTTTTTAATGCATCCCACCCCACACCCCCCACATTTGCCTTTTTGCTGTTTTAATTTACATCTTTTTTACATTGCCTATCTCTTTACCGATTGCTGTATTTCCTATTGTCTTTAATATTTTTGTCCTTTAGACTTTGTACTTAAGACACACATGGTTTACACATTACTATTATAGTATTGGATGATTCTAAATTTGTTTGTTTTCTTAGGTGTTGGTGTGCTTTTCTTTCAGATGGAAGAACTCCCTTTAACATTTCTTGTAAGACAGGCCTGGTGTTCATACATTTCCTGGGCATTTCTTCTTGGAAAGTCTTTATCACTCTGTTGTGTTTGAAGGATACAGTGTTTTTGACTGGCATTTTTTTTTTTTTTTTATCCTTCTGCACTTTTGAACACATCGCCCCCCCTCTTTCCTGGCCTACAGGATTTCTGATGAGAAATCTCCTGAAAACTGTACTGGGGTTCTTTCAAATGTGTCATGTTTCTTTTATGTTGATTCTTTGAGTATTTTTTCTTTGCCTATGGTTTTTGGTAATGTGGCTATGACAAGCCTTGGAAAATTTCCCCTTGGGTTGAATTTTATTGGTCACTTCTGAGCTTCCTGCACCTGGATGCTTGTAATTTTTCTCCATGTTTGGGAAAGTTTCATCCATTATTTCCTTACATATGCTTTCCAGACCCTTTTTATCACTTGTCTCCTTCAGAAAATCCTGTTATGCAGAGTTTAGTTTCCTTGATGGTTTCCCAGTGTTCTCATAGACCTTCTTCACCATTTAACCTTTTTTTTCTCTTTTTGCTCCTCTGATTGGATAAGTTTATATGTTCTTTCTTCAAGATCACTCATTCTTTCCTCTGTATGATCAAGTGTGCTGTGGAAGCTTTCTAATTAGTTTTTTTTTTTAATTTTAGTTTCTATATTATTTATTTCTGGGACTTGAATTTGCTTTTTTAAAAAATGTTTCTATTTCTTTGCCAAATGTCCAATTCTTTCTCCTGTGTAGTTTTCCAAATTTATTTAGTTTTCTATCCATATTTTCTTGTGAGTCCCTGAATTTCTCTAAGAGGATTATTCTGAATTCGTTGTTATATGAACGTTCCCTGGACATTCCATAGATATTCAGTTATTCTGGATCCATTACAGGAGCTTTGTCGATTTTATTTGGTGGTGTCATATTACCCTGAGTTTTCACAATCCCCATGTCTTTATATTGGTGCCTGTGCATTTGAGGAGATGGCCACTTCTTTCAGGTTTTGCAGCTGGTCTTTGGTGGTTTAGCCCTTTACTACTTATTATTGGAACTTAATCCCTGGCCTTCTCTTGCTTCCAGTCTGAGAAAGACTTCTAGTGAGCGCCAGAGTAAAATGCTGCACTGGAACTATGTCAGTGCCCAGCCATTGTTTCTTGCTCTGGGAAAGACTTAAATGGGCAATGGTGCTTGTCTCCAACCATTTCGTTGTTTCAAGATCACCTGCATTTTGTGAGAAATAGGGCCATTGACTTGGACTTTCCTGGGGATCGTGTCCACCACAGTGCTATGGCTCCCACGAGTCTCCTCAGCAATGTCATGCCTGCTGATTGCAGCACAGAGCAGCTGCCAAGATCCATGTGCTAGTCACTGTGGTCAGTACACCTACATTTTGTCTCCAATTCACCCCAGATGGTTTAGCTCTCCTGGCACTCCCTATGGTTCTGTGAGATGGGACCAGAGCAGACATTCCCTGAAGATTCCCAGACTGGTAGGCAGACTGTACATATACCTCCAATTCCTTCCTCCCACTTTAGAAACTATGAGTCCAGGGAAGTTCCCTGTGGTGATATTATGCCAGCTTGGGTGAGGAGGTGGTACAGTCTAGAATGACCATTCCTCTTACTGGTTGTGACTTCTCACAATTGTGTGAGCCCAGGAATTTTGTTCACTTCTCCCCCAAGTTATGGTGAATTCAGGGTGGCATTCTGGCCTTTGATTAATTTCTGGTGGTACTTTTATGGGGAGGGAGATGCTGTGGGTTGTTCTATTCTGCCACCTTCCTGGCATCACTCTGTCTATTTACCCCCATTTTCAAATATGGAAAGCAAGGCTGAGAAAAGGTGCAGGGATCCCCCCCCACACCAAGGTTCTATCCTAGGATGTTAATCTATGTGTGCATGATCCAAAAGCTGTATACTGACTTGGACCCATGGCAGGCTATAGGCCAACACTGGGGCCTCGTCATACTTGCCTCCTCCTATGCATAGAAAGAATGAAGTATATAGTAAAACTAGCCCGTTTTTTGTCCTCACAGGACAGTGCCTCCTTCAAACAAGGCAAGGTATGGCAGAAGAAGGGACATGATAATGGGCCTGCCAGACAGAGCCCTGTAATGAAAGTCAGGAGATCTGGGGGCTGGGACCAGAACTCCCCTCCCCACTAGCTGTGACTGTGGCTAAGTAATAGACTCTCTCCTGGTCACTTCTCTAAAAACAAAAACAGTCCTCAGCTTCTGTTGCCCATGTTGGAGAGGTGGATTCTTTGACTTCAGCTGGGATCAAAGGGAAAGGATGTGATATACCTTCAGCAATCATTTCAGCAGCCCCAAACCCTCCTCACTGGCAGCTATTGCTAGTATCATCATGATGGTCATGCAAATGACTGCTGCTGGAGGATGTGAGGACAAATGGCATCCAAAGCCTATCCCAAAGGTCTTGATCTCTAGGCAGTTGATGAGTGCTGGCTATGGGCCAGGTACAACTTCAGCTGCTCTGTGGAGGGGGCATTACATGTAATTCTCACAGCCCTTCTGTGAGGCAGAGGCTTGTATTCCTTTGAGGCTCTCGACTCATCCCCCCAACATAGTAACAACATCCATCAGTCCTTCTCAGCCACTCAAGAATGTGGTGAAGAAAAATTAGAAAGCTCCTGATAGCCACCCTGGAAGTGAAAAGTGCGGAACATGATACATGTTCAACTAATTCCTCATCCAGGCAATTGCAGAAGAAGACACAGAGCTGTCCATATGAAATAATTGGTCACTGTTAATACAATTAATTACTAAATGCCCAATGGTGATGCTATTGCCAGTGGTGCCATACCCCAAAATAATAGCTCTTAACCTCACAGTAGATGTGGGAAGTCACTGTTACCAGGGGCCAGGTTTTGCCTGGCACTCCCCTACACATTTTATCTCATTTAGTCCTCATAGCAAGTAAATAATATGAGTCTAGCTCTTGCCTCTGGAAAGAGAAGGTTCTCATTCCCCTCACAATCCCCAGAGGACATTGTGGGTAAGAAAGCCACAGCCAAAGCTTCCCAATCCATGCGCCAAGGTGTGTACCATCAGTGGTTTCTGGTTTCCCTAAAATATAAGTATTGTCCACTCTTGAGTGGACAATTGGGGCCTGGGAAAGCCTCCTGTGTTCACATAGATTTTTCATACAAATATTACCCAACATTGTTAAAAACTACTGACTTTGAGCTCTACCCTTACACCGTACATCAAAAAACAAATGTGTTATTATGTTTGTCAAAAACAAAAACATACACGATATGTGTATCAGCCTCCTGAATGGGATAGAATTCTGTTTGGTTCCTTTGTAACTGCCGAGAATGTTGAGGATAACTTCTCACCAACCCATCAGCCCAATGAATTTTAGCAACATGCAAGTCTATATCTGACCCCTTTGGCCTTTCACTGAATCCTCCTCCTCCACTACCTGCGATCCTCATCTTTGTTCATGGCACCTCAAGGCTACAAGTCACTCAAGCCAGAAACCTGAGTGTCATACTTGGCTCCTCTCTGTTCCTTACCCTAGGCCCATCTCCATTCTAAGACATCACCATTCTATCTATCCCAAGAAAAACATCGCTCAAATCATGCTAATTCCATCCACCCCTTCTTCCATCACTTTTTCCCACAAGTTATAAAAAGCCCACATGTGAGCAAGTGGGTGTTCAGATGGGTTGAGTTTCCCCATCTGCCTGCCTGTTGTCTAAAATTGAGAGAGAGATTGCCCATCTTCAGGCCAGGGAATGAACAAAACTGACTGGCAGGGTCATGTAAAGAAGCGAAGCCCGTGTTGGCCCTCACTGGCATGATCTCAGTGCATTTCTCAAACTGGAGTCCCAGGAATACCAAATCCATTTGTGGAATCAGTGCAGGGAGTATGGGTCAACCTTTGGTGAGAGCAGTCCGTGATACCGTGATAGTGTGCTCTCCCTAGGAAAAGCTCAAAGATTGAACTGACCACCTTGCAATACTGAGGACACCACTCTGGAGGTTGCAGTGAGAGGCAGCTTTCCTCCTACAGGAGAAAATAAATGGTGTGATTGAAAATAATTAGCGTGATTTGAGAGGACCCCTGTAAGGTCTACTCACTCATTACCCTGTCCCTGAAAGGTCCACCATGAAGCTCCAATTTTCAGATCATTGTCATGAATACTCTGGAAACCTGTAGAATTACTCGGATGACCATGGAGAGCAATGGATGATGGGGACTGCAGATGCAGTGTTCTTTTTATCTTCTTTCCTCTTTTTCTATTTTTAAATATGTTTTCTTATTTTTAATTATTATAAGTATACAATATATAGACAATTGTTGTATATGTTCATAGAGTGCATGTGATGTTTTGATCCAGGCATACAAGGTGAATTAATCAAATAAGGGTAACTGGGGTATCCATTACCTCAGGCATTTATCATTTCTTTGTGTTAGGAACATTCCAATTCTACCTGTGTAGATATTTTAAGGTATATTTTAGCTTATTGTTGATTATGGTTACTTTCTTGTGCTTTCAAATATTGTGCATTCTATCGAACTCTCACTATATTGTTGTATTCATTATCCACCCCACCCCACCCCACTTTATTCCACCTCCCGCAATTGTTCCCAGCCCCTGGTAACCATCATTCTACCTTCTGTCTCCAGGAGATCAATTGTTTTTAACATTTAACTCCCACGCATGAGGGAGAACATGCAAGATTTGTCTGTCTGTGCTTGGCTTATTTCACTTAAGGTAATGTTCTCCAGTTCCACCCATGTTGTTGCAAATGTTAGGCTTTCATTCTTTCATTCTTTTTGTGTCTATTTACCACAATTTCTTTATCCATTTATCTCCTGATGGACACTTAGGTTGATTCCAAACCTTGGCTATCATATATAGTGCTATAATAAATATGAGAGCGCAGATATCTTTTGATATACTGAATTTCCCTCCTTTGGATATATACCTAGCAGCAGGATTGTTTGATCATATGGTTCTATTTTCAGTTTCTTGAGAATCTCCATAGTGGTCGACCTAACTTACATTCCCACTGACAGTACACAGAGGGTCCCCTTTCTTCACATCCTTGCCAACGTTTGGTATTGCCTGTCTTTTGGATAAAAGCCATTTTAACTGGGGTAAGGTGATATCTCCTTGTAGTTTTGATTTACATTTCTCTGATGACTAATGATGTTGAGCATTTATTCATTTACTTGCTCACCAATTGTGTGTCCTCTTCTGAGAAACATCTATTCAGACATTTTGCCCAGTTTTCCATAAGAATGTTTGAGCTTTTTCCTATCGAGTTGTTGGAGTACTTACATATTTTAGTGATTAATCCCTTGTCAGATGTGTGGTTTGAAAATATTTTTTGCCATTCTGTGTATTGTCTCTTCCCTTAGTCGATTGTTTCTTTTCTTGTGCAGAGGCTTTTTAGGTTGATGTGATCCCATTTTTCCAATTTTGCTTTGGTTCCCTATGCTTTGAAGGTATTACTCAAGAAGTCCTTGCCCAGACCAATGTCCTAAAGTGTTTCCCCTATGTTTCCTTTTACTAGTTTTAGATGCTCAGGCCTTACATCTAAGTCTTTAATTCACTTTGGTTAGATTTTCTTATATGGTAAGAGGTAAGTGTGTAGTTTCATTCTTCTGCATATTGATATACAGTTTTCCCAGCACCATTTATTGAAGAGACTGCCCTTTCCCTACCGTATGTCCTTGGCAAAACTATCGAAGATAAGTTCAATATACATATTCATGTGTGGATTTATTTTTGGGTTCTCTATTCTGTTCCACTGGCCTATGTGTCTATTTTTGTACCAAACACCATACATACTGTTTTGGTTACTTTACCCTACTAATATATTTTGAAGTCAGGAAATGTGATGCCTCTAGCTTTCTTGTTTTCTGTCAGGATGGCATTGGCCATTCTGGGTCTTTTGTGGTACCATGTAAATGTAGGTTTGTTTGTTTTGTTTTCCTGTTTCTGTGCAGAATGTCACTGGTACTTTAATAAAGAGTGCATTGAATCGGTTGATTGCTTTGGATTGTGTGGGCTTTTAACATTATTGACTCTTCCAGTTCATGAGCATAGAATATCTTTCCATTTTTTGTGTGTCCTCTTCAATTTCTTTCATCAATGTTTTATAGTTTTCATCATATAGATCTTTCAATTTCTTGGTTAAGTTTACTTGTAGGTATTTTATCTTATTTGTAGCAGTTGTAAATGGGATTACCTTCTTGGTGTCTTTTTCAGATTGTTTGCTGTTGGCATGTTGAAATGCCACTGACTTTTGTATGTTGATGTTGTATCCTGCAGCTTTACTATATTTGTTTATCAGTTCTAATCGGTTTTCATGAGCGTGGAGACATTAGGTTTCTCTACATATGTACGTCACTACACAAGTCTTGAGATGCAATGTGTTATGGTCCATTACTTCACTTCCAAGAAACACAGTCAAAAGTGTTCTTTCTGATTCACTTGTGCAATTGTCAACTTGCTCGGCTTATCGGTGTTACTGGGAGGCCTTCGTTTGTTTCCGTTCACACAATTTTACATTTCTTGATTTTGTGCATCTCAACACTTTTGTAATGATCCACGTATAATATCACATTGTCTGCAAACGAGGATGATTTGATGTCTTCCTTTCCAATCTGGCTGCCATTTATTTCTTTCTCTTATCTGACTGCTCTACCTAACATTTCCAGTACTATGTTGAATAACTGTGGTGAAAGTGGCCGTCCTTATCCTGTTGCAGGTCTTAGAGTGGGTTTTTCAATCTTGTTTTATCTCACAGCATCCTTGAACCTATAATTAAACTTCCGTGGCACACGTAAATTACGTTGATCAAAAAAAGAGTAAAAGAAAGAATATACTTACTGTGCTTTGAACTTCTTTCAAAAATAATTTAATTAATGAGCTTTAAAATTTTTCACAGCACACTTAAGATCCTCTCATGGAACACCAGTGTGCCACTGCACACCAGCCAAAAATCACTGTCCTGGAGGAAAGGTGTTCAGTTTTTCCTTATTCAGTATGACAGTAACTGTGGGTCTGGCATACATGGCTTTATTGTGTTGGGGTGAGTTACTTCTATACCCAGTTGTTTAACAGCTTTTATCATGAAGGGTGTTGAATTTTATCAAATGCTTTTTCAGCATCAATTGAAATAGTGGTATGTTTTTGTCCTATGTTCTGTTGATATATAGTATTGCACAGATGAAATTGTGTATAGTAAACCATCCTTGCATTCTTTGGATGAGTCACACTTGCACATAATGAATCATCTTTAATGTGCTGTTGAATTTGGTTTGTTAGCATTTTATGGAGGATTTTTGCACCTATGTTCATCAGAGATAATAGCCTACAGTTTTGTTTTGATTTTGTTTTTAAGGTTTTGATGTTCTTGTGCCTTTGTCTGGTTTAGGTATCAGGCTGATACAGGCTTTACAGAATGAGTTTGGGAGTATTCCCTCATCCTTGAGTTTTTGGAAGAATTCAAGCAGCACTGGTATCAGTTGTTTGAATGTTTGGTAGACTTCAGCAGTGAAGCCTTTGGGTCCTGGCCTTTTCTTTGATAGGAGACTGTTTATTATTGCTTACATCTTCTTACTTCTTGTTGGATTATTCAGATTCTGGATTTCTCCCTGGTTCAGTGTTGGTAGGTTGTATGTGTCTAGGAATTTATGCATTTCCTCTGGGTATTCCAATTTTTACCATATAGTAGCCTCTAATGATCCTTTAGATGTCTACAATATCAGTTGAAATGTCTCCATTTTCATCTCTGATTTCATGTATTTGTGTGTTCTCTTTTTCTTTCTTTCTTTTTTTTTTTTTTTCTGAGTCTGGCCGAAGGTGTGTCATTTTTATTTATCTTTTTTTAAAAAAATCCAACATTTTATTTTATTGATCTTTGACTTCGGGGGGATTCAGTTTCATTTATTTCTGCTCTGATCTTTATTGTTTCCTCTACTACTTTAGGGTTTGGTTTGCTCTTGTTTCTCCAGTTCTTTGAGATGCCCTTTTGGGTTGTTTATTTGACAATTTTGTCCCTTTTTGATATAGTCACTTATTGTCATAAACTTTCCTCTTAGCATTGCTTCATATGTATCCTATAGGTTTCTGACATGTTGTGTTTTTGTTTGTTTTGAGAAATTTCAAAATTTCCTTCTTAATCTCTTGATTGATCCACCATTATTCAGGAGCAGATTGTTTAATTTCCATGTTTGTTTAGTTTCTAATGTTCTTCTTGTTATTGATTTCCAGTTTTATTCCATGTTGGTCAGAGAAAATACTTGGTATAAACTCAACCATTTTGTATTTTTAAGACTTGATTAGTGGTCTAACATATGGTCTCTCCTTGAAAATCATTCATGAGCTGAGCAGAAGAGTATGTGTTCCACAGCTGTTGGATGAGACATTCTGTAGATCTCTATTAGATCCACTTGGTCTACAGTGCAGTTTAGGTCCAATGTATTTTTGTTGATATTCTGTCTGGATGATCTTCCCAATGCTGAGAGTGGAGGGCTGAGGTCTCCAGCAATTATTGTTTTGGCATCTATCTCTCTCCTAACTCCAGTAACATTTGCTTTATATATCTGCTTTGTATATATGCACTCCAATGTTGGGTGCATATATTTAGAATTGTTATATCCTCTTGATGAATCGATCCCTTTAACATTCTGTAGTGACCACCTTTATCCCCTTTTACAGTTTTTGTGTTGAAATCTGTTTTATCTGATAGAAGTGCTCTTACTCCTGCTCTTGTTTTGATTCCATTTGTATGGAATATCTTTTTCCATCCCTTTATGTGCAGTCCATGGGTGTCTTTATAAGTGAAGTGGGTTTCTTGCAGCAACACATAGTTGGCTCTTATTTTTTTAACCACTCAGCCACTCTCCTTTCATTCGAGAGTTTAGTCCATTCACATTTAATATTATTATTATTGGGTAAGGACTTACTAGTGCTATGTTGTTATTTTATTTCTAGTTTTTCTTTTTTGTGGTCCTGTCTTACTTTCCTCCTTCCTTCATGTCTTCCTTTATTAACAGTAATTTTCTCTGGCAATGTGTTTTAATTTCTTGCTTTTTAAATGTTTGTGTGCTGGTGTAGGTTTTTTGATTTGAGACTACTCTCAAATTGAGGCAGACAAGGAACATTTTGTAACTAATTATTTTAAACATATCATAACTTCCCTTACAAATAGATAAAACAAGCAAAGAAAAATTTAACAGAAATTCTATTCTTTAACTCCACTCTTCTCCCTCCCTTCACCCCTTTTAACTTTTTGTTGTTTCCATCCATTTTTTTTTAATGCTATCTGACTCTCAAAAAGTTTTTGTTGTTATTTTTGGTAGGTTTGCCTTTTAGTCTTCCTTCTCAAGATGTAATTGGATTACACTCCATAATTACAACCATAGAGCATTCTCTATTTGTGTACCTACTGTTGCCAGTGAGTTGTGCAGCTTTTTGTAATTTCTTGTTGTTCATTGACGTCCTTCACTTTCACATTAAAGAACTCCTTTTAGCATATCCACAGGACAGGTCTGGTGTTGATCAAATCCCTCAGCTTTTGTTTTCCTGGCAACGTCTTTATTTCTCCTTCACATTTGAAGGATAGTTTTTGTAAAATACGATATTCTAGGATTAAAGTTTGTTTCCATCTGCACTTTCTATATATATGACATTTTCTCCTTGCCTATAAGGCTTCCACTGAAAAGGCTGCTGCCAGATGGAGTAGAGCTCCATTGTATGTACTTTGTTTGCTTTTGCTTCCCTTAGGATCTTTTCTTTATTCATGACTTTGGAACTTGATCATTACCATTTTCATTTGAAAATATTAAGGTAAAGTGGTACAAATGTTTTTTTTATTATTAAATCATAGCTGTGTACATTGATATTATTAAATCATAGCTGTGTACATTGATATGATCATGGGGCATCATTCACTAGCTTCACAGACCATTTGACACACTTTCATGGATCACTTTTGTAATGCCTGACACATGGCTATAGCTGTGCTGATCACCCAAATCATGCTCACTGTAACCCATTAGGTAGGGTTACACTCCTCCCCCTCCCCACTGGCTGATTACCATTGAGTTTTACTTCCTTCTGTGTACATGTATACTCTTTGGTTAGTTCTGGGAACTTGATTATGAAATGCCTTAAGGTTGTCTTATTTGGGCTAAATCTGCTTGGTATTCTATGACCTTCTTGTACCTGAGTATTGATATCTTTCTTGAGGTTTGGAAAGTTCTCTGTTATTATTTTCCTGAATAAAATTTCTACTCAAAAGTTTGCTGTTATTAATATTTTTGAATAAAATTTCTATTTCAATCTCTCTCTGTCTCTATCTCTCTTTCTCCTTCCCCATCTCCTCTTTAAGGCCAGTAACTCATAGTTTTGCCCTTTGTGGCTATTTTCTAGATCTTATAGGTGTGCTTCATTCTTGTCTATTTTTTTTCCTTTGTTCTCTTCTGAGTATTTTCAAAAAGCCCATCTTGAAGGTCACTAACCCATTCTTCTGCTTGGTCAGTTCTGCTTTTGAGAGATTCCAGCACATTTCTCAGTTTGAGAATTGAAGTCTTAAGCTCCAGACTTTTTGCTTGACCTTTTAAAAGCTCTTTGCTAAATTTCTCCTATAGGCTTCTCCCCTATAGGCCTTCCCTGTGTTGTCTTGAAGTTCACCGAGCTTCCTCAAGACAGTTATTTGTCATCCTTTTTCCGAAATGACCCATAATGCCATCACTCCAGGATGGGTCACTGGCATCTTATTTAGTTTTTTTGGTGAAGTCATGTTGTCCTGGAGGTTCTTGATGCTCGTGGATGTTTGTCAGTGTCTGGGCATTGGAATTTATTTTAGTCTCATGGTTTAGGCTTGGTTGAACCTATCCTACTTGAGAAAGCTTTCCAGAATTCAAAGGGGGTTGAAAGTTCTGATCTAAGTCTTTGTGATCTTGCAGACTCCTGGTGGTATTACCTTGGCGGACTTGGGTACGAAATGAGATAATCCCCAGGATCACCCAGAAAAGTCTCTCATTCTCTTCCTTCACTCTGTGCTGGGCTGTGGGGGAAGGAGTTGCATGGGCACTTCCTCATGGCCACCAACACTAGGTCACACTTAAAGCCAGCCTGGTTTCATCCAAAGCCCATAGTGACTGTTGTCTGGCTCCTTTGATGTTTATTCAAATCTCAAAGGCTCTTTAGTCAGCAGATTGTGAATCCTGCCAGGACTGGGTTTTTTTCCATCAGTGTAGCATGGTTCCTTCTAGTCAAGGGTGGGTCCAGAAATGCTATCCAGGAACTAAGGCCTGAACTCAGGGGCTTCAGGCTTCAGGAGTCTGCTTGGTACTTTATTTTACTGTGGCTGAGCTGGTACCCAGGTTGCAAAACAAAGACTTCTGAACTCTTTGCTTTCTTCTCCCCAAGTGGAAGAAGAACTTCCCTGGGCCACACTGCCTGTAGCTGGGGGAGGGATAACATAGGCATCAGCTTGGACACCACCATTGGTGTCTCTGGGGTCTTGTGCAGCCGGAGTCCACTGACTACGAGCCAGCACAGCTACAGGAATTGCCCGAGGACTGCAGCCTTATGAATTTAGTACAGTCTCCAGGTTCTTTTAGTTAGCCAGTGGTGAGGCTAAGTGGAACTCGGATTTAGGGGCAGAGGATTTTTCTCTGGCCTGGCTGATATGATTGTTCCTGCTATAGGCATCAGCAGAATTCTGCCCTATGCTGTGTGTCCCTGTGTCAGGGATGCCCTCAGTTTCAATGCAAAGTTCCACAATGACTTCATTGTCCCTCTCCTCCTCCGGAGGCACACAGATTCTCCATCCTGCATGCTAGCACAGCACTGCTGGTGGAGGATAAGGGGATGAGGGGGGTCAGGAGAGATGGGGTAAGTGTAGGATAGGCAATGCAAGATGGTCTTTTCTGCCCTCTTCAGTTACTTTTTCCTTGACATAATGTTTAAACCCAGGTACATGATCACTCACCAGATTTTCAGTTCTGAAGGTGCTTGCTTGCGGGGATAGTTGTTGAATTTGGTGTTTGTGTGGAGAGATAATCACTGAAGATATCTATTTGGCCATCTTTCCCTGCTAGCTGCCTCCAGATGCAATGTTTCCCCATTGGGTTACATCATCATTTTATCGGGAACCTCCCATATTTCTAGTTGGGGCAGTGGCTCTTAGATTGCATTGATGTAATGGAAGGGGCCTCACATCAGATCAACCAGGGACAGCATGCTGGCTCTCTCCTGTGCTGTTAATGTGACCTCAGAATGGAGATCACACAACTCCACCTTGATTTGGATGATGGGAGACTAAAAGAAAAAATTAGGAAGCTCCTGTAACACAATAGTTGTGTAACATTTGGCAGAGCTAAGGACAAATGTTGCCACCTTCCTGAGGTTGCCCAGGATTCATAGGAATACAGTACCAGAGACAAAGGGGGTGGGTGAGGCACAAAAACTAGCTCAATCTCTTGGTCCCTGGCACACTCCAATCATCTTCTATTAACCAGTAGTGCTGGGTGATGGTGAGGGTGTGGAAATTGTTGACTCTGCACCCTCTCCTGAGGCACTGCTCACTTTGCTCACACACTTGAGACATCCATCAGACACAGGGATTTTCAGGTGATGGGTTGTCAATGGAGATGTAAGCAAAGGAGGAGAGCTCAGAATTTGGGCAGAGTCATATTTCAGAAATAGAGGTGGAAAACTGATGGCCCATGCTTTTCCCTACTACTGACCTGTCTGTCCTCTTCCTGCACATGACCTGTCTGCTCAGACAGTCATCATGCAAGAAGTGATGGGGCTTGCTCTTGAGATGCACATGCATCTTCTTCTGCTGGGTGTTGCAATAACAGAATGTATGAGGCTGGGTAATTTATAAACAAAAAAAAGGTTTAATTAAGGCATGAATCTGCATGCTGGAAAGTTCAAGGGCACAGTTCTGGCTTCTGGTGAGGGCTTCTATGTCGAGTCATAATATGGTATAGAAAGTCAAAGAGGAAGCAGACCCATGCAAAGAGAAAACCTGAGGAGCATCCTGGTTTTATATCAAACTGTTCTCTTGCAAATAAACTCATTCCCACAATAACTCATTCAGTCTAACCAGTGCTAGAACTCCCTCGCCACCATGATAAGGACACCAATCCACTCACAAGGGCAGAGCCCTCATGACCCAAACAGCCTCCCAGAAGGCCTCATCTCCCAACACTGCCACATGGGGCATCAGGTTTGAACATGCATTTTGGCAGAGAAAAACTACACCCAAACTATCACAACAGGATCACTTGTTTCTAGTCATAGCTGACAGAAAGGGAAGGCATGTTAGCCATATTTCAACTGAATCAGAGGTGTTTTGATTTTTGGCCCAGTGAAACTGATAATGAATACCTGGCCTCTAGAATGATAAGACAATAAATTTCTGTTGTTTTAAGCCAAAATATAATACATACATACACACACACAAACACACACACACTTACATATAATATATGGCACATACTGTATCACTGTTAATTGTCTTGGTGATTCTTTGTGTTGCAGTATTTAAGCAGGGCCTCCTCCATGTTGTCAGGGAAAAGGGACAAATATGCTCCAGCACCCCTAATAGAATACTCCTGCAGATATTATGTGGTAGTCCATATTAAGGTCAACTCAAGAAGTCAAAAAATAAAAATAAAAAAAAGAAGAAGAAAGAGAAAGTAATCCTCATCATAGAAGAAACAACAATGTGCAGTTGGAGATCAGCTGGGTCATTGGAAGAGCCTGTCTGATGGTGGGATAGGGGATGCATGGGAGCTCTATATAAGGTTAGGAGTCAAAGACCTTTCTTTAGAATCCACAGATTCTTCCTGCACATGACCGTCGCCTCCCCCATATAAACACTGCCGAGGTTTTCTCAGATATGAAGACTGTGCACATTGCTGAGAGATGTTATTCCTTCCTTTATCATTCCTGCATGTAAGTGCCCTATCAAGGTCAGAGCTGTCAGCTGTGGGCAATTCACTGTTGATTGGCCACGGCCCATTGCAATCAGGATGGAGGAACAAGCAGCCCAGCTTCAAGCAGGAGGTGGACAGCCCAAGAGGGCTAAGGAAGATACTAGCACCCTTCCTCCACAACTCCACCATCAACCGCCAAAGCTGACCACCCCCAATGCACCTGAGGTCAGTGTTGGGAGTTACATCAAATATCATGAAGCAAAACCAGTCAAGTGTGCCAGCATTTATTTCAGGCCCAGAGGCTGAGTCACGGGGGAAAACAGCGGCATGAAGCAGTAGAGGGGGCTTTATCATCGTTCATGGCTCTGCGTCTGTGGCTCCATGGTCTCAGTTTGCCAGTGTCCAGTATCTTCCCCTAGGGAGGAGAGCAGAGTGCTGAGTGGACCTTGTGAAGCCCTGGGGGATTCAGGCTGGGCCTAGGGTTGTCTTGGTGGAAGAGGAAGGGGAGCCAGGTGGGCTTGGCAGCATAGGGGGTGGGTGTTGGGGAGAGAGAGGGAGAGGGAGACGAAGAGAGAGTGGCGCACATGGAGGATCACTCTGAGCACTCACCTGAAGGACTTGGTGAAACATGCCAGGCCTCTCTGGAACCAGTTCCTCCAAGACCTTTGCAGAAGAGCAGGCTTCCCAGGCGAGCCGGTGCCACTGGATGGGTTCTTCGTGGTGTCAGATAAAAACAGCACATTCCTCAGGGTCATCTTGTGGCCCTTTCACATTCTGCAAAGTAGATCAAATAGCCTCATCCCAGTGGTCCCTCCCATTCCTTGGTCTCCATTAGCTCATTGAGCAACTGGTTTGTGCATCCCAAGTCTGTTCGGGAGCTGGGGATGCAGCAGTGACCTGCACAGACCAAATTCCCATGTCCTGGAGGACATTTCACGACAATGGAAGGCTATTGGACTCACCAGGTCAGCAAGTGGGAGGAAGGAAGTGAAGATCATGCCTCCAGGGGCAGTTGAAACAGGACTTCCTTGAAGAGACAAGCGAAGCTCTTCACTCCACTGGGTGCAAAGAGGCCAAGGTCCTGCCTCCCCCTTTCCCCTTTCAGCCCCCCTCTTCTGCCACCCAACTTTCCTCCCTCCCTTGGCCCAATTTACTGTGTTCAGTGTGTTCCAGCAGCAGTGGATGCACTTCTGGTATGTCATATCTCCTCTGTTCTGGTGCCTCTTACTCCCACCCCTCTCATCTCTGTCTCCTTTTGTTCTTTCTCCTGGCCCTCCCAGCACACTCAATACAGCTTTCTGCTTGCTGAGCAGAGAAAGCAGAGGTGTTCAGGCAGACGGTGAGTTGTCATTTGACTGGGATACCATGGACTACAGTGTCAATGTGGGCCCTCCCCTTCATTCCATTCCCAGGATTTTCTGCCTGGAGGCTCTGGGCAGGTATTTGGGTCCAAACAGGTCATCACAGCTGGGAGGGTGAGCCGGATGATTGCATGTAAGGTCCAAATCAATAATAGAAGTTTTCCTTTCAGAGGGTTATATCTGTGCAATGTTCATTGTCTTTGTAATGTTCAATATCCGATGGTTGTTGGACATGCGGTTCATGGCTTGGAAGGCTTGAAAAAATGAAGGAGAGAGTGGAAGGATCTAGGCTAGGCTAAGTTGAGAGCAGAACAGCAGAGGTGAAAGCTCATTGTTGCCTAGACCTACTATGTCTAAATCCATTTTTGATAGTGGGTTTCAAGCAGTGCTTGTAATTCATGCCCCCCTATTACCAAGCAGGTCTGTGAGGCCCACCCCAGTGACCAAGGAAACTCTCTGCTAACTGTGTTCTGAAGAGGAAGTGGAAGGAAGTAAGGGGCCTCAGAACCTTTAACATGGTTTTTAAAATAACAGTACTGTTTAGGAAAGCACCTCTTACATTACCTCGAGGATACATGGCTCATCTTTGGGAGCCTGTTATGGGCAATACCCTAATGAGGCTCACTTGCTGCTTCTAGCCATTTTGTAAGGCAGAAGACAAAAAACACATGATTCCAACAGAGTGGTGGAAGAATGTCTATGGGGCTTGGTGAGGACTGAGCACGGGCAGTTACCCAGCTTTCAGAGTTGGAATAATCAGTGAAGATTTCCTGGGGGAGGAATATATGTCTGAAAGGAGTGAAAAATAAGTTGGCGAAGAAATAGAGAAAAGGGAGAGCATCACTCGTAGAAGCTCAAGACAATAACATGAGGTTTTACAACTGGAAGTAGGCCCAGTTTTCTGTTCTAGTGTTTAATAGAAGTCAAGGTCAGGCACAATGTTCCAGTACAAGATTAGAAAACTGTGCCTCACAGACACCTAAACCATTCTCTCTCTCTCCCTCTCTCTCTCTCTCTCTCTCTTTCTTAGGAGAGCATCTTGCTCTGTCACCTGGCCTAGAGTGCAGTGGCATCATCTTAGCTCACTAGAACCTCAAACTCCTGGGCTCAAACGATTCTCTCACCTCAGCCTCCTGAGAAGCTGGGACTACAGTGTGACTATAGGCACGTGCCACAACACCAGGTTCATTTTCCTATTTATAGTAGAGACAGGATCTCTCTCTTGCTCAGGTTTGTCTGGAACTCCTGAGTTCAAGAAATCCTCCTGTCTGAGCCTCCCGGAGTCCTAGGATTGCAGGTGTGAACCACTGTGCCTGGCCTGAACCCTGATTTTTGAAAAGCAAAAGTTTTTTTTTTTTTTTCCTAATGTTGGCAGTAGTCCATTGATTATTTTTGCATTGTGATTCATGTATTTTGTGTCCTACCTGAGATACCATTGTCTAGCTTTGTGTTAGAGATTTTCTCTTCTGTTTTTTTTTTCTAGGTTTTCATAGCTTATAGTTTGTGCTTAGATCTGGGATCATTTTGACTTAATGTTTGCACGTAGTGTGAAGTGCTGAAGTTGTTTGTTTTGTTTGTCTTTTTTCATAGGAGTCCACTTTTCCCAGCACCGTTTAGTTAAATATTAGTGAATTTAATTATCTTAAAGCCTTCGCCAAAAATCACCTTACCATATGTCTGTAGGTCTTTTTCTAGGTTTTCTATTTTATCCATTTATCTGTGCATCTGTCTATTCTTATGGTTAAGACTATACTGTCATGACTACCATATCCTTGTACTAAGTCAGGGACATTGGTGATGTAAGTACTTCATCTCTGTTCTTTTCCAACTGGCTTTGACCGTTCTGTGTCTGTAGTACTTCTATATAAGTTTGAGAAATGGCTTTTTCATTTTAATCATGATCATGCTGAACCTATAGATCAATAGAGAATAGATACCTTCACCTGGGTATTCTGATCAATGAACCTATCTCCATTCATTTTGGTTTTTAATTTCTCTCAGCAATATTTAGTAGTTGTCTGCATGGAGGTCTTTCACCTATCACATGAAAATACTCAATAGATACTTCATCGCTTTAGCTGTAATTGCAAATAATATTTGACAAGAACTTCATCTCCAATGCAGTGGATTTTTGTATATTAAGTTCCTATTGTGTGACCTTGTTAAATCACTCATTACACTAGATTTTTTTTCTGTATTACTTGGAATTTTCTATGTACACTATCAAGTGATTTGTGTATGAAGAGTTTTTTTTTTTATTTCTTCATTTTCAATCTGTATGGCTCTAATTTCTTTTTCTTTCCTCATTGCTCTAATGAGGATGTCAAGTGTAATTGTATACACATTCTAAGAGTGTATATACCCTTGGAGTATGTAGAATGGAGAGAGACATTCTGCCTTATTTTTAGTCTTATGAGAAAGCATTCAGTATTTCACCATTGAGTATGATGCCTGCTGAAGGTGTTTTTGTAGGAGCACTTTATTAGGTTGAGGATGTTCCTTTATGCTCTAATCAGGTGTATTGGGTGTTTTGGGGCTCATTAAGGGGTGTTTTATGTTATAAAATTACTTCTATATATCTTGACAATAAGTGTTCTTTCCTTTTATTCCTGTAATATAGTGAAATGCACTGATGGATTTTTTTTCATTGATAGATGTTTAATGGTAAAAAGACCTTGCATGCCTAAGATAAACTGTGCTTGGTAATGGATTATATTTTCATATATGGTGAAATATATGGATTCAAATTCCTGAAATTTCATCAGGGAATCTTGCATCTACATTAATTAGGAATATTGGTTTGTAGTATTTTTTCCTTCTGGTGTCTTTTCCTACTTATGTCTATAGAAGTAATTCTGGCCTTGCAAAATGATTTGGGAAGGGCTCCCTCCTGCAAAAAAAGAAAAAAAAAAAAAAAGAGTTTCTGAAAAATTCCTTCTCGGACTGTTACTGCTTTTTCTTTAAATGTGTGAAACCTTTCATGTGAGAGCCCCAAATTAGTTTCATAGTAGGGCTGAGTACATTGGGTACTTTTTCTTCCATTCTTGAGATACTTTACTAAGAAGAATATGTTCCAGCTGCATCCATGTAAACATGAAAGAGGTAAAGTCTCCATCTTTCTTTAAGGCTGCATAGTATTCCATGGTGTACATATACCACCAGTTACAACCTAACAATAGGGGGAAGTGGGAAAGGGAGGGAGGATGGTAGAGGGAGGGGGATCGGTGGGATCACACCTGTGGTGCATCTTACAGGGGTATTTGCGAAACTTGGTAAATGTAGAACGTAAATGTTTTGGCACAGTAACTGAGATAATGCCGGAAAGGCTATGTTAACCATTGTGATAAAAATGTGTCAAATGGTCTATGAAGCGAGTGTATGATGCCCCATGATCATATCAATGTATACAGTTATGATTTAATAAAAAATAAATAAATAAATAAATGTGTGAAACCATTCACCAGTAAATCTAAGACTAAAGTTTTCTTTATGGGAAAATTTTTAATTACAAATTTGATGTTAAAAATCTTATCATAACCTTTTTTTTAGTTTACTGAGGTCTTTAGAGATGATTAACAATTAATTATATGTAGTTATTAGAAAAGTATGCTTTTTAAAAAAGGTCCACAACCTTTAAATGTCTTATTTTCTCAAAGAGCCTTCTATACCAGTGATTTTCAACTGTTGTGCCGTGAGAGGATCTTAGGCATGCTGCAAATTTTTTTATTATTATTATTAAATCATAGCTGTGTACATTAATGTGATCATGGGGCACCATACACTGGTTTTATAGACCATTTGACATATTTTCATTGCATTTTCTTAGTTATTGTGTTAAGACATTTATATTCTACATTTACTAAGTTTCACATGTACCCTTGCAAGATGCACCATAGGTGTAATCCCACCAATCATCCTCCCTCTGCCCATCCTCCCCCCTCTCTGCCCTTCCTCTCCCTCTTCCCCATATTCTTAGGTTATAACTAGGTTATAGCTTTCATATGAAAGCCATAAATTAGTTTCATAGTAGGGCTCAGTACATTGGATACTTTTTCTTCCATTCTTGAGATACTTTACCAAGAAGAACATGTTCCAGCTCCGTTCATGTAAACATGAAAGAGGTAAAATCTCCATCTTTCTTTAAGGCTGCATAGTATTCCTTAGTGGAATACCTGCATAGTGGTACATATACCACAATTTATTAATCCACTCATGGATCAATGGGCACTTGGGCTTTTTCCATGACTTAGCAATTATGAATTGAGCTGCAATAAACATTCTGGTACAAATATCTTTGTTATAATGTGATTTTTGATCTTCTGAGTATATACCTAGTAGAGGAATTATAGGATTGAATAGAAATTTTTTTTAAAGATCATTAATTAAATTATTTTTTGAAGAAGTTTAAAGCACAGTAAGCATATTCTTTCCTTTTACCCCCCCCACCTTTTTTTGATTACATATTTTAAGTGTGCTATGGAAGTTTAACTGTGGGTTCAAATGTGCTGTGAGATTAAAAAAAAAGGATGAAAAACACTGTCCTATAGGCTTCTTCTTGAGACTATAGATATTCTGCATGTAATCTTTTGCCTCCAGGTGTCCATGGGTCAGCAATTCCCTGCAGTTTTTTTACACCTGGGTGTCCTTCCACTGCTGTCCATGGCTTCCAGCCTGAGATCTAAGCAATGCCCCTGTTTCCTGTCTGATCTCTGAGTCAGGAAAGAGAGAAACCATTCTCTAGAGAAGCCCTCTGACAGGCTGAAATGTTGCAAACAAATTCCACTCTTCTTCCATCTTAAGTGAAGGAACCAGGAGTTAGACCTTTTCCTCCCAACAGCTCCATGGCATGCAGGGAAGTGAAAAGGGTAAGGGTGTGTAAAATTTTCACAGAATTTTCTGTCATCATGTATATGACTTTTTCTTGATTTGACATTCCCTGGGTTTCTGTAGATCTTTGATTGGTTTTCAGACCTTTTATAAGGTTATTTTTTCCATTCTCTTTATCTGTTGTCTCTTCGATGTTTCCACAGGGGAACAAGAGTCCGGGGCTTCTTAGTCTGCCATTTTGCTGATGCCACTCATGGACACGTGTTCAATTTTTAATACTTATAGGAACATGCCGATATTCTACTTTTAACCTTATTCAGTTTTGGTCTTTTATACCTGTTATGAAGTCTGTCCATTTTGTCAGGATTCACAAATTTATTAGAATAAATTTTTTTAAAATATCCCATTATTATCCTTTTAATGTCTGTAGGATCTATTATACTATTCAAACTTTCCGTTTTGATAATGAGCGTCCTCTTTTGTTATTCTTGGCCAGTCTATCTGATGTTTTATAAATTGTTTTGATAGTTTCAGAGAACGAGTATTTTTTTATTTCAATAGTTTTCTGTATAGTTTGTTTATTTTCTATTATATTGATTTCTGCTCTTTATTAGTTCTTTCCTTCTACTCACCTTGGGTTTATCCTGCTCATCTTCTTCTTTTTTAAAGTCTTAGCCTTTGTTCTTTTGAAAGTATTTAAATAATTAATATCTACATCCCTGCCATAGCTGCATCTCACAAATTTTGATATGTGTATTTTCATTTTCAGTCAATTCAAAGTATTTTCTAAATTGCTTTGTGATTTCTCATTTTATCTATGGAACGTTAAAATTTTTCCTGTTTAATTTCCAAACATTTTTCAATTTTCTGATATGTTTCAGTTATTGGTTTGTCATTCAATTCTGTCATGGTCAGAGAACACATAATGCATGATTTCAAGCCTTTTTCTTATGTTCAGTGAAAAATCTCTATCAACATCCCTTCAAATACATGTTTCTTGCTTTATTGGCTCTCTGAGACAAGGATGGAATGATTTAAACATTTGTGCAGCAATATATTCAATGAAAAACGTGCATATCAGAATATCCCAGGAGAGTAAAGTGAAGTAGAATGAGAGCATGTTAGCTTGGCAGAACAAGATGCTCTTCTCTTGGAGAAACAAACACAAAATGTAAAACGTTTTTCACACTCCATATTCACTCATGTAACTGTGGTTTTACTACTTACCCATAAACAGCATTTTGTTCATTCAGCATTCATGAATATAAGTTATGTTCCAGGAATGTTAGGTGTTGAAACTGACTTTGTGAAATTTTGATGAGGAAACAGTATGGTAACTGGTTTGGCTTGAGGTCTCAGAGTCAGCCTGCCTGGGCTCATTGGGAAAGGAATTTAATCTTCCTTTCCCTGTTTCCATCTGTAAAATGGACATAGACATGATTCCAATTCTTTCTGGGTTATTGTTAATATTAAATGTAGATCAGGGTTATTGTTAATATTAAATGTAGATCATTGTTAAGATTGAGTTAAAACAATGTCTGGCATGTGTAAAGTCTTCAAAACGGTTAAATGCAGTGAGTGAGTGCCAGGAATATAGTAACCACTTAATAAGGTTGGTACTTCCTCTCATCAGCATCCTTTTCCTATATTGTAAGTTCCATGAAGACACCATGCTCCTTATTGTTTCTCCAGTGTGCTGGCCTGGTGCCAGGCACATAGCAGGAACTCCAAAATGTTTGTTGAAAAAAAACAACCATTTCTGTTAGCGATGAGGTAGGTGTCTATTAGAGACAGTCAAGCTCATTCATTACCATGACCTTGATAATGACAATTTTAGATGAGAAACGCTAGGTCTACCTTTTTTGGAATGTGTATTGTGCAAGAGAAAGGATTTTGCCTGCTTTTTACCTTTTAAAAATTAATGTGTCCCAGGTATTTAGAAGAGTACCCAACACCTAATGCACACTCAATTGAGTATACGCCCAGCTGACATGGCTGTAACTGTTGCCAAGATCTCTTTGCGTGTATGTGTGCGTGTGTGTGTATCCAGAAGTTCATTTTCTTTTCTTAAAATGGAATTGTATACCTTTAAGGTGTATAACATGTCTTGATATACATATACATAATGAAATGGTTACTTCATCATTTCAGCATATCCATATCTTCACATAGTTACTCTGTGTGTGTGTGTGTGTGTGTGTGTGTGTAAGGAGCATCTGAAATCACTCTCTTACACTGTTTCTAGTATACAATACACTATTATTAACTATGGTCATCATGCCATACATTAGATCTCTAGATTTACTTATTCTACTTAAATGCAACCCTGTATGCTTTGACCAACCTCTCCTATTTCTCACCCACTCACCTCCTAGCCCTGGTGACGACCATTCTATTCTCTGCTTCTATGTATTTGACCTACATCCCACGTATAAGTTAGATCATATAGTATTTGTCTTTTGGTGTCTGGCTTATTTCACTTAGCATAACACCCTGCAGGTACATCTTTGTTGCCACAACTGAAGAATTTTAGACTTTTATAAGGCTGACTAATGCTCTATTGTCTGTATACACACAATTTCTACATCCATTATCCATTGAGAGACACTACACATACTAAATTTATATACAAAACATGTACATATTATATACATATGTAAATGTATGATTTATATTTCAATATATTATACATTACATTTCATGTGAAATATTAATGTACATGTATAATGTACAGCATAGTCACCATGCTGTTTATTACATCCCCAGAACTTATCCATTCTATAACTGAAAGTTTGTACCCTTTGACCAACAGTTTTCTTTATAGTTTGTTCATTTTCTGTTTATTGATTTCTGCTCTTTAAGTCCCCTGATCCCTCTGACCCCACCCCCAGGCCATGGCAATAACCATTGTACCCTGCTTCTATGAGTTCAGCTTTTTTAATTCCACATATGAGTGAGGTCAAACCGTATTTGTCTGTCTGTGTCTGGCTTCTTGTCTTCTGGGTTCACCCATGTTGTAACAAATCACAGGAATTCCTTCTCTTTTCATGACTGAATAATATTTCATTGCATATGTATATCACTTCTTTTTATCCATTCATCCATCCAAATCTTGTCTATTGTCAATAATGCTGCAATGGACATTGGGGGTGGAGATATCTGTTTGAGGTACAGATTTCATTTTCTTTGAGTATATAACAAGATATGGGACTTCTGGGTCATATGGTAGTTCTATTTTTAAGAAACTGCCATATTGTTTCCCATAGTGGCTGTACCATTTCACATTCCTACCAACAGTGTACCAGAGTTCCCTTTGTTCATTTTTTTTCCTTGGTTGGGGATTAATTGAGGGCACAAAGAACCAGTTTCATTGTTGCACTTGTTAGATAAAGACCCTCTTATAATTGTTTCACACCCCCAAAGCCAGATTTCCCTTTATTCCACACCCTCACCAACACTTGTTATCTCTTACCTTTCTGATAATAGCCATTCAACTTAATCTGAGCTGATATCTCACTGTGTTTTTAACTCTTTGAATGCAGACTGCTCAGAAACAAAACGAGCCTACAGGTGTCATTTGCACCAAGGGAACATCTTGTGTTGAACACCTAAAGGCTTTGTTCACACCAAATGAACATCTTGATTGAATGCCTAAAGTCATTGTTCTCAATCAAAAGATTAATTTGTATTTCACTGATTATTAGTTGTTGAGAATATTTTCATATCCCTGTTGGCCATTTATATGTCTTCTTTGCAAAAATGTCTGTTCAGGCCTTTTGTTCATTTTTCAGTTGGGTTATTTCACTATTGATTAGTGTGGGTTTCTGATGTATTTTGGATATTGACCCCTTATTAGATATATGGGTGGAAAATATTTTTTCCACCCTGTGGAGTGATTTTTCATTTTGTTGATTATTTCCTTTGTTGTACAGAGTTTTGTAGATGCCACTTCTGTTCAACATAGTACTAGAAATACTAGCAAGAACAATCAGCCAAGGAAAAGAAATAGAAGGCATTCAAATCAGCAATAAAGAAGTACACTCATCCTTGCAGATGACATAATCCTATATTTAGAAATCCCTAAAGACGTCACAAAAGGCTCTTAGAACTAATAAGCTCATTCAGTAAAGTTGCAGGATATGCAATCAGTGTACAAACATCAGTTGTGTTTCTTTACACAGACAATGATTTGTCAAAAAGAAAATCAAGAGAACAGTCCAAATTATAGTAGCATACAAAAGAATAAACTATTCAGGCATAAACTAAACCCAAGAGGTGAACATTCTGTGCACCAAAAAATATGAAACCTTGATGAAAGAAATTTAAGGTAGCACAAAATAATGGACAGATGCCCTGTGTACATGGACTGGAAGAATCAGTATTGTTAAAATGTCCATACTATCCAGAGTGGGGTACATGTCCAAGACAATCCCTTTCAAAATTCAGATGACATTTTTCACAGAAATTGAAAACATTATTCTAAAATTCGCATGGAACCACAAAAGACCCCAAATAGCTAAGGCGATGTTGAGAAAGGAGAATAAAAGTGAATGCAGGGCTTATTCCTCCTGAGATCAAATTACATCACAAAGCTATAGTTATCAAAGCAGTATGGGTACTGGCATAAACACAGGCACACAGACCAATGTAACAGAACAGAGAGCCCAGAAATTTACCTAATAATATAGGTCAAGTGATATCAGACAAGGGCACCAAGAGGATGCAATAGGAGAAAGAAGAGTCTCTTCAATAAATGATGCTGGGAGAAGTAGATAAATACATGCAAAAGAATTAAAATGGACCCTTATCTGACACCATACACAAAAAATCAGCTCAAAATGTATTAAATTCTTAAACATGAGCCCTGAAGTCATAAAACTCCAAGATGACAATTTAGAGCAAAAAGCTCTTTGATATCCATCTAGGAAAATTATTTTTTAGATATGACAGCAAAAGCTCAGGTTACACAGACAAAAATGAAAAAGGGGGACTACATCTACTCTTCTAAATTTCTAGAGCCTTGTATTAAGGCCCCGCCCTAGGTCTAGCTTCATGAAATATACAATTTTGTCTCTGATCATGTTTTCTGTTAAAAAGTGTCTGATATTCATATATCCATGCTGCTTTTGGTTGATTAGTGTTTGTAAGGCATTTATTTTTAACCAACTCACATGTTATATGCAAAGAAAGTTTACGTAGACAGCATATAATTGGGTCTGCATTTTCTTCAATTCTGGCAATCTTTGTCATTAACTCAGAGGATTTATATGCTTTTAATTCAACACAATTATCCTATTAATCTTGTGCATCATATTAATTTGTGTATGTAGAACCATCTTTGCATCTCATAGATAAACCTCATTTGTTCGTGGTATGTGATCCTTTTACTGTGCTGTTGAATTTAGTTTGCTAATATTTTGTTGAGAATTTCTGCATCTATCTTCAATAGAAATATTGTCCTGTTTTTTTTTTTTTTTCTTATAGTGTCTTTGTCTAGCTTTGCTATCAGGGTGATGCTACCCTCATAGAATGATCTTGGAAGTATTCGCTCCTCTTCAATTTTTGAGAAGAATCGGAGAAAGATTAGTGTTAATTTTCTAAAAATGTTTGTTACCATTCACCAGCAACTTTACCTTGCAAATTCAAATAATGTAACTTAATCATATGTACCCTCATATTAACCCCAAAATAAAGAAAATGGCAGGGAGGGAAGGTAAGATGGTTGACTGGAGCCAGCTTTCAACAGAGGCTCCCATCCAGACGGAGAGATAATAGTCAGAATGAACACTATGAAGCTGAAGATCGGGAGCTGAGCTGAGAGAGGATTGATGAGGCATGCTGCGACTCCAAGGAAACAAAACATCAGGTACAAAACCCATCACCAGGAGTATGAGAGTCCCCACTCCCCAGAGATTGGCTTGCTGTGTGCTCTCTACAAGCGAGCAGTGAAGAGAAGACCTCTTGTTTTACCCCACAGGACAGAGCTGATGACTCTGGGACTCCTTCTCCAGAGAGGTCCTGCCTGTGAGCCTGGGCATTCTCTTGCCCAGCATAAAAGTTGAACAAATATTTCCCCCACAATTTTGAGTTCCTAGTCCACCCTTTCCCCCTCACTTGGCGGTCTGGAGGCCTGCCCCCTTGGGAAGGCTGGTCATCGCTTGGGCCATGGCACAGGGGAGCTGAACCTGTGACTTGAGTGGAAGTTGGGAGAGGGATGGGGAGGGGGACTTGTGAGGCACCACAAAAATGCCTGGCTGTGGTCGGGCAGCAGCAGCATGAGGGCAGCATGGCAACTGGTGCGGCAGCAGTGTCAATGCTCCCACCGGGTCAGATTTCATTTTGTTACATTTTTATTCTTTATTAAATCATGACTGTGTACATTCATACTTTTATGGGGGTACAGTGTACTGATTTGATATACAACGTGAAATGCTTACATCCATCTGGGGTCATATTTTAGAGAGAGACTTTCCCAATTCTGTGGACTGCTGGAGGGAGCAGGACCTCAGCGCCACAGGGGTACCGGAGGTGGAGTGCAGCTGGGGCAGAGGCATGGACTCTGTGGGAGAGAAATATGCACCACTAAGTTAAGTGCAAGCTGGAGATAGACTCTGGTGGAACACTGTCCTGTTTCTGCTGAGCACCGGAGGGAGCCGGACTTTAGCCCCGCTACTGTGCTTGCTGGTGGCAGAGTAGATTGGCTGAGGAGGCACTGACTCCCATTTGACTCTGCCAGGCACATATCCCTGGCACATTTGCTCATTGGAGGGAACCGGGCCACAGCCCCTTGGGGTTACCGGTGGCATGGTGTGTCTGTGGTATGAGATGTGGAAGGAGACACCGACCCCCCTGGATTGAATCTGTGGCTGGGCAGGCCTTCCTGACTCCATTGAGCCCTGAAGGGAGCCACACGCCAGCCTCTTGTGTTTTCTGGATGGAGCTGTCAATGGATCCCTGCTGCCTGGTTGCTGGAGTCCTTTTGATCTCTCCCAGTTAAGCAGTTTTTGTGCTGGCTGGGACAATAGGTTTGTAGCTCTTGACCTGGGCTGGCCACCAGGAGACCCTCCAAGGTTGAATCCTGGTTGTGTTGTAGAGGGAGGGACTGATCCCCCTCTTACAGTTGTCGCTGGAGGGGGGCAGGGTGTCTTAGTTACTGCTATCTCTCCCCAGATGAGATTTCAGCCCAAATCTGCCAACTCACTAGGATTGGATAGAGGCTGACTGACAACAAGACAGAGCCAGCTAGCCCCATCACACCAATCAGGTCTTCAGAGTCTCTGGCTTCAGGACTGAAAGGGACCTTTGTAAAGATGTAGGGGGAAAGCCACAGTCACCAGTCCCAGTTCTTTGGTAAAGGACTGATTAACTACAAATCCTGGAGCTCTCAATCAAATCTCACCCTACCATCTTCACTAGCCAAACTTTGAAAAATAATCATGGGACGGAACCAACAGAAAAACTCTGGCAATATAAATAGGCAGACTAGATCAGCTCCCACAAGGAATGACAAAGGAGATATGCCAGAAGATTCCATTCATAAACAAATGGCTGAAATGTGAGAAATAGAATTTAGAATATGAATGGCTAATAAAGTGATTAGAATTGAGGAAAAGATGGAAATAGAAAGCCAAGGAGTTGTGCAGAAGTTGTCTCAAGAAACCAATGAATTCAAAGAAAAATCACCTAGGACATGGACACAAGGAGGAAAGAGACAGCAGAGCTTAAAGAAAGGAAAAGGCTATTTGAGGATCAGCACCCATAGCTCAGTGAGTAGGGTACCAGCCACATACAATGAGGCTGGTGGGTTCAAGCCAAGCCTGGGCCTGATAAACAACAATGACAACTGCAATAAAAAATGTCAGGCCACTGTGGTGGGTGCCAGTAGTCTCAGCTACTTGGGAGGCTGAGGCAAGAGAGTCACTTAAGGCAAGAGAATCACTTTGAGGTTGCTATGAGCTATGATGCCTCAGCACTCTACTGAGGCTGACAGCTTGAGACTGTCTCAAAAAAAGAAAAGAAAAAAAAAGAAAGAATGAAAGAAAGAAAAGAAAAGAAAAAGCTAATCGAGGAGCTCCAAAATTTAGTAGAATCCCTCAGTAATACAAGGAGCAGGCAGAAGAAAGGATGTCTGAAATTCAAAGACACCGTTTTGGACCCTCCCAAATGCTCAAAGAAGCGGAGAGTTGGAGAGCAAAAACTGACCATTTTCTAAGAGAGTTGTGGGACCACTCCAAAAGATCAAACATTCATCTTATTGGAATTCCTGAAGGAGAAGACGATGGTCCTGAAGGCACAGACACTACTTCAAGATATTATGGAGGAGAATTTCCCAAACATTGCAAGAGATAAAGTAATTCAGATAGTAGGCAGTTTTAGACCTCCAGCAAGACACAATCCAAGTAAAGCATCTCCTAGACACATTTTAATTAACTTTGCCAAAGTTAATAATAAGAAGAAAATTCTGCAAGCAGGCAGACTTAAGAAAAGTATAACCTGCAAAGGGAAGAATATTAGAATCACTGTAGATCTTTCAGCCAAAACCTTTTAAGCCAAAAGAGGATGGTCAGTGACCTTCAATTTCCTAAAACAAAACAACGTTCAGCCCAGGATCCTATATCCAGCTAAACTGAGTTTCATTTCTGATGGAAAAATAGAATAATTTACTGACTTACACATGTTAAAGAAATTTGCCATAAGTAAACGGGCTCTCCAGGATATTCTCAGACCCATCCTCCGTGATGATCAGCACAATGCTCTACCACCAAAGTAAACTTGCCCAGAAAGCCATGAACAAAACCTAACATCCACAATGGTGAAAGGATTAAAAATATCCACTGGACATTTGAATAACATGATAACCAAAACACTACCATGCTTATCGATTCTCTATTAATGTGAATGTCTTAAATTGTCCTCTAAAGAGGCACAGGTTGGCTGACTGCATACAAAACCTCAGTCCAGATATGGGTTGCATAAAAGAGTTTCACCTTACTTTGTAGGATAAAAAAAAAAAATTCAGGGTGAAGGGATGGACATCTATAATACAGGCATATTAAAATCAGAAAAAAGCTGGGGTTGTAATTTTATTTGCAGATACAATTGGTTTTAAACCAACAAAGACAAGGAAAGATAATGATGGAGAGTACATATTTGTCAAAGGAAACAATCAACATGAAGAGACTTTGGTAATTAACATTTATGTGCACTAACAGAATGCTCCTCAATTTATAAAGCAAGCCCTAACAGATATGAACAATTTGATATCTTCCAGCACTAGAATAGTTGGCGATTTCAGCACCCCTTTGGCAGTTTTGGATAGATCCTCCCAGAAGAAACTAACCAAAGAAATAATTGAATTGAACTCGACTGTAGATTACATGCACTTAACAGACATCTACATAACATTTCATCCTAATAAAACTGAATACAAATTCTTCTCATCAGCCCATGGATCATCCTCCAAAATTGATCACATCTTAGGCCACAAGCCTAACATCATAAAATTTAAATGAATAAAAATTATTCCTTGTATTTTCTAGGACCATCACAGAATAAAAGTTGAACTCAACAGTAATAGGAATCTTCCTACTCAAACAAAGTCATGGAAACCAAATAATCTTATGCTGAAATATAACTGGGTCAAAGATGAGATTAAGAAGGAAATCACCGGGCGGCGCCTGTGGCTCAGTGAGTAGGGCGCCGGCCCCATATACCGAGGGTGGCGGGTTCAAACCCAGCCCCGGCCAAACTGCAACAAAAAAATAGCCGGGTGCTGTGGCGGGCACCTGTAGTCCCTGCTGCTCGGGAGGCTGAGGCAAGAGAATCGCTTAAGCCCAGGAGCTGGAGGTTGCTGTGAGCTGTGTGATGCCACGGCACTCTACCAAGGGCCTTAAAGTGAGACTATGTCTCTACAAAAAAAAAAAAAAAAAGAAGGAAATCACCTTGGGGGCAGTGCCTGTCGCTCAAAGGAGTAGGGCGCTGGCCCCATATGCCAGAGATGGTGGGTTCAAAGCCATCCCCGGCCAAAAACTGCAAAAAAAAAAAAGAAGAAGATGAAGGAAATCACCAAATTTGGGGAGCAAAATGATAATGATGACAGAAATTACCAAAACCAGGTATGGGTTGCATGCAAGATTCAAACCTTACTGCAGAGGCAGTCCTGAGAGGGAAATTTATAGTGTTGGAAGCCTTCATCAAGAAAACAGAAAGCGAGGAAGTCAACAACATAATGGATCATGTCAAGCAACTGGAAAAGGATGAACATTCCAACCTCAAACCCAGCAGAAGAATAGAAATAACCAAAATCAAAGCAGAATTAAATGAAATTGAAAACAAAAAGTCATTCAGAAGGTCACCAAATCAAAAAGTTGGTTTTTTGAAGACTAACAAAATTGACAAACTTTGGCTAACATAACCCCAAACAGGAATGTAAAATCCCTAATATTGTCAATAAGAAATGATAAAGGACATGCAGCACCTGTGGCTCAATGAGTAGGGTGCCGGCCCCGTATACCAAGGGTGGCAGGTTCAAACCCAGCCCTGGCCAAACTACAACAACAACAACAACAAAATAGCTGGATGTTGTGGCGGGCACCTGTAATCCCGCCACAACTCGAGAGGCTGAGGCAAGAGAATCACCTAAGCCCAAGAGCTGGAGGTTGCTGTGAGCTGTGATGCCACGGCACTCTACCGAGGGCAACAAAGTGAGACTCTGCCCCCCCACAAAAAAAATGAAATGATAAAGAGAAATAACAGCCACCCCAGAAATTGAAAAAAATCCTCAATGATTGCTACCAAAAACTCTAGTCTCAGAAATATGAAAATCTGGAGGAAATGGACCAATACATGGAAGCACACCACCTGCCTAGACTCAGCCAGAAAGAATTAGAAATTTTGAATAGACCTATATCAATTAGAAATTTTGAATAGACATATATCAATTTTCAATAGACCTATATCAAGCACTGAAACAGCATCAACTATATGAAATCTCCCAATAAAGAAAAGTCTGGGACCAGATGGCTTCACATCAGAATTCTACAAAACCTCTAAAGAGGAAGTAGTGCCTATATTACGTAATCTTTTCCAAAACGTAGAAAAGGAAGGAATATGTCCCAACACATTCTATGAAGCAAATATCACCCTGACCCCTAACCCAGGAAAGGGCACAACAAAGAAAGAAAACTATGGACCAATATCATTAATGAATATTGATGCAAAAATATTCAATAAGATCCTAGCAAACAGAATTCTACAGCATATCAAAAAATTATGCACTATGACCAACTTGCTTCAATCCCAGGGTTACAAGGTTGATTCAACATACGTAAATCTATCAATATAATACATTACATAAATAAAATAAAAAACAAAGGCCATATGATACTCTCAATTGATGCAGAAAAAAACTTTTGATAATATCCAGCATCCTTTCATGATCAGAACTGTGAAGACAATATGTTTAGATGGGTCATTTCTTAAATTGATAGAGGCCATCTACAGCTAACCTACAGCCAATATTATATTGAATGGAGTTAAATTAGGGGGAAGGGGAAAAGGCAGGGGAGGGAGTGGGGAGGTGGGTGGAGGGAAGGGGATTGGTGGGATTACACCAGCGGTGCATCTTACAAGGGTATATGTGAAACTTGGTAAATGGTCTGTGAAGCTAGCGAATGATGCCCCATGATTATATCAATGTACACAGCTATGATTTAATAAAAAAATAATAATAATAATAAAAAAACATACAAAAAAAAAAGAAAATATTTCCACTCAAATCTGGAACTAGACAAGGATGCCCATTGTCTCCACTGCTATTCAACATAGTAATGGAAGTCTTAGCCATAGCAATCAGGCAAGAGAAGGTGATCAAGGGTATCCAAATGGGGTCAGAGGAGATAAAACTCTCACTCTTCGCAGATGATATGATCTTATACCTGGAAAACCCCAGGGACTCAATTACAAAAGTCTTAGACGTGATCAAGGAATATAGCAGCATCTCAGGATACAAAGTCAATACTCACAAATCAGTAGCTTTTCTATATACCAACAATAGTCAAGCTCAAAATATAGTCAAGGACCCTATTCCTTTTACAGTAGTACCAAAAAAGATGAAATACCCGGGAATTTACCTAGCAAAGAAGCAAAAGACCTCTATAAAGGGAATTATGAAACTCTGAGAAAGGAAATAGCTGAAGATGTTAACAAATGGAAAAACATACCATGCTCACGGCTGGGAAGAATCAACATTGTTAAAATGTCCATACTACCAAAAGCAATATACGGATTTAATGCAATCCCTATTAAAGCACCATCGTCATACTTTAAAGAGCTTGAAAAAAATAGTCTTCATTTTATATGGAATCAGAAAAAAACCTCGGATAGCCAAGACATTACTCATAAATGAAAAAGATATCAGGATGTATCACATTACCAGACTTCAGGCTATACTATAAATCTGTAGTGATCATAAAAACAGTATAGTACTGGCAAAAAATAGAGAGGCAGATACATGGAACAGAATGGAGAACCAAGAGATGAATCCAGCCACTTATCATCATTTGATCTTTGATAAGCCCATCAAAAGGATTAATTGGGGGAAATATTCCCCATTTAATAAATGGTGCTGGGTGAACTGGTGGGAGACCTATAGAAGACTGAAACTTGCCCCTCACCTTTCACCATTAACAAAAATTGATTCTCACTGGAAAAAATATTCAGACTTAAGACATAAAACTATAAAGATATTAGGAGAGCTTGAAGAAATTCGCCTGGGAAAATATTTTATGTGGAGCACCCCCCCACCCCCGGAAATTGAAGCAACACCAAAAAATATATTATAAAATATATTTGATGGGATCTGATCAAAATAAAAAGTACAGTCAAGAACACTGTGAGTAAAGCAAGCAGATAGCCCTCAGCATGGGAGAAGATATTTGCAGGCTGTGATTCTGACAAAGGTCTGATAACCAGAATCCACAGAGAACTCAAAGTAATTCATAAGAAAAGAACAAATAACCTGATGTCAATGTGGGCAAGAAACATGAACAGAAGCTTCTCTGAAGAAGACAGACACAAGGTCTACAAACACATGAAAAAATGCTCACCATCTTTAATCACCGGAGAAATGCAAATCAAAACCACTTTGAGAAATCATCTAATTCCAGTAAGATTAGCTCACATTACAAAATCCCAAAACTATAGATGTCGGCATGGATGTAGAGAGAAGGGAACACTTTTGCACTGCAGGTGGGAATGCCAACTAATAACGTGCTTTTTGGAAAGAAATTTAAAGAACACTTAGGGGACTAAAAGTAGACCTGCCTTTTGATCCTGCAATTCCTCTACTAGGTATAGACCCAGATAATCAAAAATAATTTTACAACAAGGATATTTGCACCAGAATGTTTATTGCAGCCCAATTCATATTTGCCATGTCATGGAAGCAGCCCAAGTGCCCATCGACCCATGAATGGATTAACAAATTGTGGTATATGTACACCATGGAATACTATGCAACCATAGAAGAGATGTTGGAGATTTCACGTCTTTTATGTTTACCTGGATGGAGCTGGAACATATTCTTCTTAGTAAAGTATATCAAGAATGGAAGAAAAAGTATCCAATATACTGAATACTATTGTGAAACCAATATATAATCACCTAAACTTTCATACAATTGATAAAACACAACTATAGTCCTAAAAGAAGGAGGGAAGAGGAGGGATAGAGGAGGGGCTGGGGGAGGATGGGAGGAGAAAGGGTATTTGGTGGCACCTTACCTAATGTGCACAATGCGAGGAATAGAGTATAAAGGTCTTAACACAATAAATAAGTAAGTGAGGGGAAGGTTGTGTTATCTAGTGTGATGTAAGCATTCCAAATTGTATACAAAATCAGCACATTGTACCCAATAAATGCATTCATGTACACAGTTATGATTTAGTTAAAAAAAAAAAAAGAAAGAAAGAAAGGATAATAATTCACCACTGAAGCCATTTGCTCCTGAGGTTTTCTTTGATGAAAGGTTCCTAAACACTGATTCAATTTCTTTACGCCCTTATTGGTCTGTACAAATTTTCTATTTCTTCATGATGCAGCCTTGGCTGTTTGTATGTCCCTGTGAACTTATCCACTTTTAGATTGTCTAATCCGTGGCTGCATAATTGTTCACAGTAATCTCTTATGTTCCGTTTTATGTTTATGGCATCAGTTTTATTGTCTCCTCTTTTATTTCTGATTTTGTTTCCTTTGGTCTTCACTCTTTTGTTCTTAGTTTGACTAAAGGTTTGTTAATTTTGCTTATCCTTTCAGAAAACCAACTCTTCCTTTCATTGATTTCTTTTATATGATTTTCTGTTCTCTGTTTCATTTATTTACGCTCAAATCTTTCCCAATTATTTCCTTCCTTCTGCTACGTTTGAGCTTAGTCTTCCTTCTTTTCCTTGAAATAAAAAAAAATAAATTTAATGGAAATCAGTATATTTTATTTGAATTTGTAAACTTGATATTTGTTTTTGATTGTTCCCATTTGTTCTTTATTCTTTATTCTCTCATCCTCTTTTTTTTTTTTTCATCTCATCATACTTTGGTTGGATGTTCTAGGATTCCATTTCATCATCACTACTGTCTCATTAGCTATATGCATTTCATTTTATTTAAATGATTGCTCTAGGGCTTACACTATATATGCTTTACTTATCACGCTCTATCTTCAAGTAGTACAATTCCGTTTTACATATAATGTATGCACATCACTAGAGTGTTATCTTATTTTTCCTCCTCTGGCTTTTGCTGAGTTGTTATGTATTTTACTTCTGCGTATGTTACACATGTGCTAAATGTCACTCCACTTTCCTGATAGTTTGCTATAAGCAGTCCATTGTTATTAATACATTTTTAAAATTGAGAAAAAGCTATCTTTTATACATAGTCCTGGGTTTCATTCATTCCTCTTGGTCAATCCACGTTTCCATATGGTATCATTTTGCTTCTGTCTGCAGAACTTCATTTAACATTTCTTTTAATGGAGGTCTGCTATTGATGATTCACTCAATATTCTTTTGTCTTAAAGGGCTTCACTTCTTGGTGCGGCACCTGTGGCTCAAGGAGTAGGGTGCTGGCCCCATATGCTGAAGGTGGCTGGTTCAAACCCAGCCCCGACCAAAAACTGAAAAAAAAAAACAAGCTTCACTTCTGTTTTTAGAATACTTTTTCAAGGCAAAATTCATACTATTCACCTACCACATTTACATTTTATAATTAAATTCATTTTAGCATATTCAAAGAGTCGTGCAGCCATCACTACAATCAACTTTAGAATATGCTCATCAGGTCCCCAAGACACTCTATACCTATTGCCTGCCACTTCACCTGAGCCATAAGCAAACACTAATCTATTTATGAATTGCCTATTCTGGACATTTTATATAAATGGAATCACACTGTGTGTGGTCATTTGCAATTTTCTTCTTTTACTTACAATGGTGTTTTCAAGGTTTATTCACACCGTGTTATGTACCATCACTTCATCCCTTTTTATAGCCAGATAACATTACATGGTGCAGATTTATGATATTTTATTTATCCACTCATCAGCTGCTGGAGAGTTGATTTCTTCTACCTTTGGGCTGTTGTGAACACCGCTGCTCTATGAATATCTGTCAACAAGCTTTTTTTTTTTTTTGCAGTTTTTGGCCGGGGCTGGGTTTGAACCCGCCACCTCCAGCGTATGTATGGGGCCGGCACCCTACTCCTTTGAGCCACAGGCGCTGCCCTGTCAACAAGCTTTTGTGTGAACCATATGCTTGTGTTTCTCTTGGGCAAGTACCAAGGAGTGGAACTTCTTGGTCATATGGTAACTCTGTGTTTAATATTTGAGGAAATGCCAGGCTACTTGCCATAGCATCTGTACCGTCTTTCAATTCAATGAGCAATGTATGAGGGTTCAAATTTCTCCACATCCTTACCAACACTCATCATTTTCTGTCTTTTTGATTTCTGCCACCCTAGTGGGTGTGAAGTATGAGGCTGTTGTGCTTTGATTTTCATTTCCCTATGGATTGACATTGAGCCTCTTTTCTCCTGCTTAGTGGCTATCTGTATATCTTTTGGGGAGAAGTGATTGTTCACATCTTTTGCCCATTTCTCAATGCGGTTAGGTGTTTTACTATTGATTTCTAAAATTAATTTGTATCATCTGGATGCAAGTCCCCCTTATAGGTTATATGATTTGCAAACATTTTCTCCCATTCTGTGACTTCTCTTTTCACTTCCTTGGTGGTATTATTAATTGCAGCAAAAGAGTTTCAAATTTTAATGAAGTCCAGTTTACCCGTTTTCCTTTGTTGCTCAGGCTTCTAGAGTTGGATCTAAGAAATAATGGCCTGACTCAATGTCATGAAAAATTTACTGATATGCTTTCTTCTATAAGTTTTATTCTATTAGCTCTCATATTTAAGCCTGCGATCCATTTTGAATTATTATTATTTTTTTAAGATGCAGTGAAATAAAGGTCAGAAGGGTTAGGTCCAATTTCATTATTATTATTATTATGCATGTGGAGATCCAGTTGCCCTAGCACCATCTGTTGAAACCACTATCCTTTCCCCCATGTTTTGAAACTCTGCTTTTAAAACAATTGCATGTCAATGTGAAGATTTCTTTCTGGACTCTCCATTCTATTCCATTAATCTTTATGACTTTCCTCACTCCAGACCCATGTTGTCATGATTGCTATAACTTTGTAGTGAACTTTGAAATGGGGAAATCATGAGTCCTCCAACTTTATTCTTCTTTTCTAAGACTGCTTTGGCTATTCTGGGTCCCTCTCTATACTTTGTGCATGAATTTTAGGATCATTTTGTGAATTTCTGCAAAGAAATCAGGTGTGATTTTGATGGAGATTGCATTGGATCTGTAGATCAGTTTGGGGAGTACTGCTATCTTGACAATAGTAAATCTTCCCATCAATGAGCAGGGGACGTCTTTCTAAATTTTTCTTATTATAAATTATGGTTAAATACACATAACACAAAATTTAACATTATAACCATTTTTAAAGTGTACAACCCTGCAGCATTAAGAAATCCACGTTGTTGTGCAACTACTATCATCACCGTTCTCCAGAACTTTTCGTTTTCCCCAAATGAAACTCTATACCCACTAAACATTAACTTTGCACTCCCCACCCACTGCCAGGCCTTGAGAACTACCGTTCTCATTTCTGTTTCTGTGTTTTTTGACTATTTATAAGTACCTCATGTAAGTAGTACCATGCAACATTTATCCTTTTGTGGCCAGTTTATTTCACTTAGCATGGTGTCTTTGAAGTTTGCCAGATGATGTGTCATGTGTCCGAATTTCTTTTCTTTTTAAGGCAGAATGATATTCTGTTGTATGTATATACCACATTTTGTTTATCCATCTTTCCATCAATGGACACTTGGGTTGTGTCTACCTTTTGGCTATTGTGAATGATGTGGCTGTGCCTTTTGGCTATTGTGAATGATGTGGCTGTGAACATGGATATAAAATGTCTTTGTGAGTCCTGCATTCATTTTTGGGGGGATATAAACCCAGAGGTGGAATTTCTGGACCATATGGTCATTCCGTGTTTAGTATTTTGAGGAAAGGTGAATCTCTTTTCCAAAGTGGTTGCACCATTTTCCATTCCCACCAGCAATGCTCAGGGGCATAAACATCTTCGTTTTTTCACATCCTTTCATTTCTTACCACAATGTTTTGTGGTTTCAGAGTGTGAGGTTTGCCCTTTCTGTTAAATTTATTCCTGTGTATCTTATTATTTTTGATGCTACCACAAGTAGAATTGTTCTCTTAGTTTTATAGTCAATGTTCTTTTTGCTACCCTATGGAAAGGTATATTAACATTGTATCCTTCTACCTTCCTCAATTCAATTATTTCTAAAGTATTTTGGTGGATTCCTTAGAATTTTATGGTTAGAAGATAATGGCATATGCTAATAGAGAGACTTTCATCTCTTTCTTGCCCATCTTAATGCTTTTTGTTTCTTTTTCATGCCCAATTACCCTGGGTAGAACCCTCAATACATTGTTGAGTAGAAGTGGTGACAGCGTACATCCTTTTGTACTGATTCTGAGATTAGGGATAGTGGATTCAATCTGTCGCCATTAAATATGATGATGCTACCTGTGGGTTTTTCATAGGTGCTCTTTATCCATTTGAGAAAATTTCCTTCTATTTCACATTTGTTGAGTGTGTTTTTCATAAAAGGCTGTTGAATTTTTTTCAAGTGCCGCTTCTGCACAATTTGAGATGATCACCTGTTTCTTAAACAATTCTATTTACATGGTAAAATCCATGAATTGACTTGTGGGTGTTAAAGCAGGCTTAAATACCTGGGATAAATCCCACTTGGTCCTGGAGTATAATTACTTTTATAGTTTGCTGGATTTGGTTTGCTGGTATTTTGGTTGAGAAATTGTTCTGTCCATATTCATAAGAGATACTGGATGTAGTTTTCTTTTGATGTCTAATATATGATTTTGTTGTCAGGATGACTTAGGAAGTTTTCCCTCCTCTTCCATTCATTTTGGAAGAGTTTGTAAAGAATTGCTATTGATTCTTCCTTACATATTTAGTAAAATTCACTAGCAAAGCTATGTGAGCCTGGGCCTTTTATTTCTGGGTAGTAGTTTTCCATTACTAATTTATTCTACTTCAGTTTCATAACTCTATTCATTTTGTCTATTCCTCCTTGAGCCAGTTTGTATGGTTTGTGTCTATCTAGGAACTTGTCCATTTCATCTAAGTTATCAAATCTATTTGAACACAATTGTTCATAATATGTCTTTTTATTTTTCTTTTAAGGGCAGTCTTCCTTGCAACACACATGTCATGTCTTTTAAGTCCTTTATATTTCTGTAATGTTGATAGTGGCATCTCTTCTTTCTTTCTTGACTTTAGTAAATTGACTGTCCTCATGTTTCTCTTGGTCAATCCAGCTTACAGTTTGTCGATTTTCTTAACCTTTCCAAGGAATCAGAGTTTTGCGTTGTTGGTTTATCTCCATTGCTTCTCTCTTCTTCATTTCATTGATTTATGCTCTATTGTTCACTTTTCCCTCCCTTTGGCTTAGGTTATTTTGCTTTTTTTACTCAGTGTCTTATAGTGAAAGGTAAGGTTATTGACCTGAGGTATATCCTCCTTATTCTTTTCATTTTCTTTGTTCCCAATATAGGCATTTAGAGCTGTAAATTTTTCTCTAAGAACTGCTTAACTGCATTCCATAAGTTTGGGTATGGTGAATCTTTATTTTCATACATCTCAAAGTATTTTCCATTTTCCATTTTGATTTCTTCTTTGACCCACTGATTATTTAGGAGTTTGTTAATTTATTCATAATTAGGAATTTCCTGATAAGGTGCCTCTTACTGATTTCTATCTTCATTCCATTGCAGTTGGAGAATTGACTTTATATTATTTCCATCCCTTTAAATTAATTATTAAATTTAAACAGAAATGTTTTTGTTACCTGGATTTAAATTTAAGCAGAAATGTTTTTGTTACCTTGTATGATGCTTAAGCCAGGACTATTAGTGTATCTGTCACCAGAATAGTGTTAATTGTACCCCAAAGGTAAGTTTTTATCTGACACCTCTGCTCCCACACTCTTCCTACTTTTTTTTTTTTTTTTTTTTGGAGAGTCTCACTATGTCACCCTTGGTATATTGCCGTCATGGCATCACGGCTCACAGCAACCTCAAACTCTTGGGCTTAAGTGATTCTCTTGCCTCAGCTTCACAAGCAGCTGGGACTACGGGCGCCCAACACAACGCCCGGCTACTTTTTGTTGTTGTTGTCGTTGTTTAGCAGGCCAGGGCCGGGTTCTAACCCACCAGCCCCAATGCATGTGACCACTGAGCTACAGGAGCCAAGCCTGTCCCTCCTTTTTGTTTTCTAATGTCCTTTATATCGCTTTGTATCTGTGTGTATCCATGATTTAGCTCTCAGTTACTAGTAATAACATATGGTGTTTGGTTTTTCATTCCTGAGATACTTTACTTAGGGTAATGGTTTCCAGTTCCATCCAAGTTGCTGCAAAAGATATTATTTCATTCCTTTTCATGATTGAGTGTGAGTGTGTGTGTGTGTGTGTGTGTGTGTGTGTGTGTCATATTTTCTTTATCCACTCATGGATTGATGGGCGCTTAGGCTGGCTCCATATCTTTATAATTGTGAATTGTGCTACAATAAACATTCTAGTGCAAGAGTCCTTTTAATAAAAGGACTTTATTTCCTTTGGGTAGATTCTCAGCAATAGGATTGTTGAATGGAAAGTTAGGTCTAACACTCACTTCTTTGAGGAATCTCCATACTGTTTTACATACAGGTTGGACTAATTTGCAGTCTTGCCAATAGTGCACAAGCATTCCTTTCTCTCTGCTTCCACACCAGCATCTATTGTTTTTTGGCTTTTTAATAATGACATTCTGATAGGGATAAGGTAGTACCTTGTTGTAGTTTTAATTTGCATTACCGTGATGATTAGAGGTGTTGATCGTTTTTTCATATATGTGGGGGAAATTTCTCTATCTTTTGAAAAACTTCTGTTCATGTCTTTTCCCAACTTTTTAATGGAAGTACTTTGTTTTCTTCTTGCTGATTTGTTTGAGTTTTTTGTAGATTCTGGAAATTAGTCCTTTATCAGATGTATATTTAGGGAATATTTTCTCCCATTCTGTAGGCTGTGTATGCACTCTGTCGATTATTTCCTTTGCTGTGCAGAAATGTTTTTGTTTAATCAATTCCCCTTTATTTATTTTTGTTGTTGCTGTATTTCCTTTGAGGTCTTAGTCATAATTTCTCTTCTTTTAAATTTCAGATTAATATGAGGGTACAAATGACTAGGGTGCAATGTTTGCATGTGTTAGGTAAGATCCCTGTTGTGGTTGTTCCCCTCCCAGGAGGTGTGGCATATATCCTGACATTGTGTCCATTAGGTAAGAGCACACCAATCCCCCTCCCTGGTCCCCTGTCCCCTCTCTATCCTCTTCCTCTCTACAGTATGAATAAAATTGAGTTTTTCTCTTGTGTGGGCATGTACTAGTACATCCACTGGCTTAAAATTAGTATTGAATACACTGGATGCTTGCTTTTCCATTCTTTTTTTTTTTTGTTTGTTTTGCTTTTCCATTCTTGTGATACTTTACTAAAGAGAATGTTCTCCTACTCTATTCAGGTTAATGCAAAAGATGTAAAGTCCCCATCTTCTTGTGGCTGAATAGTATTCCATGATATATGTATACCACAGTTTATTAATCCACTCATGAGTTGATGGGCTACTTGGGTTGATTTCACATCTTGGTGATTGTAAGTTGAGCTGCAATAAAAATATAGTGTAAATGTCCTTATGATAAAATTATTTCTTTTCTTCTGGGTAGATACCAAGTAATGGGGTTGTGGGATCAAATGGAAAGTCTATTTTGAGTTCTTTGAGGATTCTCCATACTTCCATCCAAAGAGGCTGCATTAATTAATTAATTAGTTTGTGGTTCCCCTAACAGTGTTAGTACTCCCTTCTCTCCACAACTGCACCAGCATCTGCAGCTTTGAGACTTTGTGACATGAGCTAGTTTCATTGGGGTCAGGTGACATCTCAAGGTGGTTTTGATTTGCATTTCTGTCATGATTAGGGACAACGTGCATTTTTTCGTGTGTTTGTTGGCCATCAGTCTGCCTTCTTCAGAGAAGGTTCTGTTCATGTCTCCTGCCCAGTGATAGATGGGATTGTTTGCTCTTTTTGTGTGTGTTGTTATTGATTAATTTGAGTTCTCTGTAGATTCTAGTTATCAACCCTTTGTCAGATTTGTAACATGCACATATCTTTTCCCATTCTGAAGGTTGTCTATTTGCTTTAATTGTGTGTCCTTAGCTGTGCAGGAGCTTCTTAGCTTAATCAGATCCTATTTACTTATCTTTGTTGTTATTGCAGTTGTCCATGAAGTCTTCTTCATAGACTCTTTCCTCAGGCCGATATCATGAAGAGTTTTTCCTACACTTTCTTCCAGGAGTTTTATCATTTTGGGTGTAAGATTTAAATCTTTTACCCAGGAAGAGTCAATTTTTGTAAGCAGTGAGAAGCGCAGGTTGAGTTTCAGGCTTTTATATGTGGTTATCCATTTCTCCCAGCACCATTTATAGAACAAGGATTCTTTTCCCAGTGTATGCTTTTGTTTAGTTTATTGACCATCAGATGGCCACAGGAGGCTAATTACATCTACAGGTTTTCTGTTCTTTTCCATAGATCTATGCCTCCATATGTGTGCCAATACCCTCCTATTTTGATCTCTATCGACTTGTAATATAACCTGAAGTCTGGTAAAGTGATACCTCCAGATTTGTTTTTATTACTAAGGTATATAGGGTTTTTTTATGGATGGAAGAACTATTTTTTCCATTTCTTCAAAGTATGATGTTGGTATTTTAATGGGGATTGCATTAAATCTGTAGATTACTTTGGGTAGTACAGACATTTGAACAATGTTGATTCTTCTCAGTCAAGAGCATGGTATAATCTTCCAGTTTTTGATGCCTTCTCCTATTTCTTCTTTCTTTTTTTTTTTTTTTTTTTTTTTTTTGCAGTTTTTGGCTGGGGCTGGGTTTGAACCCGCCACCTCTGGTATATGGGGCCCGTGTCCTACTCCTTGACCCACAGGAGCTGCCCCGTCTTCTGCTATTTCTTTTCTCAAGAATTCATAATTCTCTCTGTAGAGATATTTCACCCCCTTTGTTAGATATATTTCCCAGCATTCCATCTTCTTTGAAGCTACTGTGATGGTTATTGTGTCCTTGATTTGCTTCTCATCTTGTCTGTTATTGGCATATGCAAAGGATACTGATTTGTGGACGTTAATTTTGTACCTTGAGATGTTACTGTATTTCTCGATCACTTGTAGGACTCTTGTGGTTGAGAATCTGGGGTTTTCTAAGTATAAGATCTTATCATCAGAAAAGGGTGAATGTTTGAATTCCTCTGCCCTCATTTAGATGCCCTTAATATTTCTCTTTTGCCTGATTGCATTGGCTAGAACTTCCAGCACTATGTTGCATAGTAGTGGCGATGGTGGACTTCCTTGTCTGGTTCCAGTTGTATGTGGAAATACTTTCAGTTTTACTCAGTATTCAGTATGGTACTAGCTGTGGGTTTGTCATAGATGACTTCTATCAGTTTATGAAATGGGCGATCTATGCGTATTTTCTTAAGCATTCTTTTTTTTAAAATTAAATCATAGCTGTATACATTAATGCAATCAGGGGTAGAATGTGCTGGTTTTATATACAATTTGAAATATTTTCATCGAACTGGTTAACATAGACTTCATGGCATTTTCTTAGTTATTGTGTTCAGACATTTATATTCTGCATTTAGTTAAGTTTCACCTGTACCCTTCTAAGATGCACCGTAGGTGTGGTCCCACCATTTACCCTCCCTCCACCCATCATCCCCCTCCCCTCCCTTCCCTTGCTCATTTCCCCATATTCTTGAACTGTAATAGGGTTATAGCTTTCATATGAAAGCTATAAATTAGTTTCATAGTAGGGTTGCATACAAGAATGGATGCTAAATTTTGTTGAATGCTTTTCCTGCATCTATTGAGAAAATCATATGTTCTTTGTTTCTGCTTCTGCTTATGTGGTGGAAAATGTTTATGGATTTGCATATGTTAAACCAACCTTGCATCCCTGAAATAGAGCCTACTTGATTATGATGCATGTTTTTGGTTTTTTTTAATGTATAGCTGTATTCTACACTTGATCTTGACGAAAATGTGAATAAGTGATGTCACTATATTCTATTTGCTAGGATTTTGCTGAGTATTTTGGCATCGGTATTCATTAGTAAAATTGGTCTGTTGTTTTCCTGTTTTGTTGGGTCCTTTCCTGCTGTTTGTATCAGGGTGATTTTTTTTTTGTTTTGTTTTTAATGTGAACACAAAATCTCAAAAATATGGAACGCTTCACGAATTTGTGTGTCATCCTTGTGCAGGGGCCATGCTAATCTTCTCTGTATCGTTCCAATTTTAGTATATGTGCTGCCGAAGCAAGCCTGCGATGTTTGTTTTATAGACTGTGTTAGTGGAGATTATTCCCTTCTCTAGATTTTGGAACAAATTCTTCAGTATAGGTACTAGCTCTTCTTTGAAGGTTTGCTAGAATTCCTGTCTCAAGCTTCCGGTCCAGCATTTTTTTGTTGTTGTCATTTTTGGGAGATTTTTTGTTCTTTATTTCATCTCAGTGCTTGATGTTGGTCTGTTCAAGAGATCTATTTATTCCTGGTTAAATCTAGGGAAGTTGTGTGATTCCAGATATTGGTCCATTTCCTCCATATTGTCAAACTTCTGGGCATAGTGTATTTTTGTAGTAATGATAAATGATCTCTTGTATCTCTATGGTAACTGTTGTTACTTCCTCCTTTTGGCTTGTGATTGAGGTAATTAGAGATCTTACCTTTTAGTTTCTACTTAATCTGGCCAATGGATTATCAATTTTGAAGAACCAACTTTCTGATTTGTTAATTTCTGAAGGATTCTTTTGTTTTCCATTTCATTTATTTCTGGTTTAATTTTGGTTATTTCTTCTCTTCTGGTAGGTCTGGGATTGGATTACTCTTCCCATTGAATTTTGTTGGAGATGATTCATGAAGTTGTTGATGTGTGCTCTTTCTGTTTTTTTTTTTTTTTTGATGTGGACATCTAATGCAATAAATTTCTCTCTTAGGATTGCTTTTGAAGTATCTCACAGGTTTTGGTAGCTTGTGGCTTCGTTGTTGTTATGTTGAAGGAATCTAGTAATTTTCTTTTTTATCTCCTCCTTGACCCAGCTGTTATTCAGCGTAAGTTTGTTAAGTTTCCCTGACTTTGTGTGGGAATGAAAGTTTTTCTTGGAGTTAAAATCTACCTTTATTCCCTTGTGTTCTGAGAACATACAAGGTATAATTTCAAGTCTTTTAATCTTGAATAGGTTTAGTTTGTGCCCTAGGATATGATAGGTTTTGGAGTATGATCCATTGTCTGATGCAAAGAATGTATACTCATTAACTTTGGGACTTTATGTTCTCTTTATTTCTATTAATCCCATTTTGTTTTAGAGTTACAATAAGTCCCTTGTTTCTTTGTTTAGCTTCTGTTTAGAGAATATTTCCAATTCTGTCAGAGAGGTGTTATAGTCCCCAGCTATTATGGTGTTGTAGGATATGATATTGTTCAGACCAGTTAGAGTCCATTTTGTAAGTCTGGGAGCATTTAATTTGGGTTCATATATATTTAGAATTAAAGTGTCCTCTTGTATTGTTCCCTTGACCAATATGTAGTGATCATCTTTGTCTTTTTTTTTTTTTTTTTTTTTTTTACTTTTCCTGCTTTAAATCCACTCGTACCAGCAAATAAAATTTCAGCCCCTCCTTTTTTCTGATTTCCATGTGCCTGATATACTGTTCTCCAACCCTTCACTCTGAGTCTTGTTTTGTACTTACAGGTTACATGAGTTTCCTAAAGGCACAATATAGTTACCTTGTGGGTTTTTGTTGTTGTTGTTGTTATTTGTTTTGTTTTTTAATCCAGTCAGGTAGCCTGCACTTCTTCAGTGGGGAATTAAAGCCATTCACATTTATTGAGAGAATTAGTAAATTTTGTGGTGATCTGTTTGTCTTGGGTTTTGGAGGTCTGATGTTCTAATTTTATTGCTTGGGCCATTGGGGAAGCTAGTCTTTGATCTTTTCCTTCCAGGTGACTTTATTTTGTTGGTGGTCGGTTGTGATAAACTATGTGTAGTATGGGTCTGAGTACTTCCTTCAGGGCTGGTCTTGTGGTGGCACATTTCCTCAATGATTGCTTGTCAGTAAATGATTTGAATTCCCCATTCAATATGAAACTTAGTTTGTTGAGATATAGGGTCCCAGGCTGGAAGTTGTTTTGTTTGAGGAAGTTGAAAGTCACTGCCCGATCGCTTCTGGCTTGTAAAGTTTTAGCTGAGAAATCCACTATCACCCTGATGGATCTGCACCTGTAGGTCAATTAGTACTTACTTCTGGCTACTTGTTAGAGTTTTCTCATTCATTTTCACCTTGGCCAAGTTTATTGCAATGTGTCTAGGAGTTGCTCTGTTTGTACTGAGATGAACTGGGATTTGATGTCCCTCTGAAAGGAATATGTCAGAATCTTTGGTGATGCTTGGGAAATTTTTTATTCATGATATCCTCCAGTGGGGCTTTCATTCCTTTGGGTTGATCTTCTTCTCCTTCAGTGATACCTATAATTCAGATATTTGTTCATTTCATGAAGTCCCATAATTCTCCAAGAGATTGCTTATCTTTTACTTTCTTCTTTTCTGCCTCTTTATATGCCTGAGTTAGCTCAAGACCCTTATCTTCTGGGTCTGAGATTCTTTCTTCTCCCTGGTCTCATCTGTTATGGAGACATTCTACTGCATTGTTAAGTTTCCTGAATGACTCTGTCAATTCCTTAAGTTCCAATATATCCTTTCTAATCTCTTAATGTCTCATTCATTTCTTGGGTCAATTTTTGGAGGACTCTAATTGTGGGTCACCATTCCATTTTCCCTTAGTTGTTATCCACTTTCCCTTCATTGTTTTTGCCATCCATACTGTAAACTCCCTTTCTGTCATTTCCATAATTTCTTTATAGGTGGGATCCTCTGCGGTAGGTGCCTTGTGATCCCTAGGTGGGGATTGATCTTTTCTGTATTTTCATGTTGCCATAATGTTTGCTGGTTCCTCCTCATGTGTCTTTTCTTCTTGTTCACTTCCTTCCCTGTCTTTCTCCTCTCTCTTCCTTCTTCTCCTTACTTTTCCTTGGGTCAGTGCTTTGGTGTTGGAATGGACGTTTGATACAGGGACAAAAGGGAGAGAAGAGAAGAGAGTGAGAAATGAGAATAGAAAGAAAAAGAAAAAGAAGAATATGGAGAAAAGGAAATTGAAAAAATAAGACAGATGGAAAGAGAGAAACAGGAATAATAGTAGGGCTGGGCAAGGAATGGTGACCCACAATTAGAGTCTTCAGGATCCTGAGGGGCCAGGGACAAAGGGACCCCTGAGATCAGGAGCTCCTCACCAGCTTGAGCAAAAGCAAGACCCACCCTCTGTCAAATGTAGAGGAAAATCAGCATGGTGCCATGATAGGGACCTTCCAATATGGTCCCCCAAAATGCCAAAACTAGAGGGACGCCCTAGCCAGGGATCTGAAGCCTCCATGAACCAGGACAATACTGTGGAACCTCACCTCAGGCCTCAGGGTAAGGCTGTGTCTCAGTGCTACATTTTTAGCAACAATACACACCAGTGCTTCTGAAGCATTTAAGCCCTTGCCCTATTTTCTTTTTTTTTTTTTTTTTGTAGAGACAGAGTCTCACTGTACCGCCCTTGGGTAGAGTGCCATGGCGTCACACAGCTCACAGCAACCTCTAACTCCTGGGCTTATGCGATTCTCTTGCCTCAGCCTCCCGAGTAGCTGGGACTACAGGCGCCCGCCACAACGCCCGGCTATTTTTCTGTTGCAGTTTGGCCGGGGCTGGGTCCGAACCCGCCACCCTCGGCATATGGGGCCGGCGCCCTACTCACTGAGCCACAGGCGCCGCCCGCCCCTGCCCTATTTTCATGAGCATGTGAACCTCATGCTCAAATCTCAAATGTAATTTGACAGTGACGTGACAATCATAAAAATAAAATGAAAATACTATGGAATGTTTGCCTGGCGGTTCTTATATCTGCTACCCAGGTCCCATTGTTTTAAGAATTGCTCTGCATCATTCAACCAAGCATGGAAGCAGATGAAGGCATCTGTTCCTTTCATCTGTGCTAGGATGTAAGCAATTAATGAAGCAAACCTAAAAATGTATATGTAGATTTTGGCCTCATTTTTTATGGATTTAATAAAATAATAAAACTTTCTTTTTTAAGAAAAAAGGAAAAGAAAAAAACAGACCAAAACATTAAAAATATTAAAAAAAAAATATAGAA